>NC_142166.1:23617860-24287251 GCF_029865625.1 Vigna umbellata
TTCTTGAGAGATTCTATTTATAGACTTCATGGATATATGTCCGTTAGACTGGATATGTAATTGGTGGTCTCAATACTTGTAATTTCTATTTCTTCTTTTCACAACAACCGTTGTGTAAGTCAACTTTTGTTAGAGCATGTATGCTTTTTCAGTCTTTTGCTTGGAGTAGGATGTATGATCTTTTTAAACTTTGCTTTAAGTTAGGAACATTTTGTGAATATCTTCTTTGTCTCTAACGTTCACTTTTTGATATTTGATCTGTTACACTGTGGATGTGTGTATAATAGCTTATCTGCAAAACTAGAGCAAACTATGCATGCAGCAGATATGACTTTTCTTATCACTTTTCTTGTTTTTGACCGTTGAGCATTTAATGTCATTTAGTGTTTGCTCAAAACAACAAAGTGCTTTTTGATTTCTGTTAGAAATAAGGAGGCTTGTTTCTCAACTTTTCAAATCTTTTTGAGAAATTAGAATGATCTTTAAACTTTCTTGTGTTGTAAGTAAACGCGCATGCAAAGAAAGTAAAGAGATAAGGAAAGAAAATCAAACTCAAAATTTTTATCCTGGTTCGGCCTCAATGCCTACATCTAGTCACTTTCCCAATCAACCTTAGATTAGAGAGTATTTCATTATAATGATCAGAGTATTACAACAAAGGTTTTACAGAGCTCTCTCAAATGTAAACACCTTTCAAACTCTCAATCAAATGTAGAAACAAAATAAACCTGCACACACGGAACCACTTGTCCTTGTTGCAAAAACCCTTTGAATCCCCTCTCAAAGTCCAAAAACTCCTCACTGTAACACCCCTAACGGAGTGCCACTTGAAAATAATGAGATCCAAAATTTACGCCAATTTTTTTTATTTAAATAACATCGCGAAAACAAAGCAACATCAAAAGTTCAAATGTCTTAGAACATAACTTCAAACCTTACAATTATTAAATCCATTATTCAAAACATAAAAATAACTTTAAAACATAATAAAATTCCCCTTAGCAAATCCTCATTACCCATGTCGTGCTACTTCTGTCCTGCCTTATCTACAACATCATCTACTCTCGTACAAGTACGATCATTGCAGGTGGACCCCATTCCCATTTTAGCCCAGTTTTTGCTCTCTCTTACTAAGCTAAAAGTTGCAACTTCTGTACCAATCATTTACGTAGGACTCTCCTCACCCTTCACACACTACATTTTTCATTTCACACTTCTCTCTCTTCCATTCAATGCTCACGGCCCCACACTTCTCCCACGCCTTCTTTCATTTTGATTTTCTCACTTCACTCTACGTAAAACACAATTCATACCTACACTCTTCTCTCTGTTTCATTTATTACTCACACTCTTCAATCACTACAATTTACATATATTCCTATGCATACACCTTCCCCATCTCTTCTTTTTTTCATTCCAGCACCCTACGCACACATCACACACACTTCTAAATTCATTCCTTACTTGCCTTTGACTTTTCAACGCCCACTTTAACTCTCACTTTTCTCACCATCACTTACGTCAATCTTCTACCCCTACTCTCTTCTATAATTTTTTTTCATATAAAACACATAATACTTGACTAACTCTCATTTTTTTTATTTCTTTTTTTTTTCGTAATACCTATTCCCACACACACCTTCTGTTTTCCTTCACTCATGCAGCACACAAACATTTCCATCTTTCTCCTCCTCTGCTTTTACGTATGTGGACAATCATATGTACCTCTACCAATTTCCAACCTCTCTTCCCTTCTCTTCTCTACCCATCTTACGTGAGACCCCAAAAACCATCTCTCTTTTTATTCCAACCAAACCCAAAGTATCACTGTTATCATTTTTCTTGGTTCCAACTCTCTCACCCTTCTCTTCCATTATTAGGAAAAGAAACTCTCAACCCTCACACCCACCACACTCTTGATTAGGGAGTGTATGAATGTGTCCCAAGTTTACCATTGACAAATTAAACGAGGGAAATAAGCCATTACTGGCAATTTTTTAATCATAAGAAAGTGAATAACCATGGTTTTTGCACCAAACTAGGCATATTTTCCTTCAATATTACCAAAGTGGGCAAATTCAACCGAAATTACGAAAATGGAGAAGTTGTGGGGGCCCAAACGACTTCAAATGAAGAAGTCGTGCCCCCCTGCACGACTTCACACTGTTCATTTGTACAGTGTTGAAGTCGTGCACCCCAAAAACGACTTGTGGGTGTTGTAATCGATTACATTGTAATGGTAATCGATTACAGAGTGTGGTTATCGTGACACCCCTGCACGACTTCAATTCAGTAGGCCAAAGACGTACTGGTAATCGATTACGACACTTCTGTAATCGATTACCAGTGTGTTATTTGTGCAATAACCACTCTGGTAAGCGATTACAAGGTTGTTGTAATCGATTACCAGTGTGTTTTTGGTAGGTTTTTGAAAATTTGGAAGTTAATTAAGTGTATTGATATGAATTTGTGTAAGCACACATTGATGTTGATTACATTGTGATGTATTGTTATGTATTGGAAGAGTTTTTTAATTTATGTAAGTCATAAGACAAAATCGTAAGACAAAATCATAAGATAAAATCATAAATGAAATTTGTAGTATCTTATTGAATTAAAAATGCATTACACAAGGAAGAAGCTTAAATTAAAAGAAAAGGACACTACAAATTCAAAGGCATCTAGGAAGATGATCCACCATGTGGACCAAAATGACGACGCAGATAGTCAATGTCGTGCTCCACATGCTCAACTCGAGCATCAATAGTATCGAAGCGGTCACCCATGTTCAGCTCCAATTGTTCAAATCTTGCATTCATGCTTTCATTGAGTGTATTGAAGCTGTCTCCAACAAATGTTCGGAGATCGTTTATCCCCCTCATGACGTCATCAAATGAACTAGTTTGTTGTTGAAGACGTGGTTGTGGTTATAGTTGAGGAGGTGGTTGATTTTGATGTTGATGTGGAGGAGGAGAATTTCTGTGAACCCATATGTTGTCAGCATTTTGGGTCAATCCAAATGATTGTATCACTCCTCCTGATATTGTGCAATGCCTACTAGGTGGGAGAGATATTTCATCCTCCAGTGGAACTTCAAAATGTTATAGGATGCGGGTGACCAAAGTTGGATATGGTAAAGGAGCAACTGGCCTCAAAGCCTTCTTCATCCTATGTCGGATGAGATGGGTCTAGTTTATCTGCTTTGTCGTCATTATTATCCACATTATCAGAAGATCTTCCTCGGTTGCCTGTGCAAAGTTAGAAACACGTGGAAACAAAACACGACATATAGCATAATGTAATACTCTAGCCTCAGCTATCGTATTGCTGGCTAGAATTCTAGTGGTAGGAGGATTGTGTGGCAAACAAATTAATTGTCAGGCAACGTCTATATTGTATTCATCGGCCCAATCCTCAAATAATTTTCCCTCAAACTTCAACCCAACAGAGGGAAGGTTGGCTATGGAAGCAAAAATGCTGGGTTTGATAATAATTTGCACATTGTTCACCTCAGTTTTCATTGTTCCATTTTCAGAAAATTTGAGGTTACTATAAAACACACGTACCAAATCAGGATAATAACGCGCAACATCGCAGCAAAATTCATCCAACCCCAAATTTTTTAGTATTCCAAAAAATTCAAAACTATGACTTTCAAAATATTCCTCATCTAGGTATTTTGGCTCAATGATTTGACGGTCTTTATATAGTGAGAAATACCTTTGGGCTAGTGCAGGAGTTGGAAATTGAAGATTTTGGTGTGGAGCAGTCGGTGACAGTCGTGGTGAGGGCGAGGGTGAGTTTTCTACGGGTGAAGGTTGACGGCCATGACGTCCCCCAGCTGTAGAAGATGATCCCCTTAGTCTTTGCGTCTTTGAAGATTCCGCCATTTGAAATTCCAATCGGTGCAAATTGAAGAGAATTGAAAGAGGAGTTGAAAAAAGGTGTTTTGAAGTGAAAATTGTGGAAGAAAAGTTTATTTTTGAGGTTGGAGAGGAGGGGAAACCGTGGAGAGGCGCTGCTACTGGAGTGAGAGTGGTTTGAGTTCGTGAGGAGAGAGAAAAAGGTGAATATATAGGCTAGGGTTGGGCTTGTAATCGATTACGGGGTTTCTATAATCGATTACAAGAGTGCACTGGTAATCGATTACACAAACCCTGTAATCGATTACCAGCGTCTCTGGTAATGGATTACAGCAAATCCTGTAATCACTTACATGGTGTAACTGGTAATCGATTACAGGCTTTCTGTAATCGATTACCAGTGTGTGGAGGATCAAATTTTGATTTATTCTTTGCTTTAGTATTGATTGAATGCATGATATTTTAAAATTGATTTATGTATAAAGTTTTTTTGACACGATGTGCAATAATAACGTCAAAGGATAACACTTTATGATGAAATAAATCTTATTCATTAATTAAGATATTATAGATAAATTACATAATTATAAATAAAGATCGCAAGCAATCTATCTATGTCCTCCAGTCCCACACGTTGGTCTTCGTCGTTGTCGTTGGCCTCGCCTTTGTTGTTGTTGTTGTAGTGTGGGACTCTGCGTGTGTTGGTCTTCATCCGTGGGATGACTTTCATTGGACTGTTGAAGGTTTTGGAAATCATATGTCGGTCGATACATGTTATGTGACGATGAAGCGTGTTGCCATGAAGATGGTGGAGTCATTGTCGAGGTTCCAAAATAATTGGAAGGACCTCCAATAAAAGATGATGTACCTCCACTGAACGATGTTGATGGTGGAAAGGCGAAATAAGAGGTCTCAACCCCAGGATATGTTGATGTCGGTGGGATGTCTTGTTGGAACCTTGAATTCAGAGATGGATGTTAATAGTTGACATGGTCAGAGGCAGACCTTTGTGGATCATGATACGGTGGTGATGCACGGTATGCAGATGGCGGTTGGAACTGTTGTTCGCGGTCCATGTCATACTGCCAAACACAATGTGTGATATGAAGAACGCAAGATAATAAGACTTTCATAATTTAAATGGTGGGAATATTGTACTACCTCTTCGTCGGTTGAATCTTCTATGACAGCAATATAGCGGATTGTATGATTTATATACCATTGCATGTACTCGGATTCATCTCGCAAGTGACCATTTTTTTGGAAAGGAATACCGTTGAATACACGATTATGCCGGTCATTCCATAATGCAATCCACTGTTGATGGTGTTCATGCCAATTCCAATCAGGGCGTCCTCTCATATCCTGTTTATGTTCCTCATCTAGATTCATCGGTGGATGGGGTACATTTTGTCGAAATCCAAATTGACGCATCACACGGTCTGATTATTGGTATTCTACAACAGAGAAACATATCACAGGCACAACTGCCCGACAAGTCGGGGGCACTTCGACTAGAATGATTTGACAAATGTCATCACGTCTGTACGGTGTCCATATAAACTGAAGTATTGAAGTTTTTGGTTATAGTACTAATTAAGCCAAATGTGAACAAAATTTGTAGATATAAATATTAAGTTCATTGGTGAAAAATACCTGTCTAGGTGATAGGTCGTCTAACTTTTGACGAAATTGTTTCACAGTTGTCGTGTCATGGAATATTGACTGTGTTGTGCGACACCATCTTTTCGCCAGTGGAAAAACTGCACCAGAAGATATGTCGTTTTCTGTGATTTCAAGTAATTGTGGTGAAATACATGTTTTTCTTTCCCATGCCCAGCATTGTAACAAGATCATGCACCCTCCTATATTCTCTTGGTCAGCCCTAGTCCCATGATCAAGGGCACGATACAAGTAGGAAAGCACTGCGGATCCCCAACTATACTGTGAAACGTTCTACAGGTCCGCCAAAAGGGGAAGATACATCAAATGCATCATGCTTGCAGATGTATCTGGCATCATGATGCTGCCAATTATCATCAACATATACGCTCTAGCGTATTGTTGAATAACCTGATCGGTGGCATCATGAGGCAAATGGCGAAAAGTGTTATTCAGCCAAGACAACTTTATTCTGTTCCCCCTGACATTGTTCTCAGGAGGAACATCTCGTAGTAGTTGATGACAAAAAACTGTCAGAGGACCACTACTGATGCCAGTGACCACATGTCCTTCAATGGGAAGCTGCAGTTGTAATGCAACGTCTTCCAATCTTATAGTACTTTCACCAAGAGGCAAGTGGAAAGTATGAGTCTTGACTCTCCACCTCTCAACCAAAGAAGTTACTAGCTGGTGATTTATTTCCATATTTGATGCTTTCAAAATATGGATAAACCCTGCTGCCTGTAGAATATTCATGATTCTTTCATCAAGTTCGTTAACATGCTTTGCTATCCAAATTGCATGTCTTCGAGGGCAAATAACTCGTTCATTGCCTTCCCAAATTGACTTGACAATGTGTTTATCTTGTAGACGTAGAAGGGACATTTCAACAGGAAGTTGACGGGCAGAAGCCATATTGAATTTTCTAGGTGAAACTGGGATATCAAAGCAATGACAAAGGGTTAAGTTCTTTGGCTATTGGAACTCACAATTCAAAAGGGTAGACGGTGGGAGAAATGAAAAGACCCTCCACATATTTAACTACAACCATTGATGCCCAAAGAATCTTCAAAGTCACGTGGTTGAGGACATGGAAATTACAATTCAAACTTTGTAATGAGTGGTCTTCATGAAAGAATCTTCAAACCTGCAAATATTAAAGGGAGGCATGTGATTGAATAGGAGGAGAATAAGACGAATCTTGAAGGTGAAATCTGCACCAAATTTAGGCATGCAAATGAATAGGAAAGTTGAATAGCATGACTAATGTTGGTGGTCAGAGGCTAAGGTGTAGAGTGCATGTGTAGAAGGTAATCACACCTACCACCTAATTTTAATGAATTGCAATAAATATTTTTTCCATAAAATAAAATGTAAAAATATGTAATGAATTTTAATAAATAAAATGTATTTAATGAATTTTATTGAATTGTAAAAATATTTTCCAATATTGAAGATTTTATTAGAGTTAAAAAAATAATTTTTTAAATTGTGAAAATTTTAGAAATAGGATTTTAAATAAAAAAAATGAAAAAAAGGGAAGTTGTGGGGAGGGGGCACGACTTCAATCAGTGAAGTCGTGTACCCCCTACAAGACTTCAACCATTGAAGTCGTGTACGGGGTACACGACTTCACCTATTGAAGTCGTGCCCCCTCCCCACAACTTCCCTTTTTTCATTTTTTTTATTTAAATCCTATTTGTAAATTTTTCCTATTTCAGATTTTAATTATTTATAAACTATATTATTTTTATACATCTAAATACTACATTATTTATTTTTTAACAACAATAAAATAAATTATTTTCTCAATATCTATAAGTAATAAAAATACGTGTCATGAAAAGCTTATGATATCAGACCACACTACAAATGACTTTATACGGAATGAAATAAATGTAATACTATACATACCTTATAATTGCATGGAAGTCTATATACATATATGACAGTGCTATATTGACAGTGTTATATTATTGTTCAGTACTTCTATTTTAGACTGTAACACCCACTTATCAGTACTTCCTATTTTAGACTGTAACAACCCGTTACCAGTTATCAAAAGTAACCTTCCCCTCCCCACAACTTCTATATATATCTATATATCAGTTTTTAACAAATCCATCTTCGCATCCAAACTGCACGCCCAAGAGCTCTCCTTCTACTTCAATCTTACATATTCTCCCAAACATCTATAACATTATGGCATCAGGGAACTTTCCAGCATCTTCATCATCGCAATTCATCGACGAACAACCTTTGATATTAGATAACGTTGATCACTTCAGCACCGATGATGAGTTAGACAACATACTTGAACATGACAACAACGACGACCACATCACACAATCATCTGCACATGTCGTTGCAGAGTTGAATGAACGTATGCAGTTCCAGTCAAAGGACGAAACTATTGCTGCAATCAAACATTATCACATAACCAACGGTTATAAATACAACATCGTTGAATAGAAGCCCAACATTTATGTTATTCGTTGTGTGGAATATCACAACGGTTGTCAATGGCGTTTGATGGCAGCTTATAGCAAAGTCCGTAAATATTGGGAAATCAAAAATATAGACGGACAACATTCGTGTTTCTCAACAATACTATCTGAAGATCATACAAATCTTGATAGTATACTCACATTGCCGCGATCATATCAAATTCAATCCGGACAAACCCATCCATTCCAATCAAGAGTTTGATTGCAGATATTAAAGGTCGATTCTGATATTCTGTGTCATAAAGAAAAGCTTGGATCGCTAAACAAAAGGCTCTTGCTATGGAGTTTGGAGAGTGGGAGGACTCTTATAACCACATGCCGAGGTGGTTGCATGCCGTCAAGGAAGCAAACCCATTTACAATTTTACAATGCACTAGTTCTCCAGTGCAGATTGATGGACAAACCGACAATAATTGCTATATTATGGAAAGAGTTTTCTGGTCTTTCGGTCCTTTCATACAAGGATTCAAATATTGTAAACCCATTCTCCAAGTTGATGGTACATTTCTAACGAGTAAATATCATAGAACTTTGCTGACCGCCATAGCTCAAGATGTCAATAGAAATCTTTTCCCATTGGCCTTTGCCATTGTAGGAGGTGAGACAAAAGAGGCCTTGATATGGTTCTTTCAACTACTTCGAGAACATGTTTGCCATCAACAAAATATTTGCATCATCATTGATAGAGGAAAGGGTATCCTATCGGCCTTGATATCGGAAGAAGTTGGTTGGGAACAAGATGGTTTGAACTCTGTTTATTGCATACGTCATCTAGCATCCAACTTCAACAACAAATTCAAAAATCACGACCTCAAAAAACAATTCATCAATTTAGGTACTACTACAAACATTCTTCATACATTTTTACTTTTATAATTTTGTTAACATTATTCTTTAATTTATTTATTCATTACGTCATTACAGCTTACAAGGTCAAGCAACCAACTGTGACGGCAAAACTTGCTGCATTGAGAAACCAATACCCACAACAAGTTGATTGGATAGATAAAATCCCATTACAAAAATGGTCTCAGGCTTTTGATGGAGGGAGAAGATATGGACATATGACGACTAATTTTGCTGAGTGCACCAACTCCATTTTAAAGGGAGCACGTTCATTACCAATATGTGCTCTCATCAGAACAACATTTGAGAGGACACAATCATGGTTTGTTGAACGCGTATTAAAGGCGAACTGTATGCTACAAGCAGGACACCAATTTCCTGAACAAATCGCCGACATCATTAGGAAAAATTAACAACAATCCGCATTTTATCATGTTCATCGCTACAATAGTGAAAATTCTGAATTTGATGTTCAGGAAGTTTCAACACCTCACCACTACCGCCCTGTTCCACTTTCCTACAAGGTCAGCCTAAATGAATGGTGGTGTGATTGTGGTCACTTCCAGGCTACTCGTCTCCCATGTCATCATGTCATTCATGTTTGTGCATTTTCGCATATCCCACTAACCCAAGTAATCGATCTAGTGTAGTCTTAACAACATTTCCAAGGCATACGAACTACAATTTCACCCTATCCAAAATCAAGATTATTGGTCTGCGTATACAGGTCCAAACTTCATACCAGATCCTAAAATGTGACGCAAGGCATCCGGAAGACCATCTTCAAATAGGCTTCATAATGAAATGGATCAATCCAATCCAGATAAGCCAAAAAAATGCTCTTACTACCGCAACGAAGGTCATCATAGGGGAAATTGTCCCTTTCATCATTAGTTTTTTCTTAATCTTACCCAATTGTAATCAAATCGATTATTGATATATTACTATTAATATTTATTTTCTCTTTTCGTATAACACAACCAATACATAACATATGTAAAATGCAAAATCATTTTCAAAAACCAACTAAAAACACACTGGTAATCGATTACAAGTACATCGTAATCGCTTACCAAAGTGGTTCTTGGACCACAAAAACACTGGTAATCGATTATAGAAGTCTCGTAATCGATTACTAGTACGTTTTCTGCCTACTCATTTGAAGTCGTGTAGGGGGGTCACGATTTCAACACTCTGTAATCGATTACCAGTACATTGTAATCGATTACAGCACCCAGAAGTCGTTTTTAGGTTGCACGACTTCAACACTGTACAAATGAACAGTGTGAAGTCGTGTAGGGGGGGCACGACTTCTTCATTTGAAGTCGTTTTGGGCCCCCACTACTTCACTTTGGGTCAAAATTTGCCCATTTTGGTAATATTGAAGGCATATTTGCCTAGTTTGGTGCAAAAATCGAATAACCATATATTCTCAACATCCAAAATGAAACCAAACAATGTATGCATTTACAACAACCCCAATTTTCGAAACATCCATGCTTAACCCTCCTTCATACAACCCAACACATAGAAACACAAATATTACAAGGAACATATAAGCATCATCATTTAACAATAACACCCACCCATCATACACCATTTTATATTCCAAAGTTACACCCCTTACCTTCATTCCACACTAGCTTCCAAGATTCTTTGGCTTGTTTCCTTCACTAAACTCCAAGCCTTCACTCCTCTAAGCTTCCTTCAAGTCATGTCCAAAAATCCAAGCACTAGAGTGACTTCCACTTTTGCTCTCAAAAGTGCCTCTCCAACTCCCTCCCACGGTTTTTCGGAATATACCCCATGATGGAGACTAGTCCCAGCTGGAAACAAGTAGGCAGAAGCTCCAAACCGAAAGAGACCAGCAGTGACTGAAGGTGCAGCGGATTGATGAAACAGTGTAGTGGTTTGAAGTGTTTTAATGGAGAAAAGGTGTATGGGTGAAGCCTCACAGCTCAGATGGCCTTCCTACAGAGGAAGGAAGCTTGAGGAAGGAAGAAAAAGTAGTAAATCAAAGGTGACTTAAGAGCACAAAAGCTGGAAAGCAAATTCTGCAGCATATCCTTAAGCTCAAAAGTGAGAAAATACAAAGAAGAGGGCCTCTTATTTATAGGTGAAGAGGAGCCTAATTTCTGATTTAATTCCCTCATAAATTCAAATTCTTTAGCATAGGAGGCACGTCCATTTTGATCCAGCAAGGTCCATGCCTCATTCTAGCTCAGCCAGCAAGGTGCATGATTCATTCCAAATCAGCCAAGTCACATGGATTGGTCTTCTCTCGGCTGAAAAATGTTTGTGCATTTCCATTCCGCAAGCACTTCCCCTTTTGGCTCCTTTGCTTTCCTTTATTGATTTAACTTCTTGGATGGCTCAATCATGGTCTACAAGCTTTATTAGTCGCTACAAAACAATGTATAAGTGCTTTATTTAAGAAAAGAATGATTTTTATAAGTAACATTCCATAGAATTAAAATGTTAGGTGATCCTTCTTCTTCTTGAATCTTCCTTGCCATGGCTCTAGTAAGAGGTCCAATGTGATTCCTTGATGGTCTGCCATCAGACCCTCCCTTTTGAAAAGGATCTGTCCTCATATCTACTTCATCCTGTTGATCATCTCCTATGAAAGGAATTAAATCGTAGATGTTAAAAGTAGGTCTGACACCATAACTTTCAGTAAGGTCTAATATGTATGCATTATCATTTATCCTTTTGACCACTTTGAAAGGACCATCTCCTCTTGGACTAAGTTTGGACTTTCGTTGAGAGGGAAATCTTTCCTTTCTCAAATGAAGCCAAACTAAGTCTCCTTCTTCAAAAACTATTTTCTTTCTCCCTTTGTTGTTATACTCTGCATATTTGTGGGTTTCTTTTTCAACTTGGGTTTTAGCTTTCTCATGTAATTTCTTGATAAACTCTGCTTTAGATACACCTTCTTTATGAAGAAAATAAGATGATTCTGGAAGAGGTAGTAAATCAAGAGGTGTAATAGAGTTAAAACCGTAAACAACCTCAAAAGGAGAAAGATTAGTAGTCTTGTGAACTACTCTATTATAAGAAAATTCAATATGAGGTAGATGATCATCCCAACTTTTATTATTACCTCTTAATATTACCCTTAACAAAGTAGATAGAGATATATTTACTACTCCAGTTTTCCCATCAGTTAGTGGGTGACATGTGGTAGAAAATAGAAGTTTAGTTCCCAACTTTTCCCATAAAGTTTTCCAAAAATGGCTTAGGAACTTAACATCTCTATCAGACACTATGGTTTTGGGTAAGCCATGCCATCTCACTATTTCTTTGAAGAAGAGTCTAGATATATAGCTAGCATCATCTACTTTGTGGCAGGGTATAAAATGTGCCATTTTACTAAAATGATCTACTACCACAAATATAGAATCATACCCCTTTTGAGTTCTTGGCAATCCTAGAACAAAATCCATGCTTATGTCCTCCCAAGGGGTATTAGCTATGGGAAGAGGTGTATAGAGTCCATGAGGCATAATTTTTGACTTAGCTTGTAAACAAGCTATGCATTTAGAACAATGTCTTTGAACATCTACTCTATGTGTGGCCAATAGAATTTACATTTCAAAATGTTTAGAGTTTTATCAACTCCATCATGGCGCATGAGTCCTCCTCCATGACTCTCTCTGATAAGAAGTTTACTAATGGATCCTTGGGGTATACAAAGTTTTCCTTTATTAAAAAGATAACCCTCAGAAAGATAGAATCCATCAAAAGGCTTCTTGAGACATGAAGAATAAGTGGATGCAAATGTTTCATCATTTTCATATAGTTCTCTTATATCATCAAATCCTAATATTTGTGAGCCTAGGGTTACTAATAAGTTACTAATAATGCATGTCTTCTAGATAAAGCATCTGCAACAACATTAGTATTTCCCTTTTTGTGTTTGATGACATAAGGAAATTGCTTCAGGTATTCCACCCACTTAGCATGTCTTTTGTTTAGCTTTGCTTGCCCTTTAATATACTTGAGAGATTCATGGTCAGTATGTATGATGAATTCTCGAATTACTAAATAATGCTCCCAAGTTTTTAAAGCTCTAATGAGGGCATATACTCTTTATCATAGGTAGGATAGTTTAAAGTAGGCCCCTAAGTTTTTCACTAAAGTAGGCTACGGGATGACCTTCTTGAATTAAAACAGCTCCTATCCCTATCCTAGATGCATCACATTCTAGTTCAAAGGCTTTGGAAAAATCAGGCAAGGCTAGAATAGGTGCATGAGTTAACTTATGTTTCAAGGTCTCAAAAGAGAAAGCTTGTTTATCACCCCAAAGAGAAGGAACATCTTTCTTGACTAGTTCAGTCAAAGGAGCAGCTAAGGACGAGAAGTCTTTTACAAATCTTCTATAAAAACTGGCTAATCCATGGAAACTTCTCACCTCTCCTACTGTTTTAGGGGTTGGCCATTCTTGTATAGCCTTGATCTTCTTAGGATCAACATGTACACCTTCTTTTCCAACTTTGAATCCAAGGAAAATTACACTTTCTTGACAAAAAGTACATTTATCAAAGTTGGCAAAGAGATTATCTTCTCTAAGAAGAAACAAGACTTGTTTAACATGGCTAAGGTGCTCTTGAAGACCTTGACTATAAATTAAGATGTCATCAAAGTAGACCACTACAAACCTCCATATGCATTCCCTAAGGACATGATTCATCAACCTCATGAATGTACTTGGAGCATTGGTCAAACCAAAGGGCATGACTAATCATTCATACAAACCAAACTTGGTCTTGAAAGCGGTTTTCCATTCATCTCCCTCTTGAATTCTTATTTGATGATATGCGCTTTTGAGATCAATTTTAGTTAAAATGTTTGCGCCATGTAATTCATCCAACATGTCATCTAATCTAGGAATGGGGTGCCTATATTTAACAGTTATATTGTTGATGGCCCTACAATCCGTACACATTCTCCAAGATCCATCCTTCTTACGAACCAACAACACAAGCACAACACAAGGACTTAAGCTCTTTTGGATCCACCCTTTGTTCAATAATTCATTAACTTGTTTCTCTATCTCTTTTGTTTCCATGGGGTTGGTCCTATAGGTTGGCCTATTAGGAAGGCTTTCCCCAGGCACCAGATCTATTTGATGTTCTATTCCCCTCAAAGGTGGTAATCCACTTGGTACCTCTTTAGGAAATACATCATCAAATTCTTTTAAAAGTTTTTGCAACCCCTTCGGTAGAGAACCAAGTTCATAATTTACTGAAACAAGTGCCTCTTTGGAATAGAGAAGAAAATGAGGTTGTCCAAGCAAAAGATTTTTAGAAACTTTTAAGGTTTGAGGTTGGACAACTTCTTTGGTTGAGGCATTGTTTACCAAACTCATATTCTTCTCCTTTTTCTCTTTCCTATTTTCTTTTTTCTTCTCTCCATCCAACTTCTTCTTAAGAAATATTTGGTCCTCTCTTACTTGTGAAGGTGTAAGAGGACACAAAACAATTTTCCTGCCCTTGTGTTGAATGGTGATTTTGTTGGTGACTACATCATGCAGAGCTTGTTTATCAAATTGCCAAGGCCTTCCAAGTAATATGTGCCCAACTTCCATTGGTACTATATCACAAACAATTTGGCCTTGATATTTTCCAATGGAAATGAGTACACTCACTTGTTCTTTAACTATTATTCCTTCATCCTCTTTGATCCATTGAAGTTTATAAGGTTTAGGATGAGGAGTAGTAGTTAAGCCTAGCTTCTCTACCATTCTTGAACTACAACAGTTGCAACAAGAGCCACTATCCACAATCATTGAACATGTCTTTTAAAAAACTTTACACCTTGTGTGGAATAGATTCTCTCTTTGTGACTGTTCTAACTCAACATTTTTATTTTCAAGGAGTCTTCTTACCATGAGTAAGTCACCATCACAAGGTAAAGCTTATTCTTATTTAGAAGTGAATGTTTCAGATTCACTATATGAAGAACCCTCACCGTTACTCTCATGCTCAAGAATGTAAGTTGACCTTCTATTTCGACACTCAGATGCATAATGTCCTTTTTTCCCCACATCTAAAGCACTTAGTCTCCTTACTTTTATGAATCATGTCCTTTCTAGTGGAGCTTTTCCTCTTGAGTTGTTGCTCCACCCTCACACAAAGTTGGACTAATTCATTGATATCATTGTAAGGTAAGAGTTCTACCTTATCTCTTATGTCATAATTAAGTCCACTTTAGAACCTAGCAATTGTTATCCTTGGTTCCTCTCTTATCCCAGCTCTCAACATGAGTAACTCCATTTTTTGCCTATATTCTTCAGCACTCATGTTTCTTTGTTGGAGTTTATGGAGCTTGTCCATTAACTCCCTATCATAGTAAGCTGGCACATGCCTTCTTCTTAAGGCAGATCTTAACTCATTCCAATACCTAATGGAAGGTAGGTTTCTCAATCTCAGATCTTTGACCAAGGTTGTCCACCAATATAAGGCATAGCCTTGAAAGCTTAAAGAGGCCATAGTTACTCTCCTCTCATAATCTATTTTGTGACACTCAAACAATTGCTCAACTTTCATCTCCCATTCCAGATATTCTTCCATATCATCTTTTCCATGGAAAGGAGGAAGATCAATTTTGGGTTCCCTGGGGTGATGCTCTCTCACTCTATGATTTCTCGTAGGAGGTACTTGATAGTGGTCATCATTGTGATGACTACTATAATGCTCAGGTTCACTAGGTGGAGAGGATGTATCTCCAAGGTATTCTCTTTTTCTATGTGTAGACCCTTCTTTCCTTTTACCCTTGTCTTGATTGATCAAAAGTTGACCAATCATATCCTTGAGCTCACTAATGTCTTTGTCCCTTTGTTGGAACTTTTGCTAAAATTCCTCTCTTAAATGTAAGCTCTCACTTTTAGGTTTTACACTCCCTTGGAATCTAGATTCACTCATTCTTGACAAGTATGTAGAAATAATCGTTAGCCAGAGTTTCCTTAGAGTTATCTTTTACCTTAGTTTCTAAGTAGAAATTCTTCTAAATATTTTTAAATGATAATGAAATGCTCCTAAAAACTAAAATAAGGTTTAGCTATATGCTATGCAATCCTATATATCACGGAGACTTAAAACAAAAAAATCAAGCAAGCAATTTTAAGAAAGCAATAAAGATGCAAAATGTAAATGCTAGACGGCCCTAAGTGAAAGTGCAAGTGACACTTGAAGCCCCTTGACACACTTCCACACTAAGAAAACAAAATTGCACTATTACAATGTTTAAATGTGATCTTGGAATTTCTTCAAGAGCATTTTCCCAAGTCACTTAGTCAAGGAAACGAAAATTGACTTTTAAACAGCAAAGGTTCCGTGATATATGGTGTAAACAAACTTAAAATAAGGCCTAAAACTAATGTAAGCTTCACTCTCTTGCTGCGGCAGATTGCTACTCCAAAACAGGTTGCACTTCAAGCTTTTCTGGTGTATTTCTAGTTGCTGGAACAGTAGAGTTGTAGCTGCTCAAAACCTGCCTTTTTATTCCCACTTCAGCCCCCTTTTCACTTCCTAATATGCTACCTTAGTAGGTGAAGGTTTCTGCACTTGGATGCCTCACAATAGCTACCACAACACCTCAAGATTCCACTCAAAACACACCAAATAGAATTAGCAAACTGCACTAGAATTTCAAACCATATTTTTAAACTTTCGACAATTTGGAAGCCAAGAATGAGGAAATCAAATGGAAACAGGGATGGAATAACAACAAGCACTCAAAAGGAACCTAACAATGGCACTATAACAGATGAAGAAAGCAACAAAAATCAAAATCCATCCAGACCCAAACTGTTTGATATTTTGCAAAGGTGTTTGATAAAATGCCCCAATGAATTTCCGATTTTGAGTTTTAGGGCCTCTAAACTGGATTGTAAGGTTCTATAAGCCTTTTATAACTTGATTATACTTCTTTTGATCATTTATTTTCATTCTCAAACATTGAACCAGCTTTTTCCACAATCCAGAAATGAATTTGAACAACAAATACCAAAACAGTGGCTAGAAAGTGTATTCTGCACTAGAAAAAGTGGATCGAAATAATGGTTTTAAACCCAATTTTGATTGGAAGTGATTCAGCACTTCAATTGATGCATCAAACAACTTTGTATCATCATTTTAAAGATGTTTAAACATTGAAACAGCTGGAAAACAAATTGCAATGTGAATTCACTTGTTCACTTCCAAATTAACCCAAAAAGTGATGGTTTAAAGTGCAAAATATAGGCCTAGTTTTGACCAAATGAACAGTGCTAGCAACTTTCAATCATCAATTCAAACTTCCTAAAACTCTTAAATAGCACAGAAACAACAGATTTCAAAATATCACCTTTGTTGTACCAAATTATAAAGTAAAATGCACCAAATTTCCACCTAAATCAGTTTTAAAAGAAACATAGGTTGGAACAATGATCAAATTGACTCAAGATGATGTAAATCTACTAAAATAAGCTAGAATTTAGATGCTTAGCATGACCAAACTCATATTACACAGTTCAAAGAAACTTAACACGGTGAAAAGCTTGGATTAAAAACTGAAACAATGGAATGCTATTAATTGTGAGCAACCAAGCTATGCAAATTGCATTTCATTGCTTGTAATGGTCTGCTACACTTTTATCCATGTCCAATAACATCAAACAAAGTTGTACAATGGTTCAGAAACAAAAAAATTCAACTGAAACAGATTCAAAGAAAACTTAAACCAGAAATGAATTTTCAATCACATTTGAAACTTGAACCAGAGTTTTAGTGATTCTGCTCATATCACCAAGGCTAGATTAAGCTCTCATTGCCTTATTTGGTTGATATATGAATTCACTTTCATCTGAACTCAAGCACATCCAAAAACCAAAGCAGGAAAAACCAGATTTAATGACAAATTAAAACACTGCATCAGAATTTTGAGCACATGACTTTAACATACTAGAATTGAACTCTAAAGCTAGAAGAGACATAAGCAAGAATGATTCACTGTTTAAAATGAGTAACAAACATGTATGAACACTAGAAGCACAACACAGCAACAAGAAACACGAAATTAATGACTGGAAAAAGTAAAACAGAAGCAACAAAAATAATCAAAACAGAAACTGGAAAACTGAAACAGAAAGCACAACAGAATGCAGAAATGGAGTGCAAAGATGGAGGAATAGTTTAGCTCTTGGTGAATGGACGACCTAAGCTCATTATACCACTTCATGGAGACTAGTCCAGCTGGAAACAAGCAGGCAGAAGCTCCAAACTAGAAGAGACCAGTAGTGACTGAAGGTGCAGCGGATTGATGAAATAGTGTAGTGGTTTGAAGTGTTTTAGTGGAGAAGAGGTGTATGGGTGAAGCCTCACAGCTTAGAGGGCCTTCCTACAGAAGAAGGAAGCTTGAGGAAGGAAGAAGTAGTAAATCAAAGGTGACTTAAGAGCACAAAAGCTGGAAAGCAAATTCTATAGCAGATCATTAAGCTCAAAAGTGAGAAAATACAAAGAAGAGGCCCTCTTATTTATAGGTGAAGAGGAGCCTATTTTTTGATTTAATTCCCTCCTAAATTCAAATTATTTAGCATAGGAGGCACGTCCATTTTGATCCAGCAAGGTCCATACCTCATTCCAGATCAGCCAGCAAGGTGCATGCTTCATTCCAAATCAGCCAAGTCACGTGGATTGGTCTTCTCTTTGGTGAAAAATGTTTGTGCATTTCCATTCCGCAAGCACTTCCCCTTTTGGCTCCTTTGCTTTCCTTTATTGATTTAACTTCTTGGATGGCTCAATCATGGTCTCCAAGCATTATTAGTCTCTACAAAACAAAGTATAAGTGCTTTCGTTAAGAAAAGAAGGATTTTTATAAGTAACCTTCCATAGAAGTAAAATGTTAGATGATCCTTCTTCTTCTTGAATCTTCCTTGCCATGGCTCTAGTAAGAGGTTCAATGTAATTCCTTGATGGTCTTCCATCACCCCTTCTATGGTTGGGCTTCCACCACTTAATTATCACTAATCTCACTCAACCAATGCCTTCTCTAACAACCCAAGGTTACTCGAAATTCAGCCTACCAACTAACTGCAGTTTCTCCATTTCTTGACTCCTCATTCCCTCCAATAAAGCACTACTTTAATGTGTGAAAATTATATATTTAAAGTGTGTTGAAGTGCCTCTATAATACCCATTTTTGTAGCCTACAATTTCCAATGGAATGGTAACATCCCCAAGAAATTCAAACGCCACTTACAAGTTCCTAAGTCTAACTTCCTAAGTCTAAGAAATCATGTGTCCACAACCATGCAAGGGTGGAAAAATAAATACATGAGCAAAGCATGGTAACGTCGAAGAAAAATAATAAAGGAACTACAACCCCTTGGATTCACGGCTACACCAAAAGAACTAACCCATTTCCTTAACTTTTCTCTCTCCTACCATGCAAGGCAAAAAGAAATGAAAGCACCCAATGAGTTACATACATTGCAACACGCACATAATGCATGGAGAGCACACTTTCCATTTCTCTTTCCTCACAATTATACAATATAATAATATACCCCTTTTTCACCTTTCTCGTTCATCTTAATTGTGATAAAACAAGCAAAAGAAAAAGAAAGGCTTTTAAAGCCACCTCACGGATCATAACACATTTAACGCTGCAGCAATTGAGTTCACGAACAAGGGAGCTCAATTTTTCCTATTTCTCTCACCAAAGCACATGTATAAAGTAACAAAATATTACTAATACATCTTCTCTTTCCTCGTGCAACACACCAAATAAAAGGGCTAAGAGTCTAGCTAAGAGCCTTTTTGTACTTGGAAGAGTTTGAATTTGAAATCAAGCACACATCCCTCCCTTGCACACCTAACAACCACTAGATCAGACTTCAACCACTGATATCATTGCATAAACATTTATATTTAAGTACTCTTTCAAATTACTAATTTAATTTTATTCACCTCTTTAAATATTTCTCAATATCATTTCACAAAATTATTTATTATTTAATATCCCAAAATAAAATAATTAAATTAAAATATTATTTTATTTATACGGATCTTACACTCACTCCTCTTCCTGACACGCACGTCCAGGAAAACAACAAATTAAAGATTCCATAAACTTCTTCTGATCAAACTAGATACACCTACAGTAATGCTAATGTGATAAGCCAATGTAGTCCACGAAAATGTCTCACAAGAATGCCTCAAGATTCTTCAAATTCTTCACGTTCTTGATTCTTGGGAGCGTATGTGCAACTTGTAAAATATTTTCTCACCGAGAATATCATATATGACAATTTAATATTGATCAAAAGTTTTTTGTATTGCAAGCAATGCGTCAATATATAGTTTTTATCAGTTCAGACACAAAACAACGATTACGTTACTTATGTAATCAATTACATTAAAATAGATGTAACAGCATTACAACAAACTCAGCTCTTAATTGAATGCTCAATTAATGAATCGATTTGCAATTAATGCTGGTCAAAAATATTTAAAAATATGACAAGCATGAAATTAATGCTTTTAATGCTGGTCAATTTTAAAGCAGTTATGACAAGCATGAAATTTGTTTTCAAAAGATAACAAACTTAATTGATTACATAAAATGTGTAATGGATTAAGCTTAACACTTAAACACATTTTAAAAAATTTTCTCTTTCAAAATTCATGAGTTTTAATCGATTCAACAACTAATGTAATAGATTCAAACTTGTTGCTTAGGCTTTCTTATATATTTTAGTAATTAAGTCTTTTAAGAAGGTTTTGTCAGAGACATTGTCTCGACCCATTATTTTTTTCAAGAGACACTGAATACCTACTCAAGGTATTATAAACATTGAGCATTTAGGTCAATATCTCTTGGACACTTTTAGACAAGACATCGTCTGGTCATGTGTCTAGGTGTTTTAACCTAGATTTTTTTTATATTTCTAAGTGTTTTCCTAGATGTTTTTCTATTCCTAAGACCTAAGTGTTTTTCTATATGTTTTCCTATGTTTGTGGTTCAGGTTCTAGGTTGTGTGCATTTCGGGATTTTGGCTCTATGTTTTGTGTTTTCATCATAGGTTATTCTCTGCTGTTAACTCGTTTTAATGTTATTTTATTAAACTTCAAAACAAGAGATTGTTTGTTCGCATATATGATTTTGTCTTTAACATCACATACCCATGTAAACATACTCAAACACATATAATACATCACTTGAATAATCCAAATCCAATCATTGACAAGTTATACCCCAATAAACCGAATTATACTGCCTATAATTATTACCACACCCTTACAACATTGATGAGTCCAAATTTATGCCCACATTTATGTTTTAAAATTCAAATTTTTTTATGGCATAATTGTGCTTAAATGGTTGATTTTAAGTGAATTTGTGATGATTGGAATTGTTGGTTTTGGGAATTACAAGAGACATAAAAGGTGAATTTTAGCACATAAATTATTCTTGGATATTCTTACATTTATTTTTGCAGCTGAAATATAAGTTTTATTGGTCCATAAGGCAATTCAAGGCCCAAAGTCAGATTTTGTTTGGAAAATAATATATAAATGGGTCAAACAGACAAACTTTACCCTTGCACCTCCTAAATTTCCTTACATACACTCCTATTTCTGAAACAGGGTCAACAAGTAAACCCAAACACTAAGCCTTTTCTCCTACACCCCTAAATTTTCCTACCCATACCCATCATACCACTAAGTAGTCAGACTTCACCAGATCATGCCACGTGTCCAAATCCTCCACACACAGATTTAGCCAACCACCTATTGCCACATTACCTCTCTCTGCCACATCATCATCTTCCACCCACTCAAACCCTAATTCCAATTCTAAACCCTAAGCTTCGTCAGCCACCAGCAACCACCTTGCCGTCGCGCCACTACAGGCCACCATAGATTGTCGTCGTTAGCCACCACGTGCCGGCGTCATCTTCAACCGCTACCGTCAGGCCGCCACCATCGCGAGTCCTCCACGCCGCCGCACTGCCAGCCACTAGTCATTTCTGCCGCAACGCAAATCGCATCAGCCTTCATCACGAGTTCATCATCAATCTTTAGGCCACCATCTTCCCCATCGAGTTGTCGCTGTAAGAGTAGCACCTCCGTCGAACATCAACACGCATCGACCATGGCCTTCTCGTCCACGCTTCTCGCGTGACACGCTCATCACCATCCACGACCACCATCATCTTCTACGCGCCTCCATCCACCATTAACCCCGCGAATTTCTCCACCACACCTGCAGCAAACAAACCCAAAAATAGAGAACCCAATAGCGTCTCGCACATCCTCATCGTGGAGCAGAGAAATCAATAGCGTTGGTGAGAGCCAAATAGCGAGACAATTTCTTCTTTGCACCACACCAGAGAAAACGTGAATCCTCTCCTTTCGCAGCATAGGCATAGGAAACAGAGGGCAAGCTCGAACCAATTCGAAAATGAGAAGACCAAAGCCTCTAGAGAGCGAAACCCCTCTCCCATTCTCGCGGCGGCACAAGAGCTCCCTTTTCCCCCAATCTGAAACCCTAATTTTGGGTGGGAAAGGGGCTGACACATGTCAGTCCCTCATTGGGCACGCCTCTCTGGTCAAAACTGGTCAACAGATTTCAATCTGGTCAAACAGGGGTTCTGTTGCAAGTTTGGGAAATTCAGAAGGGGCTAAAGTGTAGATAGAGGAAATTTCAGGGGCATTTGTGCAATTTTGGAAAGTTAGAAAAGCTAAGAGATAAAATTCAGTTGTTGAGTTAATTTAATTTGGGAATATCAATAGAAAATATCTTCCAAATAATGTTATAATTATCTAAATCTTTTAGTTATTTGGAAGATATAAGATAAAAGATTCTGTCAAGTGAATATTCAGAGTCCAAGCCCAATCAAGCCCTATATAAAGAGACCCAGGGGAGGCAGAAAAGGGACTTCATTCATTCATTCACCACTTCTCTCTCTTTTTTCTTTCATCGTGTATTCAACTCCTTTCATGGAGAGCTAAGCATCTAGGACTATTCTGTTGTAATTTCATTATGGATTTTGAGGTTAAATTGAGTTAATGCAATTGTTTATTTTGATTATTGATTTAAGTTGTTCTCTCTCTATGTCTTTCATCTCTTTATCAAATTAAAAGCAAAGATTTTTGCATCATAATGTGTTTGAATCTTCATGCATATTGATTATATGAGTTTTAGGGTTTCTAGGTTTAATTGAGAATCTACTTTGATTTAATTTAGGAACTTTCATATGATTAAATGGTTTTTACTCTCAATTGAGAATGTACTTTGATTGATTAGTAATAATTTCAACTATAATCAATTGAGAATTTACTTTGATTGATTAACTTTTAATTTGGTTAGGAGATTTAAGAATAGACATGATTAACCACAATAGGATTTGATTGAGAATGTACTTTGGTTGAATTCATTGTGAGTAATCTAGAAAGGTTTTGCATTTGATTGAGAATTTACTTTGGTTAAATGCATGATCGCCCTCAAATTAATTAAGAATGTACTTTAATTAATTTGAAACTTAAATAATAATCAATTGAAATATTATCTGTGAATAACCGATGATGAATCTATCTTGGAAAAACAGTGGAATTAGTCTATTTCATCATAATTGTTTTTAAGTCTCTTATTTGTTCTTTAAACATTCTGCAAACATTACTTTTATTCTTGAGCATTGCATTGCATCCATAAGATTGAATTATTGAAAGGCAATTTCGTATTCATTGGGAGATGACTCAGGGTTACTTTAATCGTATCTACTTTCTTGAATACTTGGCAATACTAAAGTTGCCTTGAAAAGTAGTATGAATTTGATAGCTTTAATGACAGCGTATCAAATTTTGCGCCGTTGTCGGGGAATACGGTTAGTATTTTGAATATTTTGATTCTTATTTTTTTATTTTTATTTTTACCTTTATTTTTATCTTTATTTGTTTTTTTTAACGCACATACATTTAATTTAGTTTTAGTTATTTTGTAGCCTGTAGTCATTCTTGTTTTAGCAAAAATCTTTGTTCTTATTTTAATCAAGAATTTCTTTTGGGAAATACTTGAGGCTAGTTTAAATATACTCTGGCTAGGAAAGACTTGGTACTTAAGTTGTCCATTGTGACGCACCTCTCTTTCTTGGGAGTCAACCCAAACAAAGTCTCTCTTATCTCTTATTCAAATCTTTATCTAAAAGCAAGAACAAAAGAAAAGAAAAAGAGAAGTCAAGAACAGAGAAACAACTTCAAGAAGATTGCATAGTGCATGACTAGAGCTAACCCGAGACAATTTTATCAAATTAACCCGAAAGTTGAAAGGAATTTACGTAAGCTGCAAAGAAGTTTGAAATTTGGGTGTTCTACTAAGGGAACACTTCTTACATCTGAAGCCATACCACCTTCATTATCTCTAGTTATAAACATACCATCTAATCCTTTACCTGATCCTAACCCAAACAATATGGCATAATGAACCATCAGACAGTTAGCCACCTCCCACAATACAGTTATCCGAAATAACATTGAATACCTTAATGAGGAGTGGGAGTTGAGACCTGACCTGTTAAATGATTTACCAAAGTTCAATGGGTTATCAAGCGAGAATCCACACAAGCACTTGAGACAATTTCACATGTTGGAAACCTTTAGATCTCTCAGGATCACAATAGAGAGCCTTAAAATGAGAGCTTTTCCTTTTACTCTTCAAGGAGCTGCTCAAGATTGGTGGTACTATATCTCTGCACGGATCACAAATTGGGAAACTACCGAAAGACTCTTTCTTGAAAAGTATTTTCCTATATCCAGATTATCTGCCATCCGTAGAGAAATCCAAGACATAAGACAGAGAGATAGAGAGAACCTTAGTGAATATTGGGAAAGATTCAGGAAACTATGGGCTTCATGCCCTCAACTCCAAATGGAAGATTTTATTCTAAGCTTTTATGAAGGCTTAAGTCCTACTGATAGGTCATGGGCAGACGCTGTAAGCGGAGGATCTTTCTTAGATAGGTCACCAGAAGATCATATAGATCTAATTGACCGGAAGGCAGTAGACAATCAACAGTATGGAACAAGAGAAAATTCAATGACTTTGTTGAAGGGAGTGCATGAAATTGAAAATGGGGCAATTGATGGGAAGAGGATATATGAAAGATTAAATAAGCTAGAAAGCAAACTCGATCAGATTGCAAGCTTCTTTAAAACCTGAACTCCACAAATTGCTAAGAAGTGTGGAATTTGCATTTCAACTTACCATCTCAAGTTTTTGCTGCAAACATGATTGGAGGAAATAGACTTTACCAGAATTATCATGATTCATCTTCCAATAGGTATCAGCAGAACAGACAACCTTATGTTCCACCTCAACAAAGGCAGCAAGCTCAACCTGAAATGTCAATGCAAGATTTCATGAAGACAATAATTGAGCAAAATTCAGAAATCAATTGTAGAGTTGATTCAGAGGGTTGAAAAATTAGAGGCTAAGGAGTCAAATAAACTACCTGCACAAACAGTGATCAACCCACAAAATGTAAGTGTTATTACTTTGAGAACGGGTAAGCAAGTAGAAAGCGCTAAAAGAGCCCAAGAGGATGAAGATAAGGAGAAAGAAGGAGCGCAAATTGATGACATTGGAGGACCAAGTGAACCATCACCTGAAACTACCACTGATAAATCCAGATCAGTATCTTCTAACTCTTCTTCTAAAAATTCTTCTTCATCTTATTCTCCACCTCCTCCATATCCAAATTGGTTGAAGTCGAGAAACAAAAAAATGGAGAAATTAGACCAAGAGATCTTAAATAATTTCAAAAAGGTGGAGATCAATATTCCCTTGCTAGATGTTGTTCAGCAAATCCCTAAATATGCTAATTTTTTGAAAGAAATTTGCACAAATAGAAGGCGTTTTAGGGATAATGAGGTTGTGAATTTGGGAAGAAATGTGTCAAGCTTGATTAAGAAGCATATTGAAATACCACGAAAATGCAAGGATCCAAGTATGTTTTCTGTTCCATGTGTTATTGGAAATTCAAAGTTTGACAATGCCATGCTAGATTTAGGGGCTTCAATAAATGTAATGCCTTTATTAGTGTTTAATTCTCTATCTTTGGGATCTCTTAAGACTACTGGTGTGGTTATTCAACTGGCCAACCGTAGCATAGTTAACCCTGTAGGTGTGCTTGAGGACGTCCTTGTTCGAGTAGACAAGTTAATTTTTCCTGCAGATTTCTATATCTTGGACATGAAGGATGATGAAGGAATCAGTCCAACAACTATTATCTTGGGAAGACCTTTCATGATGACAGCACGAACCAAGATAGATGTGCATGCAGGATCATTGACAATGACGATAGGAGACGAGAAGGTGTGGTTCAACGTGTTGGAAGCTGGGAAGCACCCGATTAAAGAACATTCTTTTGTTTTGTATTGACTTATCAAGTGATGTTGTAAACAATTTTTCTTTTCCAAATATGTCATGCCTAATTTTGGACGAAAAAGGAAATTGTAAAGCAAGTGATATTGAGGATGCAGTATTAATAGATGATACCTATGTGGCATCCGAGTGTGATGTTGAGGTGGTTGAGATTACCTTAGGCAGTAAAATTTTGCCATTTGTGGTACAACCACCCATTTTGGAGTTGAAACCTTTACCATCCCATTTGAAATATGCTTATCTTGAGAGGAATGGGAAACTCCCTGTTATTATATCTGCATTGCTTACTGATGAGCAGGAAAAACAACTATTACAGGTGATCAGAGACCACAAGAAAGCAATAGGCTAGACTTTAGGAAATATTCCTGGTATTAGCCCTTCTTTTTGCATGCATAGAATACATTTGGAGGAGGATGCCAAACCAGTGAGACAACCTGAAGGAAGACTGAATCCTCAACTGATGGGGGTTGTAAAGAAAAAGGACACCATGTTGCTACAAACAAGTCTTATATATTCAAATTCTGACAGCACTTGGGTGGGCCCTATACATGTGGTTCCCAAGAAATATAAAATCACAATGGTCAAGAACGAGAAGGACAAGTTGACTCCTATTCAAGACAGAAGTGGGTCACATAATTTAGTAGTTGACCATCTTAGAAGGATTGAAAAGGGAAAAGATAACATTCCTATCTAGGATGACTTTTCCAATGAAGTCCTACTACCATTCCTTCCACCATGAAGGAGGTAAGTTCCCTCATACTTTTTCTTTGCATTCTACATATAAGGCATACATTGAGGACAATGCATATTTTAAGTCTGGGGGTGTGGGGAAACAATTAATTTTGTTCCCTAGTTTGTTTGTTTTTAATAAATATTTCCATTGGATTTGAGAGTTTGAATCAGTAACTAGGATGATCATGAATCAAGAGAAAAAACAATGAGTCATGTTGATATGAGTGGATTGCTTTTATGATTTGCTAATTGAGTTGAGAATTTCCTCATTAAATCTTTTGTGAAAGAAATTTGAAACCATGTGAGTTTTGGGCTTAATGTTAAGGATGGACCACCATGTGCCATACCTATTTTTCTTGTGTGATTTGCCCATGTTTCGTTGATACTGTAATAGTTAGCTTGATTCTATGTTGTGCAACTGAGATGAATATGCATGATTTGATATGATTGAGGCATTTCTTGTTTTAGCTATTGAGGCATTTCTTGTTTTAGCTACTTGGCCAAATAAACTTGTCCTAACATTAATCCATTGAAAACCCCTTTGAGCCTTAAGCCTATTTTTTCTTGTTTCCAGTCATTGTCAAATGAGAAAAGAAGAAAAATCATATGCTCCTTACCTTAGGAAAGAAGAAGGAGTAATGGATTCTGTTATAAGTAAAGTGATGAATAAGTGTGTAGGTGAGTACCTCACCCACAAAATAATAAAAAAAAAAGAAGATGAAAAGTTGGAGTTTTAAAAAGAAAAAAAAAGTAAATCTTCCTTAAAAGAGCAAGAAATAGATTTTTTTTTAAGTATCATTACTCTTTCTATATTAATTTCAAAAGCTCAGAAATTCTAAGAAAATTTCTTACCTTTGCTTTGGCCTCAATACAACCTTTAAAAAGCCCTCATGATCAATAATTGCATGTTTTCTGAAGTATGTGAATGATAGAGTCTTGCTAAATACCAAGGGTGCCTATTTACATAGGTATTTTGAGTGTAAACACAAGCCAAAGAGAGTTGGAGAGAAATAGATACATTTTGACTTGAGTGTTATCTTTCATATTTGATATTTTTGGGAATTCAAAAAAGGTCAAACGTGTGAAGAATAAAGTGATTTCATTTGCATGTGCATGACAAAGTGATGTCTACATGATTGATCTATGTCTAGTGTTGTTCATTCTTTTGATCTAAATGTAAATATGAAATAAAATGACCCAGAAAAAAGTCTTGGAATTAATTAATTTTGCCCAGGAGTGCAAAAGGATAAGTGTGGGGGTGTGATGAGTGCATATTTATGTCCACATTTATGTTTTAAAATTCAAATTTTTTATGGCATAATTGTCCTTAAATGGTTGATTTTAAGTGAATTTGTGATGATTAGAATTGTTGGTTTTGGGAATTAAAAGAGACGTAAAAGGTGAATTTTAGTGCATAAATTATTCTTGGATATTCTTACATTTATTTTTGCAGCTGAAATATAAGTTTTATTGGTCCATAAGGCAATTCAAGGCCCAAAGTCAGATTTTGTTTGGAAAATAATATACAAATGGGCCAAACAGACAAACTTTACCCTTGCACCTCCTAAATTTCCTTACATACACTCCTATTTCTGAAATAGACCTAATAAGTAAACCCTAACACTAAGCCTTTTCTCCTACACCCCTAAATTTTCCTACCCGTACCCATCTTACCACTAACTAGTTAGACTTCACCAGATCATGCCACGTGTCCAAATCCTCCACACACAGATTTAGCCAACCACCTGCTGCCACATCATCATCTTCCACCCACTCAAACCCTAATTCCAATTCTAAACCCTAAGCGTCGTCAGCCACCAGCAACCACCTTGCCGTCGCGCCACTACAGGCCACCATAGATTGTCGCCGTTAGCCACTGCGTGCCGGCGTCATCTTCAACCGCTACCGTCAGGCCGCCACCATCGCCAGTCCTCCACGTCGCCGCACTATCAGCCGCTAGTCACTTTTGTCGCGATGCAAATCGCATCAGCCTTCATCGTGAGTTCATGATCAATCTTCAGGCCACCATCTTCCTCGTCGAGTTGCCGCTGTAAGAGTAGCCCCTCCGTCAAACATCAACACACATCGACCATGGCCTTCTCATCCATGTTTCTCGTGCACCACGCTCATCACCATCCACGGCCACCATCATCTTCTTCGCGCCTCCATCCACCATCAACCCCGCGAATTTCTCCACCACATCTCCAACAAACAAACCCAGAAACAGAGAACCCAATGGCGTCTCGCGCATCCTCATTGCGGAGCAAAGAACCCAATGGCGTCTCGCCCATCCTCATCGTGGAGCAGAGAAATCAATAGCGCTAGTGAGAGCCAAATAGCATGACATTTTCTTCTTCGCACTACACTAGAGAAAACGTGAATCCTCTCCTTTCGTGACGCAGGCAGAGGTAACAGAGGGCGAGCTCGAACTAATTCGAAAATGAGAAGACCAACACCTCTAGAGAGCGAAACCCCTCTCCTATTCTCGCGACAGCACAAGAGCTCCCTTTCCCCTCAATCTGAAAACCTAATTTTGGGTGGGAAAGGGGCTGACACGTGTCAGTCCCTCATTGGGCACGCCTCTCTCGTCAAAATTGGTCAACAGATTTGAATCTGGTCAAACAGGGGTTCTGTTGCAAGTTTGGGAAATTCAGAAGGGGCTACAGTGTAGATAGAGGAAATTTCAGTGGCATTTGTGCAATTTTGGAAAGTTGAAAAGCTAAGAGATAAAATTCAGTTGTTGAGTTAATTTAATTTGGGAATATCAATAGAAAATATCTTCCAAATAATGTTATAATTATCTAAATCTTTTAGTTATTTGGAAGATATAAGATAAAAGATTATGTCAAGTGAATATTCAGAGTCCAAGCCCTATAAAAAGAGACCCAGGGGAGGCAGAAAAGGGACTTCATTCATTCATTCACCACTTCTCTCTCTTTTTTTCTTTCATCGTGTATTCAACTCCTTTCATGGAGAGCTAAGCATCTAGGACTATTCTGCTGTAATTTCATTATGGATTCTGAGGTTAGATTGCGTTAATGCAATTGTTGATTTTGATTATTGATTTAAGTTGTTCTCTCTCTATGTCTTTCATCTCTTTATCAAATTAAAAGCAAAGATTTTTGCATCATAATGTGTTTGAATCTACATGCATATTGATTATATGAGTTTTAGGGTTTCTAGGTTTAATTGAGAATCTACTTTGATTTAATTTAGGAACTTTCATATGATTAAATGGTTTTTACTATCAATTGAGAATGTACTTTGATTGATTAGTAATAATTTCAACTATAATCAATTGAGAATTTACTTTGATTGATTAACTTTTAATTTGGTTAGGAGATTTAAGAATAGATATGATTAAACACAATAAGATTTGATTGAGAATGTACTTTGGTTGAATTCATTGTGAATAATCTAGAAAGGTTTTGCATTTGATTGAGAATTTACTTTGGTTAAATGCATGATCACCCTCAAATTAATTAAGAATGTACTTTAATTAATTTGAAACATAAATAATAATCAATTGAACAATTATCTGTGAATAATCGATGATGAATCTATCTTGGAAAAAGAGTGGAATTAGCCTATTTCATCATAATTGTTTTTAAGTTTCTTATTTGTTCTTTAAACATTCTTCAAACATTACTTTTATTCTTGAGCATTGCATTCCATTCATAAGATTGAAATATTGAAAGGCAATTACGTATTCATTGGGAGACGATTGAGGGTTACTTTAACCCTAACTACTTTCTTGAATACTACTTTGCAATACTGAAGTGGCCTTGAAAAGTAGTATTAATTTGATATCTTCAACGACAACGTATCAAACATATATTTGAATGGGAACACCCAAGCATCTTTCTTCTCTCTTAGCATTAAACCCTCTATTGGGATAACACAATAAAACATACATAATACATTCATAGGAAAAACTCATCACAATTATTACCAAAAACCTATTCCCATGCACACACAACCCTTGTCCAGCAATAACAACAGATAATCATAAGCATAATCATATAAACATATATCAACCAAGTATTTTCATGGAAGTAAATAAAGAATGCATAGCATACGCCAAACAATGGTAAGCTTCCTCATACCTTGGCCAATACTAGGGCTTTATCTAACTTTAAAACACCACACACCTTCCCTAGCACTAAGGTTTTCTCTAGCTCTTCCTCTTTTTTCCTAGAAAATGTTTCTTCCTCCTTTATCTTCCTCCTTTATTCGGATTTTATTTTTATTTTTTACTTTTTACACCTCTTATATTAATTTCTACACCAATTAATGGAGGCAAGAAGACCATTTTACCCTTGGGCCTAAAATTCAATTAAAACAAAAGTCTTCCTTAACTCTTTTTTCTTCTAGAATTGAACCCACACCTATTCAATCCTAAACTACCCTTCTATTAACAAGCCAACACATCACATTGGTAGTATCACTCACATACAAATCATTAAAATGACAACATATCAATCATGTGTTCCACTTAATCAACAATAACATTAATTAATAAACATAGTAATTATAATCATAAAAAGAAACACTTAAGAATTATAGACCACTTACCAACCAATAATACTCAAGTCTTACAACCATATTATTTCATAATACCACATTTTCCTCGGGTCTTACACTACACTATCACCAAATCTCAAGGTCAAACATCGTCTATCAGCTATATTGTCAAAGGTGTATAAACAGAGGAGCAAAGGAGAAGAATATGAGAATGATGGGAAATTAAGGAAGAAAAAGGAAAATCATTCCCTAAGGAGAATTAATATCTCTCTTTGAACTATCAAAGTCAAATCCTCTTGCACAAGTGAAGAGAAAAAGAGAAGAGTTCAAAATAAGAATTTCTCTCAAACTTCATTGATATACATACTCATTACTAGAAGAAGAGAAGAAAAAAAAAGAGATAGAGAGAAACAGCTGAAAGAAAATAAGAAACAATCTCAAGATTCATTAATGTATAAGCTTACTATTGTAAGAAGAGAGAAAAGAGAAAAAATAGTTAGAGAGTTTATAGATTGTATTGTATTGAAGATATATCCTCTTTATGAGAGTAATCATCTATTGACATATAAGCAATTAGGTTGATTGCACATTCTGAAGAAAATTCAAACACTTGTTGATTAACTCATGTGAGTTAAGGATTACTAGGTAGCGTATAAGGTTACAACAAGGAGTGGGTTAAACTCAACTAGGCAACGTATCAGGAGATACCAGGATTGTTTAGGGATACTAGGATTGTTTAGGGATACCGGGAGAGGTGAAGAATACTACATTACCAAGAGTTGGTTAAACTTAGTCAATGTCAGAGTAACAGGTGGTTATTGGTGTAGAACGACAACCAGGAGTGGGTTAAACTCAACTAATGGTGTATCAGGTTAATACCATGAGTATCTAAGGATACCAAGAGTGATGAAGAATATTGCATAACCAAGAGTGGGTGAAACGCAACTACTCAAGGTAACAGTGGTTACTTGGTGTGACTAGGGATACTGGGAGTGGTTAGAATACTCAAATGTACGTTGTTGAACATCTAATGAAACTATCTAAGTTATCTTAGAGGAGAACTAGACGTAGCTTTGTTTGAGTGAACCAGTATAAAACTCTTGTGTGTTGGAATCCATCTTACAACCAATCACATCATGTCAAAAATGATGTCTCATCACACACGTCAATACTACATAAGTTTTGTTCCTCACCAAACCCTAGGAGAATGAATTAAAGCTAGTAATATAAACATTTGTGGTAGGATAATGTTTATAACATTAAGAACAACTAGCTCATGAGGATCATTTATTTCACAATCAGCTTATCTGCCACAAAAAGAGTTATGAAAACACTATACAACCCCATTCTAGTGTTTTCCCGCAACTTCAACTACAACCTATTCAAATATCATGGTTCAAATTAAACAACCCGACATCATTCCATTTTGGTGATTAATCCACTTTGGCATTAACTTCTTATGCACATTCCCCGTATAATAAACCCTTATGGAACATAAAGCACACAAAAATAATGGCTAACATTGTTATGCACAGAGTCAAAAGTTTATCCAAGATACTCTTAACCATCAAATAGTTTACGGAAATTCATATACCACTGAAAATCCATTCTTATGCACATATCATATTCCCATGTTATTTTTAATTCTAAGAAAACTTATCAGGTCTTACGAAATTAACTCGTTTAATTTTTGGAACATAAAAGGATCACATGCCTACACTTCTCATAGACCAACAACACATCATTCACGAAAACCAAACATAACCCTTAAACAAACATAGTACACAATTGTCAACACATAACACCATGGCATGCATAGTATCAAGGATTAAATGTGAGAAAAAGATCATCCACTACAAAACAATGTTTTGACAGTACAATAAATGCAGGATGAATTCAACATGAAACAAAAGCATGCATTGTAGCAATAATGGACAACATAATGACAACAAAACAGAACCCAACATTGACAGAAGCATGCATCTTAAAAACAAAAAATAATAAACAACACAATAAATTAGAAGGACAACCAACATGAGACAAGGGAACGTGAATTGTATAAACCATGGAAAATTTCAATAAACGCTCACAAACAACCAACGTCATAGGAAATACCAGTAACATAGCACAACATGAAACAGAAGAACATATCAATCATACGTATAACAATCAAAGGATAATTTTTTACCTAGATTTCCAATATTCTCTTTCCTTGATCAGAAAATGTCCTTTTGTCGTACCCTCGAGCTTTCACGAACCTTCAACATAAACTATTTTCTCTCACAGCACACTCACTTTTTTGCCTCTTTTTCCTAGTGTCTAGGGCTTTTATCTTAACCTATCTTAAATAGGAGCATGTTTAACCCTAATTTTAGAGTTTCTAGATTTAGCCCCCAAGCCTCTTAAAATCCCATAAAATCAAAATAAAATATATTTTAAACCTTACTAAAATATTCCATTTTAATTTCTTCTAAGTTGCCTTATGTCAACACTCAATTTTGTCCGGGTTGTAAAAAAAAATTCTATTTTTATTGGTTATTTATTATTTTCCTTTTTATTATTTTACCTTTTTGTTTTATTCTATTTTTATGTATTTAGATTTTTTGTTTTTTATTCAATTTCTATTTTTCTTATCTTCAATTTGTTTTAATAGAGTTAATTAATCAAAATAATTAAAAAATTGAAAAATAAAATTAAAACTGAAAATAATTAAAAAATAAAATAAAAATTAAAAAAAAGGGGGAAATAAAAACACAACAAAAAAAAACGTGGAAAAGGGGGTACGTGGGAGGCGTGTCTGGAAGGAGGGGACAAGGTGGTTACAAGAGAATATTTTCCAAGATTTTGGGGGAGAGGATTTTGGTTGGGATCAGGGAGAGAAAAAGGAGGAAAAGGGGGGCACACGAGGGACGTTGATCTGGAGTGATCATCCAGTCACAGAAGCATATCCACCATTGGCACCGGCGGGAAGAGATCACTGGCTACGCAGCGAACGATAGCAGCAACCATAGCAGCAGGTAAGTTTCTAGTTCACCAGTGCATCCAAACGCATCATGAGCGCTTACTGCATAACGACTTCTTATGTTTATTCCATCATGATTGCTTTTCCCCTGAACATCATGAGTTCCCTCGTCACCAACCTCCCTTTCCATTCATTCTCTGTTTCACCACGTTCCCTCTCTCCTTTCTAACTCTCACGCTCACGGCCAATCTCAACAAACCAAATCCAAAACCCATTGCACAATCGAAAAAGGAGGGGATGAGCTGGAGCGACGGCTGACGGTGATCTCGGCGGTGAAAGGCGGAGAGCTCGACGAAGAAGAGGCGGCCCGTGTGTTTGAACTGGCGGAGACGAACCCTTCCCTGGGTTGCGGGTGTCGGAGACGAAGCAGACAAGAGTAAGGAAGCAGTGGCGCGGTATGGCGCGGTGTGGCGCTGTGGGTATATCGAGAGAGATGATGACATGGTAGCTGGTCCGTAGAGGCAGTGATACGGTGGCCACCTTCGTTGCGGTGGCTAGCCTGATCAGAGTTAGTCAATCGGAAGAAGACGAGCTCGACAAGGAGCGAGGGGTCCGAAGGCGTTGCGACCAACGGTGGTTTCGGTGGCTCAGATTGTCACCGGCGAGGCCAAGCCATGGTCTTGGCAGAGGTGGCGGTGGCCGGTTCCAACCAAGGTGGCGGCAGCGTGCCTCCCAGCTTTAGGGTTTTCTTGGTCAGAGAGAAGAAACTTGGGTCTCTGGAGAGTGTGTGAGATAAGAGAGGGAGCTTACGGGAGGGTGTTGGATCTGAGTGGGTGAGGAATGACAGTGGGAAGGTAGAACCCCTAGGAAATTCTAGGTTAGAAACCATTCAATTGGGCCTGGCCCAAAATTGAGCGTACGTCCAGGAACCTTTGGTTTTTTTCGAACGTTCGTCATCCAGCCACATCTTCCCAACGAACGCTCGTCCATAACGAGCGTTCGTCATCCAACCTCCTTTTCCCAACGAACGCTCGTCCCAAACGAGCGCTCGTCATTCGTTCGTCATCCAACCTCATTTTCCCAACGAACGCTCGTCCCAAACGAGCGCTCGTCATTCGTTCGTCATTTCCCACATCTTCCCAACGAACGCTCATCCATAACGAGCGTTCGTCATCCAACCTCATTTTCCCAACGAACGCTCGTCCCAAACGAGCGTTCGTCATTCGTAATTCATCCAACCTCATTTTCCCAACGAACGCTCGTCCCAAACGAGCGCTCGTCATTCGTTCCTCAACTTCCCAAATCTTCCCAACGAACGCTCGTCCATAACGAGCGTTCGTCATCCAACCTCCTTTTCCCAACGAACGCTCGTCCCAAATGAGCGCTCGTCATTCGTTCGTCATCCAACCTCATTTTCCCAACGAACGCTCGTCCCAAACGAGCGCTCGTCATTCGTTCGTCATTTCCCACATCTTCCCAACGAACGCTCGTCCATAACGAGCGTTCGTCATCCAACCTCATTTTCCCAACGAACGCTCGTCCCAAACGAGCGCTCGTCATTCGTTCGTCATCCAACCTCATTTTCCCAACGAACGCTCGTCCCAAACGACCGCTCGTCATTCGTTCGTCATCTTCCCACATCTTCCAAACGAACGCTCGTCCATAACGAGCGTTCGTCATCCAACCTCATTTTCCCAACGAACGCTCGTCCCAAACGAGCGCTCGTCATTCGTTCGTCATCCAACCTCATTTTCCCAACGAACGCTCGTCCCAAACGAGCGCTCGTCATTCGTTCGTCATCCAACCTCATTTTCCCGACGAACGCTCGTCCCAAACGAGTGCTCGTCATTCGTTTGTCATCCAGCCACATCTTCCCAACGAACGCTCGTCCATAACGAGCGTTCATCATCTAACCTCATTTTCCCAACGAACGCTCGTCCCAAACGAGTGCTCGTCATTCGTTCGTCATCCAACCTCATTTTCCCAACGAACGCTCGTACCAAACGAGCGCTCGTCATTTGGCCTCCACTCACCTCATCTACCCAACGAACGCTCGTCCCCAGCGAGCGCTCGTAGACTAGCCTCCTCTTCTCAGCGTCCGTTCGTCACATCATCCAATGAACGCTCGTCATCTACCTTCCTGTACTCAACGTACGTTCGTCGTATCACCCAACGAACGCTCGTCATTCAGTCTATTTTTCTCAACATACGTTCGTCAACTCTCCCCAACGAGCGCTCGTGACTCTGAGTCTTTTCCCAACGTACGTTCGGCCTTTACCACAGACCGTTCGTTATCCAAGCTTTTCGGCTGACCGTTAGACATCATTTTATTTTTATTTTGGTACCCCCATTTTTATTATTATTTAATTATTCATTTGCCTTTTTATTTATCTTATTTCATTTCATTTTTTATTTTATTACTTTATTTTATCCACTTATTTCAAAATATATATATAATAATTTTAACTTATATACACATATAAAATAGAAAATTACAAGAAAAGTTTTAAAGGTTTAAAGCGCACGTGTGACCGCTCGCGTCGTCCTTGTGCTAAAAACCTTTTCTTCTTTTCTTAAATAAAATTTCAAAAAATACGTTTTAAAGGTTTAAGCACACGTGTGACCGCTCGCGTCGTCCTTGTGCTAAAAACCTTTTCTTCTTCCTTAAATAAATTTACAAAAATATGTTTTAAAGGTTTAAGCACACGTGTGACCGCTCGCGTCTTCCTTGTGCTAAAAACCTTTTTCTTCTTCCTTAAATAAATTTACAAAAATATGTTTTAAAGGTTTAAGCACACGTGTGACCGCTCGCGTCTTCCTTGTGCTAAAAACCTTTTTCTTCTTTCTTAAATAAAATTTCAAAAATACGTTTTAAAGGTTTAAGCACACGTGTGACCGCTCGCGTCTTCCTTGTGCTAAAAACCTTTTTCTTCTTCCTTAAATAAATTTACATAAAAAAATAGGTTTTGAAGGTTAAGTACACGTGTCACCGCTCGCGTCGTCCTTGTGCTAAAAACCTTTTTCTTCTTTTCTTAAATAAAATTTCAAAAATACGTTTAAAGGTTGAACACTCGTGTGATCGTTCGCATCGTCCTAGTGTTCAATACTTTTCTCTCTTATTTACGTAATATTAAACGAGGGTATGAGTGCTCGTGCGATCGTCCGCATCAGCCTAGCACTCAATACTCTCAAGTCTTCCTAAATAAGTAGATAACGGTATGAGTGCTCGTGTGATCGTTCGCATCGGCCTAGTGCTTAATATCGTTATCTCTCTTTTCAAAAATAATTAAAAATATTTAAATATCATTTTAAAGGTATGAGTACTCGTGCGACCGTTCGCGTCGGCCTAGTACTCATTACCTTCTTTTTCTCGAAAATATTAAAAACATGAAAATCTCCAAAAATTAAAAACATCTGCTTTTCCAAACAACAAACAATCTTTTAACTAGAACTACGTAACCCTGATTTCTCATTTTGAATGAGAATACGTAGGAGCAAGGTCAATCCTTGTCGGGCCCAAAAAACTAAAAAATATGTTTTGTTTATTTAGAATTTTATTTTAGGGGATAATTAAACATTTTTAAAAAACCACATCATATTCGTGCATTTAGTTAAAGGCACTGCCTTAGGGCAGGCGTTGTGGGGTGCTAACACCTTCCCCACGCGTAACCGACTCCCGAACCCAATCTTTGGTTTTCGTGGACCGTGCTTTATCGTTTTGAGGTTTTTCCATAGTTTTCCATAATAAACTATGGTGGCGACTCCAAATCTCTTTTCAAAACCCGTTTCTTTTTGGATCGTCGTCCCGCCGCGATTCCGGTTGCGACAGATGGCGACTCCACTGGGGACGCTTAGAGAGTCGAGCCATTTAATTAGATGCGCGAATTTGGTGTGGTTTTGCTTTGTGTTTTTCTTTCCCTTTTCTCTATCTATGCTTGATATTTAGAATAACTGCAATAACTGTGGAATATTGAACCCTAGGGTAGACAATATGTTTATATCTGCCTGGGAATTTTTCTGGTTGTTTTGCAGGTGAGGGTTTGGGTGTGCATAATTTCCTCCCTTCACACACACACTTTTGGCATATCATGAGTGGGGCCCTATACCCAGGTCTGAGCGTAGCTTAGAATTAGAGGAGTTGTGTAGCGGTGTCACTCTGGGATGTACTTCCTGTTTGGCTATCGTGAGAACTCCAGCTAGAGTCTGTTCTCTTCATATGTGTTTTCACACCTAGTTGATTACTCGACTGTTGTGGAAATGCTATGAAGGGGGCCATAGCTCTAGTGACCTTTGACCTTTAGGTTCAGGAAATCATCCTTGTGAGATTGCATATACTTGACCTTGAACTCAAAGCAATGAACCTTTGGTAGGGCACGATGGGAGGAATATATGCTTCTGTAACCCTCACGCTGTTCGTTTTTTTATGATATTACATTTCATACCATGCATGTGCTTTGTTTCGTCATGTTGTTTTATTATCATGCATCATATTCATACATCATTTAGTAACATGTTAATTTTAAGGGAAATCACAGGTACCTACTTGACTTCATACGAGATGGATGTTAACACAAGATCCGATGCTACACGGCATACCGACTCTTCCGATTTAAGAAAGAAGTATAGTCTAAGGACTCATGTTGGAAATTTGACCAGGCTGATAAACTTGGGCAAAAGGCTTAAGACTATAAAGAGAGAAACCTTTCAGAGAAGATATGGAAATTTGTTGAGTTTAATGGAGGTTGAAGTACAAATACCCGCTATCACAGCCTTGGCACAATATTATGATTCTCCGCTTCGATGTTTCACATTTCAAGACTTTCAGTTGGCGCCAACCATAGAGGAGTTCGAGCATATCTTGGGTTTGCCATTGGAGGGCACCACTCCCTATCAACATTTAGAGCATCATGCCTCTATACCCACTATTGCTACCATCATGAAATTACATCCCAAGGAGCTTGAAGACAGGATGATGATGAGGAATCAAGTGCATGGGTTATCACAGGGATATCTAGAGCAGTATTTACATCACTTGGCTGATAAAGAGGATTGGGAAACTTTCATGGATGTATTAGCCCTCACCATATATGGCATTGTCTTGTTTCCCAAAATAGAAGAATTTGTGGATTACACCGCGATAGACGTCTTCGTGGCGAGTAAAACCAGGTCAGAGAATCCTGTAACAGCAGTTCTTGCGGATGTTTATGGGACTTTGAGTTTTTGCCATGAGAGAAAAGGAAAGAAGATTCTATGTTGCTTACCGGCGTTGTATACATGGATGACAACTCGCGTGTTTAAGGAGATGGTCGACGTTAAGAGTCTATCGGAGAATTTGTCACACCAAGGGCTTAAAGGTAAAGGAGGAAACGATTGGGCCCGATTCCTTGCCGGCTTGAGCGAAAGAAGTATAAAATGGCGCCTTCCTTGGCTCGGAAATAAACTGGCTATACAACATTGTGGTAGTTTTCCTAATGTACCTCTCATAGGTGCCCGGTACTGTATCAATTACAACCCCCTTTTGGTGCAAAGACAATTTGGGCATCCTATAAAAGGGGCACCTTCATCAGATTACCTTGCTACCCTATTCATTTATTACGAAGACGGGCATTTCATCGAATTGTTAAGAAAGGTTAAAAGCGCCTGGGAAAATGTTGTTCGAGCAGAGAAGGACTTGAGGGATGGAGTAGTGGATAGCAGTATTAGTTATCACACCTGGATTCTGGAGAGAGTGAAAGTAGTCAAGCTGCCTTTCAAGCCGATCAAGGATCAATCAGCTAGTGAAGGACCATCCTAAGCTCCAGAAAGTGAAGAGGTGCAACAACTAAAAGCTGAGATGGAGAAATTGAAAATTAGGAATGCTCGGTTGGAAAACGAATTACAAAGGGCGCGTAATGATCTTGTGGATATGAAAAATGATAATGAAGAAAAGTCGCGGGCTTATGAAAACCTTGTCAAAAGCCAGAAGGCTGAGAGGGATTACACATTTCGAGTAAAACAGGATCTAGCTGCCGCGAGTAAGGAATTATCCATGAGGGTAAATGAGAAGAAGGTGGCTTTAGAAGAGGGGAAGGAGTGGAAGCACCTCTACGAAGAAGCCAAAAGAGATAAACGAGAAGCCCTGAAGAGATTAAGAGAAGCGCAGATTCAGATAGAAAAAGCGGGGCATGAGATGAAAGAGATGGCCATGTCGTTTGAGGCGGATATGAACCGGGAGCGTTGGAAGCTAGCAGAAGCAGAAGAAGAGCATCGAACTCTGATAAAACAAATGGAGGAATATATTGAGGAACAGGAGGAGCGATGGAGGTCGATAGAATTTGAAGAAAGGCATCAGGCCTTGATAAAGCAAATGAAAGAGCACATCGCAGAGCAAGAAATGGCTGTAAAGCACTGGAAGGAAAGATTCTCTCAGTTGGCTGCTTTGGCAAACGGGGCAATTGAAGACATCCCCAGGATGGTGTCGAATGCTGAAGCAAGCACTCATTTTTGTAACTCACCAGCGGAAATAGAATTGTTTATTAATCATTGTAAATGGTTGGTGGGAGAGATGAAATCTTTCATTGCCCGGGCGCGGGATTGATGTACTTCAGAATCGTGTGTTTTGTTCCTTAGACGATGTAATGGATCAAATTTTCTTTAAATGAAAGATAGGGGATGTTTGGTATTGGCTTGTGTTAATTTTCCATCAGTATTGTCATTGTTATCCTGTGATTTCCACTTATCACTAGCATGCATCATGTTTTCTTTTGTTTTGCATTTTTTCATCCTTTTTTAATTTAATTTAATAAAAAATAATCAGCAGTACAAGTGAGAAAACAACGGCAAATTTTCCACGACATCCGTACAGGACCAGAGCTAACTCGAAGGTCATGGAGAATTGGGAGCAGTCACACGAATCTATTAAGGCCGATGTCAACCAGTTGAAGGATCAAATGGCCCAGATTTTGGCGGCTCTCGAAGCCCTAAAGACTACGGGAGGGACGACGCCTGCGCAAGTTGAGGGAAGTGCTCAATATTACCCTCCGTTGTTCAGTTCTGGGAGCCAATCTGTTCCGTTCCCAATGTATGGATTACCTCCAGGTTACACCCCACCTGTGGGAGAATACGCAGAAGGAGAGCAGGCTTCATTCTCTTTCCCTACCACTGTCAACATACTGCCAATCAGTACTCAGGGACCTGTTGTAATGTCCGCACCTATGGTAAATGAAGGAATGCATGCAAACATGTCGGATGGAATACGAGTAACTCCGGTGCCACCTGTGATTACCGGAGAGGGCTTTTCTACAGGGGCTGCGCCACATACTTTGTTTCAGGGGGTAACTGGTAATGTCGATGGGGCAAAGGATAAACTTGAGAGCCTAGAGGCAAGATTGAGGGCTGTGGAGGGGTATGAAAGTTATGGATTTGGGGATGTTTCTAGATTGAGCTTGGTTCCTGGCGTCAAAATTCCACATAAGTTCAAGGCGCCAGATTTTGAGAAGTATAAGGGAAATACATGCCCTAAAAGCCATCTGACCATGTTTTGCAGAAAGATGGCCGCATATGCTTACGATGAGCAGCTGCTCATTCATGTTTTTCAAGATAGTTTGGCTGGAGTGGCATTAAACTGGTATACTCATTTGGAGCCGACTCGAATTCGTTGTTGGGCGGACTTGGCTGATGCTTTTGTGAAACAATACATATACAATACCCATGTTGCACCAGATCGTTTACAGCTGCAAAATATGTCAAAGAAGGACAACGAAACTTTCAAAGAATATGCCCAACGGTGGAGAGAGTTAGCTGCACAAGTCGAACCACCTTTGTATGATAGAGAAATGGTGGCAATGTTTGTGAACACTCTCCAGCCGCCATTTTACGAGCACATGGTCGGGAACGTGTCTGCCAATTTCGCTGATATCATTATAATAGGCGAAAGGATAGAAATTGGGGTTAAAAGTGGGAAAATTGCATACAGTTCGCCCGCAACTGCAAATTACAAAAAAACCAATTTCAATGCGGGAAAGAAGAAGGAAGGGGATGTGCATGCGGCATCGGCAATGCCTGTATGGAGAGGTCAAGCTCCCGCTCATAGCTTCCGACCATACTTGGGGCAACCCCCTCTTGCAGCTAATGCGGCGTTCGCTCATCAAGCCAGGCCTCAACAACAACAAGGGTATTATCAACCGCCATTGCCCCCAACTGATACTTGGAGGGCTGGGGCAATTGCAGGTCCAAATCAGAATGCGGGCCAAAATACTTACCCAAGAAGGAACCAATTTGTTAATTTCACCCCTATCCCTACAACTTACACAGAATTGTTACCCCAACTCGTCCAAAGGGGTTTGGTTGCTATTTGTCCAATGAAGCCCATGCAACCTCCGTATCCCAAGGGTTATGATGCAGAGGCCAAATGTAGTTACCATGGGGGAGGTGTTGGTCACTCAACTGAGAGGTGTCTGGCTTTTAAACACAAAGTACAGACTCTAATCGACTCTGGGTGGTTAAAGTTTCAAGAAGATAAACCCAGCATTGAGACTAACCCACTTTCTGGGCACGGGAGTGCCTCGACGAATGCCATCGAGGATGGAAAACATGAGTTGATAAGGGACGCGGGTGGAATCCGAAGTTCCAGAAAGTTTATCTTCAAGGCACTGATAAAGGTGGGCCTTTTAAAAGGTGATTATGACGAGGATGTAACATGCGCGCTTCATCCGGATGATGGGCACTCTATTGAGGAATGTGGTGAATTTGAGTATGTTCTGCAAGACCTGCTGGATCGGGGTTTGATGCAAGTATGCTACAAGGATAAGGAGGGGGAAGTGTTTACACAGATTGGTGGAGAATCCGACGTAACTCTGCCTGAGCCGTTGGTGATCTATTTCACTAGAACCACCCCTGCGCCAGAGGCTGAAGAAAAGTCGTCTGTCATCATCCGGGCGCCGTCTCCCTTTCCTTACAAAACGAGAAGGCTGATGGAAGAAAGGAGAGAGCGCGGTCTAGCTCGTGTAGAAAGGCGTGAGCCCAGGGTGGAAAAGATTCGTATTCGTGACATCAAGGAGAAATTTCGTAGTGCTGGTTGGATCAACGCGGGCCATATAACAGCCGTGGAGGATGAAGATAGCTTTGAATGCTCAAGTTTCGTGCGGGCCGGCTCCCCAGATGCACCACTCAACAATTGGAACTCTGAGTTTACCCGTGATGCTTAATTTGAATAAAATGTAATAGTTTTAATTAATCCTATAGCTTCACCCGGGGCTTTAGGATTCATGACTTACGGGTTGACGTTTAGTTTTGTGCTCAGCGTGATAATCGAATCGTGTTTGTTTTTATCATCATTTCGCATTAGTCATCTTTTTTCTTTTTTTTATTTTTTCCTTTTTTTTCATAAATTTAAATAATGCAGATGTGACAATGAAAGTTTTGAAAATAACAATGTCGATATTCCTAATTTTGAACACCCTATCGATAATACGGAAGATGATTATGAAGATAATCCGGAACCCTCTCCAGAGTTCTTGAGATTAGTGGAACAAGAGTCTAAAGAGATAAAACCCCATATGGAGGAGGTTGAAGTACTCAACTTGAGAGAGGAAGAAGGATAAAGGAAGTAAAAATCGGTACTGGCATGAAAAAGGAAGTGAGGGAAGGGTTGCAAGCCCTATTGAAGGAGTTTAAGGATGTGTTCGTTTGGTCTTACAATGACATGCCAGGTTTGGATATCGATATTGTGCAACACAAGCTCCCACTTAAACCGGAATACCTTAAAAAAAAAAAAAAAAAAAAAAAAAAAAAAAAAAACTAAGAATGAAAAATGCATTTGACAAAAGGATGCATCCCAGAGAATTCCACGAAGGTGAGCTGGTGTTGAAGATGATCTTGCCTGTACAAAAGGATCATAGAGGCAAATGGACCCCGAATTATGAAGGGCCATTCGTAGTGAAGAAGGCATTTTCTGGTGGGGCACTAATTCTCACAAGGATGGATGGAGAGGAGTTACCATTACCGGTTAATTCGGGTGCAGTCAAAAAGTTTTACACATGATGATTCCGTGATAGGGGATCAATATTAAGGGATATTGACATGATCTTTAAAGTTTGTTGTACTCTGCGTTATTTCATTCAATAAATACTGCATGGTTTCATTCATAATTTTTGTTTGCACGCTTCTTGAAATATTGCATGTCGCGCTGAGCTTTTAGGTAAATAAAGGAAAATAAAGGTAATGATAATTAAGCACACATGAGTAAAAGCATCACGGGTATATTCGGTTGGCACCAGCTCGTTCCTGAGGGATGTCGTGAAAGACTAAAAAGGAGAGAATAAAAATGCACATGTTGAATTCATTGTCAATTAGGTTGTCTAGGGCATAGTACGTTCGAAAAAAAAAAATAGCTGGAAATGGCAAAGATGCAGAGTCTTCTCCTGATTCAGAGTTTCGGGGGTAACCTGTGTTCATTTCTCGTTAAAGCATCCGCTTTCTTATTGCGTGAACCCCTAACCTTTTCATTTCCCTTCAAAACAAAGGATTGTCGTGGATATAACACTGGGGCAGTTGTCATCATTGTACCCATGCCCAATGATCCGCGATCGGGGAGCAAAAATAAGAAATAAAAATAAAAAAAAAATTGAAAAAATGAAGTCGATGTGTCAACCGCTACAGAATTTCGTCTCATGGTTAAGGTTGTGGAAAGCAAGTCAAGCAAGCTTCAGGATGACGTGTGGCCGTTTTTCTTTATCCAAATGATAAAAGAGGTTTAATCAATTGCACCCACTTTGAGCCGTAAGTCGTAATCATTTTTCATCACCCTAGACAAGGGTCATTCGCATATCAACGTCAACCTAAAAGATACATCAAGGACATCCAAAATCAATGAGAAAATTGTTGTAAAAAAAAATAAGAAAAAAAGAGAAGCAAAAAAAGGAAGGCTACAACAGAGGCAATAAAACAAGTGACCAAAAAGGAAAGAAAGAAAAAAAAACAACAATAAAGGATGCCTGAAAGTTCAAATCTCTAAAGACAGTTGACTGGGCACCTTGCAAATGATTCTTGTTTAAAAACTTTAACCGTCAAACACTTATTTGGGCCTTCATTATCCATTTCTTTCATAACCCGTTTGCCTTTTAGCCACGTTACAAGCCGATTAAAGTCCACGCCGACTGAAGATTGTTCGTTCTGGTCTTTCTTACGAACTTAACTCTGAGAAGGAATGATGTGGTGACTGATATCATCACTAGAAGAAAAGAAAGGACATTGAAAATGAAAAGTAAAAATACAATGTAAAGTCTCCCCGTCAATCGTCATGTCAAGAAGGAACCCTCAACTGGGACAATCCTTCCTACCCAAACCTTTTCACCGCCCCAAATCGTACTTACTGTGCACAACAAAATTGGGGCAGTCTTGTGGGCCCTACATGTTTCTATGTTAACCATACCTCCCCAGATGAGGAGAACACAAATGTTAGCTCCACATACAATCATTCAGCTATCTACTTCTCGTCCCTATTTTTCTCTCACTTTCTCGGGTTCAGGCCAAATTGGATTGCAGGAAGTGATAAAGAGAACTTGAACTCATGGGTACACCCTTCTCTTTTTCATTAGAGGGCTCACTGTCTCCTGACATTTTATGATTACGTTTTGAACGTACATTAGGTTTGATGACAATGTTGACAATGAGTTTCAAACATGGGCAGTCTAAGAGAGTGTGGCAAAAAAAAAAAAAAAAAAAAAAAAAAAAAAAAAAAAAGCAAAGGTTTCATGTGTTTATTCATTCATGCACCCTCATGACATTACATCATACATTTCATAATAAGCAAGGTATTTTGTTTGAAAAATCCTTTAGGCACAAGAGAAGTTGTGAAAAGGTTAATACAACATTTGCTTTTAAGTTTATTCGATGTTTTGCTAAGTGTTTACCAACGTTTCAGAAAGTTTCAAATCCAGATTTTCTTCTGCGATACCGACCCTCTGCTTCGCAATGGTCGAATTCAAGTTTTTCTCCTACGATATTGGCCCTCTGCAAGGCATTGGTCAAATCCAGTTTTCGCTTTATGGCCCTCTGCTAAGCAATGGTCTAATCCCATCTCGTTGTTGTATTAATGGCCATCTGCTCGGCAATGGTCAATTTCAGCTCGTTGCTCTGTATTGTTGACCCTCTGCGTGGCAATGGTCGAATTCAAGTTTTTCTCCTCTGTTATCGGCCCTCTGCATGGCAATGGTCGGATTTAAATTTCCGTTCTGTGAGTTTGGCCCTCTGCGAGGCAATGGTCAAATCCAGGTTTTAGTTTTCTGTTATCGGCCCTCTGCATGGCAATGGTCGGATTTAAATTTCTGTTCTGTGAGTTTGGCCCTCTGCGAGGCAATGGTCAAATCCAGGTTTTAGTTTTCTGTTATCGACCCTCTGCATGGCAATGGTCAGATTTAAATTTCTGTTCTGTGAGTTTGACCCTCTACGTGGCAATGGTCGAATTCAAGTTTTTCTCCTCTGTTATCGGCCCTCTGCATGGCAATGGTCGGATTTAAATTTCTGTTCTGTGAGTTTGACCCTCTGCGTGGCAATGGTCGAATTCAAGTTTTTCTCCTCTGTTATCGGCCCTCTGCATGGCAATGGTCGGATTTAAATTTCCGTTCTGTGAGTTTGGCCCTCTGCGAGGCAATGGTCAAATCCAGGTTTTAATTTTCTGTTATCGACCCTCTGCATGGCAATGGTCGGATTTAAATTGCTGTTCTGTGAGTTTGGCCCTCTGCGAGGCAATGGTCAAATCCAGGTTTTAATTTTCTGTTATCGACCCTCTGCATGGTAATGGTCGGATTTAAATTTATGTTCTACGAGTTTGGCCCTCTGCGAGGCAATGGTCAAATCCAAGTTTTAGTTTTTGTTACTGATAATTTACTTGACATTGGTCGTTTGGTATCGTGATTTGAATTATTTTGTTCGTTTTCTGTCATGATTGAAACCCGGACAAAATTTGTGTTTTTATCTTTACTTAGCTTTACTTAAATAATACGAAAAGATTAAATTTTCATATTATTTAGTAATATCTAAGTAAAGAGGGGCAGCTGTCAACACTCAATTTTGTCCGGGTTGTAAAAAAAAATTCTATTTTTATTGGTTATTTATTATTTTCCTTTTTATTATTTTACCTTTTTGTTTTATTCTATTTTTATGTATTTATATTTTTTGTTTTTTATTCAATTTCTATTTTTCTTATCTTCAATTTGTTTTAATAGAGTTAATTAATCAAAATAATTAAAAAATTGAAAAATAAAATTAAAACTGAAAATAATTAAAAAATAAAATAAAAATTAAAAAAAAGGGGGAAATAAAAACACAACAAAAAAAAAACGTGGAAAAGGGGGTACGTGGGAAGCGTGTCTGGAAGGAGGGGACAAGGTGGTTACAAGAGAATATTTTCCAAGATTTTGGGGGAGAGGATTTTGGTTGGGATCAGGGAGAGAAAAAGGAGGAAAAGGGGGGCACACGAGGGACGTTGATCTGGAGTGATCATCCAGTCACAGAAGCATATCCACCATTGGCACCGGCGGGAAGAGATCACCGGCTACGCAGCGAACGATAGCAGCAACCATAGCAGTAGGTAAGTTTCTGGTTCACCGGTGCATCCAAACGCATCATGAGCGCTTACTGCATAACGACTTCTTATGTTTATTCCATCATGATTGCTTTTCCCCTGAACATCATGAGTTCCCTCGTCACCAACCTCCCTTTCCATTCATTCTCTGTTTCACCACGTTCCCTCTCTCCTTTCTAACTCTCACGCTCACGGCCAATCTCAACAAACCAAATCCAAAACCCATTGCACAATCGAAAAAGGAGGGGATGAGCTGGAGCGACGGCTGACTGTGATCTCGGCGGTGAAAGGCGAAGAGCTCGACGAAGAAAAGGCGGCCCGTGTGTTTGAACTGGCGGAGACGAACCCTTCCCTGGGTTGCGGGTGTCGGAGACGAAGCAGACAAGAGTAAGGAAGCAGTGGCGCGGTATGGCGCGGTGTGGCGCTGCGGGTATATCGAGAGAGATGATGACATGGTAGCTGGTCCGTAGAGGCAGTGATACGGTGGCCACCTTCGTTGCGGTGGCTAGCCTGATCAGAGTTAGTCAATCGGAAGAAGACGAGCTCGACAGGGAGCGAGGGGTCCGAAGGCGTTGCGGCCAACGGTGGTTCCGGTGGCTCAGATTGTCACTGGCGAGGCCAAGCCATGGTCTTGGCAGAGGTGGCGGTGGCCGATTCCAACCAAGGTGGCGGCAGCGTGCCTCCCAGCTTTAGGGTTTTCCTGGTCAGAGAGAAGAAACTTGGGTCTCTGGAGAGTGTGTGAGATAAGAGAGGGAGCTTACGGGAGGGTGTTGGATCTGAGTGGGTGAGGAATGATAGTGGGAAGGTAGAACCCCTAGGAAATTCTAGGTTAGAAACCATTCAATTGGGCCTGGCCCAAAATTGAGCGTACGTCCAGGAACCTTTGGTTTTTTTCGAACGTTCGTCATCCAGCCACATCTTCCCAACGAACGCTCGTCCATAACGAGCGTCCGTCATCTTCCCACATCTTCCCAACGAACGCTCGTCCATTACGAGCGTTCGTCATCCAACCTCATTTTCCCAACGAACGCTCGTCCCAAACGAGCGCTCGTCATTCGTTCGTCATCCAACCTCATTTTCCCAACGAACGCTCGTCCCAAACGAGCGCTCGTCATTCGTTCGTCATCTTCCCACATCTTCCCAACGAACACTCGTCCATAACGAGCGTTCGTCATCCAACCTCCTTTTCCCAACGAACGCTCGTCCCAAGCGAGCGCTCGTCATTCGTTCGTCATCCAACCTCATTTTCCCAACGAACGCTCGTCCCAAACGAGCGCTCGTCATTCGTTCGTCATTTCCCACATCTTCCCAACGAACGCTCGTCCATAACGAGCGTTCGTCATCCAACCTCATTTTCCCAACGAACGCTCGTCCCAAACGAGAGCTCGTCATTCGTTCGTCATCCAACCTCATTTTCCCAACGAACGCTCGTCCCAAACGAGCGCTCGTCATTCGTTCGTCATCTTCCCACATCTTCCCAACGAACGCTCGTCCATAACGAGCGTTCGTCATCCAACCTCCTTTTCCCAACGAACGCTCGTCCCAAACGAGCGCTCGTCATTCGTTCATCATCCAACCTCATTTTCCCAACGAACGCTCGTCCCAAACGAGCGCTCGTCATTCGTTCGTCATCCAACCTCATTTTCCCAACGAACGCTCGTCCCAAACGAGCGCTCGTCATTCGTTCGTCATCTTCCCACATCTTCCCAACGAACACTCGTCCATAACGAGCGTTCGTCATCCAACCTCCTTTTCCCAACGAACGCTCGTCCCAAGCGAGCGCTCGTCATTCGTTCGTCATCCAACCTCATTTTCCCAACGAACGCTCGTCCCAAACGAGCGCTCGTCATTCGTTCGTCATTTCCCACATCTTCCCAACGAACGCTCGTCCATAACGAGCGTTCGTCATCCAACCTCATTTTCCCAACGAACGCTCGTCCCAAACGAGAGCTCGTCATTCGTTCGTCATCCAACCTCATTTTCCCAACGAATGCTCGTCCCAAACGAGCGCTCGTCATTCGTTCGTCATCTTCCCACATCTTCCCAACGAACGCTCGTCCATAACGAGCGTTCGTCATCCAACCTCCTTTTCCCAACGAACGCTCGTCCCAAACGAGCGCTCGTCATTCGTTCGTCATCCAACCTCATTTTCCCAACGAACGCTCGTCCCAAACGAGCGCTCGTCATTCGTTCGTCATTTCCCACATCTTCCCAACGAACGCTCGTCCATAACGAGCGTTCGTCATCCAACCTCATTTTCCCAACGAACGCTCGTCCCAAACGAGCGCTCGTTATTCGTTCGTCATCTTCCCACATCTTCCCAACGAACGTTCGTCCATAACGAGCGTTCGTCATCCAACCTCATTTTCCCAACGAACGCTCGTCCCAAACGAGCGCTCGTCATTCGTTCGTCATCCAACCTCATTTTCCCAACGAACGCTCGTCCCAAACGAGCGCTCGTCATTCGTTCGTCATCCAACCTCATTTTCCCGACGAACGCTCGTCCCAAACGAGTGCTCGTCATTCGTTTGTCATCCAGCCACATCTTCCCAACGAACGCTCGTCCATAACGAGCGTTCATCATCTAACCTCATTTTCCCAACGAACGCTCGTCCCAAACGAGTGCTCGTCATTCGTTCGTCATCCAACCTCATTTTCCCAACGAACGCTCGTACCAAACGAGCGCTCGTCATTTGGCCTCCACTCACCTCATCTACCCAACGAACGCTCGTCCCCAGCGAGCGCTCGTAGACTAGCCTCCTCTTCTCAGCGTCCGTTCGTCACATCATCCAATGAACGCTCGTCATCTACCTTCCTGTACTCAACGTACGTTCGTCGTATCACCCAACGAACGCTCGTCATTCAGTCTATTTTTCTCAACATACGTTCGTCAACTCTCCCCAACGAGCGCTCGTGACTCTGAGTCTTTTCCCAACGTACGTTCGGCCTTTACCACAGACCGTTCGTTATCCAAGCTTTTCGGCTGACCGTTAGACATCATTTTATTTTTATTTTGGTACCCCCATTTTTATTATTATTTAATTATTCATTTGCCTTTTTATTTATCTTATTTCATTTCATTTTTTATTTTATTACTTTATTTTATCCACTTATTTCAAAATATATATATAATAATTTTAACTTATATACACATATAAAATAGAAAATTACAAGAAAAGTTTTAAAGGTTTAAAGCGCACGTGTGACCGCTCGCGTCGTCCTTGTGCTAAAAACCTTTTCTTCTTTTCTTAAATAAAATTTCAAAAAATACGTTTTAAAGGTTTAAGCACACGTGTGACCGCTCGCGTCGTCCTTGTGCTAAAAACCTCTTCTTCTTCCTTAAATAAATTTACAAAAATATGTTTTAAAGGTTTAAGCACACGTGTGACCGCTCGCGTCTTCCTTGTGCTAAAAACCTTTTTCTTCTTCCTTAAATAAATTTACAAAAATATGTTTTAAAGGTTTAAGCACACGTGTGACCGCTCGCGTCTTCCTTGTGCTAAAAACCTTTTTCTTCTTCCTTAAATAAAATTTCAAAAATACGTTTTAAAGGTTTAAGCACACGTGTGACCGCTCGCGTCTTCCTTGTGCTAAAAACCTTTTTCTTCTTCCTTAAATAAATTTACATAAAAAAATAGGTTTTGAAGGTTAAGTACACGTGTGACCGCTCGCGTCGTCCTTGTGCTAAAAACCTTTTTCTTCTTTTCTTAAATAAAATTTCAAAAATACGTTTAAAGGTTGAACACTCGTGTGATCGTTCGCATCGTCCTAGTGTTCAATACTTTTCTCTCTTATTTACGTAATATTAAACGAGGGTATGAGTGCTCGTGCGATCGTCCGCATCAGCCTAGCACTCAATACTCTCAAGTCTTCCTAAATAAGTAGATAACGGTATGAGTGCTCGTGTGATCGTTCGCATCGGCCTAGTGCTTAATATCGTTATCTCTCTTTTCAAAAATAATTAAAAATATTTAAATATCATTTTAAAGGTATGAGTACTCGTGCGACCGTTCGCGTCGGCCTAGTACTCATTACCTTCTTTTTCTCGAAAATATTAAAAACATGAAAATCTCCAAAAATTAAAAACATCTGCTTTTCCAAACAACAAACAATCTTTTAACTAGAACTACGTAACCCTGATTTCTCATTTTGAATGAGAATACGTAGGAGCAAGGTCAATCCTTGTCGGGCCCAAAAAACTAAAAAATATGTTTTGTTTATTTAGAATTTTATTTTAGGGGATAATTAAACATTTTTAAAAAACCACATCATATTCGTGCATTTAGTTAAAGGCACTGCCTTAGGGCAGGCGTTGTGGGGTGCTAACACCTTCCCCACGCGTAACCGACTCCCGAACCCAATCTTTGGTTTTCGTGGACCGTGCTTTATCGTTTTGAGGTTTTTCCATAGTTTTCCATAATAAACTATGGTGGCGACTCCAAATCTCTTTTCAAAACCCGTTTCTTTTTGGATCGTCGTCCCGCCGCGATTCCGGTTGCGACACCTTATTTTGCATGTTAATGCTCACAAATCTTAAGCAATATATGTTGATAAAAGAAATAAAACGTGTATTATGCATATAGCAATAATCAATCCCATGGTCGTCAGGCCATAATAAGAAGCTTTAACCAACTATGTCACACCTCACTTTTGCATAACTTATCTTTTATTATTTTAATTAATGACATCCACTTCCACCACCTTTCTAGATATATTATTTTTCTTGGATCTTACATATGGAATGAGTCATCTTATATTTATTTTTATACTCATCTAATCAATATATGGACAGACTCGTATGATGTGTATTACTAGACTTCTGTAATATATTTTGCTACACTTATCTAATCAATATATGAACACACTCATCTAACGTGTGTATTGTAAGATTCATCGAATTAATTAATGAAAAGACTTGTCTAATGTGTATTAATAGACTCATCTAATTTGTGTGTGGAAAAACCTATCTAATGTATATTGTTAGAGTTGTCAAATAAATATATGAGTGACTCGTCAAATATGTAATGTTAGACTTGTTTAATCAATACATTAACAAAATCGTCCACTTTTTTTGCTTTGCTCATTTAATAAATGTATTTCTAGACTTGGCTAATAGTTTTTGTTATACTCGTTTAATCAAATTATGAAATTTGTTTAATATTTTTTTGTTATACTTATATAATTATAAATGGACAATCTCATGTAATTTTTTTGTTATATTCTTTTAATTAGTGTATGAAAAGGCTCATCTTATTGTGCTACTAGATTCGTTTAATCAATGCATTAACATACTAATCTAATATGTATTGTTAAACTCGTCTAATTAGTAAACAAACATATATTTGTATAATGTATTGCTAGACTCCTCTAATTAGTTATATTCATACTCGTCTAATGTGTATTAAAGGACTCGACTAATTACTGAATAAACAAACTCATATAATGTATATCAATGAACTCGTCTAGTTCACGTATATACAAAATTGTTTAATATATATTGTTAAACTTGTCTAATCAATATATAAATATATTTATGTAATGTTTTGCTAGAGTTGTGTAAGTACTGTAAGCATATAGTTAACTTTTATTTAAAACTTTGTACCCGGTTTTATATATATATATATATATATATATATATATATATATATATATAATTCATGTTAATTTTTTATTAAATAATATTTGTTTAATTTTTAAATGATAAAAAATATAAACAAAATATTCACCAATAAGAATACTTATATAATAATTTAGGTTTAAACCCTCCCTTGCTCCTCAAGTTTGTATGAAAATCTCAGTTGGGTCCTCAAGTTTTTTTCTGTCTCAATTGGGTCATATTTTTTGTAAAAGTGAGCACATTGTACCATAACCGTTAAGTGGTGTGAGACGGCGTTAAATCGGTATGAGCTGGATTTTTTCATTTACTGACGTGGCATTGTGCACTAAAATTGAAAGGCCACGTGGTGATGTTTTGTTCACAGATCTTCTCCTCCCACCCCTTTGCTTCCTTCCATCGGCGTCACCCACCATCTACAACACAATCACAGACCCAAAAAAATGACATTCTTCTTGATTCAGTTGCAGATACACATTTATAAAAATCAGAACTTTTGGACGAATCTGGATGTGGGGTTTTCCCATTTTCAGCTGAAGAACATTGGATGCAGGTAGAACGTGCTGGGTTTTTCTGGAACTTGATGGGGAGACATGCCACTGCTACAAAACGTGGAAGAGAGATGAATGCGTCGGAGGAGAGAGGTCCCTTGTCGAAAGCTAAGAGCAAGAGTTTGAAGTTTCCTAGCCAGGCAATGAAGAACCCTGTGGTGCCACAGAAGTGCACCGAAGAAAGACTCAGAGGAAGCACAATGAATAACAAGACGATCGGAAGAAAAAGGAAGAGTCGTATTGTTCCTGCAGGAACAAGCTTTCGGATCCAATAACAGTAGCATAAAGAGACAACAACTGAGAACCACACCTTCATGAGATTCATAATCTCACCCTCCATGACTACAAGTAAAGATGAAGAAACCAGATTCTGATATTATCTTCTCCAAAATCCGAACTCTGAAACGAAACAGAGGAATTTTCAGCTTTTGAGGCTTCAGAGGAATTTTGTGTCTTCTTTCTGAGTTTTGAATCGCGCAAAACAATGCCGCAATGATGTCGTACATAGAGTTTTGATCTGTGACCTTTTTGTTGCAACCATCAGAGAAAAGTGTATGATTTTTTGCGAGCACTTTCAGATTTAAGCTTTAAGCAAAGTGTAGTACTCCTACATAAGCACTAACCACAATTATTTTTGGGTTTCTTCAGAAATTTTATAGATGATGAATAGGGAAGAAAGATAGGGGCAGAGAGAAATTGATGGTGATAGGTCTTGGGTTGAAGATGAAGAGTGAGCAAGCAGGGAGCAATGGAAAGAACACTTTCATTCAGGCACATAGGGCATGGCTTCCCAAGCTTTTGATGTTGTGGATCCTTCTCATGGCTCTAATTGGTTGGTGCATCTATACTAAAATGGATGCTGACACTAAAGTCAGAAGAAAAGAGGTGCACGGTAGCCTCTGTGATCAAAGGGCAAGAATGCTGCAAGATCAATTCAGTGTTAGTGTCAACCATGTCCATGCCCTTGCCATCCTTGTTTCAACCTTCCATTACTACAGAACACCTTCTGCAATTGACCAGGTTTGTGTTTGATCTTTCATTGTGCTTTGTGCTTAGAACTAATTATGACTAGAACCAGAGCAGCTGGGTGGCGCCGATGGAAGGAAGCAGAGGGGGAGGGAGGAGAAGATCTGTGAACAAAACATCACCACGTGGCCTTTCAATTTTAGTGCACAATGCCACGTCAGTAAATGAAAAAATCCAGCTCACACCAATTTAACGCCGTCTCACACCACTTAACGGTTATGGTACAATGTGCTCACTTTTACAAAAAATATGACCCAATTGAGACAGAAAAAAACTTGAGGACCCAACTGAGATTTTCATACAAACTTGAGGACCAAGGGAGGGTTTAAACCAATAATTTAATATAAAAATATAAATTCAATTTTTTTATTCACATTATTTTTATAAAATTAAATTTTTACATAACAATTTTTTATATAACAATGTAAATAATTTTTATTATTAATAAATCTATATTGTTTTTCTAAATAATATTATTTTAAGATATAAAAGTAAAATATATGTTTTGTAAATTTGATTTTATTATATGATAAGGTAATTAGAAATCATAAAAGAATAAAATAAAAAAAATGTATAAAAATACATTAAATATAAGTTAATCATTAATAATTTACTAAATGACCAAGTAATTCAAAATTATGAAGCAATAAAATTATAAATGAAAATGATAACGTAAGAAAAAATAATATTTTAAATGTAAATTATTTTTTAATAAAAATATATTAAAAATATTTTAGAAACGGTTTTAAAGATGATTAAATGTTTAGAGGGAACACATTAAAAAAATAGTTATTTACTTATTATAAAAGTTAATAAAGTTTTTAAAATCATTTTTAAAAATACATATTAAATTATATCAAAATTTTATTTAAGAAAACAATAGTTATATTTAAGAACTAAAATAATAATTTAGTAAGTATTAAATGATAAAGTTGAAATATATTGATATTTTATGATAATTCAATTTAAATATAATTTGTATTATTAATATATATATATATATATATATATATATATATATATATATATATATATATATATATATATATATATATATATATATATATATATATATATATATATATATATGATTTCGCGGTGCAATGCAGGGAGGAGTTGTGGTTGCTCGGGCGTAATGCGGTGGTCGTCGCTGTTGTTCACGGATCTATGATTTTGGTTGCTTGCGCGAATTCTGGCTCTAGCAAGTGTGTGGTGGTTGTTGCGTATTTGCTGCTTTTCCGGCGAACTGCTGCGATGAAGATGGAGCCCAGTGGTTGGCGTGGCTGCTTCGCAGTTTCCTCCAATGGCTGTGCGTGGAGATGGTAGGGAAAAGCGAGATCAGCGTTTTCTATGATTTGTTGGGAGGTTGAAGAGTTGGGAAGTTGAAGATGACGATTAGGTGATAACATCTGATTCCTCGAATTTTGAGTGATAGGATGTGACACGTGCCAGTTATTGGTCTAAATGTATGTGTTAGGATTATGTCATGTGACTGCTTGACCAGTTTTGTGAGTGGTAGATAGTATCACATGTATATCTGATTGGGCTGATTTTGTGACTGGCCCATTACTAAATGGGTGCATTGAGTGAGTAAATTACGGGGGGTGTAGAATAACTTTTTTGAGAATTTCCTAATTTTGGCCTTATTTAAAGGTATGTTTGTAACTTTAATCAATTTATCTTCCTTTTGAATGAATTTAATTTAACTTCTTTTTAAGATATTTTTATTTCACAAGTTCAATAAACTTAATTATCACAAATTATAATTAAATTAATTTTTTAAGAATAAAAAATGAATAAATAATTCAAACTTAAATTTTAAATGAGAATATCAATATGTATTCTTGAGGAACTCAAGTAACTAAAAAACTCAAGCAACTAGACAAGGCATTAGATAAACCAAAAATGTGTTTTATTGTTTGGCTAAGTATTTTCTTTTCTTTAATATCTTATGGATCATTTGAATTGATATACTAATCTAATTATTTGAAATAAAAAATTAATTAAGTGAAACACAATGTTTAAAAAATTATCTCGTGATAATTACTCTATGAAAAAAAAATTGAATTAAATGGTCAAGTTATATGAACATTTGAAAGCAATCTATATTACTGAACACCAAATTATTGATTGATTGTAATTTGAAATTACCTAATGATATAATTGCATAATCATATTGCACAGTTTCCTTAGCAACACAAATATGATAGTCGAAAAAAGAGCAAAATTCAAATCAACTTCATGCTCAATGAAGAAAAGAAAGAAGATATTCCAAAGAACATCAGCGAAATTTGAAGTCTTGGAGAATGACGTTGAAAGAATTAATTGGAAAATAAAATTAAATAATTTATCAAGTAATTACTTATTATAGAAATCATAAAGATTTTGATGAGACAATACAATTCAAACTCTCAACAACTAGCAACTCCACATAAAGGATGCAAAGTTGAATGAGAAGACAACTGGTAATTTTGAACAAAGTACCAAAATTGCTAAAGCTATGAAATTGTTATATCTATAGTGAATAATAGATATTGGGTTGAGCATAAACATTGTAATATCCTTCACAAAGTGAAGTTATAACCTTAAAGTTGTATTATACTCGCTTGTGAGAATGATTCTTGTATTTTTCAATTAAGAGTTCTTGATCTCAAAAGGAGGTTAAGAAGGTGATTCCAGGAAAGTTTCTATTTGGTATATCCTAGAGAGATTTGTACTGGTATAGTCTAGGAGATTTTTACTAGTGATACCTAGATAGGTTCGTTGTAATATAGAAAGTGATAGTCGTTTCTAGTTAAGTGAATTGATTAGTGAAATTGTTGATACGGGGAGCAATGTGCTAAACCCAATTCCCATGTGTTTGGTTTTTTATGATGACAACATAACATGTTACCATGACAACAACATAAATGTGTCTTTATGTTTAATACATATGTTGCTAAACTGATTGTTATGCATACTCACTGTGATCATAAATGTGTTTACTTCTATTATATGCATTCTCATGTGTTCATATTTTAAAACCACTTGTACAAAGCAAATCTATATGAAGTAATCGATTACACTGGTTTAGTAATAAATTAAGTTCATCAGATAGCTTTTGCTTAAATCTATGGCATACTACACAAGTTTAAATCAATTAAATTATGTGTAAAATCGATTAAAACGCGTGTCTTTGCATACACTTGTTTGAAATGTGTAGTGATGTGTTTTTGAAGAACAAGTTTTCAAAAATGTCTAAGTGTAGGACTTAACCGATTACACTGTTTATGTAATCAATTAAGTTTGGTATTATTTGAAAATGTTTTCAAGCTAAGTCTAACGGTAATAACAGTCATATTTTCAAATATTTTGGCTTACTGTTAACATGCAATCAATTACATTATTTGTGTATTTGATTAAATTTGTTGCAATGTAATCATGGTATAATCTCTGTTAAAGCGTAACCGATTACATTATTTTAGTGATTGCTTAAAGTGCGTTTGATATGAGAAATTCTATATAATAACATGTTGCGCGCTGTATTAACAACTTTTGACACTTTGATCATTTGAGAATTTTCATATCTGATATCAGAGAGTTTAGAAATAAATTGCAAGTGTGCCTAGTTCTCCAAGAATAAAGATTCAAAGGTTTTGAAGATTTTTGTTAAAATAGAATGGCTTAATTTCTCACACCAAGAGAGGGGTGAATTGGTGAAGTGTAAAAAACAAAAGCTTTTAAAATCTTTTCCACAAAAATTGATGCCTTTATATTTTTCTTGAATTGCAAGATAAAAGAATTTCAATGCAGTGGAAACTTAATTGAATAAGTGTAGAAAGTAATCGATTGAATAAAAGAGACTAGGGATCAGAAAATTCAAACACTGAGTTTTTATACTAGTTCGACCACATCTAGTGACCATAGGAAGCCAATGCACTATAAAGATCAAGGTTTTTACAACAAGGTTTTTATAGAGACCTCACGTCAAAAATATAAAACACCTTTCTAACCCTCTAATATAATATCTTTATCATGTGATTATCTGTGACAGGGGGAGCATCATTGTTTGATTAATATGATTTAATGATGCATCTTTGAATAACTGTTTGTCAGAATATCATTATCAAAAGGCATACCTTTTTTGCTAATGCACAAAGGGGGAGAATGCTGGGAGAATCTTCTGATATTCATTTTGAGCTACCAAATGCTAATGCTGGGAGAATGCTCTGATAATTTTGTTTGATCTGATATTCTTTGATATATATTTCAACGTTTGCTATGATACATTCTGATCATTTGCTCTGATACATTTTGGTATGATATTATTTTATTTGTACAACATGGTTGTTTATTAATCATGGTTGTGCATCATCAAAAAAGGGGGAGATTGTTGAGATTATTGATAGGGAAAGCACTGGTTTAGCTAAACCTTACAATCTCAGAGCTTCTAGTTTTTTATGATGACAACACACTATTAATAACACATGTGTTTATGTGTTACATGTTCATAACTTTCAAGTTTATGATTACTTGAGAACATGTTTGTGTTGATTATGTCATTGTTGCAATTCACTGTGTTTTACATGAGATCTTATCTGTGATGCGTCACATATTTTTGAGAAAAGGAAAACCACATACACTTTTGTTGAACTTGTAATATGTGGCAAAACAACATTTTTAAGTTGACTTCATTATGAAGTAAGTCGATTAAAACTCGTGGCTTTGCACAAACTTTTTCAAAGTGTGCTGTGAGAATTTTTGAAGAGAAAGTTTTTCAAAACTTTGTTTAACTGTGTTGTATAGTCGATTACATACAAGTTGCATTCGACTAAGTTTGTTAAAGTTTTGAAATTCTGTTAATGTTTGAATTAAATGTTACAACGACTATATTTTTAAATATGTTGACCAAACATTTATTGTGATTCGACTGCATTAATTGTCCATTCAATTAACTGCATTTATTGTTGTTAACTGCTTTGATTGAAGTGTTGTATTCGACTGCATTAGTAGCTAAGTCGATTAAAATGCGTCAGAGTTGCGAATTGTTATAATTTGACGCGAATTTGATTTCTGCAAGAACTTTTGTGATTCTAACAATTTGATTGATTTCTTTCAGATTATTGATCTCTTACAGAAAGTGTGAAAGCTCCAAGAATTCATCAAGAAGACTGTAGTGTTCATCTTTGGTGATTGCTTGACGAGCAAGAATCTGTGTGCTCTTATTGTCTGATCAACCTGCACTTGAGGTGTCTATTTCGTGATCATTTTCTATCAATCTTGTGAAGATTGGAGTTGCCCTGTTGTGATTATAGAAAGAGAATGTGCGGCGTTTTAGACTTCGAGGATTGTTCAAAGTGTTAAAGACTACAGGAGAGGGGACATCTTGTTGTTGTTCTTTGTTTGTATATGCCTATATTTTGATTAGAGGGTTAGACAAGTGTTTTATATTTTTGATGTGGATGTCGCTATAAAAGCCTTGTTATAAAAAGCTTGATCGTTATAGTGCATTTGCTTTCTATGGTGGAAGAACACTGGATGTAGGCTTGACCGAACCAGTATAAAAACTCAACATTTGATCTTTCTATCCTTACTCTGTTACATTCAGTCGACTTTACATTTTACGCATTCGATTATATTCTGTTGCACTACAAAGTCTTTTTCTAGTGTTTCAAGAAAGCTTTTAAAGGCATCTACTTTGCGAAAAAGATTTAAAGAAAACATTATTTTTGTGTTTCACCAATTCACCCCCCCCCCCCCCCCTCTTGGTATTGAAACTAAGCCATTCTATTTTCAATACTTTTCTCTTTGAAAAAACTCACACCACACTTCAAAAGAGTTTGTGCAAACACACGAGTTTTAATCGATTCACCCCATAATGTAATCGACTTAAAACTGTTGTTTTGCCACACATTTAAAGTTCAACCATAGTGCTTGTGATTTTCCTTTTCCAAAAACATATGTCATGCATACACATATAGAATCACATATTTCATACAGTGATATGCAATGAACAACACAAACATGTTCTCAGATATGCTTTAACAGATTTAACATATTAAGGAAAAGCACATAACATGTAAACACAAAACATGTAACACAGAATATACATGTGTTATTAATTATGTGTTGTCATCATCAAAAAATCAGATATCACTAAGATTATGGGTTAAGCTAAACTTGTGTTCCCCCTATCAACAATCTCAACAATTTTGAAGAATTCGTGAAGGGTAGCATTGAACTTCTTTTAGCTGATCATTTCTGCATAATTAAGTGATAACGGTTGAAAATATCGTTATCTGTTATGTAATTTTGATATTAAATGCACCCTTTTCTACTTAGAAACTTGCTTGAAATCATGATTTTCAGTTAAGTTGTGTGAATAAAAGACTTGAGGTAGAACTTAATCACTATTACAAAACAGCGTATAACGTCACAACGTCCAACCACTGAATAGCCAACGTTAAAAAGGAGCAGTGGCATTTTTGTAAATAAATGCATTTATTAAACGTCGTTTAGAATTGTAATTCGACATAAAAGGATATAAAAAGTCGAATTCTCTTTAAATTTGACGTCAAAAGGTTAGTGAATTCAATAAAAATTTGATCGGGAGATTGAAAATTCATTCACTTTATCTTAGCGCGCGATAACCTCTTCTCTTCTCAAACTTTTCTCGAACGAAGTTTGACGAGCATCACATGTAATCTTTCTTTCATTTGATACAAATGCATGTTAATTAACTACTTTATGTATGATTTTTGTTTGTTTTAACCGATTATTTTCGTACTCTTCTCCTTCATAGGCGTATTCTGCTTTCTCTCCCACTGGTGACGTAACTTTATTCCGATGAACCTACTTTTTGAAGGTTAGTTTTCGTTTTCATTTTGAACAACTTATGTGTTGAACTTGTTTGTTGTTTTTTTTTTGTTGAATTTGTTTATTATTATTGTTTGGTTGAACTTGTTTGTTGTTGTTTGATTGAACTTGTTTGTTGTTGGTTATTATTATTTGTTGTTGATACTACACTACATGTTCATAGTTCATGTTTTTAAAATATCAAACATTGAAATTTGTTGTTTTTTCGTTTTTCAGGTCTCATAGAGTTGTAAAAAAGGATCAGAATTAAAAAAAACCAAAAATATTGACAAAATTCGACGTTAAGTTAATGTCGTATATGAACAAAATTCGATGTTAATTTAACGTCAATTTTTTTAAATTCGACGTAAATTTAAAGTCAAATTTCTTTAAATTCGACGTAAATTTAACGCCTCCTGATATGACGTCATTCGCGAATTCGTCGTTAAAAGTCCAAAATATTCGACGTTGTACGTGATTTTTGTACTAGTGAATGATGTTATGACTAAATTCCCTTGTTTTAGTAGGTTAATGAAGTGATTTGGAAGAGGAGTCAAACTATGAAGGAGTCGGAACTCAAGGAGCGAGCAGAACTACAAAAAAAGAGAAAAAATTTGCGAGGCTTGGACGCCCCTCAAGGGGCTTGAGCGCCAGAAGTGCACCGCACACCGCCTAGGTGCCTCTTTTGGGCGCTTAAGTGCCAGAAAGTACTGTTCCACGCCCGGGCGCCCCACTTAGGGCGTTTAAACACAAGTGACAAGGGTCGGACCTTGATGCACTAGGTTTTGTATCTTTGGCAAAGGGAGCGCAGCAGCACACTCTTTCAGTGTCTGGATTCAGATTTGGATGCGGGAGCTTCCATATTCTACTTTTAGGGTTTTTCTATCTCATTTTTCTCCATTATTCATCTAGTTTCACCATGTCTATGGTGAACTAAACTCTATTTGTTGTTGAGAGATGACGTAGCCTTGTGAACTCTCATGTATTTGAATTGATTCTTAATAATATATATTTTTTCATTAATTGTTAGAGTAATTCATGTTACAACACTTGCTTTGTTTAACTCATTCAATAGCATGATTTATGAATTGCATGAGTGTCGGGAGGTTGTTTACAATTCAGGTTCTTGTTGAATTACTCCCAAGAGTAATATTTCTCAGGGATGAGGGTATGAGTCTTGGTTGTCTTAAAGCTCTTGATCTTTACATTTAATTACTAGGAATGCTAGGAATTGCATGAACTAGTGATTAAGGACATGCTTATTTCGCCGAGGGATCAGGTTTAAGTGATTTAGTGAGTGACGTTAACATTAATGCATAAAGAAGAATTCTTACATACATGAGAGTGAACTTGGTGAAATCTAACCCCAACAACCTACTCATCTCATATTAAAAACAACATCCGTTCATCACTGTGTTATTCTGTTATTGATCAAACTGCATTCATATTTAATTTTCTGTCTTTGCATATGAAACCAATGATCTCGTTTTCTTTAAGTCTTAATCAATCAAGTTATCACACTATTGTATAGTGCCGAGAGTCTCTTGGGATACGATACTTGGTCTTACCATTTTATATTACTTGTGCGATTCGGTACACTTTTCAATCCATCAACAATAAGGTGTATTCTTACTTGATCAGAAATCTTGTTTAGTAATCTAGGATTGTGTTGTTTCCCTTTGCGTGTTGCCTGGAAGAAGAACTTGATGTTCTTGGTACTTTGAAAAGGGTCTCAAAGGGTTACTGCAGTGAAGAGGATTGTTCTTCTGCAGGGTTTGTATTTGCTATATTATATTGGTGTGAGTTAGAGAGGTGTTTTACATTTTGGCATTGTGGTCTATGTAAATCCTTGTTGTAAAAACTCAAAATCTTTATAGTGGAAAGTCTTTCAATCAAAGGTTGATTGAAAGAGATTGGATGTAGGCATTAAGACCGAACTAGGATAAAAAGACTGTGTTTGTTTTCTGTCCTTAATATTTCTATTGCATTATTTTGATATTTCTATTGTGCGCATTTAAAGATCATCTAAAATTTCCAAAAATATTATATTAGAAAGTGAGTTTAAGCCTAACTCAACCCCACAAAACCGGCTTGTAAGGTGAAGTTTGCACCTCACTTATATATTATATTTTGGCCTTATCTCTAGTCGATGTGGAACTTCCAACATACCCCCTTTATGCCAAGGTATAGACATCTAGTGCGTGATAGTAGAAATTGGGGTGGTCCGATAATGACCCGATAACGGGTGGAATAGAATAATAGAATGCCCACATATAACTCGTTAGGATAGGCCCTAACCGTGCCTCTGATACCATATTAGAAGTGGACTTTAAGCCTAACTCAACCCCACAAAATCAGCTTGTAGGGTGAGGTTTGCATCTACTTATAAAGTATGAATTGGCCTTATTTCTAGTCGATGTGAGACTTCCAACACACCCCCCTCACGCCGAGGTATATACATCTCGAGCGTGGGATTAGACATTTTTAATGGGTGGTCCGATAGCGGCCCGATAGCGGGTGGAACAATATGTTCAGCAAACAACAAATATCGCTAGGATAGGCTCTAACCTAGCTCTGATACCATATTAGAAAGTGAGTTTAAGCCTAACTCAACCCCATAAAATTGGCTTGTAAGGTTAGGTTTGCACCTCACTTATATATTATATTTTGGCCTTATCTCTAGTCGATGTGGAACATTCAACACACCCCGTTTATGCCGAGGTATAGACATCTCGTGCATGATAGTAGAAATTAGATGGTCCGATAACAGCCCGATAGCGGGTGGAATAGAATAATAGAATACCCACATAGAACTCGTTAAGATAGGCTCAGTTGTTTGAGTCTCTTCCTACTCTATCTTTGTTACTGCTGGTGGCCAATGCCGCCATCAGCGGCATTAAAAATTTCATCTTTTCTGAAATACTTCAATGAGCAATCACACTGTCGTCTGCCACCATCCGCTGCCTCAGTATAGTTCGGCGACCAGTAGATCTCGATCACCTCCTAAAGCGACGACAATCTCGCTGGTGTCGAGGGCTAGTTCTCATCGAGGCGTCGTGCGCCACATCTGTCCAACGTCTACCGCCACCATATGTTTTCTTTAACAAAGTTAGGGGTTTTCTCGCCTCAAGGAGCGTGACTCATCCTTGGTAGTCGCTACCTCATTCTCCTTCACACCCACTATCACGAACAACATTTCTCTGATCAGCTTTCGGCACGTGTTTGTCACAAGTCACCTTCCCAATGTCAGAATCATACTACGTCGTTGTCGTTCATCTTGCTGGACCAAAAGAAAAAAAATATTCTTTGTTTCAGCATTGTTCCTTATCCTCTTTCATAATGTGTGTTTAGCTTTGCATATTGTAGCAGTTGTGATGTTCCTGATGGCTTGTGTCATTTATTTACAAGTCTCCAAGGAGAATCAGGGCTATTAGTTGGTTAACACCAAGGAATTTCAACACCAAAGTCATAGGTTGAAGGTTCCTCATGGCATGAGGGGAGTTTATTTATATCAAGATTTAGAATCTTAGTCAAACAATTTCACCAGTCCCTTTTCAGATCTATTTTTGGATCCTTTGATGAATAAAGAAGCCCATTATGATCTTCCACCTTCACGATTTGTCATCGACGCGTTGTCATTTCTGTCGTTTGTCATGAGGGGGAGTATGTTTCCAGCCACTGCATGTCCCATCAGTCAGTGATGGCATTTTAGTCCCTACAGTTTGTTGTTGTCTACCATTGTTGGCTATTATCCACTTTTAATGGAAATCTCATTTATCAAAGTCATCCTTGTTGAAGTTTCATGGTGTTAGTTGAAGTTTTGTGGTTGTCCATTGATGGCCAATATTATTCCCCATAAGCTGTTGAGTTGTTTGTCAATCTATGTTTTTGCACTTTTGCTATCTGTTGACCATTATCATCGGTTTGTTGCACACTCTTGAAGACGAGTCCTATATTTCAAGAGGAGTCTCTTTGGCTATGCTGGAATGTGAGTTCAATTTGGTTTATAAACATTCTCTCTCGATGGTCTGAAGCATATGTGTATCTTGTTCGAAGCCAAAGTTACCATGTCTATTGTCTCGACATTTTACACAAGTTGATTTTGTTGGATTGAGTTTATTTATTCCAAGCTTGGTACATACAATTTGTATGCTCCAGCTTGAGGGAGAGTGTTAGGATATTTATCCTATTTTATCATATTATATTGTGTCAAGGTTACCCTATTTATCATGATTATATTGTGTTAAGGGTTACCCTATTTATCATGATTATATTGTGTCTAGGGTTACCTTATTTATCATGATTATATTGTGTCTAGGATTACCCTATTTATCATGATGATATTGTGTCTAGGTTACCCTATTTATCATGTACTCTTGTATCAATTTATTCTTATAAATAGAAAATTATGAGAGGGATCAATTAAGCCCTCTAGAATTATTTTACAATTTAATTCTCAAGTGATTCAAAAAGAAAGCATTTTTGTTGATTACCAATTCACCCCCCCTCCTCTTAGTAAGAGAAAAAAGCCATAACTTTTCTTACAAAAATATCTCAAGCATGTTGCCTAAGAGGCTAAATGTAGCCTCAATGGTGATGTGAGCCAGTATAAATCATTTAGTGTCACTAGTACAAAAACAGCGTACAACATCGAATATTTTTTGCTATTCACGTCGAATTCGAAAATGACGTCATATCGGGAGACGTTAAATTGACGTCGAATTTTTCGACGTTAATTTAACGTTGAATTTTGTCAATATACGACGTTAATTTAACGTCGAATTTTGAACATATACGATGTTAATCAATTTTTTTTTATTTTTTTTAATTAATTGTAATCCTTTTTAACAACTCTACGAAACCTGAAAAGCAGAACTATGAACGATAATACAGGATCAACAACAAATAACAATAACAAACAACAAACAAGTTCAATCAAACAAAAAACAAGTTCAATCAAACAACAACAACAAACAAGTTCAACCAAACAACAACAAACAAATTCAACAAAAAAAACAACAAACAAGTTTAACAAATAATTTCTTCAAAACAAAAACGAAAACTAACCTTTAAAAGGTGGGTTCATCGGAATAAAGTGTTTCCACCAGTGAGAGAGAAAACAAAATGCGCCTATGAAAGACAAGAACACGAAAATAATCGGTAAAACAAACGAAAATCATACCTAAAGTAGTTAATTAACATGCATTTGTATAATATGAAAGAAAGATTACATGTGATGATCGTCAAACTTCGTTCGAGAAAAGTTTGAGCAGAGAAGAGGGTCTCGCGCACTAAGATAAAGTGAATGAATTTTCAATCTCCCGCTCAAATTTTTATTAAATTCACTGGCCTTTTGACGTGTAACGTTGAGGCATTCGACGTTTTATATCGTCTTACATCGAATTATAATTCTAAACGAAGTTTAATAATTGCATTTATTTACAAAATTGTCACCGATCATTTTTAACATTGGTTATTTAGTGGTTAGACGTTAAACGCGTGACGTTATACGCTGTTTTTCCACTAATGTGTGCATGAAAGTTTGTTTGAATTTTTATACATGCTTTATCCATCGTCTTGCTTCTAAAGTCACATCACACCTATATCAAGAACATATAAGATCAAAATGTAAATTAACATTTGAATGAGTTTTAATTGAAACTGTTCATGTACATGAGACAAGTTTTTCTCCATTTCCAATTGTTACTTTGGAAATATCTAATTTCTTGAGCTCTTTGAAAATTTCCTTATCATCAGTCATGTGATTCTTTATCATAAGATTTCATGCCTCAAATCTTATCATTTTCTTCATATTTTCCTTTCAAATAATCCCAAAATTCATATTTTCTTCATATCATGAAAACAAAAATGAATTTGTCTTTGCCTTCTTTCTTTTTCTTTCCTTTGTCATCTTCCTCCACGACATCCCATAAATATATCCCCTCTAGATATGTTTGCATTCTTACTATCCATAGATCATAACCTTCACCATCAAATAATGGAATAACCACTTGTAAGAGACTTTCTTCCATGGTCCCACATAAATGATGACTCTTGATACCACTAATAAGCCTTTTTTTTCGTTAAGAGAGGATTCATTAAGAAAAGATTACATAATGTGATCTGTACTCACCCCACATAAAGAATTAACACAACTTTTAAGCCAAAATTTTAAGATAATGAATATATGTTGTTGTTATGGTTATGTTATTGTGTATTTATTTTATATTGTGTTTGAAGTGTTGTTTATAACTTTAGCCTGTTTAACAAAAACATTATGTAGCACATGTTTCAATGTTTTGGCAAAATACAAAAGAAGTGTATTTACTAAAACATCATTTAATAAAGCCTTTACTTAACTATCATGTATTGACCTTTTCATAGTAAAACATCGTTTAACAATGCCTCTACTATCAACAGGATCATTTAGTCCTAATGTGTTTACTAAAACTTTTCCTTTGTTTATGCAGATGTTGTAATAGTTGTTTCATACGATGTCTTTTGATAATCATAATTCTTACCATTATATGAGGTTCATTTTATAGTCAAAATCAACTCCCCTTTAGCTTGAAACTTGCTTAATCATCTCTTTTATCTTGCTTTTGTAAATAATTGTAATCTAGGTTACACTTAGGAGTTTTCAACACTAATTCCCTCATTTTTTGTAGGCTAATTATGTGCTTTAGAAGAACATCAAAACTATCAAGGAGTTGGAACCCAGGAAAAGCATCATAAGCATCAAAAGAGTAGCCTCATGAAGTCAAGTTTCGTGCCTGGGCGCCCCTTTAAGGGTGTTGGGCTCCATTTGGTTCGCAAACTCCACACTTGGGCACCCTATCCAAAGCGTTGAGCACCGTTTGATTCGAAAAGCTTGCGCTTGGGCGCCCCCTCCAAGGCGATGAGTTCCATTCAATTCTGCAGAATTAGCGCCTGGGCGCCCTCTTGTCTAGGCATTGAGCGTGACATTTGCTTATGTGGCACCCTAGACCTATTTAAGGCTACCATGCAACGAAAGTGCTATCTTTTGGCAGGTGAAGCTCAAAAACACTTTCTTTGAGCACTTGGAGCGAGTATGGATGTGTGTGAGCTCTCCCTTCCTCTTCCTTGGGTCTCGATCTCTTCCACCTTCTACCATTGTAAGCTTGAGCTCTCCATGACAATGGAGAGCTAACTCCATTTTTTGTTGGAGAATGATGTAACTACGAAACTCTTATGTAAATGCACTTGTATAAGCTTCTTTCATTGATTGTTAGTGTTTATTTCATTCTCTTAAAGCTTGTTATGATTTGATCAATAATAGCATGATTCTTTGATTTGCTTAATATTGAAAAATATGATGTGAATCTTGAATTGGACTAAACACCTAACATAAATTATATATAGGAATAGAACTTGGACCTTTGGTTGTCTTAAATCTCATTTCTTATAGCGAATGAACTTGTTAGGTTTTCCAAGGGATTGGAGTTTAATGAGTAAGTCTAGGCTTTCTCTACAAAGGGATTGGGTTTGAGTAACTTAGTAGGTTGAAATGAGCATTTTAATGAAGAAGACGTAATATGTATTTGCATAAGACTGTAGTAGGTGAAATCATGCCCCAACATTACCAATTCATTTCATTTCTAATCTTTCCATTTCTAAGTATTTTAGCTACAAAAGGTCATTTTACTATTGAAGCATTATGTTTATTTTAATTGCACTTAAATCTCATTTAATGGAATCATTCTTTAGTCTATATTAGTTAGAAATTATATTATTGTTTGGTGTTGCACAAGTCTCTTGGGAAACGATATCCCATCTTACCGGTTTATTCTTTGAAATGATTCAGTACACTTTCCGAGGTTTTAACATCTTTCATTCAACGATATTAATTTTACAAGGATTATACTTTGTCATATACTCATTTTGTTTATCGTTGTTTGTTAAACTTAAAAATATGAAGGTGTTATACGGTCGTGTCTTATAGACGATCTTGTATTAACGAAAATTATGTATTTATGAAAATTATGTATTTATAATAGAAGAAATGTGGGCTAAGCCAAAAATACAAATAAAGAATAATAATAAACTAACTAAAGATAAAATATAAACATAAGATACCTATCTAAGATATAATATATCTAACACTTCCCCTCAAGTTGGAGCATACAAATCGTATGTACCAGCTTGTTACTAATATAGCCAATAAAGACTTAATGAAAATATATGCTTCTGCACTCAAGTGACACCAAATTGTTAATGATTTGGTGTTAACCCGCGGCAAGTGTACCGAATCATATCAAGTAATAATAAAATGGTAAGACCAAGTATCGTTTCCCAAAGGACTCACGGCCTAAACAGTTATGTGATTTGTTGATTATCTTAGACTTGTAACCGAAAATATTGTTGTTGAACTATGAAAAATAAACATGAATGCAAAGTTTTGATCAATGGACTTGAAAGATGCAAAAACGGTTGATGTATAATATGAATGATTATGTTGTTGGGGTTTCCGATTCATCCCATTCACTCTCATGTACTCAAGAATTCATCTTTCTTCATTAATGTTAATGTCACTTTCTAATTTACCTTAAACCCGATGTCTCGGTGAAGAAAGCCTACTCCTAATCACTAGTTTACAATGTCTTGTCTCCCTAGCAATTATTCATGCATTACATTTGCACAGAAGCTTAAAGGCATCCAATCCTCCTATCCCTATGTCTAGGCAATATTACTCCTGGGAGAATTTCTTCAGTTCTAAATTTACTTATATGTGTCCATACAAATAACATCAATGATCATGCAATTGAATGAGTTAAAGAAAGAATTCATAGAGTATAGAAGAAAAACCCTAACAATTAATGAAAGAAAGCATATAGATTAAAGAACCAATTCAATACATAAGAGTTTCAAAGGATTACATCGGTTCCCCAACAACAATGAAGGTTTAGTTCACCATAATCATGATGAAACTAGATGAAAAATAATGAAAGAATGAAAGATATAACCCTAGAAAGTGAAGAATAGAGCTTGAGCATCCAAAATCCTCCTCCAAGGGGTGAAGAAAGTGTGATTTCGCCTCTTTCTGTCCAAAGATACTAACCCTAATTCGGCTAAAACCTTATATAGCTTCCTAAAAATTACAAAAAATTGGTCCAAGGCCCAATAAAATGGCGCTCAGCAGTAAGTTCAATTCTTCTATTTTGTCGCTCAGTTGCAGTTTTGCCCCTCAGTGTTGACTGTGGGACTTCAGAGTGCCACTCAGTGGTAAAAGTAGTGCTGAGCCGTACTTGCAGCTCTTCTTTTGTGCACTTTTTCTTCCTTTTCTGAGTTCAACTTCTGGCTACTTTACTTCTTTCATTCAATTCATCTTAAAACCTGCAAAAAACAAGGAAAACCAAGAATAAAGCCCATCCAACTCTCTTATTTCCAAAACATAAGCAAAAACATTATTCCAAGCTATTTTCTAAGTCAAAGGTTGTTTTTTATGTTAAAATTAAGTATAAAAATAACAGTTTTTCAACTGTTATCATTTGGGAAGACAACATAAAGATGAAATGCAAACCCAAAAGACTCCCCTTGAGCAACAAATTTGGGAGGTTGCTCTATATAAATCTCTTCTTGCAAATCTTTGTTAAGGAATGCATTATTGACATCCAGTTGATAAAAAGTGTGAATAAAAGTCAACAAACAACTAACAATAGTTGTGGAGAATAATATTGCACAAATATGGACTATCGTGAAACTTCAACTATGATAACTTTGACAAAGAAGATTACCATTAGTAGTGGACGACAACCAGTAGTGGCAGACAATGACAAACTACAGGGACATTAGTAACATATGGTGGCCTGTAGTGGATAAACCTGATAGACTATAGGGACTAGAATGAACCACATAGAAACAGACTCTCCCTCCTAGAAATGGCACGTCGAAGATAGACAATGAAGGTAGAAGATCTAGCTCTTCTAAAGAATGGTCTCCTTTATTCATTAAAGAAGCTAGAAAAATACTCCCCCATGGAGAACGTCGGTGGACAAAGACAACGGACAGTGGATGATAGTGAAAAAGACACTCTGAAATTAGAAAAACATGACTAAGGTACTTAGACACAGGTGTTGAAAGACAAAATTCTTACAACGGTCAACCAAGACGATCAAATCCTATAATGGCAAGCAGTGGCGGTAGACCGTACCACTACTAGGAGCAGCGACAATTTTTTTTTTCTCAAAAGAACTTGGCTTTAGATACCATGTTAAGAAGTTGACTTTAAGCCTAACTCAACCCCACAAAACCAGCTTGTAAGATGGGGTTTGCACCCACTTATATAGTTTAAATTGGTCTTATCTCTAGTCGATGTGAAACTTCCGACACACCTCCTCATGTCAAGGTATATACGTCTTGTGCGTGAAACTAAACATTAATGGGTGGTCTAATATCGATCCTATAGCGATTAGAACAATATGTCTAACAAACAACAAATCTCGCTAGGATAAACTCTAACTATGACTCTGATACCATGTTGAATATAGTAAAAATTATGTATGAGATTAATCTCCCTTGTGTTAAATATACACGTAAGGTACTATATTTATAATAGAGGAGATATGAGCTAAACACAAAATACAAATAAGGAATAATAACAAACAAACTAAAGGTAAAAGATAAAGATAAAAGCTAAACATAAGATATCTATATAAGATATAATATATCTAAAAATAGTAATTAATAATAAAAATAAATAAATATTATTATTATTGTGGTATATACTTTGTATATACCTGACCCAATAGATATGATGAATAATGCAATGAATAAGGCTTAATATACTTCACAATCCTAACATGGTTAGAATTCTAAGATATATTTATTAGTATAAATATTCATATATTAACAGTATATGTAGTCAAATCTCAATAGTCTGGTTATATCGTAATATTCTTTAATCCCATATATATATTTGGTAAAACATGTAAGGTGTCACTAATTATCATATATACGACAAGTCATTATATTTTGTTGAGAAAAACTTACGATACACACACTCAAATATTTTTCCTAAAATTGAGTCTGTTATTCATTGATAATTGAAGGGTTTCAAATAATTGTAATACTTACAATATTACAAAAATTAAAATAAAATCTGAAAATAAAATATCAACTATCTTAAAAATAAAATTTGCTTGATGTATCATAAAATAAAATTGTACCTAGATAAATAGAAAATCATAACTATGTATCCCTGTTTTATCTCTATCAAATAAAACTAAATATTACTAGAACCAAAACTAATAAAATAAGATTTAAACAAAATTATTAATAAAACCCTAAAATTTAAATTTATCCCACAAACTTTCTGATGGCAACCCCTTTAGGGACTTCTCATCCAAAGAAGTATCAACTACAACTAAGACTAAAGAAAGGGAAGTAGAATAAAGATTTCCAAAACTCTTTCCTTATCTTAGTCTTAGACAGATTATCTTTTAAACTAAATACCTTTACTTTGTTTTGTAGGTCACCAATAAAGGTGGGCAAACCATGTGTACACATCCTAAGGAAGACTTGGAACCTATAGCAAACAGCCGAGAAGCCTTGCTGCTGTTAGTCACCAAATAGCCAAGTTGGAAGTACATTTTACATGTGCATCACGTGGAACACAAGCCAACCGTGTGGCTTCCCTAATTCAGCACATTTTCAATAAAGTGCACATGAAACACATGGCTTGGAAGGAGCTCCTGCACGTTTGGGTTCTGCACGTTTTAAATGTAGCTGATATAGCTTTCATTGTACATTTCAAAGCTCATCTTTGCCTATAAAAAGAGAGCTTCATCATTTGTAAACTTAACTTGAATTGTATAAAGAAACTCTGCTGAATTGTCCAGCCAGTTCTTACTTTCAAGTTCATTGACTTGTGCCTTCTTAGCACACTTATCTCTAGCTTCCTTCCCCCTTGGAAGGCCGTCTGAGCTAGAACCTCTGCCTACACACTCCAAAATCGCACCAGACAATTCATCAAACACCTTCCGTGCGCCTCCAACTACATCTGCATTTTCCAATTCCGCTGCCACCTCTGGCCCGAGAAGCTACTCATTCTTGAAGAGTGAAGCTGCTTCCATCATTTGGTATCAAGAGCCAGCACGTCCACGCTGTGCTTCAACGAGCTAAGTTGCTCTTTTCTTCATTTTTTGTTTCTGTCATGTGCTATCAACTCTGTCACTGTTTTATCAATTTTTTTTAATTCTGTTTGGCTTAATTCATACTTGAGCTTGCTGTTTGTGTTCATTTAGTTGTTCCTTAGTGTTTCTTCATCATTTTAATCGGTGCACTTTGTTTATTTGAGTTCAAATCCATCTTTATTCATCTTTTCCAGTTTTGTCTCAGTCATGTGCCTTATGTGCAGTGTTGTTTCTGTTTCAAATGTTTGATTCTGTTCTAGCTTTCAATTTTCATTTTCAAACTGTGTATTAGATGCACGTTTAGCAATGAATCAATCCACAAAGGCAAAGAGACAATGTCTAGCCTTGATGATATGAGGTAAAGCATCCAACATTTGCGTCAGTTTTCACAAAATTCTGCACAATCTTTTCAAATCTGGTATCTGTACTTTAATCTGTTTAAAACCAGATTTTTTGCTTCTAAAGCTTTGTGCAAGTTTCCTTGGTGTTGTAAGCATTGCTACAAGTGTACAAACTCATATTAAACTCAGAAAAGCAAAATGTGTGGTTGAGTTCATAAAATCTGGTTTCAAATTCTGCATCAGAATTCATTTATACATTGATTTGGTGCATACTGTTTCTGCCAGTTTTGTTGTATCTAAAACTTGAGACAAGTTTATTTTATGATTTTAAGCATGTTTCAAGTGATAGTAAGTCCAATCAATCACATATTTGCAAAATGAGTTGTTGAGTTGTTTCAAAATTCACTAAACAATGTTGTCACAGTTTTTGATCAGATTTTGCACCGTGCTTGCTGTCCTAGCTTGGTTTTAGGCTTTAAAAATTCTGCTAGCTCATATTCTATAGCTAGTTCTAGTCATTTAGGACTTCCTTATGCCTTTGTTTGTGCCAGCCAACTTTGTTTATATTGCTTTCTTGATTCTGGTCCAGTTTTTGCTTCAAAATGTTGCATAATTTGCAACTCAACCTGTGATTTGGAGCATTTGGCTGTTTCAGTGCAGTTTCAACATTGGTGCAGGTGTATTTTAACTTTTGAAACATGTAGTTATTGTTCAATTGGTCAATTTTACACCAGCACTGCAAAATCAGTTTCCAACCATTGAATTTGCTTAATTTTTGTAAGTGGACCAGTGAGTTTCGAGTGTGGTCTTTTTCCTTGTTGTTTGACAGTTTGAACACCTTCAATTTAAGCATATAAAGTTGTTTGAACCATTAGTTCTGCCATAAAACCATTGCAACTCATTTTTGCATCTCAAAGCACCATTTTCACATCACTTTTCTGGTGCAGCATGCAAATTATGTGCTGTTTGATTTTGTCCAACCTTTAAATCTTCATTTCTGGATTGGCAAAAGCTGGTTTCAAGTTTCCAAATGCAATGATATGCTTAAAAGAGTGTAATACATCCATAAAAAGCAAGAGAAAACCAAGCAATCCAGTTTTGACCCCAAAACCCGAAAATCACAAAATCTGAAATTCATTGGGGACTTTCATCAAACAGTTTGCAATTATCAAACAGTTTCACTGCACTTGATTTTGATCTTTGTTTTTTCTTTTTCTTGCTTGTTTAATCTGTTCTAGTGCCTCTCCTAGGTTCCTTTAGTGTCCCTCCTATGATTCCAAGCTTAAATTCACTTGAATTCAACTTGTTTGCCTTCTAATTTGTGCCCAAAATCTGTTCTGCGAAAATTCATTCCTGGTGCAGCAGCTGGTTTTTGTTGACTGGTTTGGTGTTTGTTTTGGGTGCTGTGACGAATTGGTGCAGCTGTTTTACCTCAAATTCCTTGCTCCAAGAGGGTAGCATCTTAGGAAGTGGATGAGGTGTTAAAAGGGCCACAAGCTTGGACTCCAACTGCACTTCTTTCTTGCTGTTCCAGCACCAATTTCAGCAGCAGTTTCAGCAACCATACCACCTTTATGCTCATGATTTTGGACCAGCACTTTGTGAAACAGCAGCCACACTTGGCTTTGCTACTTTTGTACAAATTTTACTTGTAATTTTGGCTTTGTATCACGGAACCTTTATAATTTCTTTCCATTTTGTGTTCATTTTCAACTTAAAGTGACTTGGAAATATGCTTTTCAAGCAATTCCAAGTGCACCATCAAACATTGTAATAGCTTAGTTTCCACTTCTTAGTGTGAAAGTGTGTCAAGGGACTCAAAGTGTCACTTGCACTTTCACTTAGGACCGCATAGCATTTTCCATTTGCATTGTTTTCCTTTACTTTGCTTGCTTGACTTTTATGTTTTAAGTCTCCGTGATACATAGGAGCGCGTTTCATTTAGATAAGCCTTCATTTGGTTTCTAGGTGCATAACATTCTTGCATTTAAAAAGTTTTGAAAGATTTCTACCTAGACACTAAGGTAAGAAACAACCAAAGACACTCTGGCTAGGAAGGACAAGGTTCTTAAGCTTGTCCATTTGTGACTCACCTCTCCTTCCTGGGAGCTATTTGGTTCATTTTACCTCTAGAATCTTTCTAGAAATCCTTCACAAAAATCAAAAAAAAGAAAGTTTTTGATGTCTTGTTATACGTCTTATCCGTCTTCTTGTTCATATAGGTCCTCTTGGTCTTCTAGTTTTGATCAATCCATTAGTTTCAAAGAAATTAAAAGAAAACTTGATGAAGCTAGAAGAAGAACTTATTCCTTTCATGAATTTGATCGGATTGAGGGTGAATTGTATAAACAAGCTAGGGCAAATATTCCATACTTTGGTGCGGATATTGGTGCATTAACATACCTAGCTTGGGAAAAGGACATTAATGACATGCATCCATTTATTGATAGAAAAAGTAAACCTGAATCCTATTTCCATTCTAGCAATAGTGAATCTTATGTCCTTAGTCTCTACACATCTAGATTTGAAAATCATGCAAGAGAGTGGTGGGATGAGAGACAATATCATGTTAGGATAGGTAGAAAATCTCCCATTCATAATTGGTCTGAATTAAAATCTTGCATGAGAAAAGAGTTTGTGACTTCAACTATTAAGAGAAACCTACATTTGTTGAGAGCTTACATTCAAGATGGAAAAACATTTCTTGAAAGCTTAAATGACAATGGTTTCCTTATTAGAGAACTAGAATTTAAGATTAAACTTAAGGAGCTGCAAGCTAAGCAAATAGAATTAAAACTAAAAAGAGATGTTGAGAGACAAAAAGAGGAACAAAGGCAAGAAGAAAGAGAGAAAGAAGAGAAGAGAGAGAGAGAAGAAAGAGAGAGAAAAGAAGAAGAAATAAGAGAAGAAAAAGATAAAAGAGAGAGAAGAGAAGAAGAAAAGAAAAGAGAGGAAGAAAAGAAGAAAGAAGAGGAAAGTAAAGAGAAGGAGCTTTTGCTAATGCTGGCAACTCCTACTCTTACCATCACCATGGAACCTAAAAGGGAAGGGTTCTCATTCTTTACTTCTTTTCCATTTATTGTGCACTCTTCCATTATTCATTTTTCTTTTAAATCAATTGTCATCCCATATTCTGTGCAATCATTTTCCAAATATGGCAATTCAAAACTTGAGTTAATATTACCCTGGTGTAAACAAGTAACTCAAGATAAAAATCAAATAACTTGGGATTGTAGAATTCTCCATTTTTCCAAGACTTATTTTCAGAAAATATTTTTCAAAAATATAAAACTTTTCTTTTGCCTTCTTATCTTTGTTTGCATCTTCTTCATACTCATTTTTGCTATATTTTGTAGATATATTTTTGATCCAGGAGGAAAACAAAAACCAAAGTTGTGCTTCTTTCTTTCTTCCCGATTTGAGGACAAATCGTTTTTAAAGAGGGAGGGAATGATGGCAACCCCTTTAGGGACTTCCCATCCAAAGAAGTATCAACTACAACTAAGACTAAAGAAAGGGAAGTAGAATAAAGATTTCCAAAACTCTTTCCTTATCTTAGTCTTAGACAGATTATCTTTTAAACTAAATACCTTTACTTTGTTTTGTAGGTCACCAATAAAGGTGGGCAAACCATGTGTACACATCCTAAGGAAGACTTGGAACCTATAGCAAACAGCCGAGAAGCCTTGCTGCTGTTAGTCACCAAATAGCCAAGTTGGAAGTACATTTTACATGTGCATCACGTGGAACACAAGCCAACCGTGTGGCTTCCCTAATTCAGCACATTTTCAATAAAGTGCACATGAAACACATGGCTTGGAAGGAGCTCCTGCACGTTTGGATTCTGCACGTTTTAAATGTAGTTGATATAGCTTTCATTGTACATTTCAAAGCTCATCTTTGCCTATAAAAAGAGAGCTTCATCATTTGTAAACTTAACTTGAATTGTATAAAGAAACTCTGCTGAATTGTCCAGCCAGTTCTTACTTTCAAGTTCATTGACTTGTGCCTTCTTAGCACACTTATCTCTAGCTTCCTTCCCCCTTGGAAGGTCGTCTGAGCTAGAACCTCTGCCTACACACTCCAAAACCGCACCAGACGATTCATCAAACACCTTCCGTGCGCCTCCAACTACATCTGCATTTTCCAATTCCGCTACCACCTCTAGCCCGAGAAGCTGCTCATTCTTGAAGAGTGAAGCTGCTTCCATCACTTTCCCAAAAACTTAAATTCTTTTTTCCTTCATTCGGTTTTCCATGTGCATCATCCCACACCGGGTTTGCTGCTTTATATCAGATTTGACTTCTTCTTTTTCCTTATGGCCAGCCTGCCTTTTACCTTGGTTGACCTCTTTAATGCTTTGATTGACTTTGTTATGCCCGACTTCTCAATAAGCTTGACCAACTCGTTTCTAACCTTAGGCGATTTCTCAACAATCTTGGCCGACATCTTCATCGGGTTTTTCTCAACATCTTCATCTTCCTTTTCGTCTGGTTCAAGAACACTATATGCTTTCTCTTCTCTTTCAAGAGACGTCTTCTTCAGCTCCTCAAGCTCAACCTTCTATTTATTTATAATTTCATTAGTTTCATCTAGAGTCTCCCTATTCGCTGAATCTCTTCCTCTTTTTGTTTGAGTTCTTTCTCCGGGTCAGGTTTTCCTTCTCCACAATTGTTACATCCATTACTGAGATCACTTCATCCATTGTTGGGATTGAGCTCTCGATGTCCACTACATCCAAGCTCTTTGCCATCAACAAAATTCCACACTCTTCTTCCTCTTCTTCCATAAGAAGGTTTCTCTCACTTTTCTTCTCAATTCAACAAAATTTAGCAATGTGACCGGACTTACCATAATTGTAGCACTTTTTTTATCTACACTCGTTTGCATAGTGGCCCTACTTGTCACAGTTAAAACACTCAACTCCTGACCAATCTCCTCAGCCTTTTCCTTATCTTCGGTCACGCCAATTCTACTGATCGGTTTGCTCTTCATTATCATTCTCAAAATTACCTCAGCCACGTCCACCTCATCCTCGGCTTCCTCGCCATCTGCCGCTAGGACCTCGACTCTAAGTAATCCGAGTTTTATTCGAGTCAAACAGTACCTCTAGTGCTTCAATAGTGACCACGAGACTTTCAAAATCATTCGTCAAATTTCTCAAGATCTTTTCCGCAACCCGGTTAGGAGGAACCTCTTCTCCGTTCATTCTTATGGTTGGTCATCTTTTGCACTTGAGCTATAAACTTGAAAACTCCCTCATTTTCATCCATCTCCATATGTTCAAACTCTCTTCTGAAAGCATGTACTCGGACCTGCTTCACACGGGTATCTCCTTTTTATGACACCTTCAGAATTTTCCATGCTTCTTTTGCTGACTTTGCATTAGCTATTTTCTTGAATCATGATTCACCCACTGCATTATATAGAAAGTACAAAGTCGATCTGTCTTTCACTCGTGTCTTTTTCAATGCAACAATCTAGTTCACTGTCTACGGGTTCATTCTACCCATCCTCCACTATGTTCCATACATCTTGGGATCTAAGAAGAACCTTTATCCGCAAAGACCAATTGTCGTAATTGGTCTTTTTCGACAATTATGGCACACTTATTCTGTTGACTACCTTTGTCATCTTTCTCTCAAAAAAATCAAGCACTCACTTTTTCTCTGACGGTGTTTGACTCTCTCCTCTCTCTCTTTTTCTCTCTCTCGATACTTAGAGCATAAAGCTCTGATACCATTGTTGAGACTATCAAGGAGGGGGTTCACCGGGCAGACACAAACACCAATGAGATCTGAGTCCAACCACATAAGGGATTAACATCACTCTTTACCCAAAACCTTAAGGCAATGGGTTAATGGGTCTTTCATCTTTATATAATGCTATACTTTCTCATTTCTATCCAATGTGGGAGTTAGACTCACACTTGGATTCCCAACAATCTCCTCCTCAAGAGTGAGTCTCTTCCACATAGGTACGCTCCCCCTTCAGTGGAAGCATTCCTAACCAACCACAACCACGAATAGCCATTTCCAACCGTTGTTCATTTTAACAGAACTTGCTTACCTGAATACCCTTTGCTAGGAAGACTTTCGGTATAGGGATCATTATACTCGTCTGAGTCAGTCACCAAGACGAACCATCGGCTTTGATACCACTATTGAGAAAAACTCACGATACACACACTCAGACATTTTTCTTAAAATTGAGTCTGTTATTCATTGATAATTGAAGGGCTTTAAACAGCCGTGATACTTACAATATTACAGAAATAAAAATAAAATCTGAAAATAAAATATCAGCTATCTTAAAAATAAAATCTGTTTAATCTATCATAAAATAATATTGCACTTAAATAAATAGAAAATCATAACTACCTATCCCTTTTTATCTCTATCAAATCAAACTAAATATTACTAGACCCAAAACTAATAAAATAAAATTTAAACAAAATTATTAATAAAATCCTAAAATTTAAGTTTATTCCAACATATTAGTCGATATTACTTAATATTAATATTATTTTAATATTACCAATTTTATCACATAAGTCAGGTTCACAAACCCTATACATACACGTAATCTTTCATCCAGAAATACACATTCACTCGTACTGATTTTGTTTTACTCAAAAGATCCAAAATCTCATTAACTTGTTTTAGAGTAAATCTCTCCTATATTTCAACTTTCAAGAATACACATTAGTATTAATTAAAATCTTGTCATCGGAAGGTCGTGTTCATGATTCCAAGGAAAAACATATTTAAAAAATATTATTTTTAAATTAAGAGATTTTGGGATAGTGCATATTATTAGAATGTGTGGTGGTAGTGATAAATTAAGAAAAGAAAAGTCGAGTGATTGGTTGTAAATGGAGTAAACCTGGAAGTGCATTGTTGGGGCATGGGATGTCTAAAAATGCAAAGGGGTATCGATACCTCTGCATTAAATCAATGTCACCTTCTATCTTCTTCATTTCTTGTTTCTCTAGACAAAAGGGACAAGCCAATTCAATGGCCTAAGGGGCCATGCCATGAGCCCAGGTTTGCTCCTCCCTCCACTGTCGGGCCCCATGTGGGCCTCACCCCCTCATTGCTTCCCACTGTTATCTGCACCCTCACCTGGTCCCTCATCCTCCAAATTAAGTCTCTCTTCTGTGTATGGGACTTATAAACAACCTAATAGCTACAAGATAATCTCCTGTCCTTATCCATTCCCCAACAACACAGACACCAAGGAACACATCTCTTTCCTTTAAGATTATTACTTCCACTTCCTTGGTCTCTCACCTCCTGATACAATTATCACTCAATTTTCTTTTCTAAATTTCAATTTTTAAATCATACACATTCAACTTTTTAAATTTAAGATCAAGTCATTAATAATATTAATCACATGCACATAAAGATTGATTTAGTGCATAGATAAGCAATAATGTCACGTAAATACTTTGATAATCTATCATACCATATATAGTTTAACTTAATATATCATTAATAATCCTAGATATTCTGATATCCTTTTTTGATAGAAATTACAGGCGTTTGCACAGCAATTAAGTCTATTCAAAATAATTAAGAATTTGTTTGAATAAAGTTCTAATAAATACTTCTGGAAAAATATAATAAAAAGAAAATTAAATAAATATTATCTTTATGTTAAAATACTTAACATAAATAATGAGTCTCCCTAAACAGATTTTAGTAAGATGCTTAGATTATTGTGAATGTGGTCAATTCTTCACTTACATTAGGATACAAATATTATTTTAAACAGCATATTAAAACTTATACTAATTAATTCATACATAATATGATTTTTAGTTTATAAAAAAATTCATTCAAACATATTTTAACAAAACTCTGTTTCCTAATATATTTAAGAAATGCATATTTGGACTCAAATAACTCAAATATTTGAATACATTGTAGGAAGAAAATGGGCTCATTTATTTGTTACATTTATTGTATTAATTGGGTTTAAAAAGAATCTCTATCTGTCTTTATAGGTCTTTGTTGTTTTTTAGCTAATCTCAGTCCAAGTTGAAGCAGCCGGAGACACATCCTTGAGATGTTTTCTGTCGTCTTTGGGATGTTTCTGGCAATTGAATGAGTGGTTGACGTCCTCTACGTGCACTCCCCTCTTTATAATGTATAATTGATGTTAATCATGAATCTAAGCACTGTTAAGTTTTAATCACTGTTTTTATTGGTTGGGGGAAAGTTGTGGTGTCAATGTCACAGCTACATCCACATTTTAGCAAATCAATACGTAACTGGATTTATGTAAGGTATACCCGACAAACCATGTATCCGACAATTTAGTTATAGCTTTAGATCCTTAATGCTGGATCAATATCTTCCCAATAAGCCTTATTTATTGACAGATTAGATAACAAGATACACATATCATCATATATTACAAAATACAAAAAGAAATCTTAAATCATATCCCAATCACAAATCTAACTCATCATTACCATCTAGGACCAAGATTAATCGGGCAATATGTGCGTCTTCTGACCTGGTAACTTGTTATCATTACCATTTAAAGGGGTTTTGTAGATTTACTAGTACACCTCACGATTAGACCTGCAGTCATGTTAATCCCACTCAAGCTTTGTAATAACCCATGATAAGACCGCATATTCACTTTTTTAATCATGTTTTATGATTGGACCAGAGACAAAGATGTTTGTATATGAATATGACAAGATTAAGAAAATAAGAGTTCTCCTTATTATTTAAATCTCGGTTCAAGTTTCATAGAGAAAGATAAATGTGGTGAATTGCATCATGGTTTAAATTTTCAAAGATTAACGTATTATTTTATTTTTAGTCTCTAAATAATTAGTTTATTTAAATAATAGTTCAATAATTTTATAAAATTGGTTGACCAAATTATGTTTTAGATTAATAAATTAATGAGTTTTAGTTTGGTTTTATTTCAAGTTTTAATAAAAGTCTAATTGAGCACTTAGCCATCACTCTTTTGAAGATCAAAAGGAGAGGTTGAATAGTATTTTCAGAAACATACGGTTGTCAACTATAGTAAGAGTTAGACGGTCTGATATAGGGGTTAAATGATTGTGTTTTTAAGAAAACATTACAAATAAGATGATAGCACAAATATTTTTATATTGATTCACTCAATTTAAGCTACGTCTAGTTTCCCTCAAGAGCTCTTGAGAGGTTTTACTAATCTTATCCAAGATTACAACTGAGTACAAATCACTCCTGATATACACGAATATTCTCGTCACTCCTGGTCCCCTAATCAATTCTGACTAGTCCGAGTTTAACCACTCTTAGTATCCAAGTATTCTAACCATTTCTGGTATCAACCATAGTCAATGTTGACTAGTTCGAGTTTACTTACTCCTGGTTTTCAAGTATTATAACCACTTTAGGTGTACACTGAGTATTGTCTACCACTCATGGTTCCCTAGTCAATCATGACTAATCCATATAGCTCAATACAAGTGTTTCAATACAAACACAATCAATGTTTGATTACAAATACAAATATGAGTAACTCTCAAAGAGAGTATCAATACAATACAATACAATCTGTGAGCATATGAGGTTCTTCCTTTTAGCTTGAAGAGCATCAAACGACATATGCTTCGAGGTAGAGTAAAGCTAGTATTTAATGATCTTTCTTGTGCATGTTCTCTCTCTCACTCTCATTTTCTCTCTTTTGTTTTCACATTCTTTATGTAGCCTTCTTGAGAAATGACCATTAGACATAGAGTTGACATTTGGGTAGACTTCATAGCCCTTTTTAGATAGTTGGTCAAACTTAGGTCTATGTTGTAATGTGGCAGTGATTTATCAGTGCTTTCTTTCAAATGTAGCTTGTAGGACCTTTTAGTGCAAAAGCTTAAGGAAAAATTCTAAGAATGTCTTCTTATCACCCAACGTCTTTTTGTCCTTTATGCAGCGCTTTTGAATAAAGCTTTAGTATTAACATTACCTACATAAATAACAAGAACAAAGCATGCAAGCAAAGTGGAACTTTTTCGTACAACATTAAAAGTTTTAAACGTTGATGATCGTTAAGCACGTTGCGTGTTCAAAACATTTTATCACATGCCATCACATTTTGATAAATGCATTGTTTGAAGGTAAAATGTTTGGTATGATATGATTTTATAAGCCTTTTGTTTCATTAGTCCTCTAAGCTCAAGTACATCGTTTAGACACATTTAGCAAAACTTCTTTTTAAATGCTACAATTTTTGTTAAAATGTTATGCTGATAGGATATTTTGTTGAGGGTTCTATAGCGTTTGGCACGTCATGTATCTTGTGCCTTGGAGTTGTTTGAGATATCAGATAATTATGCATCTTTTGATGGTGTTTAGTGTGTTATCTTGATATCCTAGGTAGCTCGTCTTGACAGACGTTTGATAGCTTTCCACGTTTGAATGTTGAACTTTTAAGCATCAATGTTTAAGCGTCATGTATCTTGTGCCTTGGAGTTGTTTGAGATATCAGATAATTATGCATCTTTTGATGGCATTTAATGTGTTATCTTGATATCATAGGTAGCCCGTCTTGAAAAATTTTTGATGGCCTTACACGTTTGAATGTTGAACTTTTAAGCGTCAACGTTTATATAGATGTGTTGTTATTGTATCAGACGCTACTTTCATTTAGACAGAATTTACTTCAAACATTGTATTCTTTATAAACATTTATCTTGTTCAATGCATTAGTTATATTGTTATATCTGATAGACACATGTTTAATTCAATATTATCCTTTAGTGCATGTCACCATTAAACATTATATCTTATGATCAATATTTATTTGGGTGTTTGTTTGTTAAACTTCAAAATATGAGTTGTTGGACAGTCTAGTTTCTCTAGACAATCTTGTCTCAACATTGATGAGTAAAGATTGGATGAGAGATAGTCAATAACACAACTAATTTTTAACCTTTTGAGATTACGTATGGATTTAACCCAAACTCCTCTTGATTTGCTACTTGTGCCTAACAATTACATGTTTAAGCATAAAGAAACGCATGCTAAATTGAAGTATGAAGAAGCTACATGAGCAAGTGAAAGCTCAAATTGAAAAGAAAAGTGAGATCTATGCAAGGCAAGCTAACAAAGGTAGAAAGAAGGTTGTCTTCCAACTCGAAGATTGGGTTTGGGTGCCCTTGAGAAAGGAAAGGTTTCTAGAACAAAGGAAATCAAAGCTTCAAGAAAGGGAGATTGGTTCATTCTAAGTGCAATGAGTTTTAGTTTGGTTTTATTTTAGGTTGTAATAAGGACCCTGATGAATCATTATTTTGTCATATTCACTTGGCTTTCTGCACCCAATTTAATTAGTGAATTGTACTTAATTGTTTAATATTTCATCAGGTTTGCTATTTATTATTAATTTTCAGGACAAATTTTGGAATCATATTTTGGGACAATAAGAGTACTACCACATCATTTGTTATTTTTCATATCAACAATTGTTTTTAATTTCGTTTGTAATTTTAATTCTTTTAATTTTTGGATCAGATTTGAAGATTGGACCAAATTTAGGTTTTGGACCCATTTTTGGACAGATTTGGAAGAAGCCCAAAAGTGGAGGCTGACTTTGCAGTCTAAGGTTTAGTGCTCAGTAGCCCCTCATTCCCATTTGCTGATTCTACTATTCCATTTGGCAAAAATGCAGAACAATTTCTCCTTTGAGGTTTCTTTATATTTTTCGTTTTGCAAATTTAGTTTGAAGTTTGTTTTGATTTCCAATTCTATTTTTTGTTCTTGTTTCATTTTCGTTATCCATCTTTTACGTTTTGCAGCATCATTTACATTTTATGTTCTTAACTTTGCATTTCGTTTTCAATTTCATTTGCGTTTTCTGGGTTTGTTTTATTGCTAGATTTTCATTTCTAAGTGTTTTTATTTGTTTCATATCCATACCTTGTTCATCATTGAATTTTATGATTCGTTTTGTATTTAATGGAAGCTTGATTTCTGTTGGGTTAGTAACTATGAAGATTGTGATGTTTCCTTGAGATTATTGGACGATTATTGTGATTTTGTTCTTAATTGTCCTGTCACACATATGAAATATGTTTTGTGCAGTTGAATTTTGCTCACACTTAGTGGTCTTATTTGTCCATGATAATCTTCGCTTAGTTGATTAATGTGTTTGTGCATAACTCAGTGAATATGTGTGTGCATTTGCTTAATTTGCAATCATGAAAATAATTTTAATCTCCGATTAGTTGATTGATTCATGTTGAATTGAGGGTGAGAGGAACAAATGATTTATTTGTGATCCGTGATTGGGAGCATTGCAATCTGATTAGTAACCAATCTGTTTTAATCATCGTTTAATTTGCGTTATTTGTTGTGTTAATTTGAATTTGTAAAACTGTCCAAACCCCTTCACTACGTATTCGATCTAATGATCGAACCATCCATTCCTAATATACTACACTTAATTGCATATTAATTTGATTTGGATATGACCTTGATCAAGCCCAATTCATCACTTAGTCATAAACCTTTGGAAGATAAAAAAAGATGCATAACTGAATGTTTTTAGATGACTTTTGATTATCATAATCTCAGTTATAATCAATCATTAAGTAGTGAGATCATTACTAGTATAAGTAGAATGTAATTACAATTAATGATTCATTTTGTAATTATGATAGTTAAAGCTTCTAAATAAGCTGAACCATTTGTGAAAGAACAAATGAAATTTTATTTATAAATAATTGATTGATTTCTTTTATCTTAATGAAATTAATTTTTCTAAGTTTTCTAGTGATTCAAAAATTTCTTTGACTATATCAAAAAACCTTTCTCATATTTTGTGTTATCTTTCTTGAAAAGATTGATTTTTTTTCATTTCATTTTTCATTGTCATCACTTCATCTTCTTCCTTCACTAGATTTTCAAAAATTCATTTTTGTTTAGATTGATCTCGTAGTCATATCTTCAGTTTTATACACCCAAATTAAGTGTTCTTAAACCTAAATTAAATCTCGTAACATAAACATTTACCTCATCTTGAAATCATTGAAGTTCTATAACTTTATTAAAGAAAAACTTAAAATTTTAGTAACTTTTCAATCCATATTCTTTTAATTTTCTAAATTTCCTACAAAAATTCTGATCTTGAATATTCTAAATCAGTCTTTGTATAGAGGAAGTTCATGTCATACATAGATGTAGACTTAATCATCACGACAAACAAGCTTCTACATCAAGCTTATCACAAGACTGATCCTGATCCTGATCCTGTCATTTATCTTTTATCAAATGAGAAATGGATGTAGATTTACATTTGACATCAGATTGTGACACTATTAACTGTTTATTTTTTAAATTAGTTCCAAAACCTCATCAATATGGAATAACCTTCACGGTTTAGTAATTGACCATGTTACTGCTTTTTTTGGTATCAGTCAGTGACTGGCAAAAAGTTAATGCACCCTTAACGTACGCACGAATCTTATGTACTTCTCGATTAGCCATGTCCCAAGCCAACCCAACCCAAGTCATTAATGACTGCAGCTTTAACTATCATGGAAAATCACTGAAACCAGCTACAATATATAAGGGTGTGTCTATGGTCGTTCATTTTTATCTCCCAAAAGTTACCAAGCAATGATGGTCCTGAAGGACTCGAATCCATGTTGATGATTAATCCTAAGTTTGAAAGTAGCAACAGTAAATAATTAGTCGTACAATTTAGCTTACTGTGGTAAATGGAAGAGAAGGGTCCATGGGAGTATTTACTTGGGAAACTATAGAACTCCATTATGATCACCTTAGACATGATGAAACGTACAGTTGGTTGGTTACATAGCTAGTACTTGATTATTATACAGATTCAAAGCCTCATTTATATTATTCCATTTTTTTTTCTTTATTCCTTCCTTCTTCTTCTTCTTGAGGCATATAATAATAACTTGGGCAAAATTTAATAAATCAATAATTAACCTTTCTCTAACTTCTTTATTACACCGTCTGAGGAAGACACTTTAACATCTTTCAAGCTCATGCTTGTTGCTTTATATGCACAAGTCAGAAGGGGGCTTAGGTTCAGACTTGTCATAGGTTGTACCCACAGACAATAATAGGACCCATCTATTTGTTTAATTTTTCAAAACCATGTTTTATTTAAAAATGCATTTTAAATATTTTATTTTCAAGATTAAGTAACCCTTTTTTTAAAAAAAAAAAAAAAGATAAGGTCCTAATATTTGTTAAAAAAGTTAACTTTTTCTTAACTAAATATAAATAAACTTAATTTATTTAGATATATTCCTTTTGACAGGAACCATCTAACATCAGAATTTTTGAGACCAAGCGAATAAAGAATCCAATTCCTCCAAGTAAAAGTGTGTAAGAATATAGCTATATTGATAAAATGTATAATTAATTCTGAAGTTAACTTCTACTGCAATTGCTGATTTTATGAACAATTAGTTATAAATATAGTTTATCATGCACTCCCCTAACTTTGAAGAGGCAAATCCCTGCTTTGAAGTTAAGTTTGAGCAGGAGATAGAATTAAAGATGAAACAATTCTTGTACTTTTGCTAACGACTTTAAGCCTTTTAAGGTAATCTTGTGTGAATTGTGGACTTTGACGGGTTATCCAGATATCAGTAATCAAGGATTTTGAAGGAAGATATTAATTGCTACGGGCTCAACAAGAACAAAACATCATTAATTAAATTCAATTTCAACATTGAATGTCATGATCAATAAGTATAAAGAGGAGGTATGGCAACTGGTTATCACTGGGATTTTGGCCACATCATCAAGATTTAGAGGGTCACACAATATTGAGGTTGCAATTGTAGCTGTATCAACGACACTTAATTGTAATTTGTTACAAAATTGTGACCAGAGTTCGGAAAACATGATTGGTAGAAAGATGAAGAGAAAAACAGAACCAAGAAGTAATGTCAAGCAGAGACAAGGCCAGTGCTGCATTGCTTGTCAGTTGAGGAAACCCTAAAATAATAAAAACAGGGGGGACCCCTGAATTGCAGATGGACGTGTTGGTGAGCAACAAATATGTACAGCATTTACTTCTTTGGGCACCAACAAATATGTTTATTGCTAAACAAATGGCAGCACCTTGTCTTCTCAAACTGGTTTGGTTGGGAAGTGTGTTCCAACTTTTAACATTGCTTTCTAAGTCATGTGCTTTTCTTAGGCATACTTAAGGTGTCAAGTGACAAACATGCATCAACGGCCCAGAGAACAGTTTCTACAGTGTCCAAATCCAGCATTGATGAGTCATGATGTGAAATCCAAAACAATTTAATATGAAAACTAATCACCATTAACTTAGATAGCTTCTGGCATGATAAATTGGTGGGTGCCATATACTCACGTATCTATTGCAAATTACAAGCATGAACAGATAATCTAGATGATGTAGTTGGTTCTAGATCAGGCTAGTGTCTGTGGGAAAAAGGGTAGGATTAGACACATGACTGAATAAATATGAAGCTCTTTTCTAGTTTCTTTCTTTCTTTCTTTCTGGCAACTAACGCTAGTTATGCAAGATACATCAAAAACCCAGTTGATCATGTTGTGTGTATATCTGTAGCCTCAATTGGAAAAGACGCATAGAAGAAGATGGTGCATATGATTGGAGAGGACAGTGCAACATGGGGGTCGACACAGAGAAAACAAGTGGAACACAAAATCCACATGGACTGTCTATATCCACACATACGCAAAGGTTAAGGGAAAGAATTCTTTTAGCTTCTTGGGAGTGAAATTCTCTCTCTTCACTTCATTTTATGTGCATTCGTTTCTATTTTTCTTGTAACTAAACCACATGTGACTTTTGTGTCTTCACTTTAATGTAGACGTCTATTCTTCTTTTAAATATGGTGCCCAAAATGTAGGCTTTTTCGTTATTGAGCAGCAGTTTATGAGGTAGATGGAGTATCTGGTTTATTTGCTATGAATAAATGCTAGTTGACATCTTTGTCAAAACAAATAGATAGTCGATTGATACATAGACATATTGATTTTCAAACTATTTAGAACCAACTTCTCTTTGTTTTCACATTAGCATCTACTAAACCAGTTGCTCATAGGGATAAGGAAAATTTGGAATTTTCTGTCCTCTCAAATTGAGCACAAGCTCTATAAAAGAGCCCATGTTTAAATATCTATTATTTGAATTTCATATGCATATATAAAGCTAACAAAAATAAATCATTCATTAGTTGGCCCTGACAGAAAAAATTCAACTCACTATTAATTTATTACATCAACGATAACAAGAAGAAGATCGGTTTAGGGTAAAGTTGAAAGATAATTTACTTCAGTTTTATAATTATTCAGCTGATAAAATCTTTAAGATAACCAATTAACCACGTCCTTGTGAGCTATTTGTAAAAGGTCATTGTACTTAATATTTCTATCATGTAGCCTCGCCACATTTTAGTAATGGTTCAATGTACATAGATTGAGAGCATTTCTTCTGTGTTCCCATTGCACATGCACTCTGAAAGTATGGAGGATCTTCTTAGCCTTTTGACAGTTCTATCCTTGTAACAAAGACAGAACTCCTTTGTCTATGGAAACAAAAAATTGTCACGTCAATTCATTTACTATCTTTAAACAGGCGAATTAAATTGATTACCTTTGAAATTAAACGAAACTGACCAATATTTTAATGGAGTAACGCAAGTACACACTCGTTGATTATAACTTGTATATAATTAACAATATAAAAGGATCACGACTCTACCATTGATACATGAATATGACTTCTCAATCAATATTACAACTACACCGAATTTTCTTATGTGAGTGGAACATATATAGGCGCGCATGCATTGGTTCGTTAAGCAGCGTCAGAATATTAAATTTTAAAGAAAATAATGAATCATAGTATACGAAATTAATCATTATTAATTTTTAAACTCTGACAGTTTGAGGTTGAACATCTAGTTATAGAAACTTTGGCTGTGGATGGATAAATATATAACAACAATAATCATAAGGATGCCAAAACTATGAAGATTCTGCAGATACATATACATAAAAGCTAGACCAAGAAAGAAATGCATGGCCAGTCATTTCAAGAACATAATCAGTAGCATCAACCCTCGTTTCTCAATAATGGTGAAATTAACTGTACCAACAGAATAACTGCCACCACGAGAATCAATACTTTGATAATTTACATGACATTGCTCTGTGTATAGGATTGATAGTCTCTCGGAATTTGTGCATCATAAGTCCTTGGAGAGTCAAAAATCACTGGAACAGAACAATGGATCTAGAAAAGATATGGTCTTATTTGGTCGGTATTTTCTGTCCTTCTGGTTCTTCATCCATTAACTTTGGTGCCCTTTATTCATCTTCAAAGGTCACTTTAATCTGATGGACTAGGAACCAAGCCAGACTCTTTACGCCACCAATTACCCTTTTCTTCGACTGAAATGATGTACTTATACCGATACCAAGCGTAGCTTTGGTTTTTTCTCCTAATGTCTAATTTCCTTTTGGCTCATTCTCGCTCCTCTTTGGGTTTTCTTACCTAGTGTAAAAGCTAAATCCTGAGGAAGTTTTATTAAAAAAAAGGGTCAGACTCAGAACCACATATCATTGAGTTATATTATAATGTTCTAATAAGATATAGGATGTGAAAACTTACATCAATTTCGTAATTTTTTAGGGCAGCTTTGGGAAAAAAATTTATTAATGAAAGGAACATAAGTTGTTGCTGAATCCATATGGATGAAGAAACTTTTGTCGCTGGTCCTCTGCGTCCCAGAAATGACTACCGGTATCCTGAAAATGATGTTTTTGTCAGCAAAAATAATGATAGTAGTAGTAGTATAGAAAACCTTTTTTTCTTTTTCTAACATTGAAAATTGGTTAATTGCGTTTATACCTCCTCAGAGAACATAGTTGACCTCTGGCCTTGAAGAAAAAATGAAGCTGAATTATCCAAAAGATAGTCAGTGGCATTGTGAAAGATGTTGGTGGGGGTAATGGTGGTTGTATCAGCAAAAGTTGTGGCTTCGTTGGGGCTGTTGCAATGTGACACACATGGTAGTGGTGATGGTGATGCCATGCTATTTAGTTTCTGAAAAGTTCAAAGAGAACATGTTAGCTCATGATTAGACATGTTTAACTTGATCAGTCAACAAGGAAATTGTTAGTTTTCTTTATCAATCCTCACCTCTGGTCTAACCAAGAGGGTATCTAGATCCGTTGACAAGTCATAAAACATGGGATTCACGGAAGCAAGCTTCATTGATAAGAACTGCAGAAATTACAGGCATAGCTAGCTTGTTAGAATAATACAAATGGTATATAGCTAATCCATGATGAATAATCAAGGTGAAGTATTAATCAGAAAAACAATTGAATCCGTTAAGGGTACCTCAACTTGATTCTGTAAAGACTGAACATAATTGATTATTTCATCCAACATAAGGGCCTTTCCAGTCACCTAGATAAAAACCAAACCACATGAAGCTGTCAGAAGAAATGGGAAAAAACTAATGTATAAAGGGCAATTCTTACAAGAACACAACCACATTTCACAAATCACACAAAAAATAACAAAGGAGTTGTTGTTAAGTCATAAACTTATTTCAATATTATTTTTAAGGAAAATAAAATTATTGGTCCTACAGAAGTGTGACATGAAGTGCTACTTTACCTACCTTATCACAGCCTGGCACAAGCCGTTGCAGCACCTTCATCCTTTCACTTATCTTCTCTCTTCTCACCTGAAATCCATTTTCTTGCAACATTAGAATGAGACATGAAGATAAAACTCAAGGCAGCCAGCACATTAGTGGGCCCCACAGCCATCGATAATTTCAAGTTGTTAAGAGAGTACAGTACCCTCTCCGCAAGGCTGTGGCTATCCGTTGCCTGACCCCTTCTTGCTCTGACGTGGATATAGCCTGTTGGGGGCTCTTCATGACATTTTCTCTGCTCCTTCTTCTCTTCTTTTGCCTTGTCTTCTTTCACCCCACCATTGTTCTTCCTTTGTTTCTTGCTTCTTCCTTCTGTTGCAGTATCCTAGAATAATAAACAAACAACAATACTAATTTGGTTAACACACTAAACTCTAATTATATTATAGCAAATTTTAATGCTGGAAAAAGGCCCCAAACTTGCATAATTAATAAAGCTACAACATTTTCTGAAAACAAACAAATAAAGCTAGAACATAAATCATTCATTTCTACTGTAAATAGTTATATAGTATAGTCTAGCCGCAACAAACTCTGTACAGTAAGTTTATCTTAAAAGTTGTTAAAGCAAGAATGATTTCTGCTGGATTAACAGAATGAAACTTAGTGAGTATAAAGAAATTAAACTGAAATTATTTACCTTGGATTGAGTGTTACTAGTCAAGGAAGATCCATTTCTGGTTCTTCTTTTCTTCAACGGCGGAGTGTTCACCTTCTGAGTGACCTGTTCACCGGTTTCAAGCTTGTCCACCACCACAGAGGACTGAGGGCTAAGGTTTTTTGTGACAGAAGGCTCATTGTCACTGATGGTGATCTTGGAGCTTTGGTCAACACAGCTAGTCTCCTGGTTTGTGAGATTAAAAGATGTTTCCTGAGGGAGGTGAAACTGGGGAGGAGAAGGAGAAGAAGGGGTGTTCATGTTGCTGGGGAAGAATGCAGGATCAACCAGAAAAGGATGGTACTGGTATGAAAAAGCTGCCATGTGGGAAAGAGAGAGAGTGTGTGTTTCTTTGGGTTGGAAATGGAAGTTATGAAGAACGAAAATGATGAAAGAAAGGGATGCAGTGGTGTGGAGGAGTCAGGAAAGGATGGTCTGTGACAAAACTAAAAGGGTGTGTGGTCTCTATATATACAGATCTGAGGACATAAAATGTTAGAAATCTTTAAAAGCAGTAAGTAACTCTTTCTCATGCAGCAGAGGCAGTACATTTGACTGGTCTAATGTCATCAATTTGTTTTCTCTTTCACATTAGTCATAGTAATAAATGGCACTCCAATTATCATAAATAGGAAAGATTATGATGCTTTTTGTTTGTTGGGAACCCTTAAAAATAATAACACGCTCTAAGAATTTTAAACATTAATTACTCTAGTACACCATCAATTTTGTATAGAGTGATATATAAATAGATTTTAAAGTCATATATAAATAGATTTTAAAGTATTTCAAACGTCACTAATTTAATTTTATATTGAAATATTTTATTAAGCTAAAAGAGTTAATTTGACGAATTTTTCCATAGGTAAAAAAATATTTAGAATCATTTTTAATATTTGAGGAATTATTATATAATATGTTTAATTTAGTACCTATCTAGGAGAAAGAGTAATATTTTAGAGATGATAATTGATGGGTTTTTTAATTATTCATTTTGTTTTGAAATACTTATCACTTCACGTGATTTTATTTCTTTAAATATATACGTTAGATAGATCAATTTTTATACATTTATATTACATTAAAGCTTATTACACTCTTTTATACTGTTTGTTTTTATTTATCTTTTAATTTTAACTTAGATTTATGTATCCTAGGAAGTTTTAGAATTTTCATGTGTTGTGGAATACGTGTTACTAAGCTGCTAAGTTAAGGTATCATATTGTTAAGCTGCTGAGATCGGATTATCGTGTTGTTATGTTGTTGAGTTGTTGGTCTACAAGAATTTCTACTTGTTATGTCATGTTGATAAGCTCCTGAGTTGACCCTAAAAGCTACATTGATGGAAACCTAGTTGTAATTCGAGAAGGATAAGGGGAGAGGTTTATATAAAGAAATAAGTTAGAAGCTACAAATCAAATACTTGGAGGTGCAAATTTCAGTTGTGTTGCTTCGTGTCATCTAATCTTGCCGATCGGGAGAAACTCACTCAATAGAGGAGAAGCTCGGCCAGCAAAAAAAAGCTTGTCCTAGACAAATATTTTCACTTATAACTTTCACTACTACCCATATGGAGTTAACCGAGGATTGTGCACTACCACATTAGTAGAAAATACAGAAACCAATTTTGTTATGACAACTTTTTGCAGTTTTTTAGATTTTCGTCAAGGAGAATTCTGAGTTTGAGACGAGTGGTAATAGTCATGTGGAACAAAAATTTTCTTTTATATATATATATATATATATATATATATATATATTTGGAGAATATAACAGGGGGAGGGAAGTCGAGAGGCAAACTTTAATTTTTTTTTTCTGAGTATTGAAAGGAGGAGACATTTGGTACTATTATTTTCATTTTCCGAGTTTAATAATGTTGTAGACTTGTTTTCGATAGTTTGTTTTTAATTTGATGTGTTTTAAGCTCTTATTTTCATTGTTTCTTTCCTTTTATTTTATTGCCCTTCCACCTAATTTTAATTTTGCACAATGAACTTCAATTTAATGTTAATATCTAATTGTCTGAACTACTATTCCACCTCTTGATTATGCACTGTTTTACAATGCATTCACTACTTTCTTCATATTTTTAAGCACTTGGTTGGAACACTTCTATTTTGTTGATGCTTTTCTTTTGATATATGTTTTTATTCTTTAGTTTTGATCATACATTTCATTTAATTTCTACTACACTTTACATTTCAATCTTGTATTTTCATTTTTTTTTAGTTTTAGTGTTGTTTAATCGATTACCATTTTCTATTTTCACTAAAACCCCAAAAATATGATATTTTGCATTCAATTAGTAAACGTATGTGATAGTGTTTATTAGACTGACCTTGGTTAACTTTTATATTAAATTAGTTAAGAAGGAAACTTAGATTTCTTTGGTGATGTTTGCGCAACACAAAAAATCATCTATAAGTCATTTAAATAAATTAAATAAATATCAAGTATATTTTTTAAAAAAATCACTTTTAGTATCTTACTTTATATTTAATTATTTACTAATTGAGTTAAATATTCTATTAAAAAAAATCTTACTTTTGAAATATCAGAAAACTTAGTCTAATTAAAAACTTGTTTGAAAATTGTCAAATAATAAATATTTTAAAAGTTATTGATTGTAAAAACTATTAAAATAACATATTCTAGTAGTTTTTTTAAAATAAGTTTAAGTGTAATGTAAATTAGTATATTGATTTTTTGGAATATGTCCCAACTTAAGAATTTCCTTCTTTCACATGGTCTAAGACAATGAAATCTTATCTCTCCTTATTTGTAGAATGTTGAATTTAATTATGTAAGATTTTCTCGTGAGGCAAGTCTATTTATTGTTTGGAATGAGTTCAATTTATGTCTTTCATGGGGTTAAGACAAAGGATCTTATTTCTTGTAACTTATTTGTCATTTATATGAAGAAACTAATTTTGCCAATAAATCACCATTTTATGAAACGAGACTGGTAGCCTATTGTCATATTTAGAAAGACCTTTATATATATATATATATATATATATATATATATATATATATATATATATATATATATATATATATATATATATATATATTAAGGGACATTTTAATTTCAGTCACTTTAGATGGCCTTGTTTAAAAATTAACCTTCAAATATCAGTACTTACATGCTCAAAGAAATTCCTTCTTGAAAAGATTAAAACCTTTGAACAATTTTTGGAAATTCATCGCAAATAACATTGAATCAACACTCAACAACTGATTGAAAATATTTAAGTGAAAATTAGAATGGGGGTTTTAAAAAAAGTAGGTTATATTTGCCCTATAAAACTCAATTTTGGCTTCCATTACCATATACGCCTTTTTAGATTCCAAATGGTATTCTCTAATACATATAATGTAAGTCTATGTTGTAGTTTATGGATATATACAACTAATAAAATATGAAATCTGGTAAGTTGGAAAGAAGTAATAAAGTCCAAACATGTGTTAGACTCTCTAGTCCCTTAGAAATTAACAAAATCTTAATTTTTCCCTGTAATGTAGTGGAATGCTCAACCAAGAAATATATGAAAGACAATTAAACTAAAAACAATCCTAAAATGTGCAAAAACAATATGATGCATGAACTTAAAAACTGAGTCTATAAGTAAAATGCATGAACTCTAATATGAACATGATGATTTGATTCCAAAAATGAATTGAATGCATGTAAATGAGATAATATGAATGTATGAATTCTATTAATAAGGGGCAATGAACATGTTTTAAACTTTGAAATTACTAAAACAATGCAGAGATAAATGCAACGAAAACCTAATTTCTACCAAGTATTTGATAAAATGTCACAACTAACTAAACTATGGTTTTTACAATGGAAATACATGAAATACATCTACCTATCTATAATGCATTTTGTTATGCATGCAAGACTAGAAAACGACTTGACTTACCCAAAATTATAGATCAATATGAGTTCTGGCAGAACTTGTGTTGCATTGGTGCTTATCAACTTTCACAGCACTTTTGAATTATTGTTATATGATGCAAAATGGAAAATTGATGCAATGTAGATTCACACATAATTAACTAATGAAACAAATAATTGCATGAAAACACAACTAGAATAAAAAAATTCCTTAATTCTAACCTACTCTAGGAACTAAATAACAAAATTAATTGTCAAACTATACAAACTCTAAAATGAAACTCTAAACACTAAATGAACATGCAAGCATGTTTCTAAGCATTATATGAATACAAAAAATAAGTTGAAATTTAGCCAAAAATAGTCGAAATCAAAAATCAAAACTAAAAAAAAACACAAGGGGATAAATCCCAAACTTACCTAACTTTTGATATTTTCATAAATCAAGTTCTAACTATAATCCATCTAATGTAACATGTTTAAAAGCTTGAGAATGAATTTAAAACATCATTTTAAAATTTGTGGAAGGTGCAGAATAAAAAATCATACCTTGAGTTGCATTATACAACAAAGCAGAAATTGAAACTAAAAAACATTGCTCATATTATTGACTTGCACTTGAAGTGCTTTTAATAATCAAGATTAATTTTTGATTCCTTGATATGTAGAGGTCACTTGGGACTCACTATAACTCAGTTTGAATCAGAAGATGGTGAACAATAAGGTACAAAAGATAAAATCAAATGTTCATCAATATAAACAAAAAAAATTATGATTTAAACATTAACACAGAAAAGATTTTCAATTAACTCCCATTAACAAAATCTAATTGTTAATTGTCAATTTAAGGTCTCTCCTAAAGTCAACAAACATTAAATAATTTTGGACTATTCTAAGTCTGATGTTATATAATGTTTGTTAGCCCTGTTTGTTAGCCCTAAGATCAACGTTAATTGACAATTAATGTCTATTAGGAATAGGTCTAATATCATTTAGCCATCTAAAATTTCATAAAATTGCACCAATCTCCATATTTCTCTCTCTCATTTGCATGAGATCATATTAGGATTTTCCTTCATTTCTATAAGTTCTTTTCTTTCGTTAGCTAGAATGCAGTTAGATTATATAATAATTTAATGTTTAAATGGTGCATAAACTATTATTAATCAATGTTGCCTTCTATAATTGCACAATTCACAATAATAATACAAAGAGACTATATATGGGTTAACTCATTTTTCTTTTTTTAATGCACTCGTTTTGATTGATAAAGTATGTTAACTTTTTGAAGATTTCTCTTTTTACTAAGAAACCTCATCATCTCAGGTTAAACTATACATAGATGACATGAAAAGAAAACATTGCTATTCAATTTTAACTTACTTTTGAAAGATATTTAAAAAAATAATAATTTTAATATATATTATATCATAACAAAATATTAATGTAAAAAAGAGATTGAATGTCAAGATAAAACTCTTCCAAGATATTGCAAAATTTTTACCATAAATGTCCATGACAATATGAGTGATGTAATATAAAACATGGAGGTAGGATAAAGTTTGACCTAAGTCCATCATGGACATCAAATGTTCTTACCGAAAATTTGTCGAGTTTATACGAGGTGAACTAGCTTGATATCTGGAGCAGGTGTTAGCTTTGATCTTTTATGAGGGAGGAAGTCCACATATAAAGACTATGAAGCTCAAGTCACTAAAAAGTATTTTGTGAGTATGAGAGTAAAGAATGAGTGTTCAATTAGATTACCCTCGATGATTAGAAATATTTATAGTCTTTCGTAACACCAATGTAAAAAACATTTTTTATAGCAATTTTTTATACCAGTTATAATTCGTCAGGTATAAAAAGTGACGCGATGACATAATTGTAAATAAGAAAATTTTCTATACTTGTTCTAATTATAATTGATATAGAAAGTAGTGGTATTTTTGTAATAAATAAGAGCACTTTTTGTACTGGTTCTAATTATAACCTATATAGAAAGTGGACACGGTGGCATTTTGTATATAAATATGAAAAATTTCTATACTAGATATAATTGCTATAGAAAGTAGTTTCTTATAATTTTTTTATAAAGACAAACCCATGAGTCAATCCACCAAATTCGTGATTCTTGTTTAGCGGAGCTTGCACGAACTACGATTCGTTTATGTGGTGGATTGCGAGAATGGTGATGCACAATAAGACATGGCGTTGCTCGAGGGTGCGATTTGGAAGTCTGCGTTAGGTTTCTTGTGCTTCTACTACAGGTTGCTTGCAATATTGAATAGTGGTTGCATGTTGAATGAACCTAGTGGCTAGATGTGGTTAACGGTGTAGTGGCGCTAAAGTTTCTGCTAGATGGTGAGAGGTTGAACAACGTAGTGGTTCAAAGTGTAGACATGAATTTGGTTCGTAGTATAGGTTTTGATTTGCTATTTAGGTTCTTAAGTTAGCCTCACAATGTATTTCTAGTTTTGATTTGGTTATAATTCGTCACGTATAAAAAGTGATGCGATGACATAATTGTAAATAAGAAAATTGTCTATACTGGTTGTAATTATAACTGATATAAAAAGTGGACGTAGTGGTATTTTTGTCATAAATAAAAAAACTTTTTGTACTGGTTCTAATTATAACTTGTACACAGTGGAATTTTGTAATAAATATGAAAAATTTGTATACTAGATATAATTCGAATAGAAAGTAATTTCTTTTTTTTATATAAAGACAAACCCATGACTTAATCCACCAAATTTGTGATTCTTGTCTAGCGAAGCTTGCACGAACTACGATTCGTTTATGTGGTAGATTGCGAGAATGGTGGTGCGCAAGAAGACATGGTGTTGCTTGAGGGTACGATTTAGATGTCTGCGTTAGATTTCTTGTGGTTCTACTACAGGTTGCTTGCAGTTTTGAATAGTGGTTGCGTATTGAATGAACCTAGTTGCTAGATGTGGTTAACGGTTTGGTGGCGCTAGAGTTTTTGTTGGATGGTGAGAGGTTGAACAACGTAGTGGTTCAAAGTGTAGATATGAATTTGGTTCGTAGTGTGGGTGTTGATTTGCTATTTAGGTTCTTAAGGTATAGCCTCACAATGCGTTTCTAGTTTTGATTTGGGGGTTCAATGAAGGAGGCACGATGGTTTTGTTCTAGGCACGGTGGGACGCTAAAGATTGGTGGTGGCCAATGACGAGATCTAGAGTTGTTGTCAACAACATCTTGAAATCTATGAAAAATCTAGAAAAAATTGGAAACAAAATCTTGGGAAAATTTGTGACCTTGAATAATTTAAACCAACTCCGAAACAAATTATGAACATTTCGCTTTCTATACCAACTATATCTTTAATTAGTATAAAAAGTCAATTCTTTCTATACTTATGTTTCTATACTAATTTTAGAATCGGGTATAAAAATAAACTACTTTTAACCGATATAAAATCACTTTTATGCACTTGTAAACACTTTAACGTATATAATAACTAAATTCAATTTATTATAACTTGAATTTGTTTATATTATCATAATCTTTTGTTAGGATACTAATATTTGATTTCACACTTGAATATCATATTTATTAAGTTATTTTGAACTTGACAATATTAATATATTTTGACTCGCAAATATATACCATATAAAATTTTAAATGCACATAAAAATAAAAACTTTAAATACGATTTATTTGGTATTTTATTGTTATAGGACTCAAGTTAGTTTTAGAATAAGTGATTAGAAAATGATTATCACGAGTTGGCTTCTTGTACTGCACTGGTGTGGTACGTAATTTGTTTGGATCGTTTTGGATAAAAGGAGGAAGAATCGTGTAAAATGAACAGGAAATTTGGGTCCCAACTCAGAGCATTCACCGAGTAAACTTACATAAAAAAAAAAGAAAGAAAAAAGAAGAAAAGTTGTACACAAAGAGGGAAAAATGTCACTATCAATCCAAAACAAGACAACTAATGAGTGATATTTAAGAGATAGTATAATACGCTTCCATATTTTTCTATTAATTAAAAAAATAAAGTTCCGATAAAGACATACACCATGAGTGAGTAAAATAAAAATTAAACAAATAAAATTATTAAAAAATTTAGTTACACGCTAAGAAATGAATTTACCTGGCACGATCTTTAGTTACTACTATAAATAAAAGTTTAGATATATTTTTTAGCTTCTATACTTTTCTTCATATTTAATTTTATTCTTTTATGAAAACTTTGAGTTTTTTATTTTTAATTATCAATCTTTTCTTTTTCTTTTGTTTTTATATTTTTTCTTTTATTTTTCCTTTAGTTTTGTTACATTTAATGTTTCCATTTTTTTTCCTTAACCGACTTCATTGTTGGAACAGGGAGAGTAAAAAATAATTTTGATCAGTCAAATTTTTGTTTTAGAGTAAATGATATTTTTATTTAAAACTTTTAATCTTGTCTATTCCTTTTAGTGAGTTAAGAAAGTATTACTTCAATCGATTCAAGTTTTGATTTGTGTTATGAATTGTTTGGATGACATTTTCTTGGGTTCTTAAAGGTTTTAGGTGTACTTTCAACTCCTTTTCTTCTCTAAGATTGTTTTTTTGTCTAATGAACAAGTAATTATAAGGTAATATAAAGTAATGAACAAGTAATTTGATTTATGAGATTAATTGTTTTTAGTAGCATAGATCATTCCAGAGAAGCTATATTTTTGATGTTTTGGAGAGTTGTAGTTTTTGTTTTGAAATTTCTTAAGTAATTGGATATTATACATTTTAATAGTTTTGGGTTTTGAGTAGTCAAACTGAGAATGAATAACTAAATGAAGAAATAATTTGAACATAAAAGAATAACTATGCAATTGACACTTGGTAGAGTTGAATTTCAAGAGTTTAATACTTATTTAGAAGTTTTAATTTGTTAAAAGTGAATTGAGAATAAGTCATTTTACTATTGTTTCGGCTTGCTTTTTTAGTAATAGTAAATGACTTGAGTTGGTATACATTTATATTGTAATATAAAATTTAAATTGAGATTTAAAACTTGATAAGATGGTTACAATTAGCTATTTTGAATTGTACGTATGTCGTTGATTTTGAAAAATGTATGGCGCTATATAATTCGTCAAGCGGATGAGATTTCGCCCAATCAATGTAATCTAAAGAGTAAATGATTAATTTCTTACTTGATTTCAACCTATGAATAGTAACATGTTTAATAAATTCCATGCATTTGCCCACAGGATGAGATTTTACCCAATAACCAATATCATTGAAGGTACAATTGAACCATTTCTCAACTAAATTCACTCTACAATCTATTTTGATAGAATAAAGATAACTAGGTCACATGGAGTATATTAATTAAAACTTTATACACATGTTTCCCTTAACAATTTTTATTTAGATTTCAAGTTAATTTGATTTTTTGGAAATTGCTTATGTTATTGCTTATTTTTATGATGTGGACTAATTGAAAGATGTTAATGTTGATCCCTAATGAGTGATATTACTATGATAGATACATGTGCTATGTTGGTAGTGATTACGTTTCATATTATGGAGTTGTTATATTTTATGTATATATTAAGTTAGAGGATTTCATGAGATTGCATATTAAAGCTATTAGATGTGAGTGGGAGTTGATGTAATTAGTTTCAACGGTGAAAGACAACGACATGATAAGTGGACAGTGAATACTTGACACATTATTTCAAATTAGGATTGACTTTACACTTAAGAACAAATGAACACAACAAGAGTATTGAGTACAATGAGAGTGACAAAGTATTCAAGATTTGTATATTGTTGGGCTATGATGACGATGTGAAAGGTTATAGTTTTCTCAAGAGTATATCTTTCAACGATTGATGCTTCAGGATGATATTGATTATTTACATAGACTTTTAATGTCTTCATATATCACTTAATAGGATACATCCATCGTAAGAATACTAGACCACAAATTATAATTTCTCTTACTAGATGACCACAAATTCTAACTTCTCTTACTAGATAAATAATCAGGTGCATCATAATATCAAAGAATGATGGAGAAAAGTACATCTCCAACTGACACAATATGATCACAGTCTCATTTTCTAGCTGATCCAATTTCTGAATGTTAATAACTTTAGTACATATTGCATTGAAAAAGAACCACAATCTTGTTATTATGTATCTAACATTCTTAGGCAATATGTCCCTAATAGTCTCTATTAGAAGTTGTTGCATCAATACATGACAATCCTGAGATTTTAACCCAAGTAATTTTTTATCTTTCATAGATATAACTCGTTTAAAATTGGAAGAGTAACCCAGTGAAACTTTCACACCTTGTAAGAACTCACAAAAATTATCTTCTCATATTTACACAATGTGTGACATGTTGAAGGCAAGTATGTCAGCTTACCATGTCATATTGGAGCTAGTTTTTCCTTATACCAATTTCAAGCAGCTTCAAGCGAGCATTGACACCATCTTTCATCTTGTCTTGAATATTGAGCAGTGTTCTGATAATACTATCACATACATTTTTCTCTACATACATAATATGTAAATAATGTCTAACATCAAGCACCCTCCAATATGGAAAATAAAGAAAATTAACCTTTTCTTACACATGTTGCTTGAAGTGCCTTTTTTTCCATCTTTCCAAGAACAACCCCAATGTCATGTACATACTCATATACTTGTGATCCACTTAAATTCATTGGAGCTAATTCATTTTCTTGATATCCGTTAAATGATTTCTTTAACTTACTATATGAATGGTTTGTACTCAGAAACCTTTGATGTCCAAGGTATACTTTTTTCCTTCCATGTTGTAGTTGACATGTCTCTTCTTCACATATAGGGCATGCTTTGTCACCCTTACCAAAAGTTTAAAAGTCGTTGATTGTACAAAAAAACACGACATGCAAATTAAAGGAATCACCGATGTAACCATTAAATTCCTCCCACAACATGTTCAGAAGTTCAACTAATGTGACTAAATAAACATCAATGTCGTTCCAGGTTGTCTTGGACCTGAGATCATCAAGGATAACATCACATATTTACATTTCATGAACGACCACTGAGGTAAATTGTAAATCACTAACATCACATGCCACAAGATATGTTTACAGCTTAAGTTCCCATATGGATTCATTCCATTTGTAGCAAGTCCAAACCTAATGTTCATTAGAGAAATTAGGGAACATGGGAGAATATTCTTCCATTGCAAACCATGTATCGGATGCTTGAAATTCTCATCTTTTATACGTCCATCTGCATGCCATCTCATGAGTTTTGCATAATTTGGGTTTCTAAATAAGCGTTTCAACTATGGAACAAGAGAAAAATACCACAAGACTTTTGTAGGAGGACTCTTACTATTACATTCAAACTCACTCTATTTTTGTTTGTATCGTGACACCCAAAATTGTGGACATTGATGTAACTTGACAAACTCGCTCTTATACAAGATAACCGTTTGGGCATGCATGAATTTTTTATATTATATACCATGGGACACAATAGCTTCTTCGCATCATAATTGCATGTTGACAATGTGTTATCTTTAGGAAGCATGTCACTTAACTACTCCTACAATTATATGAAACTTTTATCAATCCACCCATTTCTTGCCTTCACATTTAACAATTTTAATACAAAGGTTTTTCTATGTCACTGTACAAGTTGTCATACACATGAGCACGTTGGAAAGAATCATGTTTAACATCATGTATCATGTCATCTAATCGACCACCCATCTCTAAATGAACTTCTTTTGCTTCTACTTGAGACTCAGTTACACATGACATGTGTATTAATTCACCATGTCATGTCCATTTTGTGTAGATATTTAAGAATCCATCAGAAATAACATGCTCTCGAATAACTTTTATTATTGTTTTGAACATTCATCTTTGTAAATTCAAGAAATTGTTCTACTGTACTCTCATATTCATTTGTTGTGCGTATCAAATTTATCCAACTTTGATATGTTGTTATTTGTAAAAACCAACACCTTTTAGGTGAAGCTAAGAAATAGTTAAACATGCAATCCAATATGTGAACTCAGCCTTACAACTAAACCACAACATAAACAATTAATCAATGGATCTAGTTCTATGTGTTTCACTTTAAAGTATCTAAGAGACTAATATCTCATTCCTAAACAATCCTAATAATTAGAACTCCTATCGATGTCCATTTTTCTTCCTAGAATTTATTTGATTATTTTCATCACCACTAAAAATCCATCACCTTTGGCATTGGATTCAACGTAAAAAAAATGAGATACAAATTGATTTTATTATTATAGATGGAAATTAAATTTTCATATTTTTGGTTATAGTGAAAAGTTTGGCAGCTTCCAAACAAAATGGTAAAACAAATTAGTGCCTTACTCAGCCTAAACCCTAAACTCTAAACACATTGATCACACATGCCTCACTATTTCCTCATCAGTTCTAACACATAAGGATAATGACACCAGTGAAATGCAATAACATAGACACGTAAAGCTCCAAGAAATGGAGAACCTAACAATATTAAATTTTCCTCACAAGAAATGAAATCTAATAGTAAATATCAACAAACTCAATATCTTCAACAGTTAAACAAGTAAGTATTGATCGAAAGTTACTTGTAAAGAAAACAAAACCCTAAACACCACTAGCAATAGGGAAACAAAAACGCGATAGAAAGAGTGTGACCTGCCACTCCACAATAGCTTCAATGCGATGAAAGGAGTGTGACCCACCACACTACGACACCCCTACAACCACCAATGACGCATTGCAGCACCACCAACGATGAAGGAAGGAGGGAATGCACGAGAGCTTGACTCACCACAATGATGGCAACCAACGACCAGGGAACATGGGAACACGTCCACGGCAAAGAAGAACAACAAGAAATGACAAACGGGATAACCAACATTCAATGAACTGGACAAGAAAGAAGAAGAAGCATAGTGAAAGCATAAAAATTTCATAATAGTGACGCGCGAAAGGAAGAAGGAGATGGATAATAAACATTATATACCGCTTAATATGGAAAGTGTCCTCCATTAATACATTTTTGTCACTCGCCACTTTCTATACTAGGTCTAATTGGTATAGAAAAATGGCTTTCTATACTAGTTATGAGTGCAACCGGTATAAAATACTTTGTAATCTCTTACAGTTTTTCCATTGTGTCACTTTCTATATCAGTTTTAAGTGCAAGCAATAAAGAAAATCATTGTAATATATTACAATTTTTCCACTACACCACTTTCTATAGAGGTTTTGGGTCTAGTCAATATAGAAAAACTTATCATATTTATGGTACAGTCTTCGCATCATTTTCTATACCTGATGGATTTCAACCAGTATAAAATGTCGCTATAAACAGTCTATTTTGCACTAGTGATAACGTTACCTACTCTACAAATAAGGACCATAATCCATTTTATAATTGTCAGTCACAATCGAGATATTAATAATTCTAATTCACTATCTTATCAAATCAAAATATTACTTCTATACATATCCTTTCATAACAACTATATCCTTAGTCATAAACTTAATATGGACTTACGAATGTTCGATTATAGACTTACTCAGAAAATCAAAGTATAAATTAAGTGTTCAAAAGCATGACAATATAAGTGTCGAGTACAACTTGACTATAAGCTAAAAAAACATACAACTCGTCCGAGAGCTAAAAATAACATATAAAACTGAGTATGAAAAGCCAAAAGCAACATATAAATTTGTTCATCTAATAATTTGATCCAGGTGCAAAAGTTATTCACTTTCGAGTTTCGGAGACTTATGTACATACCCAATGCAAAATATATTATTATTATTATCAAATCCAGAATGATCCAATAAACATGAGATCTAAGTGTGAGATTACATGAAATATTAACACTTTTAAAATGAAGAAAATATAATATTTCTGATAATATAAAAAAAAATTCATGTTATAATAAATTGAATCCAATTATTATATATGTTAATATGTTGTTATAATAAATTGAATCCAATTATTATATATGTTAATATGTTGTTATATATTGATGTTATCTTGTTGTGACATTAACAAGCCCCTGAAAACTTATAAATATCCCAATCACATGGAGTAATATAACTCAATACTAATTCTTTATTTTTATACTCAAAATACTTTTTACTACTTGAATGTTAAAACTTGTGACAAATTTGAACTCACATATATTCTCATGCTAATTCACCTAGGATCAACCCGATAAATTTTCCGTAAGAACGCATGGTATTAATTGTTAATTCCTACATTAAAATAATGTAATAGATCTGGTTGAGATTTCCTAAAGAACACATCATTGTAAATGTTAATTCCTACATATTTGAGAGAGTCTCACATTACATATGTTATTCGTGCGTATTTTTTTATTCATAAGATATATCAATAAAGTATAAGTACAACTCATAAAAAAAATTGATATTATTTTAAATTTAAATTTTTAATATAACAGGTTTATAATTTTTATTTTTATATGATATTCGATGTTTTTTATATTTACACTGAACTTTTCAAAATTCTAAATATAAAATTACTGAAAGGGAAATAATATATATATATATATATATATATATATATATATATATATATATATATATATATATATATATATATATATATATATATATATATATATATATATATATATATATTGCAACCTCTTGTTTTGTGATTGAAACTGCAAGTGAAATTTATAATAATCAGACAAAACCATTCATATTGGTTGGGAATTTGATAATTCAAGTGCAGAGAAATTTTTGTCATTAACCGAAGGAAGACTGAGAGAGAAAAATGGCATCGCATTGGGCTGAAGTTGTTGGATCATAAAAATCTTTGGGCCCATAGAGAATATCTCAAGATAAATCACTTTTTCGTAAATTTTTAAAAGTAGTTATGAAAAGTTTTAGTAATGGTCAATAAACAATAGAATTATAAGGAAGATGCTGAGCTGTTTAGTGATGTTTGTTAGGTATCAGTGTTACTATTAGTCGTTCCTTTTGTTTTTCACATTTTAATTAGTCAAACTGACTAAGAGGTTAGTCAAATCATTCCTTAAATTATTGAATTCACTTACTAAATTTAGAAACAAAGTATAATTTTCGCATACTTTGTTCTAAAGGTGTTGGTATACTTTTTAACAAAATTATGTTTATTAAATAATTTTGTTAATTAAAATTTGTGATTTGTAAAATCCTATCATTGCACTCAATGTTCATAGGCATATTCATGGAACTTAGATAATTAAAATTATAATTTATTTTGTAAATAATGGAGATAAATATTTTCTATATGCAACAATTTATTCGTATAAATTGAAATAACTTTATTATATATTTTAATGAATTAAAATAATATATATAGCACATGAACATTTTTTAGTTATTCTTATCGAGGTTACCTTTGAATATGAGTTTATAAATAAATAATAGAGAATTGTGTATGATTAAATATATAAAAACCTATAATATTAAAAGAATATTAAATAATATTAATAAAATATGATAGACTATTGAATAGTATTAACTCTTAACTGTGTGAAACTATTAAATATGATAGTAACAGTTATAACAATATTTTTAATGATAAAATTTGTAATTAAGAAGTAATGCGGATTTGAAGATGGCAGAATTTTTAAATAGGAAATAATTTGGTTTGAGGATCATACAATATAATAGTGCATTATTTCTAAAATGAAATTTGAAGAGATTTTTCGCAAACAACAAAAACATTAAAGAATAGTATTGCATAGCATATATATATATATATAATTGACGTGATATCTCTCCATATTCTTTTGAATTTCAATAACTTTATATTTTTCCCGTGAGTAGATTTTTATGCGTGAAGTGCGTGTAAGTTGAATATTCAATATAATGAAAAATCCTCACTCATATTTTTGTGGCAAACTTATATATATATATTTCCTCTAAAAGGATCAGAGCACTCCAAGTACACTAATATTAATATTTTTTTTTGTTGATAAAAAAAATTCCTTCATCAATAAACTGTTATTCCGACAGAAATTAGGCTTAATTTCCTTAAATAATTATTGGTAAAAGTAATATATATTTTTATGTATATTATAATTAAAAGAAGAAATTATATATACACATGCACGTTTATTTCACCAGGAATTAAGGTTGTATGGTACTGGCAGCGAGTTTAGCCTAGACTTTGTGACAAAAGGTTTACTTTTAGACCGAAATTTGAGCTGAGTAATAAAAAACAAGTAATTGTTTGACTGACGTCAATATGCATGTTTATAATGCATGTTGCATGCACAGACAGCTATTTGATAGTGTAATTCAAATTCGGATGAAGGAGCAGCCGTGAGTGAAATATTGCTGAAATATGCGCGACTCAAAACTTTCACTGGACCTACCTTCTCTACTAATATTTCAACTTATTATTCTACCCATCTACACCTCTATTCTAATTCTCATTTTTTACTTTCTTTCTTTAAACCCAATATAATAATAATAATAATAATAATAGTAACTATATATTAGTAATAAAAAAAATGCTTAACATCGGAGCATGATACATGCATGTAGTGAACACTGTTATGCATTTAACCTTTGAAGTTTCAATTTGAAATATTTTACCATATGTTTTGAAATTAAGCTTATTTATTATCTAAGATGTACGAAATGTTTAATTCTTGATAATAATAATAATATTTTAAATAAAATATATTTTAAACATTCAAAAAAACATAATTTTTAATAAAAAATATTAAATTTATGAAATACTTCAAACTTAATATATATAATTACTATTCCAATTTAAATCAGTATTTAACTACCACTAGATTAAATAAAACATGAATCAATATCTTTCTAATGACTGTGACTATTGAATTGAATTTATATTTTATAGAGTGTGGAATATTTGACACCTTGCTTGTTTTGAATAAGAACCTAGTTGGTCTTGCCATAATCCACTGATCCGTGTTTCACAACGTAGAGAATATTCTTTCTTACTGTCAACAAATTGTTGGTTTGTCAACGTATGCATGCGAATCTACATATCAAATCACTTCAATTGCAAAATTAAGTAACAAAGCTATTATATTTAGTCAAAAATATTAATAATGACATATATACACATTGATTTCAATATTTTTTGTATTATATTATATGATAATAATAATCTTTAGAATGTGATTCTTTTAATTTCAAATGATAAAAAAAATTAATTTTTTTAATGAACATGACTTGAAAAGTTGTATTTTTTGTATACATGAAAAATATTTAAAATGATAAATATTGTGTTGATTATTTAAACCAAGCCGTGTAGATTATTTCTTTCCTGCTTAAAATCCTAAATCTTTCAACCTGACTAGAAAGTGATTTTTCTATGACCATGACATACAATGACTTTGCCAATAATAATAATAATAATAATAATAATAATAATAATAATAATAATAATAATAATAATAATAAATAAATAAAAACAATAATAGTTTTAATTTAGTAGAAAACTATTAAGTCTATATTCAACTTACTGGACAAATGTTTTTCTCCAAATTTTTGCAATATAGTTGCATGAAAACAACCCATATATAGAAAAAAGAAAATCAGAATGAATCTGGTTAAAAGTTAAAAATGACATCTTTAGTTCGAAACCATTTATTCTTGTGACCATAATTGAGTAGGCTTGTCTCATGAAATTATTTTACTGTGTCTAAGGAGTGTATCACTACACAATTAAGTGCTCTAGAATCGTTTTAAAATTCTTAAAATTCTGTGCGCGAATATTTTATGAAAATTTTAAAATTTATAGAAAAAGTCACATAAATTGATAAAAACCAGTCAAGAGAAATTTACGATTAATCGACAATGTTAAAGTCTTACACATATGCCAGCAATGCACAAGAAACTACATTGACAACGTTATACAAATGATTAAAGCAAAGTGAAGAAATGAATAGCTTGAAAATCCACGACAACGTAGTATTTTCCGAGAAATAAAAAATTGTTGAGAAAAAGTAAAGATGATGGTAGACTTTTGAATTTGATCCAAGTCCTTTATGTCTAGGTGTTCTGAAAAAGCCATTAATTTCGCCATGTTAGTGCATTGAGTTGAGTCAAGGGTTTGAATTGTCTGATATGCGTATTGGCTAAAATAGTTGAATGTTTGGCAGCAGGAATAATAATGGAGGATTATGCACGGAGGAAATGGAGCGTGTTCAAAGAACGTGATAATAATATGTGTACCCATGGAAAACGACACATTTCCATTTGATTCATGGTGCAGGAGAAACGCTGTTAATTTGGCATTCAATTAACATAACATACATCATAGCATAGACCATGGCTCGTGTTTTCTTCTCCCAGGATCGCTGAACTCAGACTGCATCCATCTCGTGCTATGTCTCTAAATCATCCAAACATTTATCCAAAACATTTTAACCAAACAAACGCACACTGCTTTTCCAAACCTCCTTCTTCTTTCGCCAAACAAAGAGACACCGTTTATTACTCTACTTCCTTTATCTAAATCATATCAGACAATCCTCATGCTATTTTATACAACCATATGTTATATTCTCACGCATAACTTTTCTACTCTTATACTTTTCCCCCTCTTAGTTTAATATTTCCCTATAAAACTTGAAACTAACATCTTTTAAATATAAAGTTATCAATAACTCTATTACATTTTAAGCTTATTTTTTCATGATATAAGCTTTCTCCAGTGGAAGAGCATACCATTATATATATAATAAGAACTAGATTAGAAGAATTTTAATTTTTTATTATAAGACACGTTATTTAATTTTAATTAAAAATTCAAAAAATTAGAGGAAAAGAACATTTACACATTTTTTTATATGAATTTCATAGTATAATATTCATGATATATTATATATATAACTTTTTCCTATTTGTCATGAAATATTTTTCTTTATCCACGAAAATATTTGAAATATGAAAATTTAAATAGTTATATCTTGTCTTTCTCATGTTTATTTATCAATTGATGTGAAAAATGTATTATTCAACTAAGATTTCCAAAATGGAAATTTATATGGAACAACCTTCAAGATTTGTTGTTCAGAGAGAGTCTTATGGGTTGGTATGTCGTCTTCATAAATTTTTATATGGCCTAAAACAGTCTCCTATGGTTTGGTTTGAAAAATTTAGTAACATTGTTCAACAATTTGGTATGACTCAGTGTGAGGCAGATCATTTAGTCTTTTATCCTCACTCGAGTGTTGGATGTGTCTACTCGATAGTATATGTTGATGGCATCGTTCTTACAAGTAATGACAGTCATGACATCTCTGAGATGAAACAAACATCTTTACAACCATTTTCAAATCAAAGATCTTGACAAATTTAGATATTTTTTGGGTATTGAGGTGAAATAATCCAACAATGGTATTATAAAATCTCAAAGGAACTATGCATTGGATATTTGAAGGAAACTGGGTTGATTAATTCAAAATTTGTTGACACACCCATGGATGGTAATACTAAATTTCTACCAAAATAGGGGAAGAGTGTGTCAGACCCTAAGCAATATAAAATACTAGTTGGAAAATTGAATTATCTTACAGTCACTCATCCTGACATTTTCTTTGTAGTTTGTGTGGTAAGCCAATTTCTTAATTTCCCGTGTGAAGATCATTAGAATGCGGTTATCAATATATTAAAGTACATTAAAGATCTTCAAGAAAAAAAGGTTGTTATATGGTTCCAATAACCAAAAAGTGGTTTGTTATTCAGATATTGATTGGGTAGGATCTCCTTCTGATAAAAGGTCTACATTGGGATACCATGTGTTTGTTGGAGGTAACTTGATCTCTTGGAAAAACAAGAAACAAAGTGTTATGCTAAGATGTAGTTCAGAAGTAGAATATAGAGCTATGACCTCAACCACTTGTGAGCTTTATAGTATCTTGCACAACAAATGGTATAACAATTGCTTTAACTTTATTGTGTTTGTGCTTGATACATGAATTCATTGTTTGTAAATGAATCATGTTTAGAACAAATTGAACATATCATTTATGGTAGAAATAATCGGTTAAGAAATGTATATAATCTGTTAGATTTCTCCAGATATCATTGTATGCTTATCAGGGGAAAACAATTATGAAGTAATCAATTACATAAGTTGTATAATCGATTAAAACAAAGCTATGCCAATATATGTTTCATTAGTGTATTGATCTGTTTAGAATGAAAGTTGATTTGAAAATTTGCTTAAGTGTTGACATAACCGATTACACAAGTTTCATAATCGGTTAAGTATGTTTCATATGTCAAAATCAATTTCATTTAATAGCTTAAACTGTTTTAACGATCAAATGAATTTATTGCTAGATAATAAGAATTGTATAATCGATTGTATGCGCTGTATAATCTGTTAAAATCAAAATAGAAGCAAACCTGAGAGAATTTGTTAAAGTAGAAGGAAAAACTTAACATATTACATAAGTTTCGTAATTGATTATATTGCATCAGGATTCAAAAAATCCTATAAATAAATGTCTTACACGCTGTTTCAAAGGAATTCAATAGCAATCAATTTCATAACTAACTATTTCATTGAGTTTTGATTACAAGAGCATCCAAGAAGTGTGTTGAAGAATCAAGATCAATTTGGGTTTCATATACATCAAGATTCTATCAAGAAAGTGTGTTCAACAAGTTCTAATTCAATATACACTGCTAAAGTGTGCTTAGAAGATCAGTTTCAACTGATACAATTTGTGTATTGTGTTCTTGTGCTGGTGTGCCAAGGGAGAGAGTTGTGAGTTTTTTGTGTGAGAGTTGTGATTGTCCTCTGTGTGGTAAGAGTGTGAGGGTGTTCACCTCTTGTTTTGCTATAGTGATTTTGAGTGTAGGGAGAAGTACATTGAGAGGGGGAAGTACATTGAGAGGGGATATCTCTGTATTCTTGTAAACTCTATCATTATAGTGAAATCCCTTCAACTAAGGTTGTTGAAGGAAGACTAGATGTAAGCTTGGCCGAATCAGTATAAATTGCTTGTGTGAATCTTTCTCTATCCTTTATCTTTTATTGTTGATTAATCACTTGTTGTTTTAATGATTTCAAGAAAATCAAAGATTTTGCAAAACTTTTGAAAAGATCAATTTTTTAAAGAAAAATCCAATTCACCCCCCCCCCTTTGGTTTGAGATATAAGGCATCTATTTTTTAACAACACTTATATGTGACACAATCAGGTTGCTCTTCATATTAGTTCTAATCTTGTCTTTCATGAGAGGACCAAACACATTGAGATTGACTATCATTTCATTCAAAAGAACATTGTATCTAGAGACATCAAGACTATGTTCCTTAATGCAAGTGATCAGTTAACAAATATTTTCACTAAGTCTTTAACGAGGACCAAGAATTGATTATATTTGTAATAAGTCTTCTCAAGGTTTTTAGTTATTTTTGTTCTTCAATGAGATCTTCTATATAAAGAGCTTGGAGGAAAACATTCATTACACCTTTTTTATAGTCATTGTAAGAATAATCTTTTGCAATTTCTTCTTGTGTCTGGAAACTTTAAGGCTTCAAGACACATTAAATGCTTTTGACATATCATCGAATGTGTGTGGCTTCTTTGGAAAGAGCTTATGAGTATGAAAGAGCTCTATAGGTTAGGGAAGGTAGCTTCTTTCCATCTTTGAACAAGGTACAAGGTCTAAACATAGCTAACCAACTTCATAGCATTGACTTTTTGCTCTTTCCAAAAAAGCAATTTGCATGAAATTGCCTTCAATATATTCTTCAAGATCTTCTTGAAAGAATGAAGAAGCTTGCAATTCCTGTAAGAATAAAATAAAGATTTATTATGGTTATACATATTCTATGAGATGTTTAAGGCATTCATTTGTCAAACAAAGTATATATGTAGTCTATTTAAGAAAAAACTTATTTGGCTAAGTATACTTGCTTTTGTCTGTTCAAGCAAAAGTGTTATTAAAGAATGCATGCATACAATGCTTGCATTTTTAAGATGAAGCATGTATTAAAGAACATTTGCATACGTCTAGCTATACAACTTGCAACAAATGATATAGATTAAATACTTTGTGTCTCACATGATCTAATATATAATAAGTTATGTTTTTACCTAGTTGCTTAAGCACATAATCAAAACAAATCATAAGGTTTGTTGTACTTTGACTTAATAATTTCCTTTTTTTATAATGCTTAAAACAATATAGTTTAAGCATATATATATATATATATATATATATATATATATATATATATATATATATATATATTTTAAACACGTTTTCATTAGATTGAGTTTTCACAAAAGATTTTCAAGATACTAAAGATGAAGAATAGGGTAGAAGAAACAAAAGGATTTAGAGTCTTTGTCTTTGTCTTCTTCTTCCTGTAAGCCCATCCTCAAATAAACATTATTTTTTTATTTCTTTAGCAAAGCTACCTTTCAACCAAAGCTTTCATCTTTCTCATCATCTTTTCTTTTATAGGTTAGAAGAAACAATGGGAACTAGAGTCTTCATCTTTGTCTTCTTCTTCATATGAGCCCCTCCCTCCCTCCCCCTAAATAGACATAATTTCTTGAGTTCTTTAGCTAATCTCTCTCTCAAGTTAATCTTTCATCTTTTAATTCATCAATTATTTTTTCATTAAACTTTTATCCTTTCTCTCCCTTAAGGAACTTAAAAATGAAAAAAAAAATTCTTGCTTGAATGAAGCATTATTCTTATAGAGGGTTTTAAGAGTTTGGATAACATCTTCCTTTTTGAAGGGTACAAGTTATGTATCATAATAACTAACAATTATTAATTGCACAAATGTAACACACAAATTAGCACTACATAGACGATTACTTCATATTGAAATTTGAGTTGTAGAATGAGTATTTTTAGTATGGGAGAATGAAGGAACAAAGGAGGTGTCATTTGAAATGTACCTCATTGTGCTTTATTAGTGTTGGTTTTAATTAGAAGTAGAAAATCTATGTTGCCGAGCAAGGGACAAGAAAAAAGATGAAGTGAAAAAAGGCGGATGTAGTGAAATTAAACATAGTCGTTAAAAACAAAATCATTTTAACATCGGTGGAAACTTTAACTGTCGTCATTTTATACTTTTAATGTGGCTCTAGAGTGAACCTTTTTCGTATGTTTTCACTAAAGTTTTTTTTTCTATTTTTAACGACGGGCAAGACCAAACTGTCGTGGTTTTTAATCTTTTAACGATGGTCATTTGAGTCCTCGTTTTATCTAGACTTTTAACGACGAATATATGTACGACCATTCAAAAATCATCGTTGGAAAACTATTTTAACCGTTGTCGAAAGCCTGTTTTGTTGTAGTGATATAACCAACTTAAACTTCTTATACTATTATTTTGGATCTACCTTAGACCATATATGTAATTTCTTAGCATATAAACATACATTTTCCTGCCTTTAAAAAGAAAACCATAAGTTTGTTTCATGTAAACATCTTTCAATACATAAGTATGAACAAAAAAACAATTTTCATATCCATTTGCTTTACTTCCATATCAACAGTGATAGTTAAACTTAACATAGCTGTAATGGATGATATTTTCATAAAAAATAAGAAAATATCATTAAAATTAACACCCTTTCTTTAATCAATGTCCTTCACCACTACTCTAGTTATTTTTATTATAACATCCCTATCTTTAATAATAGTAAGAGGTAGAAAATATTGCGTTTTTGTTCATATGAGTAGAAAACACACACACACAAACACACACATACACACATAGACACACACAAACACACACAAAGGAACACATATATACTCACAAAAAGACACACAAAGACATAGAAAAATAGACACATAGATAGACATAGACACACAGACACATAAACACAAAAACACACAGACACAAACACATAGACAAACAGATAAACAAACACAGACACATAGATACACAAACACATAGACACAGACACACAAAAAAAACAAACAAACACACATACACATCAACACAAACACAAACACGTACACACAAACACAAAGACACTAACATAGACACACAAACACAAATACACGTATATAGACACAAACACATACACACATAGACACACAAACACACACAAATGCACAAACACACACACACAGACATAGACGTACAAACACACACACACATACACACACACAAACACAGACACATAGAAACACACACACACATGCAAACACAGACACAAACAAAGACACAAACAGAAAAACACACACACACACAAAAACATAAACACACAAACATAAACACATACACACACACACACACATACAAACACACACAGGTACATAGACAGACAAACACACACACACACACATACTCATACATACACCCCCTCCCACACACATACACACCTACACACAAACATTATGTAGTACTACAAATGAAAACCTAACAAATGATTCTAAAAGTACACCACACACACATGCTATGCAATAATAAAAATGAAAACCTAATATATTGTTCTAAAAGTACAAAATGGGGCAAATAACTTCCATATCAAACAATTTTCGTCAATTATCACATATGCTTTTCATTCCAAATATTTTTCTATTATTTGACACGCTTACTTGATAATAAAAATACACAATAATAATATCTATCATAATTAGATATAACCTTTATAAACATTACCGATGAAGGATTAAACATAGCCATCTGAGGAAACATTTACCTTGATAATTTTGAGCAAAAATGTTAATGATTGTCCTTTAATCTTTTTTACATTCTTCAAATCGTTTGTTTTGTTCAATCATTATTCTATTTTTTTCATCTAATTTTGACTTTAATTCAATGATCTATACTAGAACACAATATACTAAAACAAATAGTGCAAATACATACACATAACAAATACAAAATACATGAAAAAAAGTATAGTACAATTGTTATTTCTATTAATAGTGTCAAATTTATTTACTATTAAACAAATATTTTTATTTACAAATTACCTAATAAGTCATAATTTTTGGATGCTAGCTAGATATTATTTTAAAAGAATAAATTATTAGAGAATCAAGAGTTATTGGTTGATTGACAAAATATCTTGTTCTTTCTATATGTATATTATTTCCAATATACTTTTTAGCATTAAGAAATAAATTGAGATAATCCAATTGGTAAGTAAAATCAGAAAACATATTCTTAGAATAAGTTCTTACACTGTATTGTATATGACTAAGTACCCCTCGACCATACTAGTATAAGATTTGTCCCTGGCTTAATACATGCCGAACGACTAAGTCAACATGTATTCGGCCCATTCCTACTTGATCATCACGACATCACACAAGCCACCTACTTAGAATAGTCCTTGGTTAACTATGACATGTATTTGGGCCAATGGGCCTAAGCATCCAAGAAAGAGAACACATATTACGAGATATGTTATTTACGTTCATTAACTACCATATTTATCACTTGTTGAAGCACTAGGCTGACTTGGATGTTAGAGTGTCTTCTATAGGAACAACCTCTACACAACTAAAGGAGGACGAGTACCTAGAGGGAGGACAAGTATCTTGGATATTTAAAATTTGAAGTGTTTGAAGTGCCCTTGGAGTCTTTACAGGATACACATTCAGTTTTGTAAGAACACACACAATTGACTTCAATTTTGTTTTACTCTGCATGCACTTTCAAGACATGTTTCAAGTGCATCCATCATTTAAGGGAATTCAAATTAGTCTTTAGTTTCTGTGTCATTTATTTAATGAATAATCCTTTATTCAATTGAAATAGATTCAAAGAAAACTTAAACAAGAAATGAATTTTCAATCAGATTTGAAACTTGAACCAGAGTTTTAGTGATTCTGCTCATATCACCAAGGCTAGATTAAGCTCTCATTGCCTTATTTGGTTGATATATGAATTCACTTTCATCTGAACTCAAGCACATCCAAAAACCAAAGCAGGAAAAACCATATTTAATGACAAATTAAAACACTACATCAGAATTTTGAACACATGACTTTAACATACTGGAATTGAATTCTAAAGCTGGAAGAGACATAAGCAAAAATGATTCACCGTTTAAAATGAGTAACAAACATGTATGAACATTGGAAACACAACACAGCAACAGGAAACACGAAATTAATGACTGGAAAAAGTAAAACAGAAGCAACAAAAAATACTCAAAACAGGAACTGGAAAACTGAAACAGAAAGCACAACAGAATGCAGAAATGGAGTGCAAAGATGGAGGAATAGCTTAGCTCTTGGTACGTGGACGACCTAAGCTCATGATACCACTTGATGGAGACTAGTCCCAGCTGGAAACAAGCAGGCAGAAGCTCCAAACCAGAAGAAACCAGCAGTGACTGAAGGTGTAGCGGATTGATGAAACAATGCAGTGGTTTGAAGTGTTTTAATGGAGAAGAGGTGTATGGGTGAAGCCTCACAGCTCAGAGGGCCTTCTTAAAGAGGAAGGAAGCTTAAGGAAAGGAAGAAGAAGTAGTAAATCAAAGGTGACTTAAGAGCACAAAAGCTGGAAAGCAATCCTGCAGCATATCATTAAGCTTAAAAGTGAGGAAATACAAAGAGAATGCCCTCTTATTTATAGGTGAAGAGGAGCCTAATTTCTGATTTAATTCCCTCCTAAATTCAAATAGAATGCACATCCATTTTGATCCAGCAAGGTCCATGCCTCATTCCAGCTTAGCCAACAAGATTCATGCCTCATTCCAAGTCAGTCAAGTCACGTGAAAAATTCTGGTGCCTTTCCCATTCTACAAGCACTTCCCTTTTTGGCTCCTTTGCTTTCCTTTATTGATTTAACTTCTTGGATGACTCAATCATGGTCTCCAAGCTTTATTAGTCTCTACAAAATAAAGTATAAGTTCTTTAGTTAAGAGAAGAAGGATTTTTTTAAGTAACCTTCCATAGAATTAAAATGTTAGGTGATCCTTCTTCTTGAATCTTCCTAGCCATGGCTCTAGTAAGAGGTCCAATGTGATTTCTTGATGATCTTCCATCAGATTGGGTCCACCTTCCACAGATGAAGCTCACTCTTCATGTATGTGATTGGCCATGGCTAAGGGGTTTACCATCAACGTAGCACAACCACCAACTTAACACAACTTCCTTTGATAAGGATTTTAATCATGACCTTACTCTCATATTGTGACTCATCAAGCACAACCAACCCTATTAAAGGAGAGACTTAGAGAGAAAAGAAAGAACTTAGCAAGAACAAAAGAAGAGAATGTATGGGAAATAAAAGCTTGTTACTAAGCTTCCTTTAACCTAACATAGTTTAATATTTCCTTTCTAAGGGGATAACATATTACCTTTTGGTGTGCTTTGCACCAATTCCCTAACAGAAACTAAAACAATATAATATTACTGTGTGGGTCAACTTTATCCTAAGAAAGATGTTGGGAGCCCACACAACAACTAAATATACCAAGTATACTAGATAGTTTGTAGTATAACAAGTGTCGTATCCACAGGGATTTGGCGAAAACGCAATGTTCGAACTACTTTGATGGTTGATAAAACAGTTAATGGGTTGTAAAATGTACAAAACAAACTTGGTTTGTAATAACAATGTAAAAGACATTAAACGTGTTGAAGTTTGACTCCACCACTTTGTCCCTTTCTTGTAATGGTTCTACGATTAAATATGACGCTGCAAATGATAAAGTTCTAGAAGTTCTCTTTGAGTGTAATTCTAGGTCCATCCTTGACATTTAGAGCCTAAGATAACCAAACTTTCTATATTTTGCTCATAACTCCTCAATATTCTCCATATTTAATCTTTGACTCTATAAGTTCATCAAAACCCGTACTACAAGTAAAATTAGGGTGATTAACACAATTATTTAACAGAATAAAAACAAGATAAGTGCCAAATTATCATCAAAACTAACTCATATTGGACACTTATCAAAAGGACAATAACGTATCAAAGTGTTAGACCATATTCTCCCTTTAGATCTTTTCTCTATCTTCCATCTATTCTCAACTCCGAAGGCACAAGGCCTCATCTAACGAACTCAACCATACAATGTAGACCACGATGCATGGAACTCTCACTTAGAATCTTTGAGCATCTAATGCTTCACTTGTCTAACATGTACTAGTCTAACATGAAGGGTCGTCTAATGTTAGACTCGTCTAACACGAAGGGTCCTCTAACTCTAGACTCGCTTAACAGGAAGTGTCGTCTAATGCTAGACTCATCTAACACTGCCCACCTAGTTTAACCACACCCTTCAATTGTCTAACAAGCGTAGTCATGCACTTTATCTACTCTGAACTTGTTTAATATACCTCTAGCTATTCTAAAGGGTCTTACAACATTACGCTTTGTCATTCCAATAGAAGTTTAACATTAAGGTAACACTAACACTACAAGAAAATCATTAAATAACAACCAAATCTAGAAACAAAAATTAATTAGTATGTTGAATAAATTAAAGACCATTTTATAAACTAAAAATTATTGGTATCTAAAATAGTCTCTATTTTTAATAAAATATTATAATTAATTTATGAATTAAAGTCTAAGTTGATCTCTAATATTAGCTACCAAGATTTTAACTACTTACTATTATTGATTCAAATTAGTCTATGTTTTTAAATTAGAGACTAATTTAATATAACTATAATATTTGTTTTTGGCTTCTTCAAATTTATTGAACTCATCAATATTTGAATTAAAACTAAAATTTTAGTTTTTTTATCCAATGTAAATAATCATATTATTTTTTTTAAAAATTATCTTTTAATTTACTTTGCAATTTTATTTTGAAAATTATCATTGTAGAAAAGATATCTATGTTAAAGTAAAATGTACTTTCTATTATTGTCAAAGGATTGATGTAGTTGAAAGATGATTGTTAAATTCTTTAAATTTGGATAGTTAAGAGCATGAATAATAAAATATTAAAATCAAAATTTTAAACTAATTTTCTCTAGAATATGATGTTGGCAACTTAGCAAAATTTTCTTTTGGATCTTCCCTGAATTGTAATTTGAATATGCAATCAAGAGAGGTCAAACCTATGCAACTCTAAGGTAAAACAGTAGCTATTAATTAAGTGAGCAACTAAGTAATAAAGTCATGATAAATGTTATCATTTTTTCTTCATGTTTTCAAATTCAATAGATGTTTGAGTTTTGTTTCTAAGAAAATCAAATTTTTTTCAAGACTCATACTTTAAAATAATGAGTATTGTCATATTTTAATAAGCAATGTGTGAAAAAGTTTTGGAAGGGTTCCCTTAATCTCTAAGCAAGCTCTGCCACTGCATGGAGAAATTTAGTTGAAAGAAATAACATTTACCAACTCAGTAAATTACTTCCACTACCTAGGGTAAAGAAATACTATTAAATCATTATAATTAATGTATATTGTATTTGTCTGACGTATTAAAACATTCAATAAATTTTGTTGTCTTGAAACAACTAAAATACGTCTATTCATATATCAACGCTAATCATGACAAATGTTTTCAGTTTTAATTATTATTATTTACACTAAAATATCACGTTATTATTATTATTATTATTTTAAGGTAAGTGTTTATTTTAGTGATATTATTTGATATTAAATTACTTGTTTTATAACACATGTTTTAGACCCAAAACTTTTATATATACATCTAATATTTTTCAGAGAATACACACTCATTTTCATACCCATTTACTCTTACTCATAAAATCTCAACTATCTAAATAACTTAAGTGTTAGAGAATATTTTGTATGTGAATATAATCTTATATTTCAATCTTTAGAAGAATACGTCAAGATTTTCCTAACTACTCAAATTTTATCACTTGCTTAAAAGTTCAGGTTTAAAACCCTATAATATATATATATATATATATATATTTAGAACAAAGAAAATGTGATCATTACTCATTATAATGGTAATGTAAGAAGAGCCTATCGAACCTATCCCGTAGAGAGCTTAATTGAATAGGTGGTTCATCTTCGGTTTCACTCCAAGAATGAGCTGACTTGATTAAAAATTGAAAACACCTCTTGTAGTGAGGTAATAATGGCTAACAAGTTAAAACATGAGAACAAGAAAATAAGTTTTGTTTTGGGTGTGAGATGTTATGAAAAGAAGTTTAAGGTAGACCGTCTGCTAAAAGATTTGCAGACTTGTAAGTCTAGTTACATAAATTAAAAAGAATTGAAAAAAAATTAGAAAGTTCTTAATTTTTTAAAATTAATTTTGAGAATTTTATAAAAATAAAAATATAGAGTAAGTGTAATAATTAAAAAATAGAAAAATATCGTTTATAAATATATAATATTGATGTAATAATGATGGAAAGTTTTTGTCATATTTAACATATAAAAGGTTCTGTACGATAATATAAAATTAAAAAAAATTAATGCGGGACGGGTCATCCAATAACTTACCAAGACTGCAAGTTATATTTGATGGACTTATGTAGACTAGTGGGTTCAAAATCTAACTAATCTCACACCTTTTTATAGCGAACGGTCTTTTGCCATTATTCCACATTTTCCATTTTTTTAAAAAATGTTTTTTGAACAGCAGTAATCACACACATAAAAAGAACACCAAATATGCACTTGAGGACTATTTGCATTGATTATTGCATATACTACGTATGTAAAGGTATCATATATTATCACTATTAATGAAGTGTATAAAATAAATTTATTAACTCTTATATAATAAATATTTTAAAATTTACATTGTTTCAATCTCTAATTAGCTGAGTGTGAAAAATTTAGCAATATATAAATATCAAACTTTATGCATATTAAAGATAACATTAATGATTGACAGCTTTTTGCATTGGTCAGAAAATATGTACGATAAATTTTAATTAAATAACTGTCTTCTCTCGGGAATATTTCACCAACATGACAGTGACATATACTTGAGATTCAAACTATGGAAAGTCAAGTATTCAACATATTTCTTCACTTTACAGTTTATTACAATGTGCCCCATGTGTAAGCTAAGGTCCTTCTTCAACACGAACTTTCCTCGCCAGCTCTGAAATATACAGGTCTTAATTACACTACAAAGTACCATTTCAATTTCCCTTCGTGTTTATTATTACGTTCTTCTTCTACAACAAACAATTTTCTTCGCCATTTTGAAATACGCAATTCTTATACTTACACTCCAACGCACAATTCAATTTCCCTTTGACATCTTACCAACATTTGCATTTAATGTAAAAGAACCAAGATCATAAAAGAAATCTCTGGATCTTATTTATTTGTCTGCAAAAGAGAACAACTATTACTATATATGTCAATCAAGCACGAGCAAGAGAGACAAAAGAAGTTGCACAACATCTAGTTTTAATCATATTTTATAGTAGTCGATGGACCATGCATGTAGTCCTCTTCACTCGTCGAAATACAAAGTAACAGACAAATACGACAATACACAAATTTAGACCAATGTTCCCACAACAAAACATGGTCTAGTGACCTTCGATTTTCATTTTCTTTTAAATTTGTAGTATAGCTGTTGGTGGGTACAACTACACCCACAACATAACATAACATATCCAAATAGAATAGAATTCGCCGTCACTCACGCTACCGGAAAAAGAGAAAATCGTGGGCAACAAAATCTTGCCATGCCGACGAATCCACCACGCGTGATTAATTCCGAAGTTGGTTTGGTTCTTTCGTTAATTATATTTTCTGTACATTTATTTTGTGAAGAGATTATATAATATGTACGTGTCGGTGCCAGCTTCAAGAATTGGCCTGTACCTTAACATACACACCACCAGCTGTGTGTGTACGTAGGGTTCAAATTGAAATGTTTTTATTTTTAAAGCTATGGTTTTCAATTTGTCATTTCTTATTACCGACGATGATTAAGCACAATCATTAATGAAACTTTGAATTCCTGTGCTTTACAGATAAACAAGATTGATATATGTGATCATGTGTTACGGCGATCTTTGGCAGTTTCTATTGTGGTTTTCTGTTTGGTTCATTAAAACTATGATCAACTAAATCTTATTATGTCTTTACTTAACAAAACATTCATACGACTCTAATTACTCAAACCGTGATAGATTGCGACCGTTTCGTGTTATTGGGTCCACGCCTTAAGCGACTTTGTTAATCATTACTCTTAACACGAGGAGATTAAATAATATTATTCCACTTAATTCTTCGCTGCTGTGAGATCAAATCAATTTTCCTACTTTCTTTCTACGACCTTATCCTCTCTTCGTCCACTGATTCTTATCAGCACGTATTATCGCTTTGAACGACACGAAAATCTTTTCATGAGTGGTTAGTGGTTAATTTTCATTCATATATCATTCAAACTTGATAGCTACGATATATTTTAAAGAATTTGTTACGCTGCTATCGGTGTCAATGCGTGCGTACCCTTAAGCCTATATGAATGAAACATCATTTTCCACTTAATTACGCATGAAAGATTATGTATTTCTGTTTACAGTACATGAAAAAGATTGGTAGAGAATACTATAATCTATAACGTTGTAGAATTTTCAAATGCAACTTAACTTCACACACTTTTACTTTACTTATAATTCATTAAATCTCTAAAATATTAATCTTGGAGTACTAACTGAGATTATAATTTCTTTTGCATATCGTCTCAGTTTTACGTGAATGATTTTTAGTAATGTTCCTAACTGTTTGAGACAGAATTGGGTGATTTGTTTCTTATGAATAGTGGGGCATTGCTTGGTTCATCCCTCCGACGAAAAACATAAAGTGTAAGTTGTAATTTGATTTTGGTTCACAGCTGGCCGAAGTGATTGACAGTTCTGCACTTTCACTTCGCAAAATGTGTACGTGAGCCATGCGTGTCCCACTATGATCTTACAGAATTGATAGCAAGAAAATGAACGCAACTAAGTTCCAAGGTTTTCTTTATATTTTTTGAAGACGATGATGGGATAATACTGACATGCACACGCTACCACAAATAAAACGGTGTTTGTGATGATGATAAGGTTAAGGCCTAACAAAAAAGTCTACCTCATATTTTCGCTCTGTTGTTATAGTATTCTCTTAGGAATTGAAATTGCATGTCTAGTCTATATTTTGTAGAACCACGTCGATTTGATAGTGCACGAAAATGACTGAACAAAATTGGGCAATCTCTACAAAAGAAATGTGTGCGTGAAAAAAGGGAGCGAGGCAACAAAGACAAAACCAAGATCTGTAGGTTTGTTATTACGTTTGGGCTTAGGGTATCTAAGTTATTTTGATGTTATGCAAAGTTCCATTGCTATAATTTGGACCACAACATGATGGCAACTTGATGTAGAGGCTATTTTACGATATTCCATTCTGTGACATCGGTTTAAAGATTAAGATGAATACAGGTATTCGTTTTTCACTACATGACTTCTTCAAAAGCCAACAAAACCAGTACGTACGGTGCTTCTATGAAAACTGCTTCTGAAAGTGCGTCCAAAAAGGATTGCCCCACTTTGAAAATGAAGCTAGCAAGTGACATGAAGATATATATATATATCTATTTGTGACCAAGTAATTGTTGGAGAAAATAACCAACCGGATCTCAAATTCACTTAGATAACATCATTAAAATTAGTTACATTCCATATTGTCGATTTTAGATTTTAAAGTCTGAAACTCTTATTAAGTATAAAACTATTAGAGTACTGCACAAATACTATTGTTCAGGGAAGCAACTCTGCTCTTCTGCCACTGTTATGGTGGTTTGATTCTTTTCAATTCATCACAGGCTCTTTCTTTGGATAGTGGTGGCACGACTTTTTTCTGAAAGTAAAGTTCACATTACGTATTCATCTTTTCTAGACCCTAGAAATTGACATCTCTTCTTTATAAGAGTTAATTTTAATTTTAAAATTAGTGTAGTTATTATTAGTAATTATGTTTTGATACTCGCATTTTAAAAAGTCATTGTAATCTTTTAAGTTTTAAAATATGGTTGTAATTTTTTAACATTTACAGTCTACCGATAAAGAATGATTTTGAGAAAACATTTGAAACCCCTAAATTTACTAGCAAAAAATTTTGAAATATTATAATACTCTTTTAAAATGTAGGAGTACAATTTCAAATTCTAGAGAATAAAAACATAATTAAATTTGAAAATTATTTCAAAAAATTAATCATGCATAAAAAAGTACGTAAAAAATTTTCCATGCATAAAATTCACTAGCTTACTTGAACAACTTAACCATTTCCACCTTCTAGTTTATTTATTGGGAAAATTTTATTTATTTCTTATATTTCTAATGAATTGAAATATATATATATATATATATATATATATATATATATATATATATATATATATATATATATATCAATGACTAAAAATCTACTCTTATATGAATCAAAATTCACTTTGTGAAACCATAAAGAATGCATTGCTAGAAATTAAAGACTTCTAAAACAATAGTTAATCAACATAACATGAATCATAATTACTCCTAATGATGTATTGAATAATATTATGTTTCAAGACGACCTCTTGGTGAATAAATTTTACTTTAGGTATTTGGATTCCATAACTGAATCACTAAAGTGCATAACACATTATCCAATATGTAGAAACAAGGAAAGAAACATTAAGCTAGGAACTGAAAACGTAAAATCTGAAAAATTGATTCTAATAAACTACAAGAAATCTTAACAAAAAGAAACGGGACAACAAAATTAATCAAGTAAAGAAAATGAAAGAAAGGTGCAAAATGATATAAACCTTGCAAGAAAATTAGAAGAAAGCATTAACTTACTCTAATTGGCAAGAACACACAACAGAGGGAAACTGAAACTGAAATCAGGACAAGAAAAGAACAATAGTATTGAAATCAATGAAAAACGTATAAAAATCACACACATAATCAACTTCACTCCTCGAGGTGATTATGCACTCTTCAAGGTTCAAAACCTCCTCTGCTCACAAGGTTTATTATAATAAGGCCCAATAGCCTTAAAATAGAGACCCACTTCGTAAGACCTACAAGAGATAAAAATATCTCTTGGAGAAGTCCTCAACCAAGAGACATTCTTTGTTAGTGAGAGAGAGAAAAAGCACGAGGCTCTTCTGGAAGCAAGAGAGAGAAGGAGCACGAAGCTCACTGGCAGTGTGAATCCATGGCTTCTGGAAGAAGAAAGAAAAACGAATTGGAACAAAGGCTTCAACAAAGGGTAAGAAAAACACAAACTTTATTATTTCTGTAATGGAGTATTCTTCTATATTACGAAAAAGAAAGGGAAAACCCCTAACCTTTAAATAGGTTAGGGAGAAAAAGGGAAGAAGGGGAAAAACAAACTAACCTAACAGATTACTACATCTAAGTAGTAATCCTAACAGATCAAACTGAAATAACAAACATCAATAGCCTTCTCTTAAGCTAGATTGTGTATATTAACCAATCCAAGCTTAGGAACGATAAATTGGAAGCGCATGTGGTGAGGAAGCTTCATGAAGATGTCAGCGAGTTGCTCGTTGGAGCGAATAGGTAGGAGATGAAGAAGATTCGCTAGAATCTTCTCACGAACAACGTGACAGTCGAGTTCGATGTATTTAGTCCTTTCGTGAAAGCTTTGATTATGAGGAATATGTCTAGCAGACTTATTGTCACAGTAAAGCACAGCAGTATTATTGATCTCAACACTAAGATCTTGTAGGAGATAGTAAATCCATTGAATCTCGCAAACTGTGCCAGCCATGGCACGATATTCTGCTTCGGTAGAAGACCTGGACACAGTAGGCAGTAAGTATATTGGATTGAAATAGTAGACTCCGAGTTTTATCTAATATATGTTGGTGTTTACGTTTAACAATAGAATTCTGTTAAGTAGTCTCAACACAACTTCTTTGGTGTTCCATACCATAGGAATCATACATAGCAACACAGTTAAATTCAAGACCATTGTCAGATCTAATAGTCTTAACAGTTTTACCAAATTGATTCTTAATTTTTAGAATAAAATTCTGCAAAAGATCTATAGTTTGACCTTTATAATGCATCAAGAAAGCCCAAGTGTGTCTACTATAATCATCAACTATGGTAAGAAAGTATTTATGCCTATGAATAGAATGAATAGAGATAGAACCCCATATATCACAATGTATTAATTCAAAAAAGTTAGTAGAAACAGTGGTGCTTTGAGGAAAACGAAGTTTATGTTGTTTGGCATAATGACAAATATCACAAACAGTTGTAGATGGATTTGAACATAAGGAAAATTCTTACATATTTGATCTATGATTTTGTGGCCAGGGTGACCCAGTCTATAATGCCACAAATCATCATTAACTTGTTTATAAGAAAACACAGATTTAGGAACATAGTCCTGTCTAAAAATAGGAAAAGATTGCAGATAGTAAAGGCCTTTGTAAACATTAGCATGTCCAATCATCTTCAAGGTAGAGTTGTTCTGTATCTGACAAGTCTTCGAAGAAAAAGTTAGAGTGTAGTTTAGGTCCTTGGTTAGACTTTGAACAAATACAAGGTTAAAGGAAAATTATGGAATATAGATAACCTTAAAGATGATAAAGTTTTTTGAAAATTGAATGGTTTCAACATGTTGGGCAGTAACTATAGAGTTATTTGGAAGCCTAACAGATATGGATTTAATTTTATGAAAGGTAATAAAGTGTTTTCTTTCATGGGTCACATGATCAGTGGCCTCAATGTCTATAATCCTACAAAAGTTACCTAGGTTGTCTCCAGAGGTGTTTCTCTACACTTGGCTAACATTGTGTGAGGGGTCTCATTGCCTTATATCATTTTTAACAGTTTGTGCATCTGCTCAGGGGTAAAGGTTTGCATAGGATTACTATTATTTCCTTGTTGAGCATTCTGTGTCTAGGTAGAGGTAGAATCATCCTTGCGGACATTAGCAAAACTCCACTCATTTTGTCTCTGCTGTCTTGACTGTTGTTGTTGTTGTTGTTGTTAGTTTTCTTGTACCAGGGTGGGTAACCATGTTTGGAATAACACTCATCAACCGTATGATTCATCTTGTGACAATGGAAACACTGTTTCCCATAATTGGAATTTCTCCTTCTTCCTCTGCCTTGTCCACATGAGCTAGTGTCACTCCCTTGAGGTTTCCAATTAGATCTGTCAGTGGTACTAGCCAGAATCTTGAAAGTGTCAGTCTGATGAACAACTCCTGGATGTTGTCTTTCTTGTCTTTCTTGTTGGATAAGGAGAGAAAAAACTCTATTGATGTTGGGAAGAGGTTCCATCAAGAGGATTTGTGTTCTAACAGTGTGGTGGGTGTCATTTAAACCTTTCAGGAAGTAGATAACGTGTTCCATCTCTCTGTACTTTAGAGAAACTCTAGAAAAATCACAAGTACAAGGGATTTGACAGGTGCAACAGGGTATGGGTCTAAGAGACTCTAATTCTTCCCAAAGAATTTTCAAATATGTGAAATACTGACTGACATTTCTCTCTCCCTATTTAATAGAATGTGTTGAGATTGTTGATGGGGGGAGCACATGATTATCTAAACCCACAATCTCAGTGATATCTGTGTTTCTGATGATGACAACACGTAGTTAATGAAAACACATGTGTATGTACTATGTTACATGTTACATGCTTATATGCTTACTGTGTTATATTTGTATAAGCATAACTGTGAACATATTGTGTTGATTATTGCATACTATTGTGTTAGAAATGTGATTTTATCTGTGTATGCATAATATGAGTTTTCCGAAATGAAAAATCACAAGCACCTAGCTTCAGCTATTTAAACTTTAAAGTGTGACAAAACAACAAGTTTTAAGTCGATTACACTATTAGTTAAATCGATTAAAAATCGTATGTTTTTACAAATATTTTTCAAGTGTGCTGTGATGAATGTTAAGAAGAAAAGTTTTCAAATATATGCTAAGTGTTTATACTTAATCGATTGCATGCATCTTGTATTCGACTAAGTCTGTTAAAGTTTTGAAAACTGTTTAAATGCTTGACATAACTGTCACAACGGTCATATTTTTAAATATTTTGACCAAACATTTATTACAAATCGATTACATTAATTGCGCTTTCAATTAATGCATTTGATTGTTGTTAATCTGTTATAACTGTGAATTGTATTTGACTGCATTAATAGCGTAATCGATTAAAACACGTCTGATTTGTCTTATACTATATATATAGACTCATGATCTGATTTCTGTAAGAAGAATTAATCTTGACACTTTCATATCTTTTTCAGTGTGTACTTTGAAATCTTATAGAAGAGAGAAAAGCTCCAAGAATCAAGAATACCATGGTGATAAAGTCTTGAGGATTTCTTGTGAAGCAAGTGACTAATAAGAAAAGACTGATCATTCTGCACAGGTGATAACAGTTGAAAAACTATTATTTTCTTGCTTAAAATTGATACTAAAAACAACCTTTAACACTTAAACTAGCTGGGAATCATGCTTTTGTTTATATTTTTGGAAATAAGAGAGTTGGACAGGTTTATGCTTGATTTCAGTGTTTTATTCAGGTTTTAAGGTGAATTTGATGAAAGAAGTGAAGAAGGATAGAGATGGAATAAAAAAACAACTCAAAAAGTGCAAAAGAAGAGAAGCCGCAAGTACCGCTCCACGCCAGTTTACTGCTAAGCGACACTAATGAACTCCCGTTGGCTCCGTTGAGGGGTGAAAATGCCGCTGAGGGGAAGAATCAACACACGCACTTACCGCTGAGCGGTAGTTTGCCGCTAAGCGGCATTATTCTGGGCTTAGGCCCACTTTTCTGTAATATTTCGAATAAGTATATAAGCTTTAGGACTTCCTAGGGTTTGTATCTTTCGCAGAGTACGAAGTAAACACTCACCTTTCCACCCCTTGGAGGAAGATCTTGGATGCTAAAGCTACCTACTCAATTTTCTAGGGTTCTATCTTTCACTCTTTCATTGTATTTCATCTAGTTTCACCATGAATATGGTGAACTAAACTCTTCTTGTTGTTGGGGAATCAATGTAATATTTTGAAGCTCTCATATATGGAATTTGTGTTTAAACATCTTATTTGAAATACATGCTTTCTTTCATTAATAGTTAGGGTTTTTCTTCTTTGCTCAAGGCATGCATTGTTTAACTCATTCGATGTCATGATTATTGATTTTGCCGATATGGACACATACGGGAAAATCTAGATCCAGGGAAATTCTCCCAATAGCATATTTCCTAGACATAGGGATATGAGGGTTGATTGCCTTTAAGCTTCTATGCTTCAGAATTAATTATTAGGGATGCTAGGAATTGTATGAACTCGTAATTAAGGATAGGCTTTCTTCGCAAGATAATTTAGAGAGTGACATTAACATTGATGAAAAGAAGGATGCATTCCTAAAATATATGAGAGTGGATAAGATAAAATTGATTACCCCAACAACATACTCATCCATATAATTCGTCCAGTGTTTGTGTTCTTCTTTCCCATTGATCATCACACGCACACATGTTTAATTCTTGTCTTTTGCATTTGAAACTTATACCAATTTGTTCACAAGTCTTAAATAATCAAGAATTCATATAACTAACTAGGCCGTGAGTCCTTTGGGAGAACGATATTTGGTCTTACCGAGTTTATTACTTGATACGATTCGGTCACACTTGTCGAGGGTTAAACAAGTTTTTGGCGCCGTTTTTCGGTGTTCATAAATTTTTCATCAAGTTTTTGGCGCCGTTGCCGGAGAGTCGTGGTTTAACTAGTTTATTTATGTGATTATTGATTATCTTTGACTTGAATTTTGAATTTTGAAATTTGAATTTCTGTTTTTATTTTCTATTTTTATTTTTCGGTTTTTATTTTATTTTTATTTATTTTATTTTATTTTATTTTCTGTTTTTCTGTTTTTTTTTCTGTTATTATTTTATTTTATTTTTCTGTTTTGATTTTTTTGTGTTCTGTTTTTATTTTTCTATTTTGATTTTATCTTCTTATCTCTTATTTTATATCTTCTTCTATATCTTTTTGTGCTAACAAATTTTTCTAGGGACTTGTTTTCTTGTGTATGCAGGAAGCAATTCGAACTAGAAGCAAGAAAACCTCCAAACCTCTTCTTGGAGGCTTAGACGAGAGTAGACGGAGGAGAAGAATCCGTACATCTAGAGAACTTTTCCCTCCTCCAGATGATCTCTTACAATCTTCACCATAAGGTTCTTACCATAACACTAAGGAGATGGAGAATAATAATGTTAAACGGACTCTTGCAGATTACACCAATGTGGTTGGCCCTCAGCATTTCAATAGCATAGCAAGACTGAGGGTCAATGCATCTAATATGGAGGTGAAACCGACATTAATCCAACTGGTTAAGAGTAACCAATTTAATGGGTTGTCTCATGAAAGCCCATATGAGCAACTCACAACCTTTAATGAAATTTGCAATACAGTGAAGATAAATGGGGTGCTTGACGAAGCAATCAAACTTAGCCTATTTCCATTCTCATTAGGAGGCAACGCTAAGCTTTGGTTGGACTCTTTTCCATAAGGGAGCTTTACAGAGTGGGAAGCTGTGGTGACAAAGTTCTTAAACAAATACTTCCCACAATCCAAGGTAAACAAAGGGAAGTAAGAGATATCATCTTTCAGGCAAGGCATGGAGGAATCACTAGGTCATGCATGGGACAGGTACAAAAGCCTATTAAGAAAGACTCCCACACATGGATTTGACGAGGTAGAAGTAGTCCTAATCTTCCTTGGAGGTCTTGGTTCACAAACCAAGTTGATGCTAGACGCCTCAGCTGGAGGCAATATCAAATAGAAGACTCCAGAGGAAGCCACGGAAATAATTGAAAACATGGCTACTAATGATAATGAGCTGAATAGTGAAAGAGGAGCTTCTATTCAACAAAAAGGAGTTCTACAGTTGCAATTCAATGATGCCTTGTTAGCTCAGAACAAGATATTAACTCAACAATTGGAGAATCTCACAAAGACACTTGCACAACTGCCAAAAGAGTTAAAGACTGTTGCACAGGTTCAACCACAGATGTGTGAATTATGTGGGGCTGACCATATCAATGGTCACTGCGCCTTTCCAGTGAAAGACTTAGAGGATGTTAACTTCATGGCCAATCAATTTCCATACCATCAGGGGAATTTCAATCAAGGGTGGAAACCACACCCAAGTATTGGTCAAGGACAAAGTGGGAAAGCTGGACAATCAGGGCAATTTAACAAGCAACAACAACAACTAACCTTATGGCAACAAATAGTTACACTTAATGAAAGATCAATAAGGACGGAAGAAACTCTTCAGCAATTCATACAGGCAACTACATCCACTCAAAAGAGCACTGAAGCTGATATTAAGAACTTGGAGATGCAAATGGGTCAAATTACTAAGCAGTTGGAAGAAAGGCCTGACAAAAATTTTGGGGCTAATACTGAGGTTAACCCCAGGGAAGAATGTAAGGTGTTAGTGAATGTAAATGTTGAAACAGTTGAGTTAAAAAGAGAGAAAGAAAAAGAAGAGAGAAAAAAGAGAGAAAAAGAAAGAGAAGAGAGAAAAGAGAAAGAAGAGATAAGAGAGATAAAGAGTGAAGAAATTCTTCCTTTTCCAACAGATCATGAGAAACAATTTGATTTTACAGAAATATTCAAGATGTTGGATAATGATGTACCTTGGAAGGAGATATTACAGCACATTGCAATTTATACAAAGCCTGACGAAGAAGTCTCTACAAAGAAAAGACGTAGAGATGATGAGACAAAGGAGTATAAAGCTGTTAAAAAGAAGCCATTCCCTCCAAAAGCAAAAGATCCAGGAGGTTTCTCCATTCCATGCGTTATAGGGAAGAAAATGATAAAGAAGGCTTTACTTGATTTAGGATCAAGTGTTAACTTGATGCCTTATTCCTTACTTGAACATATTGGTGATCTTGATGTGAAGCCTATAAAGATGAATTTATTAATGGCAGATGGATCCTCAAAGAATCCCTATGGTATAGCAGAGGATGTTATAGTTTGTGTAGGCAAACTACAGTCTTGGTGGACTTTGTGGTGATGGAGATGGAGGATGAGAGGATACCTATTATTCTCGGAAGACCATTTATGAAAACGACCAAAGCCATCATTGATGTGGACGAAGGCATAGTGGTGTTCCAAGACCGAGAAGAAAGAGTTGTTGTAGATGTCTTCAAAGAAGAGAGGTAGATGCAGGAGGAAGAAGCTAGTCATAAAGCTACATATCAAGATGTACTCATGACTAACCCTAAGGATGAAAAGCCAAATGTCAAAGGTAAACATTATTTTTTGTTTCAGGTACAGGAAGAAGAAAAGATTGGGAAAGGAAGAAAGGTCCATGATGGCTGGATGTAAGAACGACTCAAACTTGGTAAACCTGTGAAATTCAAAAACAAGTTGTGGGTTGTGAAAGACTACAAAGAAAATGAGGTGATAGAGATAGAGTCTCCATATTCCAGAAGAGTCAGAAAAGTGGACTGGAAGCAGTTGATGAGTTAGTGTGATATGAACATCAACCATGAAGAAGGAACATGAGCTCTATTGGGTCAAGCTAGTGGCGTTAAAAGAGCGCTTGCTGGAAGGCATTCCAGTGATTTGAGGACAATTTTTCTTTTGATTTTATTTTGGTTTTGTAATTTTTTATAAACTTGGACACTACTTCTGTAAATTTCTGGGTATAACATCTACTGAAGGATGCTAGGTGGTTAAGTATCTACTGAAAGATACTAGGTTTGACACCTACTGATGGGTGTTGGTGGATGTTTGGGTCAGGCTCGTGACGTTAAACAAGCGCTACCTAGGAGGCAACCCAGTTGATTTACTATATTTTGTCTGTTTATTTTGATTCTGCTTTAGTTGCATCTGAAGATAATGAAGAGGAGGAAGATACATATGACAACACAGGCTGATGAGGAGCTGAGATAGCATTTACTGATGGATGCTATCAGCACTAAAGTAGGATTTGTTTTATGTTCTGAATTTATTTGCTTCTGTTTTTATAATAGGGTTTGATGTACTCAATTGGAAACTTTTTCTTTTATGATGGTTTCTTATGATTGTTGTTTGATAAGTAATGCTTGATGATGCTTTGAGATTGAGTGATGTTGAGACGTGCACATTATATGCTTATACAGATGGTTCACAAGCTTTGTGAACAAATGCATGATGTTGTGATTGTGATTACCATACTAAGCAAGATATGTATATGTGGAATGTGAATGAGCTTATATGTGAAGTTTTGAGCTCCAGAGTTTTTGTGATTGAATGCTATTACTTTGAAAGCATGAATAATTTTGCCCAGGTTTTTTATGATTGAATCAATTGCTTGTTTGCATCATATGATCAAGGTCGTTTGTTGGTAACCCTTTTATTAGCCAAATAAATGATTTTAGCCCACAAAAGAGAGCACTATGTGTTCTACCCTTTGAACCCTCAGCCTTGAACATAATTTGAAAACCCCTTGTGAAAAGCTTTACCTTGAGTTAAGTAGAAAATATTTTGTGGTATTGATGAATGTTCGAGTTTGGGGTTGTTGGGAAGTTATGAAAGGAAAATTGAACGCATTGAGCTAAAAGCTAAGATCTAAGAATGTGAAAAGAAAAAGAAAAAGAGAAAGAAAAGAGAAGAAAAAGCAAAGCTCAATGCAAAGGAAAGTTGGGAATAAGTAAGAATGATTGTGTTTCTATGATTCTCTTAACTCAAGGGTTTTATGATCTAGAAAAACCAATTTTCTTGTTAGCCCAGCCACATTATAAGCCATTGAAAAGTCCTTGTGATGATGCATGCTTGTGAATGTATTTGATTATGGTTAAATGAAAGGCAAAGTCAATTCATGAGACATTGTGATAGTAGAGTGAATGAGTGAATACCTCTTATACACTTGTGTGTTTGAGTGAAACACTTTATCTAGTGAGGAAAGATTCCATGAGCACATGAACATCCATACTTAGTTGATTGATCATTCATGAAAAGAAGCATTTGTTGGATACTAGGAGATTGTGTGAACATTAAAGCATGTGCATGTCTTGATTGAAGTTTTTGTTATGAGCTTAATTGAGTATTTACTTATCTTGAAAAGAGGATTTTTGAATGGAGTGAACCATTGTATTGATTGGTAGAATTAAAATGAAAAAAAAAAAACCTATTTGGAAATTAAAATGAAAAAAAAACACCGACTCAAGGCACAGAACGACTCAACACACAAAATAGAAATTGGAAACCTATTTGAACAACTCAAACAGATACACAAAATCACAATTGAAGTGAAATCAACCAAGATAGTAAAAGAAATGATTGAACAATGCATAAGCTAAATAGATCAACATGATTTGAATCAGAGATGCAAGACAAAACAAAAGAAGACTGAATCAAATGAAACAAATCGTAGAGAATCAAAACAAGACAAAATGAACAGAAGATGACATAAAACAAAAATGCGAATCAAATGAAAAGACTCATGAATCAGACAAGACCGAATCGTGAAAAACAAAACTCAAAGTAAGAAAGAAAAGAAATAAACAGAGAACGTAAACTTATCTGTTGACGCATGCTCGAACCTGGCTTTGATACCAACTAATGGAAGAGCGGCTCCGAGGAGAAGTCCTACTGGTGCTGTGTAAACACGATTTGGAGTCCTCGACGCTTCCTCTAGAGATGTACGCAGTGGAAAATGACAAAAACTCGAAGAAGAACAATAAATAGAAGGTTAAACTCGATAGAAGCCCTAGAAATGGAAGGAAACCCAATATGAACCGATTAATCGGTTCAAAATGAAGATTGAATGGTGGAAAAGGTTTGAAACAGATCAAGATTGATTTTAATCGGCTAAAATCAGAGAAAGTGATGAAAGATGAAGAAACCCTAGCGAAATGTGCAGATGATTTGGTGACAGTGGAGGAAAGATGAAGAAGTTGGTGAATCTGATACTTACTGAGGAGAAGAGATGGATCTGTGATGAAGAATGGTTGGTGATGATGAAGAACACTCTCGAGAAAGAATCTGTCTCGTGAGAGAGAAACGCGAATGAAAAAAAGGGAAGAGCGATGTGAGGTGACTGCTGAAGGTGTAGGCAGCTTGGAGCGCTGATGTGATGTGGCAGCGAAGAATTGTAGCGAGGAGGTGAGAGAAATAAGTGGAGCACCATGGAAATCAAGGAAAATGATACTTATCTTTGAAGCATGAACGCAACCTAAGCTCTGATACCAACTGATGGAAGAGTGACTCCGAGAAGAGCATTGTAGGCACGATGTGAATCCTCGAAGCTTCCTCTAGAGAGAATAACGCAGCGGAAAATTATTGAAACACAAGATTAAGAGAGAATCTATGAAAACAAAAGTGTGATAACCTTCGTAGAAAACCTAGACACTATTGGAAGAGAGAAACTGAGAGAGAATCAAACCAAATATGAGAAGGAACTCAGAGAACCAAAACCTAGACCAATGGAACCCTAGAAAGGGGGAGAAGCTCAAAAGGAACCGATTAATCTGTGTGAAATGGAGATTGATCGGTGGAAAAGGTAGTTTGATCGGTGGAAAGTGTTTTAAACTGTGAGAAATGGAAAATGATCGATGGAAATCTAAAGAAATGACGAAAGAAGATGGATCTGTGAAGGCGAAGACGCTTACCGTGATGAAAAATAGCTAGCGATGAGAAGATCCCTGTCTCAAGAGTGAAGACGCAGGAAACCGAAATGGAGATAAATGAGAGTGAGGCTCTCTGATGTGAGATAATGAAAGTGTTCTTGAATTTGCGAGAGATAAAAGTTATGAGGCAATTGTGAATGCTGATGCGTGTACAAGGATGTGTCAGAGAAGGAATGACTGACGCGTATGGAAGAAGCATCGTGGAAGTGAGAGAAATAAGGTGGAGCATGGTGGAATTCGAGGAAAATGAAAAGGGAGGCAGTGTGCATGGAAGGTAGCTAGAGGGAGTCTTTGCACTCTCTAGCCTGACAAGGAGTATTATTCTGGTTTCAGAAATATAATTCTCATTTATCTCAAAAGTTTCAAATACAATAGAGGAGCTGGGTATTTATAGTAATCCATGCTCCTTACAAGCTAAGCTATGCAAGTTAAAAATACAAAAGGAGGACTACGTCGGGCAGGATTGCATCACTAGACAACACTTAGATAAATCCTATTGCAGCACTAAAAATCTTTAAACTTTAAATCTAACAAAACACAATTACAACAACCAAGCATGCTAGAATTTTCTAAATGAAGGTAAATATGGAATAAAATTTTGAAAGAACCAACTTCTAAACTCAACTTGACCTCACAGATAAGTGTCTACACTCAACTCTCACTAGTACAAAAAGAGTCTTTTAAGTCACTCAATTTAAGTCTGTTTTCAAAATAATACACTTAATAAATGTGCGGTGGCACTTTTGTAAATAAAAGTTCATATTTTAAATCTGTTAATCTTATAACATGCTTAAATTTTTATTTTAAATCTGTTAAAATACAAACAGACTTAATTTTTGTATCTATTAAGTTTTCTACTAGACTTAAATTAACATTTTAAATTTTTTCAAATAAAATAAGACTTTAATTTTAAGAGTTAAATTTCGAACAGACTTAAATCCATCTTTAACCTACTTTTTCTTTATATCTATCTTTAACCTAATTTTTCTTCACAGAAATATCACACTTCTTTCTCCACCTTCTCTCACCTTGAGAGATTTGCCTCTGTGTCCAAAGAGACATATGTCATAGCCTCTGCCTTGAAGGTCTTGTCTCCCTTTCTGAGTCATTATCACTATCACAAGCTCTCGTTGGCGCTACTGATAACGGTTTAAAATACCGTTATCTGTGATGTAATTTTGATACTAAATACACCCTTTTTGACTTAGAATCTTGCTTGGACTCATTCTTTTTCATTAAGTTATGTGAATAAGAGAGTTGAGGTTGAATTTGATGATTTTATGACTAATTCTCTTTGTTTTGATAGAAAATGAGTTAATACAAGAAGTAGAGATGAAGTGCTAAGGATATAGAGCTCAGAAAGGCCTAGAAAAGCACCTGAAGAGGGAACCGCACGAAGCTTGGGCGACCTGTAGGAGGCTTGAGCGTGGAGAAATCAACGCTCGCCGCCCGGGCGGCGGACCCCCAAAGCCTGGGCGAAATTGGAGGCTCAAGCCTTCCGGAAATCGACAACCACCGCCTGGGCGACCAAATTGGCCGCTCGAGCGTCGCGCGTTGTTGATCCGGCCCAGTTTTTGCTCTGTTTTGACTCTTTTGGACCAGGCCCTATTTCTACTCTTTTCCAACTTTATTTAAAGGACCTAGGCGCTCTAGGCTCTGTATCTCTGGCTGGAGCAACACAACAACACACTCTTTTACTCTTTGAAGGCGGATTTGGAGGCGAGCTTCCTCTTTTACTCTTAGGGTTTTACTATCTCATGCTTTTCCATTGTACATCTAGTTTATCCATGTCTATGGGGAACTAAACTCTATTTTTTGTTGGGAAATGATGCAACCTTGTGAACTCTCATGAATTTGAATTGATTCTTAATGATATATGCTTTATTCATTAATTGTTAGGGAATTCATCTGTTTTAATGCTTTCTCTATTTAACTCATTTAGTTGCATGATTTATGAATTGGATGAGTGTCGGGAGGTTCCTTACAATTCAGGTTCTTGTTGAATTCTCCCAAGGGTAATATTTCTCAAGGATGAGGGTATGAGTACTTGGTCGTCTTAAGATCTTGATCTTCAGACTTAATTTTCTAGGAACGCTAAGAAATTCACGAACTAGGAATTAAGGCAGGCTTATTGCGCCAAGGGATTGGGTTCTAAGTACTTTAGTGAGTGACGTTAACATTAATGCATAAAGAGGAATTCTTATATACATGAGAGGGAACTTGGTGAAATCTAACCCCAACAACATATTCATCTCATATTAAACAACATCCGTTCATCTTTGTGTTACTCTACTATTGATCAGTTTGCATTCATATTTTATTTTATGGTTTTGCATCTCAAACCAATGATCTCGTTTATTTTAACTCTTAATTAATTAATTTATCACACGACTGTTTAGTACCGAGAGTCATCTGGGATACGATACTTGGTCTTACCATTTTATATTACTTGTGCGATTTGGTACACTTGCCAATCCATCAACAGCTACTGCCGCTCTCGTTGTCGCTGGTGTCGCTCCCGTTGCTGCCGCTCCCATTGCCGCTGGTGCTGCTCCCGTTGCGGTTGCCGCCACTCCCGTTGCGGTTGCTGCCATTCCCGTCGCGGTTGCTGCCCCCGTCACCGTTGTTGCTGTTTTAGATTTTGATGTGTTAAAGTGATTTTTAGGGATAAGAATTTTTAGGGTTTTAGGGTTTTAGGGTTTTAGGGTTTCTTGGGAGTGATTACTAATTAGTCCAATTTTTGTACCTCTGTTTCTAATTTGTATTACATTATGTAAAGAATGTGATTGGATTTATTGGTTCTTAGTGTATTTTTTTATTGTGAAGATGAATTGAATTGAGAGAATGATTACTTGTATTATATTCCAATTTCATCTTTATTGTGTATGGAAATTTATATAAGAAAGATGAATTTTCTGGTGGTTGATTGAGGTGGTAATGGAATATATATTGGATTTACAATTTTGGATGAAAAATTGAAGTTTGTTGATTTACAACAGAGTTATTTAAGTCTGTTGCTTAATAACAAATTTAAAATTTAAGTTTGCCGAATCTAAGTTTGTTCTAAAACAGATTTAAAAAACTCAAAATAACAAACTTAAAAAGTCTATTTTTTACTAGTGTCTCATGTGTTTTCAGGATTGTGTATCTTTCTCAACACTCTAAGCTAAGCAACACTACCATAAGCTTAAGCAAAATCTAATATCAATTATTGAACACATGAACATTCAAGATCATTAGGACTTTGTTAAAGCTTGTAATGTGGTTGGGGTGAAGGGTAGGTTAAATGAATGGAAAACAAGGCTGAAAACAATTAGGAGATGTTGGAATTTGGGGAAACAATTAGGTTGAAAACAAGTCTTTTGGTGTTCAATCTCATCTCATATTTAGAACCCCTTTTTACCATATTAAAAACACTTTTAGTTGGTAAAGGTTTGAAGGTTCTAATTGTTTTCTAACCATAGCATTAGGTTGCATAGTCTAGTTTAATTGTTTTCTTCAATTCCTTATAGTTTAATGTGTGTCCACTTGTGTATCAAACTTAATTCTATTTGAAAAGTTTGATGTAATAAGAGGGCTTGAGGTAAACCTTGGTGAGGAAAGATTTGGTGATTAAGTAATCTTTTGTGATTCACCTCTGTTGGAACAACCGGTATCGTAGAGTCGCGCTGCAGAATAAACTAAGCGGAAAACGTGTTACGGTCACAACTCAAGTTACGTAGTCCATTTTAGAAAATTTATTTTCTTACAGAAAATTTATCGAACAATTGATGTGCGGAAATTATAAAGAGTGTAGGGAGTAGAAAAATTCACACACAAAATTTTTATCCTGGTTGGAATCAAAAGATTCTATGTCTAGTTGTTAATCACTATAAAAAGTGATTAACATTTTCACTAAAAATAGTTCAACAGATTACAATAGAGTGAAAGAGAATATAATGATAAAACCTTCCCTCGACGAACAAACCGTAAGGGTGCTTCCTTCAACTAACGAACCGAAAGCGAGCAACCACACTTTCCTTCGACCAACGAACCGAAACAGTGCAGTCAGAATCTTCCTTCGACCAACGAACCGGAAGATAGCAGCGTTGCCAACTCGAAGAGAACCACTCCGAACTTTGACACAGAAAGAGCGAGCTTCTCCTATTCACGAGATCAGGCAATGCAATGAATCAGCTTTTTAGAAATTCCTCATTTACACTGTATTCTTAAAAAGCTCAGAGTTCCTTATAAAGTATTTGGCAAAGATATATATAGCCTGTTGGTTCGAAACTGAAAAGACGCATTACAAGTGCCAGTGATAATCTATTATTGTAAGTGATAATCGATTATCTGCAGACTCGGAATAATTTAGAATATTTATTCTTCAACCGATTGGTTCCAGTTCTTCACCTCCTTCTACCATTCGGTTTGAGCCATGATTGCCTTATGTCGTTCGACTCGATTCGTCAAAGCCTCCTGTCGTTCAGTTCAACCCCTTATCAACATCTGCCTTTCGGCACGGTTCCTCACAGCTTTACAGCGTTCGGTGCTATCTGTTCGGTATCGGTCATACCTTGCTTGGTCTCTCACAGGTTTCCTCTGCTCGGCCTGATTCCTTATTGCCTTATACCGTTCGGTTATCTTCTTCTTTGCTCACACAGTTTTCCACCGCTCGGCTTAATTCTTTGTTGGACTCACTATTGTTCGGCTTCTTTACAAAGTCGTTCAGTCATGTAAATGTGTTCGGCTTGTGTTTGAAGTCGTTCGGTCATTAATTGTTAGTGACCGTTTAGGATTTATTTGATACGACTGTTCGGTCTTCAATTGTTATACACCGTCCAGCCTTCAACTATTACATATTGTTCGGTCTTCAGTTGTGTTCGGCCAGTGGTCAACCAGTGTTCGTCCTTTATCTATTTTTAACCGTTCGGTCTCTTTTACCATGTTCGACCTTCAATTTGTTACGACCGTTCGGTCTCAGGTGCTCGGTCCTGGTGTCTTATCTTATACAGAAATAATTTTAAATTTCATACAGCAAGAGTCTTCATATATGCTCCACATTGGTAACAACCTCCCTTTCTCTAAAGTAAGCTTGAACTCCTTTTGCCTCTTTAAGTCTCTTAATATAAAACCTAATTAACATGTATAAAGTTTCTCCCTACCAACTTGGAAGTGATTCTAATGAAGAAAACCAACCCTGTTTGAATAATTTAGCTCAAGAGCAAAAATCACTTAAAGTTTAAAAGAAGCAAGACACAATCTTAAAAGAAAAAGAAAAAATTAAAAGAAATATTCATCTTGTTATCTTTTAGGAAGAGCTAAGAATACTTAGACAAAAGAAAAATAAAATTCAAGAAGAGTTAAGGAGTAGAAACTAATCAAGGAAAAACTCCAAAACTCCAACACAACTCACATATAAAATGTGTTCCGGAAAACACTTTTGAAATACATGAAACATTTTTCAGAAAATAGTTTTTAAAATGAGTTCTTTTAGCACTGTATGTCTTCTTTGTATGCAGTAGGGGTCCAGTGGTGGTGACAGCTGTGGTAATGAGAGTGGAGGTGTGATCCAATGGTGAAGGATATCTGAATATTTTCCTTATATTATGGGGGGTATAAGAAGAAATTTGATGGAATGAAGGGAGCAATTCCAATTTCTTGTTATGATGCGCAATAACGTAGCGGACAAATGATAGTTGAAAGAACGAAACGAAAAATAATAGACTTTAATCTATTAAAGATTGTGGGCTTTTTATGGTTCCGTTACATTGAATTGAGCCCATTTGCAAAACTTTTTCATTTCGTTTCCAAAAGCAAATAACAAAGAAAACTAAAAAACTAAACACTTTGATAATAAAGAATTGTACACCAATAAATAATTTAATTTTTAAAATAGATATTGTAAAAAATTAAAAACATTATCTCTCCCTCACGCACACATGTATAACAATGTATGATAGAATAATATATTAAAACATTTTAAATTATGTAATTTTTTAAGTTATAAAGATTGGTATAATCCCGTCGCCTTTGAAAAATAATATGTGGACGTTCAACATGTGACGTCTCCAAAATATATAAAAACATATATAATAAAGACGTTATTATTGCATAATATAGGAAAGCAGTCAAGAGAAATTAAGGATTACAGTCATCCTCAAAGTAACTTTAGAGATTAAACTTCAACTCCGAAAAGATCTAAACTGCAAACTTAAAGGGAAACAGTATTTCAAACTGTAGACAATAATTCGATAACATCATAAGGAGACTAGGCAGCAGCATTGTCCTCAACTTCCAAGGTCGTCTCCAAAAGAACCTCTTCTCCATCTGCTCCCACCCAAGTGGATGATCATCGCAAAAGAAACATACACAAGCAACACATACAAGCAAGGGTAAGCTAGATATAAAAAGCATGTTATTCCACTAAGCACGACATGCAAAAATTACTCAAACATGATAAAATGACATCACAAGACTTGTTATTTTATAAACCGACTTGTCCGGACTAGAATGATTCCGAGCTATGGCGGGTTATGCACTCGTGGTGGCCTCTACTGCTTTGCAAAGTCGTTGCCAATGGGTTCCACCCTACCCCACTCACGAGGTTAGTCCGTTCCGCGCCCTGGAGCATACTGGAAGCCTCCAAGACTAGGACCTCCGCGCACAGCGCACCTTTAATTCGCTATGTGAGTTAACTCGCTGAGGCCACAGGCCTCAGGTCTTCTCGCATAGCGTACCCAAGTCGCTATGCGAGAGCTCAAACAGAGAGCACACCCCCAAACCTTCTCGCTATGCGCCCAACTCGCTCTTCGAATTAAACGGGCAGTGATTCCAGACCACCACCAGTCGCATAGCGACAGGATTCGCTAGGCGAATTTCACAAACAGAGAGCACCACATTTGGTCACTCGCACAGCACACCAACTCGCACAACGAGTGACTCAAACAGTGAGCACTCTCTGCAGGGTCTCGCTATGTGAGACAACTCGCATAGCGAGTCTGCATAATCTGCATGATGCAGATTTTGCATAAGTATGCAACTCACACTCCCTTTACCGATTTTAGTTATTTTCCCCAACTTCCAACCCTTATAATTCTTTTTCCACACCTAATTAAACTTGTCTAAATGATTATAAACGTTCTTAGCATGATTCTAAAGTGATCACTACCAAATTTTCACTTAAACTTCCAATTTTCATTAACCCAAAGACCCAATTTCGATTCTACCATTTTGAACCTAACTATACTCAGTTTTATGACCCTAACCTGTTCTAATTGCCTCATCCAAGCTAGCCAAACTGACTAATTGCACTCAGGACTACCTATGCTCAAATTCTCTACCTCAGTTCCTTTCAAAAGACCAAAAACAGTACTCCGCTAACTATTTACCCTTCTAACGCGACTAACACATGATTTCCACCTCAATCATTCCTTACTAACCCAATTGGTCATCGGAGAAGAATCAAATGTCTGAACGCATCAGTCTTACCTTCGGCGCTAGCACATATGACTAGTTACAACTGACTGGACTAGACCAGGGCTGCTCATCAGGGATGTGCCAACTCAGGTTTTTAAGATTCCTCTATCCTACCAACAAAGTACTCTCAACAAGTCATGATTGATTTATCTAAGTCATCCAACTGTATTATGGTGTTTTAGACTTCAACTCCTTAATTTTAATACCTCACTTCCCCTCACATTAACCTAACACAGTACCTGAGCCCCTACTTACTCTCTATATTACCGATGTTACCAAATTCTTACTCCAAACCTCTTCAACAAACAATCTAGTTCAGCCAATAAACTCATACAAGTCCAATGATAATCAGCATAGTAGGATCACACAATCTCACATTTTTAACAATTACAATTTAAACATGCTCACCACCAAAATATAGTATAACAGTAACACAATCAAAATAAATCAAACAGGCACATCATACAGCTCCTAAAATATAACTAGCTCCCCTTACCTCAGAGTTGAACTGCCACGCTCACAATAACGTCCCTTTACAGTATCTCACAAAAGGAGAACTCAACCACACCCTACAAGCCACCAAAGTGGGGACAACAACAACTCTTGGAGCTTGATTTGGTAGAAAATATGAAAACGAAACCCCACTAGTAACGTGCAACCAGTAACGTTGCATGCCCTAGGTTCAAAGATAGTGAAAGAGAAGGGAAAAATGACTTACCGGTCCAATCGAAAATATGATCGGTTCAAAAGGAAGCCTTCGGTGTGGTAAACGCCTAAGCACCTCCCAACCCAAGATTGAACGGTTCAGAGAGCTGGAAATTTAGAGAGAAGACAAAGAAGAGTTTAGGGCAAAGAGTCTTAGATAGAGAGAGAGAGAAAAGAGCTCAGGAGAAATGAAAATTCTGAGGAGCCCTTCCTAAGGTTAGGTTGGCCTCAGTTTGATGGGTCTGGCTGCCCCACATATATAGGGCCCAATGGCCTTAAACTTTTTCAGGCTCTTACATTCTCCCCAACAATTTAAAATTTTCGTCCCCGAAAATAAAACTTACCAGAAAATAGATGAGGGTAAGACTCTCGCATCTCTTCCTCCAATTCCTAGGTTGAGTCACCTGTTCTATCATCCCAGATGACCCTGACGAGTCTAACTCTCTTCCCTTGAGGCTGTTTGGTTTGCCTTTCTTCCACTTTAATTGGTTGTACCTCCATAGACAAGTCTTCTCTAACTTGGACATCTTCGGCTTCTAAAACATGAGACGGATCTGACACGTATCTCCTAAGCTGGGAGACGTGAAAAACCGGGTGAAGATTAGTAAGTTGAGGCGACATTGATATCTCATAGGCAACTGATCCTATACGCCTTAGGATATGATAAAGACCAAGGTACCTAGGAGATAATTTCCTAGCACGAATGGCTCTTCCTACTCCAGTAGTCAGAGTCACTCGAAGGAACACATGATCCCCAACTGCAAACTCTAATGGTTTCCGCCTCCGATCAGCATATGATTTTTGTCGGCTCTGAGACGCCTTCATTCTTTCTTGAATCAACTTCACTTTATCCGTAGTTTGCTGTACAAGTTCTGGCCCAGTCAATACAAACTCACCCTCCTGAAAACAACACAGAGGGGTTCGGCAACGCCTCCCATACAAAGCCTCAAATTGCGCCATGCCGATACTAGCCTGATAGCTGTTATTATAAGTGAACTCAACCAGTGGCAATACCTCATCCCATACCCCTAGGTGATCCAAAATACAATTCCTCAACAAATCTTCAAGTGATTGGATCGTCCTCTCAGACTGTCCATCCGTCTAGGGATGATAAGCCGAGCTCATCTGTAGTCTACTTCCCATCTCACTCTGAAGGGTTTGCCAAAAGCTGGATGTGAACCTCAGGTCTCTATCTGATACAATACTCGAAGGTACCCCAGTCTTCATATTCTTCAACCCACTCTTACTTAATCCTTATCAACCAAGAACTTGAATCTTTTCTCTATTCAAACTAACAGTTGACATTTCCTTACCTGTAGATTGCCACTATAACTTAAAACCATAGCCCAAATTATCTCCTTCGCCAACTGACCCACTCTTCCTGTTACAAATCCATTAATAGTTCCTCACTTTAAAGTTGATCCTGTAGCTTGAAACTGTAGGCTCACTCATCTTATCTGCTTGATACTTGTTTCTTCCAAACCTAAACTCACTTCAGATTCTTGAAGATTACCAAACCCTCCCAACTCGTTCTCATATAACAACACCAATACTGTTTCAAAGAACTCGTCCCTCACAAACCACCAATCCACAATTAGGAAAGCTCTTCATGCATGCCTATTACTGACAATAACATGCTCACCATCATCAGCTACGCCACTCTGATCCTCAAACTCCCTTACTCACTAGTTGACTCAAAGGAAACTTCCTTTATGACTGCTGTAACCAGAAAATGCTCACCCTCGAAGAACCTTCTTCAAAACTTCTATGACCTTGCAAAAACCTTGAGAAATCTTCTCTTCCACGATAACCTTGTCATTCCATTTCCCCAACATTATTTCTACTCCTCGAAAATGTACATGCTTGAACCTACTCCTGATTGCTAAGATTTATACTAGACTGTTCCAACCTGCCCTCTATTTCTCTTTTGAGATTCTCCAACCTTGTTCTTCCCATGTTTGAACTGAGTCCAAACTATCATTGTTATACCAAATTCATCACCCACCTCTTGTACACCTTACACTTAACAGGAACTATCCCTTTAGGAACCATTAACATCGGATAATAGCGAACTCCACCACTCTAATGTGGAAATTCTAGTACCTGCTTCAAAACACCAACCAAGAACTCATACACCATAAAGATTTGTCTTCTCTTCTCCACTTGTCTTTGTTAAACTCTTTTTGACTTTACAATCCCTAGTCTGCACATTTTTAACTTGATCCACTTCTGATATATAATCGTTTGTTCTCCTTAAACTCAACACTTCTTTTTAAAACCATAACCACCCAAAATCGAATTGAAACAATCAAACCTCCCTTATGATCACACCTCAAATCTATGAAAGAACAACACCATCTCTTCTATCCTTACAATTATCAAACATCTTGGATTCCCATAGCACTTGCTTCCATCTTTCGTTCAACTATACTTGATGAACCACCTTCTCTTTCCTTCCCTACCAAGAAACCACTCCATATAAACTTCAAACCTGAGCCCTTATATTAACTCCACGAACACCACATCACTTAAAATTCTTCATGCACTCATCCCGACCAAATTAACGTAAAATCTTGTTCTTTAGGAATTTCCCTTTTCAACACAGAATCTTCAAAAATACAAACCATATCTTTAATCCACTAAACCTCAAAATACCCTTAACTAACAACACCAAACCTCTGACCTTATCTAAACATACAAATTCACTTCCTTTAGCAACCCATCATTCAACATCCACCCCTATATTGATCAAACTTCGTCGGTCAATAAACATCGCCATAAAACCACACCTGATGAAAACTGACTTTACCACCACATGCAGCTTCATAACTCTTGATGTCTCAACCAACCCATACTCTGATCATTCACGATGCCCTCTTTCACCATTTATACTGTAACCACCCTTTGCCAACTGTTCTAAAACCTTTTTCTTCTCCTTTCCTCATCTATTGTGCTCTTTATTCTCTAATCTTATACTTTCTTACCAAATTGACATTCTAAGGTACTCCTTCCTTCAACACTTGAAACCTTTCATCTTAGCCTATGATCAAACCTTTCTTCTATGTGAACTACTAATCTTGAAACATCCAACTAAACTTGACTCTGAATCATCCACTTGCTGAGAAAACTTGACCATCTCCTTCCAATTATTCACTTAACTTAAGATCCTTACAATACTTCATTCTTCTTCAAAGACCTTATGTTCTCTCAACTTGAAAATTATGCCTTCTAATAATTTCTCCTTAACTCTACTTTATGCCTCATATGTCTATTACCAATAAGGAGTATTGGTAAATCTTGAAGAAAATTGTTTTGATGATGCTGCAAGAAGTTTTAGTTGAAGAAGATATTAGAATTATTTAAAAGCAATTTGTAGAAATTAAATATAGTAGGAAAGTCTTATAAACTTTGTAAAACTTGCATTTTTAACTACAATAATCGATTATGGAATGACAATAATCGATTATCACAAAGTCATCCAGGAATAATCGATTATCACCTCATATAATCGATTATCACATTTTTTGCAAAACCTGTAACGGACTTGAATAATCGATTATCACTTACAATAATCGATTATTCGTGGCAGTTGGGACTTAACCTTAGATATTCAGAACAGCTGGCTATATATTGAGTTTCTGTGAAGTTCAAAAAGAGATAGTTGTTGAACAGAAGCTCTTGCAGAATACTGTTTGTCAGAGGAAGTTCTCAGAAGCTATAGTTCAAGTTCCCTTGCTTGGTCTCGTGAACAGGAGGGGCTCGCGTTTCGTGTGTCGATAGTCGGAGCAAGCTCTCTTCAAGTTAGCAAGGTGCTCTGCCTGGTCTCGTAAATAGGAGAAGCTCGCGTTTCGTTTGTCGATAGTCGGAGCGGTTCTCTTCGAGTTGGCAGAGTGTTCTTCTTCCGGTTCGTTCGTCGAAGGAAGGTTTATTTATCTGTTTTATTCACTATTTGTCGTAATCTGTGAAACATCTTTTTAGTGGAACTGTTAATCACTTTTTATAGTGATTAACGACTGGATGTAGATTTTGTTGAATCGAACTAGTATAAAAATTACTCGTGTGATTTTCTATTCCCTACATTTTTTATCTTTTACGCATATCAACTGTTCGATAAATTTTATGAAAGAAAAATGATTTTCTAAAAACAGACCAATTTATTTTAAAAAGGTGACCGAACACGCTTTCTGCTACTCTAAGCTTTATTCCGCTGCGTTACACTCTGTCTGGTACCAATCAACAATTGGTATCAGAGCTTGCTTTGATAGTTTTTCAAAATTTGTGAAAATGGCCGGTCACAACCAACACCTTGTATATGCCGAGGCTGCTTCTATTAACAGACCACCACTTTTTACTGGTGATAACTATGCATTTTGGAAAGTCATAATGGAAATTTTATGGGGTCTGTTGACAGAGGCATCTGGGAAGCTGTACAAAATGGTCCTTATATTCCTAAAAATAGAGTTGAAGGTGTAGAAGTAGAAAAACCATTTTTTGAGTGGACTAATGAAGAAAATAGACGAGCCCAGTTTGATATTAAAGCTCGTAATATTATTTCATCTATTGTTCTGCTTGATGAATTTTATAGAATTTCAGTGTGTAAGACAGCACAGGAAATGTGGGAAGTTCTCAGAGTCACACATGAAGGAACAGAGGAAGTGAAACGTGCAAGGAAGAACACTCTCATTCAGGAGTGTGAGATGTTCAGAATGCAACCTAGAGAAACAATTTTTGATGTCCAAAAGCGTTCCACTTGACAGGGTTGGGTAAGACTTTTGATACTGATGAATTGAATGTAAAAATTTTAAAATCATTGGACAGGTCATGGCAACCAAAGGTGACTGCCATCTTTGAGTCTCAAAATCTCACTCAAATATCAATGCCAATTTTGTTTGGGAAACTCCGTGAGCATGAGCTTGAGTTGAGAAGATTGACGGCTAAAGAAGATCAAGGCAAAAGAAAGACACCAGCCTTCAAGTCCGAGATCTCCAAAGGAAAGAACTCTAAAAGGATTGAAGATGATGATTCTAATGATGAGGAGAACATGAGCCTCATGATAAAGAAATTTGCCAAGTTTATGAAGGCAAAAGGAAAGGACAAATTTCGTAAAGAAAGGAGAGAAAATCAAGAATCTCCTTCAAGTGTTAAAGGCTATGGATGTGGAGAAAGAGGGCACATGAAAACTAAATGTCCAAAGAACAACAAAAGTGAAGAAAAGAAAGAAAGGAAATTCCCAAAGAAGAAGAAAGCTTACATAGCTTGGGAAGACAATGCATCTAGCTCAACAAGCTCAAGTGATTCAGATGAAGAAGCCAATATTTTTGTAATGGCTGACTCAGAAGATACTGGAAGCCAAGTAAGTGATTCCAGCTTTGAATCTATTGAATTAGACTTGCAAAAGGCCTTCTGTGAATTGTTGATTGAATCTGAAAAACTTGATGATGCACATAAAAAACTTAAGAAAGAGCACAATGAATTAAAATTGAATTATGAAAAGTTGCTTGATGATGAAGTTGTCTTAAGAAATAAAGTTAGTTCTTTAGAAACAAAATTATCTGATGCAAATGCTACTGTTGAACCTGTTGAATGCTTGTCTTGTAAGAGTCATATATTTGATATTGACATACTTGAAAACTTACTTGCAAAGGAAACAAAGACTAATTCACATGCTAAGACAAACCTTAATAGAAGCAGTGTTGAAAATAGAAATATGCATCAAATAAATAAGTCCAAAGTAAGAAGAACTCGTAGAGTTTGGGTTGAAAAATGGACTTTTGTTAAAAAAAAAAGTAAGTAATGCTTGTTGTTTTTACTGTATGAAGTATGGACACACATCAAACAAATGCAACATTAAACATTTTGGCGTTCCAAATGGTAAATATGCATGGGTTAAAGTTGTGAAATGATTTATACTCACATGAACTAACCCCAAGGACCCATAATTAGATTGGGGACCTAAAACTCTTGTTAATTTTTTTTGTAGGAATCTACTAAGTCAAAGAAGTCATTGTGGTATCTTGACAGTGGATGTTCAAGACACATGACCAATGACAAGAAAAGATTCATCTCTTTTGAGAAGAAAAAGCAAGGATTTGTGACTTATGGGGATAACAACAAAGGTAGAATCATGGGTACCGGAGACATTGGAGGAGGAAATACATTGACTATAAGAGATGTGCTATATGTTGAAGGCCTCAAGCATAACCTCTTAAGCATAACTCAATTATGCGACAAAGGTCTCAAGGTAACTTTTGAAAGTGATAAATGCACTGTTTACTTTAAAGATTCTACTGATATTGCTTTGCAAGGAGTTAGGCATAACAATATTTATTTGATTGATATTGAAAGTGCATCTAATCATAGTATAACATGCTTAGTTGCTAAAGAAGAAAATCCTTGGCTATGGCATAAAAGAGCTGCACATATTCATATGCAACATTTGAATAAATTGATTTCAAAAGATCTTGTGATTGGTTTGCCTAAACTGAAATTTGAAAAAGACAAATTATGCACTGCATGTCAAAAAGGTAAACAAACCAAATCTTCATTTTCATCCAAAAGCATGATTTCAACATCAAAACCTTTAGAACTTTTGCATATGGACTTATTTGGTCCATCTAGAATTAAAAGTTTTGGTGGAAATTACTATGCTCTTGTAATTGTTGATGATTACACAAGATTCACTTGGCCCTTCTTTTCAAATTTGAAAAGTGAAGCTTTCAAATCCTTTAAATCTTTTGCAAAACGTATTCAAAATGTAAAAGACTTGAAAATCAAAACATTGAGAAGTGATCATGGTGGAGAATTTGAAAATGAATCTTTTGAAAAATTTTGTGAAGAATATGGCATAGCACATAACTTTTCTGCACCTAGAACTCCCCAACAAAATGGTGTTGTTGAAAGGAAAAATAGATCATTAGAAGAATTAGCTAGAACCCTTATGAATGAATCTAATGTGCCAAAATATTTTTGGGCTGATGCAGTTAGTACTGCTTGTTATGTGTTAAACAGGATGCTTATTAGGCCAATTATGAAATTAACTCCATATGAACTGTTGAATGGTAGAAAACCAAACGTATCTCACTTAAAAATATTTGGGTGCAAATGCTTTGTCTTGAATAATGGAAAAGATAATCTAGGTATATTTGATGCAAAATCTGATGAAGCAATTTTCCTAGGATATTCTTTGACCAGTAAAGCATATAGAGTATTTAATAGAAGAACTTTGATAATTAAAGAATCAATGCATATTGTCTTTGATGAGATTGTGAACCTTGAGGAAAACCCTCTTAAGTCAAAAAAACCTATTGTAGGTGATGAGGATTATTTGAAGGAAGCTCTTGAAGAGATGTATCTAAATGAGAACTATCCTCCAGAACTTCAAGAAACACCTCAAGCTGTTGATTCTAAAAGCTATCAACAACCAATAGGACTCTCCTTGGACAACATCATTGGAGACATTTCAAAAGGAGTAACTACTAGACATAATCTTAATAATTTTTGTCTAACTATAGCTTTTGTGTCTCAGATAGAACCCAAGAATATAAAGGAAGCTCTTCAAGATGATAAGTGGTGCGTTGCTATGCAAGAAGAGCTAAACCAATTTGAAAGGAATGAAGTCTGGGAACTTATTCCAAAGCAAGATAATTATCAAGTCATAGAAACCAAATGGGTATTCAGGAACAAGCTTGATGAGGATGGAAACATCACAAAGAACAAAGCAAGGCTAGTTGCAAAGGGCTACTGTCAAGAGGAAGGTATAGACTATGATGAAACATATGCACCAATGGCCATGTTAGAAGCAATTAGATTGTTGCTTGCATATGCATCTTTGATGAAATTTAAATTGTATCAAATGGATGTGAAAAGTGCGTTTTCAAATGGTTTCATAAAAGAAGAGGTATATGTTAGTCAACCTCCTGGTTTTGAGGATTTCAAATTTCTTGATCATGTTTATAAGTTGAAAAAGGCCTTGTATGGTCTTAAACATGCACCTAGGTCTTGGTATGAAAGACTTAGTACCTTCTTACTTGATAATGATTTTTCTAGAGGTAAGGTTCATTCAACCTTATTTATAAAGAAAGTAGGAAAACACATCTTGATTGTACAAGTTTATGTAGATGATATTATCTTTGGGTCAACTTATGACTCTTTATGTGAAGAATTTGCAAAAATAATGTAAGGTGAGTTTGAGATGTCTATGATGGGTGAGCTTAATTTCTTTTTAGGACTACAGATAAAACAGATGAATGGAGGTACTCTTGTTTCCCAACAAAATATTGTAGAGAAATTCTTAAGAAATTTGGTATGGATACATGTAAAGAAGCTAGTACACCTATGGGTACTTCATGCTATTTAGATAAGGATGAATCTGGAAAAGGAGTAAATGAAACTATGTTTAGAGGCATGATAGGATCTTTATTGTACTTAACTGTTAGTAGACCAGATATTATGCAAAGTGTATGTGTGTGTGCTAGGTACCAAGCAAATCCTAAAGAATCTCATTTGACTACTGTCAAGAGAATCTTAAAATACCTTAAGGGAACCCCTTCTTTTGGACTTTGGTATCAATCTGATGCTTCACTTAGTTTAATAGGTTATTCTGATGCAGACTATGGTGGTTGTAAAATTGATAGGAAAAGTACTAGTGGTACTTGTCATTTTTTAGGTTGTTCTTTGGTATCCTGGAATTCAAAGAAACAAGCGTGTGTAGCCTTGTCTACCACTGAAGCTGAATATATTGCTGCTGGAAATTGTTGTGCCCAAATTTTGTGGATGAAACAACAACTGGAAGACTTTGATATCTTCCTTGATAATATTCCTTTAAAATGTGATAATACTAGTGCTATAAATTTAACTAAGAATCCCTTAATGCACTCAAGGACTAAGCACATTGAGATTAGACATCATTTCTTGAGAGACCATATTCAAAAGGTGGATTGTCAAATTGAATATGTTGATACCTTACATCAATTAGCTGATATTTTCACCAAGGCGCTACCTAAGGATAGATTTTTTGAGCTTAGAAGAGAGTTAGGAGTATTAGACATGTCTTAGGATCAACGCTTATGAAAATTTTCACATTTTCGTAAAATTAACGCTTCATAATCGATTATTCATCAGGCATAATCGATTATTCAAACTTAAAACTCAAATCTGGGAAATTTTGAACGAATAATCGATTATCATCAGGCATAATCGATTATCATGCAATTTCTGGGCAGTGATTCTTGAGCCATAATTGATTATCACGCTGACAGTTTCAAAAATAAAGTCATTGGAGCATCCCATAACGGCTATAAACGGCCATAAACGGCTAGTTTTTCCATTCTTCTTATAAATAGCCTCCTATAATCGATTATTAGACACTTCATTGCACCTAGAAACTGCTGAAATCAAATCTTGAGCTCAAAACCTCTCCATTTTTATTCACTTTCTCAAAGTCTCACTACCTCAAACTTTCTCCATGGCGGATTCAAGAAGACATCGCCGCAGAGATGCTGGAGCATCCTCTTCCTCTCAACCACGTCCTGCAACCATTGATGGGTGGATTTCAGATCAAGGAAAACATGCGGACTATGTTAATTCTTGGCAAGAAAGAAGAATCATGGCCGTAAAGTATATTCGCCTTGATTTTTTCCGTTTCTATGGATTTCAATTTCCAGATCTTTTTGTTGTTCAAGGACTCACGAATCTGGTGTAGCAAAAAGGTTGCATTTAAGCTTAAGGAGTTGTAGAATGTGGTGATAATCAAATAATGAGATTAGTGGTTATGTTTAGGGTCAGTTTTAACTTAGGTTTGAGATTGGAGCATGAGTGAGTGTTAAGGTGTACATAAGTGTATGGTTGATGAGCATAACAGTGGGGGATAAGTTTACTTGTTGCACATAGTAAATCCTGAGATTATTTGCAAGGTAGGTGTAACATCCCTAATTTTGGGATATCCCGATTACGAATGAAATTTGAAATTTTTAAAATCATAATACCATTGTGAAAATATACTTATATAATACCGAAAAAAATGAAATAAAGTAAACCCAATTACATTGTCTCTAACATTTATAGCACAAAAGTTTAAATAACACAAGTCTTTTTCCCACTCTCGCGTCTCTATTAAGCATTTGGAGCATCTGCAACATCTGCTCCCATATAACCAAAAGTTATACGATCATCGCAAGACACATACAACCACAAACACACACAAATATGGGCAACCTCTATTAGAAATAACATCATCATAAATAAAACCATGAGTCTCCATAATACCATAAACTTTATAGTAACAAGAATCAGTCACACTTAGATACATTCCAACATTTACTTGTTTCAATTATCAATCGAAGTTTATCATATTCCTAAACACAACCAATATTCTCATTCTCTACTTAACTTTATTCATTCATCACTATCTAAAGTCTATTTAAAACTCAGTATACTCAATATGAACTTCTCACATAATTTCGTTCAAACCATAAATGAATAAAACAAATGAATAATTATCATTAATTATCCATAAATAATAAATAATTTATTACTTTAATTCATCATTAAAATCAAATTCCCAATTAATTTAAAATTCCATTAATTTTTTATTTTTGAATCAAACTAATTTTTCTTTCCAATTTTAATTTAAATTAATTTGATTGCCAATTAATTGCTAAATCAATAATAATAATTTCATAACTATAATCATTATTATAATAAATTAATGTTTTCATCTCTCCCTTTTCCATTTATTTTCATTAATTAATATCAATAATTAATTAATTCTATTTTTCATTACTTTAATTTAATTTTAAAGACAAAGATTTATTTTAAATTCCCTTTCCTTATTCTTATTATTATTTTTGTTTATTGTGACTTCATAATTTTCTTTACTAGACCAACACCTCTATGGTAATGCAAGCACAATCAAGCCCAAAGCCCAAAATAATTCAAACTTTAAACCTGCAGTCCAATTAAGTTCAAATTAAATCAATCACACGGTGCTAACCCCTAAGCCTGCAGCCCAATTAAATTTCTTATTATTTTTTCTTGGTCTTTAATATTCCAAATTCCAATAGAGTGTTATTTCCTCCACCACCACTTATACTTCCTCCACCTTCTCACATTATTTTAATTTCAATTATATCCTTAAGTTAAAAATTTTTTACTTTTATCCAATTTTAAATCAACCCTAATTTTACTTTCTTAGCACTCACCCACGAAATTATCTTCCTCTTTCTCATTTCCGTTTCACCTTCCCACCTCCCCACTTTCATTCCTTTCTTTGTTAAAGATACAAAAATTGTTAAAGCATTAAAGATACAAAAAAATCATATATAAAAAATATATATTTTACAAAATCATTACATTTAAAAACTAATTATATACGACCAAAATAAAAAAAATAAATATAAACTAATATAAATAAAAATTATTAAAATACATCAAAAATATATTTAAAAATAATAAATCAAAACATTTAAATTAAATTATTAAAATATCTCCAAAATTAATATAAAAGAATAAACTAATAAAACAAAACCTAAAATTAAGAAAAGTAAACTTTAAACAGATGTTGACATCGCTGAAGGATGTTGACATCGCTGAAGGATGTTGACATCGCTGAAGGATGTTGACATCCGCTGAAGGATGTTCACATCCGCTGAAGGATGTTCACATCCGCTGAAGGATGTTTACATCTGTTTAAAGTTTACCTTTTTTTAATTTTAGGGTTTATTCACATCTGGAGGACGCACCACTACAGCACCAATGACACCCGACACAACCAACACAGCTTGATCAATTCTTTCCACCACCACCAACCTTTGCAACTTTTTTCACATATACCACCGAAAGAAGTATATTCTACAGTGAAAGAAATAGAGGAAGAGAGGAAGAAGTATAACGTTAGAATGAAAGAAAAGTTTCTTAGTGGGACTAATAATAGGTCATTAGTGGATGGGTTGGGAGTGAGTAAAAATTCAAAAATAATAACCTTAAAAATAAAATTTTACTGAAATGCAAAATAGTAAAAAAGTGATGGGAGCAAGGGGTGGTAGTGGAGGGAGCAACACTCTTCTTCTGGTTGGTGAGAGGCTACTTCAAGCATTTCAGGCCCGTGTGCATTGGTTCAGTCCTCTGGTTCAGCGGCGCTGTTGTCCTTCAAAGGAGAATATTTTTATTCCATTATCCCGTGCCTTCTCCCATTCCAAAACTGTGCATGTTGGGCTCCACGGCAACTGGGTCAAAGCCCTTATTTGACCAGGAACCACTTTCCAAATTGAGAAAATTAAGGGAGGGGTTAAAGTCAAAATATGCAAAATAAAACACCTATCTAAGCAAACATTCACAAATCTTTTATTTTTATTTTGATTTTTCTTGAAGAGCAAGAGAGACAAATTATTCAAAAACCGTATTAAAAACATAAAATTAACAACATTTTTATAAAATTGTTATTTTTACCTGTTAACTAAATTTCAAGCTAACTCTAAAAACACTAAGAAAGTATTTTTAAAAAAGAAAAAAAGGAAAAAATAAAATGTTAACCGTTATTGTTGGCTCTTACGCAGGAGAAATCCGTTAATGAATTCCTCATTCAATTTGAAAGATTTGTTGGAGCTATTAAATGCTTGGATGAACAAGTGAGAACTTTTTGAATGGGCACTAGGAAGAGATCATAACAGAATTGAAATTGTATAAAACAAAAAATCTTTCGTAAATGATGTATAAAGCCCAAACTATTGGAGGTAAGAATATAGAGTAACAACGGCGAAAGGGGAGTATTGAGATATAGGATGGGGTAGGAGTTTTCCTATTCAAAAACGAACAAAAGAATGGTTATAGCACCTCCAAGATCAATGGCAGCAGCTAATTCAGCACCACTCAGATCATTAGCATAAGCAAAATTTTTTTCTCAATTTGTTACCAGCAAGGGTTGTAATGACGTAAAGGGGCGTGTTGGCAGTCTCACATCAACTAGAGATAAGGTCAATTCTTAGTTTATAAGTAGATGCAAATCTCACCCTACAAGCCGGTTTTGTGGGGTTGAGTTAGGCTTAAAACCCACTTCTAATATGGTATCAGAGCCATGGTTAGAGCCTATCCTAGCGAGTTCTAAGTGGGCATTCTATTCTTCTATTCCACCCGCTATCGGGCCATTATCGGACCACCCAATTTCTACTATCACGCACGAGATGTCTATACCTCGGCGTGAAGGGGGTGTGTTGGAAGTTCCACATCGACTAGAGATAAGGCCAAATTATAATATATAAGTGAGGTGCAAACCTCACCTTACAAGCCGGTTTTGTGGGGTTGAGTTAGGCTTAAAACCCACTTCTAACATGGTATCAGAGCCATGGTTAGAGCCTATCCTAGCGAGTTCTAAGTGGGCATTCTATTCTTCTATTCCACCCGCTATCGGGCCATTATCGGACCACCCAATTTCTACTATCACGCACGAGATGTCTATACCTCGGCGTGAAGGGGGCGTGTTGGAAGTCCCACATCGACTAGAGATAAGGCTAAATTATAATATATAAGTGAGGTGCAAACCTCACCCTACAAGCCGGTTTTGTGGGGTTGAGTTAGGCTTAAAACCCACTTCTAACATGGTATCAGAGCCAGGTTAGAGCCTATCCTAGCGAGTTCTAAGTAGACATTCTATTCTTCTATTCCACCCGCTATCGGGCCGTTATCGGACCACCCAATTTCTACTATCACGCACGAGATGTCTATACCTCGGCGTGAAGGGGGCGTGTTGGAAGTCCCACATTGACTAGAGATAAGGCTAAATTATAATATATAAGTGAGGTGCAAACCTCACCCTACAAGCCGGTTTTGTGGGGTTGAGTTAGGCTTAAAACCCACTTCCAACAGATGATGGCCATAACAAAGGAAACTTCAAAAGGTTGATACAATTAGAGCATGAAGAAAAAGATCAGAAAAGGACATGTTTTCACTATGGCGAAAAATATAATGTGAATCATGTTTGCAAGAACAAACAACTCAACATCATGATGTTAATTTAAGGGCATGGAGAAGAAGAACACGAAAATGGGGCAAGTTAGTTTTGGGGAAAAGCAACATGAAACTCAACAAAACTTTATCCTCACCATGTCATAACTTGCACATGAGGAGTTTGTTATACAGTTATTAAAATCAGCCACGTTGCTTGTTCAAGTCGATTATGTAGCTTTTCCTTTTCATATGAAGACGATTGATTTCTAGGGTTTGGTGATATTCAAAAAAATGAGTGGCGGCAAAAATCCAGTCTAACGCGTTGGACCCATTAGAACGAGGATAGTCTAACCGAGGAATTTGCTTCAGAATCGATGAGTGTGTTAAGGGTTTTTTTCTTGATGGAAACAACCTCTAAAGAAAGATCATCGATGCGAGTTGTGAGATATGACACTTGTTCAATTAGAAGGTCGATGGCAAAAGGTTGAGAGGTGATAATGCTAATTATTACCATTATCTAAGCATCATTTTAGTAGCAAAATCAACTCTTCTTTAGCTTATTACTTGCTTAAATCCTCTCTTTTATTTAGTTTTAGTATTTATCTATATTTTGAGCTACATTACGTAAATAATACTCTAATCCCTTGTTTTCTTTGATCTATTTTGATGTTAGGAAGATCCTCCATTACATTGAAGAGCCTCGGTGATCCAGGAAGTCATTGATTTAACAGTCATTTTCGCTTAAGCGAGAATAATTTAGCTTAAGCGAGAATGACTATCTTCTCCAAGAAGAATTCTCGCTTAAGCGAGAATAATTTAGCTTAAGTGAGAATTCGGGCAGTATATATACTCACGAGGCAGAAAGAAAAATAGTCTTTGGTTCTTTGGAGGCGCGATTTTACGTCTAGAGCTCATGGAGGGCGCGAGGAGCTTGTGGGAACATCTCCTCCTCTTCCTTTGGGTCTCCTTCTTCTTCCATCTTCCATGTTTGTAAGCTTTAGGGTTCTCCATGGAAATGGAGAACCAGATTCATCTTGGTAGGGTTAGATGTAGCCTATGAACTCTTGTGTAATGAATGATTGTTTCGTATTTATAAATGCCTTTTCTATCTATTACTAGTATTCTTGTTTCCGATCTTAAAGCTTGCATGTAATGGGAACGTTCATGGCTTGATTTTGGGGTTTCATTGAGCCAGGGATGGGATATGAAATCTTGAACTAAAACAAGAGTCCTTGTAGGTCATTGAGCCAGGGATGGGATATGATTCACATGTTGTCTTATATCCTAGTTCTTAATGCGGGTTTGCTTGTTAGATTGTCCAAGGGATTGGAGTTTGATAAGGAAAACCTAGGCTCTTTCACCTAAGGGATTAGGGCTAGAGTGTTTTAGTGGATTGACTTTAGTAAATTGATGGAGAGGAGATGAAATTGGTTATACACAAGAGTGCATTGGTGAAAACTAACCTTAACAATGTCATTTCATACCATTTCTAGTCTTTTCCATTTCCAAGTGCCTTCAATACCAAAGTCCAACCTTGTAATTACTTGTGAATTTATCTTTTTGCACATATTCTTAAATGATGAGTTGTTCTTGAGTCTAGATGAGTTGTTAATCGCACAATTTTCTAGTATTACGAGTCCCGTGGGAAAACGATACCTAGTCTTACCACGGTTTATTACTTGAACGATTTTGTGCACTTGCCAAAGAGATTAACAAGTTTTTGGCGCCGTTGCCGGGGACTCGTGTCAATACTAGACTTTTGTGAGGTTTCTAACTTATGTAGACTTGATTTTGTATATAGAACTAACTCTTTTGTTGTAAATAGATTTTCACTTTTATTTGGGCTAATTTGTGGCTTTAGCCTAGTTGTGTCTAAGTGTATGCAGGGAGATGTTCACATAAGGAGGACTACAGCCTCCAAAGCATCATGTAGACCCTGAGGGTGAAGGAACTATAGGACATAAGGAGACAACTAGCTTGAGCATCACAAACTGCCCCAAATTCTCCCTTTCTTGTGTATGCTCCAAGTACTAAGTGAAAGTAGAAGAAGAAAGGGAGAAACAAAAAAGAAAGACTAGTCACCACCACTATTTGATGAGTATTTAAAGATGTCAAGGTAGTGGAAGGGCTACAATGAAGATTCTTATGCTATGAGAGTTGATTTGGTGACTAGAAAGTGATTTAAGAAGAGTTGGTGAAAGGAGCACACCAACAACAACATCTGCACTTCATTGGTTTCTACCGTCAAGCTAATGATGTTAAACAAGCGCTTTTGGGAGGCAACCCAATTTTCTTAACCTTTTTACTTGTGTTTATGTTGTTCTAGTGTCATGTGCTTGTATGTGTTTCAATTTCAATTAGTGACTTATGTTATGCATGTTTGTATTTTATTGCATGTTTGTGATTTTTGGGTTGTAATGTTGTTTTTATGGTTTGTATAAGTATATTATGTTATTTGTAGCTTAGTTTGTGTGTAAGTGCATTGAATGAAGGTATGGAACTAAAAATCTCAAATTGAATGGCCAATCTCGCAAGAATCTGCATTATTTTCGCCTAGGCTAAACTTTCTCGCTTGGGCGAGATATGCAGAAAACTGAAAAAATAAGTTTTGCTGATATTTTCGCTTAGGCTAAAGAAGATTCGCTTAGGCGAGAACTGAATTTGAAATTAAGGTGCTCACTGGAATAGTTTCGCTTAAGCTAAAACTAAATCGTCTGGGCGAGATTTAGGCTAAAAATTGGGGTACCCACTGGAACAAGTTCGCTTAAGCGAAAATATTGTAGCTTGGGCAAAAATTTCTACTGCAAATCTAGCTTAAGCGAAATAATTTTAGCTTGAGCGAAAAATGTTCAGCTTAAGCGAAAAAGTTTTAGCTTAAGCTAAAATCTGATATGGTGCCCCAAATACTGGTTCTGCACATTTGTTTTTGTTGTTTGATTTTGAGTTTTCTCTTGCTTTGCACTCTTTCACACACTTCTTTTGATGTGTTTTTAAACCTTTTTGTGTTGTTGTACCTTTAGGAAGCTTAATTTTAAGACTTCCCTCTATGTTCATGTACTTTTGTCTTTGTTTGTTTTAACTTTCATTGTTTTGTTTCTTTGCTTTCTTTTGCACATTTCTTTTAGTATGTTTTTTGGACCTTTCTCTTCAATTGTTGACTATGAGATACTAATTTTACTTTGAGCTTTCTTGTTACAGAATAAGATCTTCCTTAGGAATTAAAGAGTTCAAAACCACCATTGGTTAACCTTTGAGGCATGCCTGAGCTGAGAAACATATGACTTGAAGAATTTGCTGCTCGTGTAGCATGGCCTGGGGGCCAGGCCCCTACTGATGGGGAGGTGGAGCAGTTGCAGAGTATAAGCAACTGGAGGAGAAAGATGTTACATATGAAAAGTGAAGCTAGTGTTCTACACTGTTGGAGCTGCAAATAGTCCATTTTGATTGGTTTTTCAGTTTTAATTTTCAGTTCTGATTTACTTTCAGTTTTTTGTGTTTTTGATTTCTTTTTTACTTGCCTAGTGGATAGTTCTTTTGCAATTGGTTTGGTGATTCGAGTGAATTATATGTTATGCTTGAATTGAATACAAATCTTTTGTGCTTGCTCTTTATCTACGAAAATTTCTTTGAAAATTTAGTTGAGATTATGTGGTTAAGTTTGTTGAATAGAGGTTGTGGTTGCTTGTATATGTTTATATGGATGCTTGGTTTTAATTGTGATCAATATTCTTGGCATGATGTTTATCAAACTTTGGAACCCTAAGTAAACCTGTGAGATGTTGTGCCCAGAGTTTATTGTTGAGTGCTATCACTTTGAAATCACAGTTGATTTTGCCTGAGTTTCTCTATCTGAACTATTTGCTTGCTTGTTACAAATGATCAAGGCCATCTTTTTCTTCAACCTCTTCTACATTTTTGAGCCTAAAAGCCAATGCAAAACACTTGAACCTTGAAGAAAAACTTTCTAACCCCTGGAACCTTAAGCTTATTGAAAAATTCTTAACCTCCTTACCTTGAGTTGAGATGAACATATATGTTAAGATGAGGAGAATGGTTTAAGTTTGGGGGAGTTTTTGAAATAAGAGAGCATTGAGAAAATAACAAAATGAGTCAAAAAGAAAGAAAAAGAAGAAAGAAGAAGAAGAAGAGAAAGAAAAATGAATTCATTGAAAACGAATTGGGAAATAAGTTGAGAAGTGGTTTATCCAATTGTGAAGCAAAGAGAGAGACTAATGCTATATCATGAAGTAAATTGTTTTATCTCTTAGCTCAAGGTGCTTTGTTGTCTAGAAAAACTAATTTTTCTTCTTAGCCCAGCCACATTACAAGCCTTAAAAAGTCCTTGTGATGCTAACTTGCTTGTGAATGTGTTTGATATTGTGAAACGAACGACAAATTTAATTTGTATAACACTGTGATAGTTGAGAGTTAGACACACATCCTTATACATCATTGTGCTTGAGTGAAACACTTTCTTTGGTGAGGATTGGTTCCATGCATTCAATGAAAACATCTTGCCACGTTCATTGATCTATCAATTACATCTATCTTGTGATTTTAAATTATGAGCACCATGATTGAAGTTTAGCTTGCTAAGGCCATATTATCTCGTGAGTGTAATTTCCGAGTTGGGCAAGCATGATTGATTTTGTTTATTTGATTGAAATTGTGCTTGAGTTGCTAGATTGTCGTGATTGAATCGTTTACTACATGAAGTACTTTTGCTTGAGGACAAGCAAAGTTGTAAGTTTGGGGGAGTTTGATAATGCTAATTCTTACCATTATCTAAGCATCATTTTAGTAGCAAAATCAACTCTTCTTTAGCTTATTACTTGCTTAAATCCTCTCTTTTATTTAGTTTTAGTATTTATATATATTTTGAGCTACATTACGTAAATAATACTCTAATCCCTTATTTTCTTTGATCTATTTTGATGTTAGGAAGATCCTCCATTACATTGAAGAGCCTCGGTGATCCAGGAAGTCATTGATTTAACAGTCATTTTCGCTTAAGCGAGAATAATTTAGCTTAAGCGAGAATGACTATCTTCTCCAAGAAGAATTCTCGCTTAAGCGAGAATAATTTAGCTTAAGTGAGAATTCGGGCAGTATATATACTCACGAGGCAGAAAGAAAAATGGTCTTTGGTTCTTTGAAGGCGCGATTTTACGTCTAGAGCTCATGGAGGGCACGAGGAGCTTGTGGGAACATCTCCTCCTCTTCCTTTGGGTCTCCTTCTTCTTCCATCTTCCATGTTTGTAAGCTTTAGGGTTCTCCATGGAAATGGAGAACCAGATTCATCTTGGTAGGGTTAGATGTAGCCTATGAACTCTTGTGTAATGAATGATTGTTTCGTATTTATAAATGCCTTTTCTATCTATTACTAGTATTCTTGTTTCCGATCTTAAAGCTTGCATGTAATGGGAACGTTCATGGCTTGATTTTGGGGTTTCATTGAGCCAGGGATGGGATATGAAATCTTGAACTAAAACAAGAGTCCTTGTAGGTCATTGAGCCAGGGATGGGATATGATTCACATGTTGTCTTATATCCTAGTTCTTAATGCGGGTTTGCTTGTTAGATTGTCCAAGGGATTGGAGTTTGATAAGGAAAACCTAGGCTCTTTCACCTAAGGGATTAGGGCTAGAGTGTTTTAGTGGATTGACTTTAGTAAATTGATGGAGAGGAGATGAAATTGGTTATACACAAGAGTGCATTGGTGAAAACTAACCTTAACAATGTCATTTCATACCATTTCTAGTCTTTTCCATTTCCAAGTGCCTTCAATACCAAAGTCCAACCTTGTAATTACTTGTGAATTTATCTTTTTGCACATATTCTTAAATGATGAGTTGTTCTTGAGTCCAGATGAGTTGTTAATCGCACAATTTTCTAGTATTACGAGTCTCTTCGGAAAACGATACCTGGTCTTACCACGGTTTATTACTTGAACGATTTGGTGCACTTGCCAAAGAGATTAACAAGAGGTCGTCATTGAAAGCACCAAATGATAGGTGTTAGAGTGAACAATCTAGTATTCAAGGTATCAGGCCTCCAAGAAGAAAAGATAGAAATTTAGTGAATAATATTCCCTTCTCTCCAAAGTTCATTACAATGCTTATATTCACTGCATATAGTAACGGTTTATCCGTATATAACAATAACCACATAAACACAATAAGAAAAAGTTTTAATAGAAAAGATTCTCACAAAATAAACATAATACTCTCTCTCAATGCCCGAACTCGTTCCAATATGTGGGTCTCCTAATATTTCTTTTGGGCCTAAAACTAACACTTTTAGTTGACCCAATATCCTTCTAAATGCATATTGTATCAAGGCCCTTCAACGTTTCAATCACGCCTCAACTAACGGCCAAAAACTATCACTCTTGGGCCAAAATGACGTGTCGAGCTGTAATCATGAAGAAAAAATACATATTTGTTTGTGAAACTCTATTGGTGCCATTACAGATTTTGACTATTTTGCCGGGGAAAGATGCAACAATTTGGTGTGCTCTTTAGATTGTGAACTCTTTCTCACCTCAATAGGAGAAAGTTTTGTTTTCATGGAAAATGCTATAAACGTTTGGTCTGATTTGAAGGAACTATTCTCACAAGATATTTGATTCGTGTTCAGAGCTTCAACAAGAAATCTATAATTTCAAGCAAGGATCTTTAGGTGTAACTGAATTTTTTTTTTGAGTTCAAGAGAGTTTGGGAGGAGCTTGAATGTTATATGCCCATTCTGACTTGCTCTTGCGCTATTCAAGGTAATTGTCAAGCCATAGGTAATGAAAGTGATAACTATGTCGTTGATATAATTGAATTAATTCTACTAAATTATTGCAATTTTAAGATAGTAGCCAATAAATACTACTAAATTATAACAACTTTAAATTTATAGCCAACAAAATAAAAAATTTAATATCAATCCTAAATTATCTTCCAACGAATATAGAATTGATTCGGCTTCTTATAAAATTTATACACTAAAAGAATTAGTCAAATATAATAAAAATAATACAAGAAGATAAAAGTAAAGTAAAAAAATTAAATCATAAAATAATAAAAGAAGAAAATAAATAAAAGTGTAAAATTATAAAAGAGATAAAAACACTAATAAAAAAATAGATTGATTTCTCTACTTTTTCAAAATAGGATTTATCATTTGTTATCTAATAAGGATTATCATCCAATTAACTATTATCTTAGATATTTAAATTAATAAATGTAAATTTAATATTAATTTATTGACATTCTTATTATTAACCAAAGCACATTTTCGATTAAAAGTACAAAGTTTATAGATTAATCATAATAAATTTAACCAAACTACAATATTAATTAAATATTACCTCTTATATCAATTAAAAAACCAATTAACCAAAGAACATTATTTATTAATTGTAGTTAAAGTTTTCATTTTTAATCAAAAATACATTCTCAATTAAAATTAAAAATGCTTGTCATGATTGATATGTTTTTGTAGATTTAGCATTCAGTAACTTGCATAATTACTTTTACTTGATTTAAGATAAAAGACATAGATAAAAATAAATCACAAAGAATTGAAAGAACAAATAAATTTATTCATCTAACCTTATAATCCAATTAAGAAATTATAACAAAATCAACCCAAAGGTTTAACACTCCATGAAATGTAGAAATAGCATAAAAATAAAAAAAAAGAATGGTGGAGATGAAGTTGTTAGGTCCCCCGAAGGGTTCGCGAACTTTTCTAATGTATTTCCCTAATTTTTTTATATAGGAATTGGATTAGGCTGTGATTTGAACTTTTCTTTTGTTATAATCTTCTCTACGATAATGTAATCTCTTTCAGGCATAAATAATCTAATATCTTCCAGATACATATAGTTGTTGTAGAGATCTAACAAGATTTAAGAAAATCTTATCAAATTTAAAAATATTTGACAAATATTATTTTTTGAAATTTACTTATATAACTAAATAAGATAATTATCTAGAGATATATTTGTCCCAAATTATTTTTTATCATAAAGATTTATCAATTATCAATAAAAGAACCACAAAGTATAATTTTTGTTGTCCGTTTACTTTTATTGACTTTGCTAAATTTTTTCATTATTTTTTTGCTTTCTCCATTTTGGCTTAAATTTTTATGATAATTATTTGTTAATTTTGGATTTATCTTTAAGATATTAAAATACTTTAATAAATTTATTTTTATATATTCCTGAACTGAATTTAATTGCAGTCCTACTTCCATGTCTTAAAATATCTAAAAAATATTTATGTAATTAAAAGATTATTTTTAACTATTTGTTCATGCTCAATATTTAAAGAAACGCTGTGCGCGGTTTTATTAACAGTTACTTTTTTCAAGACCTATTGAAACACATAATCCGTTTGGGATTGGTATATGTAAGAACCTCACCTCCTTAAATGGAGATATTGTTTTCAACCTTATGTGTGGTCACAAGGAAACAACCTATTCATTGTGAGTCTCTCGCTCTTTCTGTCACAATGAATAGATTTGCATAATAGGACTTATGTGTAAACTTAATACAATAGATTTGCATCAGGAACTACAAGATACCAATAGAACTACATAAAAAATTGAGTGATCGACCGAAGGGACCCCTTGGCAGTTGCTGCGTTTAGCATTGCCATCCATAATGGCGGAAATTTGTTGGAAGCGGTATACATAGCAGGGATGATCAACAAACCACACGATGTCAGATTTCCTGAATTATAATTCAGGTCTGGAAACTGAGTCATTGGAAGCTGAGATTCTTGATCTTGTTGATTCAGTTAGAGGGACAATGTTGCATATGACAAATGAGAATTTTGTGTCGAAGGCTATGTCTGACTATCCTCAAGCTCCTCATTCGAATTTGGTGAGCATCGTCTTACATGATTTTTATGTATACTTGAGTAAAATATTTTCCGGTTACTCACAAATTTCCGCACCTATAGAACACCTATTTGTGTGCAAAACAAGCATAGTGAGATAGAATGTGTCAGCAGGCTAAGTTCATATAATCTAAATCGTAAATTTCATTCTAACAAGGAAGTTTCCATTCTAGTTCCATTTAGGGGATTTTCTTTTTTCGAGTACACAGGCTCAAATAAGGCAAGTCATAGATTTTGAAACATCCAAAAAATGTGTATGTTTTTTCAGTGCATTACTGTTGATCTTATTTATGTATTTACGAAAATATACTAGAAGAGTTCTCTTTCGAATGTAATTTTAGATCTAGACAACTTTTTTAGGTATGGTCCGCATCATCTTTTAACAAGCAGTACTTTTTTAAATAAGTGTTTTTTATTGTTGTCTGTCAATACTTATTTTAGAAAATGTTGTTTATATTAACAACATAGACAATGTTTTTTCAAATAGTTTTTGTCTATGATCCATTTTTTTAATTTATTTTAATTTTTCAATAGATTGTGTTTACATATAAGCGTTGTTTATTGTGTAATTTCTTTTTTAAAATAATTTATTTAATTTTGCAATAAACACAGTTTTATCAAACTTGTATATATATTGGTTCAATACATAGTTTTCTCAAAAATAATCCTCATTACTTTAGTGTATGAATACATAATTGCTCAAAGTACTATAACATATAAACATACATCCAAAATATGGTTCAATACACATAGTTTTACCAAAAATGCATCATCAATACTTTAGTGTATGAATACATAATCGCCTACTAACCTATAAGCATATCTACAACCATGACATGGTTATCTAAGCATATATACAATCATAACATATTAACCTATAAGTACTTATTAACGACATAAAAACACCAATTTTTTCTAACTTCAATTATTTGATTGTTAGAATATTCTTGACATCTGCAACTAGGAAATTACTACAACAAAGAAAAATAACATAAAATTAGTTAATTAAAATTCTACTACAATTAATTATTTATAGAATCAAGATAACATAGATATGTTGGGATTGTCCCTCTTTCATAGTACGTAATAAATTCCTTCATATAGCGACAAATGTAATACACACAATCATTGTTGTTGGGTTGTTTTGGACACTAGAAAACCAAAAGTAGAAAACATCAATATAAGGAAAATCATTTGCACCTTCAATACTTTTCTTTCTTAATTATAGATTATAATAGAAACTTTAGTGCACCCAAATTGATCCTACCCTCTAAGACTTGTTCAATTCAAACACGTAACAACAACCTTTTGATACCAAATAGAATCAACGCCTATGACACAAGTTAAATCTATCCTACACAACTCCACATTTCCACACAATTCATGTAAGGAAAATAGACCCTTCATTAGCCAAAAAGGTTCAGCATATTCACTAGCCTAACAAACAAGGTAATCACTCAAGTATGGTAAACACAAAAGCACAAAGACTACACTAATAACTTGAAATAAACAATTGTGATGTACCTATATTGGTATCCACTTGATATTGTTTAATTTAGACTTTGAAACCATGGATCCCCTTTGAGCTTAGTAGGTTTGTATAACCCTAATTAATACATAAGTTTAAAAACATATATATAAGTAAAAGTGTATATATATATATATGTGTGTGTGTGTGTGTGTGTGTGTGTGTGTGTGTGTGTGTGTGTGTGTGTGTGAATCATACTTATACTCTTACATGTCAAACAACTTCTTCAAATCTTGTCTTATACTGATATCTACCGCCAATGGGTCAAGATAATGAATTATCCCCAGTTTAAGATTGATTCTAAGCAAGATCCAATTGATGAGGATGCTCCAACCAAGGTTGTGGATTTAATGCAGCAGAAGATGATAATCAAAGTTGGGCAGCAGAGATGTAAAGGTGATTTAGTGATTGTATATGTGATGAACAAATCTTAGATCCCCAAAAATGGAGTCAAGAACTTGTTAACCCTCGGCAAGTGTAACCGAATCGTATCAAGTAATAAAACATGGTAAGACCAAGTATCGTTTTCCCAATAGACTCACGGCCTAAACAATTGTGTGGTTTATTTATTAGCTCAGACTTGCAAAACTGATTGATTAAGATTTAAATGCAAATACTCAAAAGTAAATATGTATGCATGTATTGATAAATGGGAAAGAAGAAACAAAACACGTGATTTGAATTATATAAATGAATATGTTGTTGGGGTTTATCAATTTCATCCTATCCACTCTCTTGTATTTAGGAATTCAACATTCTTTTCATTAATGTTAATGTCACTTTCTAAATTACTTAAAATCCGATGTCTCGGCGAAGAAAGCCTATCCTTAATTATGAGTTCATACAATTCCTAGCATCCCTAATAATTAATTCTGAACCACAGAAGCTTAAAGGCAATCAACTATCATACCCCTATGTCTAGGTTGGTAAGATACTTTTGGGAGAGATTCCCCAGATCTAGATTTCCCCGTATGTGTTCATATCGACAAAACCAATAATCATGACATCAAATGAGTTAAACAATGCATGCTTTGAGCAAAGAGGAAAATTCCTAACTATTAATGAAAGAAAGCATGTATCATAAAGATGATTTTGAAGAACAAATTCCATACAAGAGAGTTTCTAAGGATTTACATTGATTCCCCAACAACAAAATAAGTTTAGTTCACCATATTCATGGTGAAACTAGATGAAATACAATGAAAGAGTGAAAGATAGAACCCTAGAAAGTTGAGAAAGGAGCCTTAACATCCAAAATCCTCCTCCAAGGGGTGAAAGAGTGTGTTTCTGCTTCGTTCCAGCCAAAGATACAAACCCTAGGACGTCCTAAAGCTTATATAATATTCTAAAAAAGATAGAATAGTAGGCCCAAGCCTAGAAAAATGCCGCTCAGCGGTAAATACCGCTCAACAGAGCGGTAGTAGTGCGTTTCACTTCTTCCCCTCAGCTCTAGTTTTCCCCTCAGTGGTGCCAACGAGTACTGAAAAAGTGCCTCTCAACGGTAGTTGGCACTCAGCGGTACTTGCTGATTCTCTTCTTTTGCACTTTTTGTGTTGTTTTCTGTCTCCATCTCTTTCCTACTTCACTTCTTTCATCAATTTCATCTTTAAACCTGCAAAAACAAGGAAATCAAGCATAAAACCTGTCCAACTCTCTTATTTCCAACAATTCAACAAAATCATGAGTTCAAGCTAATTTCTAAGTCATAAAGGTTGTAATTGAAGTAAATTTTAAGTATAAAAATAACAATTTTTCAACTGTTATCACAACCTCAAACTTAGAACTTTGCTTGTCCTCAAGCAAATAAGATGTAACTCAATCTTCTACCAATCCATTCAATGGTTCACCACATTCAAAACTCCTTCTTTCAAGATAAGTAAATACTCAATTTAGCTCATCACCAAGACTTCAATCAAGATGTGCACATGCTTTTAGTGTTCACTCAATCACATCATATCCAACAAATGCTATTATCATGAATGATCAATCAACTAAGCAAAGATGTTCTTATGTGTTCATGGAATATATCCTCACTAGATAAAGTGTTTCACTCAAACACACAAGTGTATACGAGATATTCACTCATTCACTCTACTATTACAATGTCACATGAATCAACTTTGCCATTCAGTTAACCATAATCAAAAACACTTACAAGCACACATCATCACAAGGAATTTTCAATGGATTATAATGTGGTTGGGCTAACAATAACAATTGGTTTTTCTAGATCACAAAACCCTTGAGTTAAGAGAATAATCTAAACACAACCATTCTTGATTATTCCCAACTTTCTTTTGCATTGAGCTTTTCTTTTCTTTTTCTTTTCTTTCCTTTTTCTTTTTCTTTTCAGATGCTTAACTTTTAGCTCAATGCTTTTTATTTTCCCTTTCTCTTTTCCAACAACCCCAAACTTGAACATTTATCAATACCACAGAATATTTTCATCTTAACTCAAGGTAAAGCTTTTCAAAAAGGGTTTTCAAATCATGTTCAAGGATAAGGGTTCAAAGGATAGAACACATAGTGCTCTCTTTTAGTGGGCTAAATTCATGCATTTGGCTAACAAAAAGGGTTTCCAATAAATGACCTTGATCATATGATGTAAACAAGCAAATGATTCAATCACAAAAAACTTGGGCAAAGTCATTTATGCTTTCACAGTAATAGTATTCAACAATAACAACTCTGGAGCTCAAAACCTCACATATAAGCTCATTCACATTCCACATACACATCCTGCTTAGCATCATAATCACAATCACAACATCATGCATTTGTTCACATAGCTCGTGAACCACCTGTATAAGCATATAATGTGCACATTCTCAACATCAATCAAGATTCAAACATCATCAAGCAATACTCATCATGCAATCAGTCATAAGCAAACCATCTGTCAACACCCAATTTCGTCCGGATTGACTAAATAACGACTCTCTTTTTATTCTGCCTTATTTCTATTTTCCTTATTTTTATTTTTATTTTTATTTTTTTTTTATTTTATTTGTTATGTATTTTATTTCTTTAGTTCACTTTATTATATTTTATTATTTTATCCTTTTTGTCTTTCTTGGTTATTTTATTTTATTTTACTATTATTAAGTTATTTTACTTCATTTTATCTTCTTAATTTTATTTTACTATATATCATTTCATTTTATATTATCAGGGGTTTTTGATCCTTTTTGGCATCCGTAACCACCCCTATGCTCTACACACATCCGTAACCACCCCTATGCTCTACACACACCCGTAACCACCCCAACCTTCATCATCATTCCCTCATTTTTTCCTAGCCTCTGCCCACTCCAACCTTTGTCTCACCAACGGCCATCACCCTCTTCATCCCCTTCATCTTTCATTTTCATCTCCAACACTTAATACCCGTAATCATCTCCAATACCTGTCATCATCTCCATCCCCTGCTACAACTTCCATTCACCATCACGGGTACACACAAAATTTCTATTCCTCCATTCACTCAACAGAACCTTATTCTCCCATCCAGCTTCGACTTTATCTTTCAAAATAAAAAAAACACACGCAAAGCCATCTTCATTTTTTCTCACACACACAAATTGATTCCTCTTTCACTAGAACAGAGAAACACCTTCTTCATCATTTTCCATTCTTCCCCCATCTTGTACCTGAAAAACAGAAAAGAACTCACTCGGTTCCTAACCTCAACCATGTTTCCCATCACATAAATTCATTCCAGCACCCAAAACAGAAAATGGATATCAGAGGGGTATGGGAATAATCGTCGGCTGCAAGTTCTAAGTTCAAATGAAGGGGGGTAACTGTCGGAGTTCGGTTGGTGGCAGTGTTGTGTGAAAAATGAAGGGGAAGGGGATTTCCCCATTGCCGGCGAAGACGAGAAAGAGGGACGAGAGAGAGGCGCCGCGGTTGGAGACGGTTCCGGTGGCGCTTGGGGTTGCCGCCGACGCCAAGACTGGAAGAGGTGGTGGCGCGGTGGCTGGTTTCGGTGGCGCAGTGGCTGGTTTCGGAGGAAACGGTGTTCGGCGATGAATGGGAGCGCTTTTCCCTCACGCGCGAAGAGAAGAAGAAGAAGGGGAACGTGGTGTTGTGGCCGGCGATGGCTCCGGTGGCGTCTGTCGTCGTTGACGACGCCGCGAACCGCGGCTAGCGGTGGCCGGTTTGTGGGGAGGCTGAGTCATGGCCGTGGGTGGCAGAGATGAGCGTCTCTGTTTTCTTTCCTTCAGAGGAGATGACCCTGGGTCTCAGGCTGCCTACACAAATGAATTGAAGTTGGAGGAACCCCTAATGGGTTTCTGATTAGGGTTAAGAGGTTTGGGCTGGTGCGGTTTGCTTCCCATCTCTTCTTGCCACACGTGCAGCTCCATTCGCACCCCTTTTCATTTGGGTCGAAGCCCAGTTTGTTTCTGCAAACAAAAATAAAAAACAAGAATTGGGCTTGAGCACATTATTTCAGGATGCACCTCCAACTTTACTGCTGCACCCCTATCTTGGGACCTGGATAAGAAATCTCGAGTTGCACTCTTGGTTTTTTATCTCTGCACCCCTATTCTTATTGGGTTGTTCTCTTGCTTTATTTTTATGCTTTTGTTCTTTTATTTTTATTAGTATTTGTTTGGTTATTAGTTTTTACTGTATGTAACCCCTTGTATGATAACCTCACTCCTTGATCTTGTCTTTTATTTTCATTTTAGTTTATTTGCTGCACTTTAAACACGAAAATGACGATAATAAAAATAATAATAAAAAATTACAAAAATATTTTAAAGGTTTAAGCACACGTGTGACCGCTCGCATCGTCCTTGTGCTAAAAACTTTTTCTTCTTTTCTTAAATAAAATTTCAAAAATATGTTTTAAAGGTTTAAGCACACGTGTGACCGCTCGCGTCGTCCTTGTGCTAAAAACCTTTTCTTCTTTTCTTAAATAAAATTTCAAAAATATGTTTTAAAGGTTTAAGCACACGTGTGACCGCTCGCGTCGTCCTTGTGCTAAAAACCTCTTCTTCTTCCTTAAATAAAATTTCAAAAATATGTTTTAAAGGTTTAAGCACACGTGTGACCGCTCGCGTCGTCCTTGTGCTAAAAACCTCTTCTTCTTCCTTAAATAAATTTACAAAAATACGTTTTAAAGGTTTAAGTACACGTGTGACCGCTCGCGTCGTCCTTGTGCTAAAAACCTCTTCTTCTTCCTTAAATAAATTTACAAAAATACGTTTTAAAGGTTTAAGTACACGTGTGACCGCTCGCGCCGTCCTTGTGCTAAAAACCTTTTTCTTCTTTTCTTAAATAAAATTTCAAAAATACGTTTAAAGGTTGAACACTCGTGTGATCGTTCGCATCGTCCTAGTGTTCAATACTTTTCTCTCTTATTTACGTAATATTAAACGAGGGTATGAGTGCTCGTGCGATCGTCCGCATCAGCCTAGCACTCAATACTCTCAAGTTTTCCTAAATAAGTAAATAATGGTATGTGTGCTCGTGCGATCGTCCGCATCAGCCTAGCACTCAGTACCCTTAAGTTTTCCTAAATAAGTAGATAACGGTATGAGTGCTCGTGTGATCGTTCGCATCGGCCTAGTGCTTAATATCGTTATCTCTCTTTTCAAAAATAATTAAAAATATTTAAATATCATTTTAAAGGTATGAGTACTCGTGCGACCGTTCGCGTCGGCCTAGTACTCATTACCTTCTTTTTCTCGAAAATATAAAAAACATAAAATCTCCAAAAATTAAAAACATCTGCTTTTCCAAACAACAAACAATCTTTTAGCTAGAACTACGTAACCCTGATTTCTCATTTTGAATGAGAATACGTAGGAGCAAGGTCAATCCTTGTCGGGCCCAAAAAAAACTAAAAAATATGTTTTGTTTATTTAGAATTTTATTTTAGGGATAGTTAAACATTTTTTGAAAACCACATCAAAGTCGCGTATTTAGTTAAAGGTACTGCCTTAGGGCAGGCGTTGTAGGGTGCTAACACCTTCCCTACACGTAACCGACTCCCGAACCCAATCTTTGGTTTTCGTGGACCGTGCTTTATCGTTTTGAGGTTTTTCCATAGTTTTCCATAATAAACTATGGTGGCGACTCCAAATCTCTTTTCAAAACCCGTTTCTTTTTGGATCGTCGTCCCGTCGCGATTCCGGTTGCGACAGATGGCGACTCCACTGGGGACGTCTAGAGAGTCGAGCCATTTAATTAGAGGCGCGAATTTGGTGTGGGTTTTGCTTTGTGTTTTTCTTTCCCTTTTCTCTATCTATGTGTGATATTCGGAATAACTGCAATAACTGTGGAATATTGAACCCTAGGGTAGACAATATGTTTATATCTGCCTGGGAATTTTTCTGGTTGTTTTGCAGGTGAGGGTTTGGGTGTGCATAATTTCCTCCCTTCACACACACACTTTTGGCATATCATGAGTGAGGCCCTATACCCGGGTCTGAGCGTAGTTTAGAATTAGAGGAGTTGTGTAGCGGTGTCACTCTGGGATGTACTTCCTGTTTGGCTATCGTGAGAACTCCAGCTAGAGTTTGTTCTCTTCATATGTGTTTCCACACCTAGTTGATTACTCGACTGTTGTGGAGATGCTATGAAGGGGGCCATAGCTCTAGTGACCGTCGACCTTTAAGTTTAGGGAACCATCCTGGTGAGATTGCATATGGTTGACCTCGAATCCGAAGCGTTGAACCTTATCTAGGGCACAAAGGGAGATGTGTGCAGCCTTATAATCCTCATTGTTTCTTAATAAAATCCAACGCCTTGTACATATCTTTATACCGTTTTTATACACCTTTTTCTTTTCTTTCTTTCTTTTTCTCATGCATTTTTATGGTCTTGTCACTGGTTCTAGTCAGGAAATTATAAATTTGTGACTAAGCCTTTGAGATAAAATGGAAATTAACATGAAATCTGAAGTCAAGGGGGGTTCAAGTTCAGACATTTTAAAGGAAAGGATAGCCATTGAAGTAAGGGAGGGTAATATGGATGGCCTGAGAGAACAGCTGAAGAAAATGGAGACAACCCAAAAGGATGCATTCAGGAAGGAGTATGGGAATTTGTTGAGCCTGTCAGAGGTGGAAGTTCAAACATCGACCATTACTGCTTTAGCCCAATACTATGAACCACCACTGAGATGTTTCACTTTCTGGAATTTCCAATTGGTGCCTATGGTAGAAGAATTTGAGCAAATCTTAGAATTACTTCTCGAGGGCAAAGCTCTATACAAATACCTTGGGCAGTTTACCCATGTCTTGCAGCTAGCGAGAATTATAAAAGTACACCATGTGAAGTTGGAGAGGGAGAGAGTTAATGCTTAAGGGTAAAGCGAGGAGCCTTCCTCGGAGTTTACCTGGAGTGGTACTTGTATCGTTCGACTAAGGAGGAAAGGTGGGAAATAATTACGAATGTACTAGCTCTTATCCTCTATGGTGTCATGCTCTTTTCTAATATCATGGATTTTGTCAGCTACGTCGTCATAAATGTATTTGTGGGATACAAAGTTTGCTCTAAAAAAATCCAGTCACTATTGTCCTAACTGAAGTTTCCAAGACCCTTAGTCAAGGTTATGATCCATCTAAAAAGAAGATCTCTCGCATGAGTAAGGCCATTTTGAATGCCACATGTCATGTGGAGGAGTTGTTGCGGTGTAAAACAGAAATTGAAGGAGCAAATGAATGGGTGCAGCTTTGCGCAGGCTTATAAAGAGAACATTAATGGCGTGTCCCTTGGCAGCATAGATCGCATATTATATATCATTGCAGGAGCTAAAAACGAGCTTGGAAGAGTCTCCAACAAATTATAGAGATGAATCAACCACAAGGCACGCAGAAACGCTCGTCACACATGCAGAAACGCTCGGCGCAAGAGTGACGCCAAGCGAACGTTCGTCCAGCTCTCTGAGGACGACGCTCGTCCTGGAGCAGAAGAGGACGCTCGTTTTGAAGACGACGCTCGTCCTGAAGCAGAAGAGGACGCTCGTTTTGAAGACGCTCGTCCAGATGACGTGAGAAGAGGACGTTCGTCCACGACTCTTAGAGAGGACGATCGTCCAGGCAGAAACGGACGCTCGTCCTGGAGCAGAAAAGGACGCTCGTTTTGAAGACGACGCTCGTCCTGAAGCAGAAGAGGACGCTCGTTTTGAAGACGCTCGTCCAGATGACGTGAGAAGAGGACGTTCGTCCAGGACTCTTAGAGAGGACGATCGTCCAGGCAGAAATGGACGCTCGTCCTGGAGCAGAAGAGGACGCTTGTTTTGAAGACGACGCTCGTCCTGAAGCAGAAGAGGACGCTCGTTTTGAAGACGCTCGTCCAGATGACGTGAGAAGAGGACGTTCGTCCAGGACTCTTAGAGAGGACGATCGTCCAGGCAGAAATGGACGCTCGTCCTGGAGCAGAAAAGGACGCTCGTTTTGAAGACAACGCTCGTCCTGAAGCAGAAGAGGACGCTCGTTTTGAAGACGCTCGTCCAGATGACGTGAGAAGAGGACGTTCGTCCACGACTCTTAGAGAGGACGATCGTCCAGGCAGAAATGGACGCTCGTCCTTGAGTAGAAGAGGACGCTCGTTTTGAAGACGACGCTCGTCCTGAAGCAGAAGTGGACGCTCGTTTTGAAGACGCTCGTCCAGATGACGTGAGAAGAGGACGTTCGTCCAGGACTCTTAGAATGGACGATCGGCCAGTAGAAGAGGACGCTCGTCCAGTGGGATAAGAGGGCGCTCGTCCAAGATTTAGGACGTTCGTCCAAGCCAGAGAATAGGACGCTCGTCCAAATTTCAGTGGACGCTCGTCTGCTTTCGATTTTTCCACGGGCGCAACTTTTGCTGATGTGTCTATTTAATCCAGAAATACGAAGGGCTTACGGTCTTTGGTTCTTTGGAGATGCATCTCACTTAGAGGAGAGCTTGGAAGGCTGCTAGGACTCGTGGGAACACTCCCTTTTCCCTCTTGGTTTCTTCATCTTCTTTCATGGCCATTTTATGTTGTGAGGAATGAACTTTTGCTAAAATGCTTCATCGAGTTAAGAACGCTTACAAGAATGTTGTTCGTTTCAAGGGAGACCCAAGATAATGGACTTTTAATAAAGATTCCCTTAGCCAATGAATTGCAGAGAAGGTTAGGACAATCAAGTTACCATTCAAGTCAATCCCTGCTTACCGAAAAAAAAACTTCGTAGTGCTGAGCAGCAGATGAAAACAGCATTTGAGAAACTAGAAAAAGAATGTTAGCATCGAGCTAAAAAGGAGACATAAAGAATTGATAACTCAAATGAAGAGGCATATTGTTGAGAAAGGGAGAATTGGAAGTGACGTCTCTCACAGCTAGCTTCCCTTGCCGATGAAGCCATTGAAAACGTCCCTAAGTTCTTAGCTGATGCTGAGTCTGTAATGTCAATCATCAACCCGCTTAAGGGGATTGAAACATTCCTCAATTGCTGCAGGGAACTTATCAGAGAAATGAAGAATGTTATGGCTAAAGCCCAAGATGGTTGACCAATACGTCCTATGTCTCACGTCTTGGGAACTTCTGAATGATGAACCACCTTATTGACTTTGTTTCATGTTAATTTCCAAATTACACCGGGGCAATATTTTCGCAACTTTATAATTTCCGACTAGAGTATTTGAACTACATTGTCTCTTCTTTTTCTTTTCATTTTTATTTTCTTTTTCTTAATTTGTTTCATCTAAAAAAAAAACAAAAATACATTTAAACATCCAAGGTACCCTAAAGGACTCGAACCAGTCACCAAATCTTAGAGAACCAAGGGAAAGTTCAAGAAAGGATGAAAATTGATATCAACCAATTGAAAGAACAAATGAGCTGAATCCTAGAGCTTCTGAATGTCTTACAAAGCCTTGTAGATTCGCGCGCATCATGAGCGCAACAAAGAGTTCCAAGAGCACAAACTTTCCCTCCTTATGGTCTCCCCTAGAATTACATTACACCCTTGGGAGTGGACTCGGGACAACTTTGCATTCAAAAGGCCGAAGAGAACGCAGTTGAAAGAGGAAAGAAGCTTGGGGCACTTTCATGGTCCCTACCGAGATGATTCAACCACGCCTTGTGAGTAAGACAATGACGAAGGAACCCGAGTTGAAATCTGCTCCTCGTGTCATTACGCCAATGGATGTTGAGGCTGACAGACATAAATTTGAAATGTTTTTGAAAAGTCGTGAGAGTCATAGAAGTTGGAGGAAGCCTTAAGTTTGAAAATGTTGTAAGGCTATGCTTAGTCCCAAATGTGGTGATACCTCCCAAGGTTTAAATTACCCAGAGGGACCACTTGTCTTAAGATCCATCTCATGACATATGGGAAGAAAATGGTTGTTCATGCATGCTGAAAAGTTCATAATTCATTTTTTCCAAGATAGTTTGGTTGGCGTGCCACCAAACTGGGGCACTCACCTTGAATGTTCGTGCATCCGGTCTTGGGGAAATCTGGTAGATGCTTTCTTGAGGTAGTACGAATATATCAGGGATGTGGCACCTGATAGATTACAACGGCAGACCTTAATGAAGGAGTCTAAATTGTTCAAAGAATATGCCAAAGGTGGAAAGAGACCGTTGCTCAAATGAAGTTTCATTAGAGTGACAAGGAAATGGTTCCCATATTCCTCAATACTCTGTAATCACCCTTCTGTGAGACCGTGGTGAGCAGTGTCTCCATAAGCTTTACAAACTTGGTGATGATCAAATAAAGAATTAAAATTTGTGTGAAGACTGAAGAGATCACTCAAGGTCCTACCATGGCAGTAAATGTGAACAAGTCTGGTCTAAGCTTGGGATAAGGAGAGAAGAAAGAGCTCAATCATATCCCACCGCTCAAATACCGTTGGCCTACCCTTTGAAACCGTTTTGAGGAAGATTGGAGACTAGACCCAAACTCAACTTCCTACCAAGCTGTCAGGTAGAAAAATGTTTGATCAAGAGAAAAGGCCTATGAGTTTCACTCCTATCCATATGACTTATGCAACATTTCTTCCAAGTCTCTGCATAAAAAGGCTTGGTCTCTACTTGTTACATGAAGCCTTTAAAGCCTCAATACCTCAAGACTCATGATACATCATACACAAAAGGTGATTACCATGGAGTGGCTATCGGTCATTCCACCAAAAATGCTGGTGGTTCAAGCGCAAAGGCAAACTTTGATTCATTCAAGATGGTTAAATTGTGAAGAAAGTCAATCCAACATTGAGGCAAGGCTTGAGAATGCCTCTACAAATGCCATGAGGAAATGAAGTGGGCTTTAAGACCACACAAGGAATCATAAGTCATTGTACAAGTGAATTTGATGTTGTGGGGTGTCTTCCTATGGAGAAGTATGCTCATTGGTATCACGTCTTCATCCATGACTTTGGATGCAAGCATTCACTACAGGGTTTCTCCAAGTAGTGCTGGAAATCGAGTCCTGAGAGGGTATCGAAAAAAAAAAAAGAAAACAAAATTGAAAAAAAATGAAATAAAGTCAATCTTGAGTCACTTATCTTTCTCGCAAATCGTCAAACTTTTGTTTTTCGAAAATAGAAAAGAGCAAAAAAAAAAAAAAAAATGATGAATAATCAAAAGAAAAATTGGGATGTCAAGTTTTTCTAAGGTCAAGTGTTTAATCAAAAAAATAACAATTTGACGCTTTCTCCCGAGACGTTTGTGCGCATTTTGCTTGAAAACCTTCACCCTTCACTGTTCCAAAATAAAGGATGTTCCCCAACAAACACTGTCACTGCCCTTAGTAATGATGTAAGCCCTTACACTGGGGCAGATTGGCCTGGCCAAAATTTTCCTTGCTTGCGCTAGTTGGGTGATCCCCGAATCCATTGAGACAAATAGAGGAACTTTTCAAAAAGAGAATAAGTCCACTAGATTGAAAACCCGAAAGGGCAGTCTAGAAAGGAAAGGAAAGGGACAAATCACTCATGTTGAGGTCATCTAGTCGTAGAATTAATCTTTTGAAAAGAAAGCAATCAGAATTTGAAATGATGTGTGGCCATCTTTTCTTTATCAAAAAAAAAAAAAAAAAAAAAAAAAAAAAAAAACAAAATATATCCATTGTCACCCCGTTTGAGCCAAAAATAAATTCTCTTTCAAAATTATTCCCAAGCAAGGGTTATCATCAATATGAGTCAACTCATGATGCAAATGAAGAGCACTCAATGATCAAACGAAGAAATTGCATCAAGAAGAGTGAACAAAGAAAAAACAAAAAGAACAAAAAATCACAAAGTGATGATAAAAAAAATGAAAAAATCGAAGTTCAAGAAAAAAAAAAGCAAAGTGCTCAAAAAGGTCAAAAAGTTGACACAATGTCAGATGATAACCCTTGTTTCAAAAAAAAATAACCGACAAACATTCATTTGGGCCTTTATACCCCTTCCTTTCAATACCTTCTAGCCCTAGCCACATTACAAGCCTAATAAAGTCCACGCAGATTGAATAATGTTTGCTCAAATTTTCATAAAGCTTAATTTTGCGATAAGACAAAATGACTTGAAATGTGTCCAAAAAAAAAAAACAAACAAAAAAAAAAAAAACAAAAACTTTGAAAATGAAAAAAAAAAGAAAAAATAATGTCTCAGGAAGAAGGGATCTCTTTGCCAACTAAGCAAAAGCATGCAAAAGAAAATCAGACCAATTGGGGTCATCCTTTTAGCTTATTCTTTTCATGCCCACTACCTCTTCCAGGTAAGAACCCATACCCGAAAAACTGGGGCAGATTTGTGAACCTCACACGAATTCTTCGCCAAACAACTCATTGACACATAATCCCAGACTGGAACAGCTTTGCGGATCTCACCTGAACTATCAAAGATCCATACCCCATGCTCATTTTCCCAAACACCAAACTGGGGCAGCTTTTGGGTGTCTCGTTTCCTTTAAGCAATGTATAAGGAATGATGTGCTTATGTGGCTGTCCCAGACTTCTCCAAACCATTCTAAATAGCTCTCATCCTTCACTTGCCAGTAAATTCAAGCATGTGTGCGTCGACGTCTCGAAAGAAAATTTCAAAATGTAATCATATCAAACATTAGACCTCGAATGTATGACATTCCTCAATTTCACAAAACACTGAAAATAAAGATCAGTTTGATGATGATTGCAAGTAAGATGAATGACTTAAGCAAAAAAAAAAAAAAAAAAAAAAATAAGATGAAACACAAAACAAAGCAAAGGTTTTCCATATGTGTGCATACATCAAAAGAAATTCTTTCAGATCAAAACCCTCTTCATTCATATGAATGGTTGTCAAATCCTTCTTCAAAAATACAAAAAGAATAACATTATGGTTTTCTCTTTCAAGTCATGTTGTTTCATGTTGATCATTGTTTTTTCTCTCATTTTAGGGTTGACACCCACATCTTTACACTCTATTCACCGCCTTTAAGTTAGTGTTTCAACATTCTACCATGGTCTTTATACTTTGTTTCTCTTATCCTCATATTAGGACCTTCTCTTTGGAAATGGTCACTGATACCTTTTCAAAAATCAAAATTTTGTCAAAAAAAAAAAAAAAAAAAAAAAAAAACCATTTCACAAAACTACAAGTTTCAAGAATTTCCAAATCCCAAAAGCCCAGTTTTCACACTGGCCCACAAGCCCAGTTTCCACACTGGCCCAAAAGCCCAGTTTTCACACTGGCCCCTAAGCCCAGTTTCCACACTGGCCCAAAAGCCCAATTTTCACATTGGCCCCCAAGCCCAGTTTCCACACTGGCCCAAAAGCCCAATTTTCACATTGGCCCCCAAGCCCAGTTTCCACACTGGCCCAAAAGCCCAATTTTCACATTGGCCTCCAAGCCCAGTTTTCACACTGGCCCCCAAGCCTAGTTTCTACACTGGCCCCCAAAGCCCAGTTTTCACACTGGCCCCCAAGCCCAGTTTCTACACTGGCCCCCAAAGCCCAGTTTTCACACTGGCTCCCAAGCCCAGTTTTCACACTGGCCCCAAGGTCCAGTTTTCATACTAGCCCCCATAAGCCCAGTTTTGCATGGCACCCTAAACTCAAGTTTTTCTTTTTGTAACGGCCCTCTGCTTGGCAATGGTCGGATTTAAATTTCTGTTCTATGAGTTTGGCCCTCTGCGAGGCAATGGTCAAATCCAGGTTTTAGTTTTCTGTTATTGACCCTCTGCATGGCAATGGTCAGATTTTAAATTTCTGTTCCGTGAGTTTGGCCCTCTGCGAGGCAATGGCCAAATCCAGGTTTTAGTTTTCTGTTATCGACCCTCTGCATGGCAATGGTCGGATTTAAATTTCTGTTCTGTGAGTTTGGCCCTCTGCGAGGCAATGGTCAAATCCAGGTTTTAGTTTTCTGTTATCGGCCCTCTGCATGGCAATGGTCGGATTTAAATTTCTGTTCTGTGAGTTTGGCCCTCTGCGAGGCAATGGTCAAATCCAGGTTTTAGTTTTCTGTTATCGGCCCTCTGCATGGCAATGGTCGGATTTAATTTTCTGCTCTGTGAGTTTGGCCCTCTGCGAGGCCGTGGTCAAATCCAGGTTTTAGTTTTCTGTTATCGACCCTCTGCATGGCAATGGTCGGATTTAAATTTTTGTTATGTGAGTTTGGCCCTCTGCGAGGCAATGGTCAAATCCAGGTTTTAGTTTTCTATTCTTCCATCTTTCTCTTTTGGAAATCCAGACGAAATTAGTGTTTCTTTCTTTACTTAGCTTTTACTCTGATAATACAAAAATATCAACTTTTCATATTATCCAGTAATAGCTAAGTAAAGAGGGGCAGCTGTCAACACCCAATTTCGTCCGGATTGACTAAATAACGACTCTCTTTTTATTCTGCCTTATTTCTATTTTCCTTATTTTTATTTTTATTTTTATTTTTTTTATTTTATTTGTTATGTTATTTTATTTCTTTAGTTCACTTTATTATATTTTATTATTTTATCCTTTTTGTCTTTCTTGGTTATTTTATTTTATTTTACTATTATTAAGTTATTTTACTTCATTTTATCTTCTTAATTTTATTTTACTATATATCATTTCATTTTATATTATCAGGGGTTTTTGATCCTTTTTGGCATCCGTAACCACCCCTATGCTCTACACACATCCGTAACCACCCCTATGCTCTACACACACCCGTAACCACCCCAACCTTCATCATCATTCCCTCATTTTTTCCTAGCCTCTGCCCACTCCAACCTTTGTCTCACCAACGGCCATCACCCTCTTCATCCCCTTCATCTTTCATTTTCATCTCCAACACTTAATACCCGTAATCATCTCCAATACCTGTCATCATCTCCATCCCCTGCTACAACTTCCATTCACCATCACGGGTACACACAAAATTTCTATTCCTCCATTCACTCAACAGAACCTTATTCTCCCATCCAGCTTCGACTTTATCTTTCAAAATAAAAAAAACACACGCAAAGCCATCTTCATTTTTTCTCACACACACAAATTGATTCCTCTTTCACTAGAACAGAGAAACACCTTCTTCATCATTTTCCATTCTTCCCCCATCTTGTACCTGAAAAACAGAAAAGAACTCACTCGGTTCCTAACCTCAACCATGTTTCCCATCACATAAATTCATTCCAGCACCCAAAACAGAAAATGGATATCAGAGGGGTATGGGAATAATCGTCGGCTGCAAGTTCTAAGTTCAAATGAAGGGGGGTAACTGTCGGAGTTCGGTTGGTGGCAGTGTTGTGTGAAAAATGAAGGGGAAGGGGATTTCCCCATTGCCGGCGAAGACGAGAAAGAGGGACGAGAGAGAGGCGCCGCGGTTGGAGACGGTTCCGGTGGCGCTTGGGGTTGCCGCCGACGCCAAGACTGGAAGAGGTGGTGGCGCGGTGGCTGGTTTCGGTGGCGCAGTGGCTGGTTTCGGAGGAAACGGTGTTCGGCGATGAATGGGAGCGCTTTTCCCTCACGCGCGAAGAGAAGAAGAAGAAGGGGAACGTGGTGTTGTGGCCGGCGATGGCTCCGGTGGCGTCTGTCGTCGTTGACGACGCCGCGAACCGCGGCTAGCGGTGGCCGGTTTGTGGGGAGGCTGAGTCATGGCCGTGGGTGGCAGAGATGAGCGTCTCTGTTTTCTTTCCTTCAGAGGAGATGACCCTGGGTCTCAGGCTGCCTACACAAATGAATTGAAGTTGGAGGAACCCCTAATGGGTTTCTGATTAGGGTTAAGAGGTTTGGGCTGGTGCGGTTTGCTTCCCATCTCTTCTTGCCACACGTGCAGCTCCATTCGCACCCCTTTTCATTTGGGTCGAAGCCCAGTTTGTTTCTGCAAACAAAAATAAAAAACAAGAATTGGGCTTGAGCACATTATTTCAGGATGCACCTCCAACTTTACTGCTGCACCCCTATCTTGGGACCTGGATAAGAAATCTCGAGTTGCACTCCTGGTTTTTTATCTCTGCACCCCTATTCTTATTGGGTTGTTCTCTTCCTTTATTTTTATGCTTTTGTTCTTTTATTTTTATTAGTATTTGTTTGGTTATTAGTTTTTACTGTATGTAACCCCTTGTATGATAACCTCACTCCTAGATCTTGTCTTTTATTTTCATTTTAGTTTATTTGCTGCACTTTAAACACGAAAATGACGATAATAAAAATAATAATAAAAAATTACAAAAATATTTTAAAGGTTTAAGCACACGTGTGACCGCTCGCATCGTCCTTGTGCTAAAAACTTTTTCTTCTTTTCTTAAATAAAATTTCAAAAATATGTTTTAAAGGTTTAAGCACACGTGTGACCGCTCGCGTCGTCCTTGTGCTAAAAACCTTTTCTTCTTTTCTTAAATAAAATTTCAAAAATATGTTTTAAAGGTTTAAGCACACGTGTGACCGCTCGCGTCGTCCTTGTGCTAAAAACCTCTTCTTCTTCCTTAAATAAAATTTCAAAAATATGTTTTAAAGGTTTAAGCACACGTGTGACCGCTCGCGTCGTCCTTGTGCTAAAAACCTCTTCTTCTTCCTTAAATAAATTTACAAAAATACGTTTTAAAGGTTTAAGTACACGTGTGACCGCTCGCGTCGTCCTTGTGCTAAAAACCTCTTCTTCTTCCTTAAATAAATTTACAAAAATACGTTTTAAAGGTTTAAGTACACGTGTGACCGCTCGCGTCGTCCTTGTGCTAAAAACCTTTTTCTTCTTTTCTTAAATAAAATTTCAAAAATACGTTTAAAGGTTGAACACTCGTGTGATCGTTCGCATCGTCCTAGTGTTCAATACTTTTCTCTCTTATTTACGTAATATTAAACGAGGGTATGAGTGCTCGTGCGATCGTCCGCATCAGCCTAGCACTCAATACTCTCAAGTTTTCCTAAATAAGTAAATAATGGTATGTGTGCTCGTGCGATCGTCCGCATCAGCCTAGCACTCAGTACCCTTAAGTTTTCCTAAATAAGTAGATAACGGTATGAGTGCTCGTGTGATCGTTCGCATCGGCCTAGTGCTTAATATCGTTATCTCTCTTTTCAAAAATAATTAAAAATATTTAAATATCATTTTAAAGGTATGAGTACTCGTGCGACCGTTCGCGTCGGCCTAGTACTCATTACCTTCTTTTTCTCGAAAATATAAAAAACATAAAATCTCCAAAAATTAAAAACATCTGCTTTTCCAAACAACAAACAATCTTTTAGCTAGAACTACGTAACCCTGATTTCTCATTTTGAATGAGAATACGTAGGAGCAAGGTCAATCCTTGTCGGGCCCAAAAAAAACTAAAAAAATATGTTTTGTTTATTTAGAATTTTATTTTAGGGATAGTTAAACATTTTTTGAAAACCACATCAAAGTCGCGTATTTAGTTAAAGGTACTGCCTTAGGGCAGGCGTTGTAGGGTGCTAACACCTTCCCTACACGTAACCGACTCCCGAACCCAATCTTTGGTTTTCGTGGACCGTGCTTTATCGTTTTGAGGTTTTTCCATAGTTTTCCATAATAAACTATGGTGGCGACTCCAAATCTCTTTTCAAAACCCGTTTCTTTTTGGATCGTCGTCCCGTCGCGATTCCGGTTGCGACACCATCATAACAGACAAGTTTTAAATTGAGAACATCAACCCTATTCTAAAAACAGAAGCAAGTAAGTTCAATATTACAAAACAAAAGATAGAAAAATCCTTCTCTAGTTCTGATAGCATCCATCAGTAGATGCTATCTCAACTCCTCATCAGCCTGTGTTGTCATTTGTATCTTCCTCCTCTTCATTATCTTCAGCATCCTCAAATGTGTCATCATCTTCATCTTCCTCCATAGCTGAAGCTTCAGCTGCTCCAGCTCTTTTGCCCTGGGTCTGCACCTCTGGCCAATCTACCACACTATGGAATTCATCCATAGTCCACCTGTGTGCTGGAGGTGTATCATATAGTCCAATAATCATCTCAGTAGTTGCCACTTGTCCTCTGTGGATGGACTGCATCTGTGCACCTATGAGAAACATGTACATGTCTCTCATCTGGAATGGCTCTGCCTCATAAGTCTCTACAGATGCCTGACTCTGTGCTGGTCTTCTTTCTCAACGAGGACGTTGTGGTGGAACTGGCTAAGCTGCCTCCTCTCCTCCACAATACTGCCTATAATAGGCCTCATCAATGGATTTCCTCGGCCTCTCCAATGGTGGAGCAGAAGTATCCACCCCAGTTATCTTGCACAGGTGTGTAATCAAGGAAGGATGCCCTAAATGTGCCTTATTGTTCATTGTGTTAGCACACATTTGTATTTCATTGGCAATCACTTGACCAATGTTAATGCTCATATTGCTGAGCACACAGTAGAGGAGAAGTGCCCTGTTGAGAGTGATGTCTGAAACATGCGAAAACGGCTGAATGTTGGCATGGGAGAATGTCATCCAATACTTAGCAAGAGGAGTCAAATCAGTCCTTCTGATATTCACCACTGCACCATTTCTGTTCCTCTGGAAGTGTCCTCCAAGTACACATAGAACACTCTCCACATCATTAAAATTAGTTCCTTCCTCCATACAAAAAGCAAACTGGCACTGCTATCCAACCTATTAAGTACCCAAAAAGCTGTTGATAGAGTTAGGATCAAACCTAATAACGTCGCCTCTAACATAGCTTAGGTACTCCTTAGCCAGATAATCACCCAACTTTCTTGCGTTGGTGTAAAATTCCTTTACCACTGCTATGTTGGCTGGTGCAGGGTATGTGGCCAATCTCCTCCAGTTTCGTCCCATCAGTTGCTCTCCAAACTGAGGAGCAAAGTTAGGTATCATTCCAGCTTTCCTCTCCATCAGGAGTCTCCTATCTTGAACAATCTTAAAGTGCTTCTCATGTTTGGGAGAGAGGAACCTACTAGAATGAGGTTATTCAAGTTCCTTATCTTTCCTCTTGGAGGCTGTGGTCTTCAATCTTTTGCCTGAAGAGGATGGCATCCCTACATCAAACACAAATTACAAAATCACAAAGCATGTTGTTAATCATTAGTAAACAACATCCCAAATCCATGTTAAACCACCGCTAAGGGGCACAAAAACCCCTCAACGCAACCAGTGCACCAAGCCAGCAAGAAAAAGAAGCCAAAAGCCAAGTCTGGTAGAGTCGCGCTCAAGGGTAATTACATCTGAATGGCGATTCTGCAAATTTTGAAAAATTGATTTTTAACACTTCCTAACTCCACCCACAAGCAATTTTCATACTTCCAAACCAAAATCAAGCATTTTAACCGATTCAAATATCAATTAATCCATCATATCATGCATAGAAATCAAAATCCCTAAAGAATCATGATTTGAACATTCATAATCATACCAATTCATGCTTTCAAAAACCCTAGAATGAAAAATTACTTGACTTACTTGGGTGGAAATGCTAGATGAGTAGAAAATGCTCTAAGAATGTGAAGAACTCAGTCCCAAAACCAAAGCTCTCTCCAAATCCCAAACTTAGATGCAAAACTAGTGAGAAAGTGAGTGGAAGAGGGAATTTATAAAGGAGAATGAAGGGAAAGATGTAGAGAACTCTTAGAAAAGTGTTTAGAAGTGTGTGAGAGGAAAGAAATATGAGAATAAACCCAAAATCGCACCCTAGGGTATAAAAATACCCTAATGGGCTCGGGTCCTGCTAAGGGCAACCCAAATAACCATTCTGCATAAGTACCGCTCAGCGGTAATTGGCGTTGAGTGGCACTTGCGTGAAATGATCTCCTTCTTCCTAGCTTGCCCTAGGTTCCTAATACTCATGCCTCTCACTCACTCCCTGCATTTAAGTTCTCAAGACACTCATGCATTCAATCATGCAACTAAAGCAGAATCAAAACAATCAAACAAAATATAGTAAATCAACTAGGTTGCCTCCCAGGTAGCGCTTGTTTAACGTCACGAGCCTGACCCAAAATCCACCAACACCCATCAATAGGTGCAATTTTACCTTACCAACACCCATCAGTAGGTGTAACAAACCTGTTAATAAACCTAGTATCCTTTAGTAGATACTTAACCAACTAGCATCCATTAGTAGATGTTAACTCAAAAAGTTTCAACATAAAAGTAATGTCCAAAATTAAAAAAAAAATTACAACCAATATCAATATAAAATAATGTTCTTAAATCAACTGGGGTGCCTCCCAGAAAAGCGCTCTTTTAACGTCACTAGCTTGACCCAGTAAAGATCATGTTCCATCTTCAATGTTGGTGTTTATCTTTCTTTCGTCACACCAACTCATCAGCTGCTTCCGGTCCACCTCTTTGACTCTTCTTGAATGTGGAGACTCAATTTCTATCACTCCATCTTTCTTATAGTCTTTAACAATCCACAACCTGTTTTTGAATTTCACATGTTTACCAGGTTTGGGTTGTGCTTGCCTTGAATCATCATGAACCGTCCGTCCTTTGCTATCTTGATCTTCTTCCCTATCCTGAAACAAGAAACAATTTTTACCTTTGAAGCTTGGCTTTGCATCTTGAGGACTAGTCATGAGTATATCTTGATATGTAGCTTTATAACTAGTCTTTGTCTACTGTTCCTCTTTGAAGACATCAATAACCACATTTTTATCTCGGTCTTGAAACACCACTATTCGTTCATCTACATCAATGATGAATTTAGCCATTTTCATAAATGGGCTTCCAAGAATAATAGGAACTCTTTCATCCTTTATCTCCATCACCACAAAGTCCACCAAGAATTTTATTTCTCCAACACAAACCATAACATCCTCTGTTATACCATACGGATTCTTTGAACAGCCATCCGCCATTAACAGATTCATCTTTATAGGCTTGACTTTAAGATCACCCATTTGTTCAAGTAAAGAATAAGGCATTAAATTAACGCTTGACCCTAAATCAAGAAGGGCTTTATTTACCTTTTACTTTTCTATGACACATGGAATGGTGAAACTTCCTGGATCTTTTTCTTTTGGAGGGAGTAGCTTTTTCTTGACTGCTTTGTAATCATTTGTCTCCTCTTCTCTATGTCTTTTCTTTGTGGGGACTTGTTCCATGGGCTTTCTATAATTTGCAATATGTTGCAATATCTCCATCAAAGGTAAATCACCATCCAATTGTTTGAATATTTCTGTAAAATGCCCAAACTGTCTCTCTTTCTCTAATCTCTCATAATCTGTGGGAAAAGGAAGAATATCTTCATTTTTATCTCTTCTCTCTCTTCTTTCTCTTTTCTCTCCACTCTCTTTTCTTTCTCTTCTTTCTCTTTTCTCTCCACTCTCTCTTCTTTTTCTTCTACTTTCTCTTCTTTTCTCTCTAACTCAACTCTTTCAACATTTACACTCACTAAAACTCTACAGTCTTCTTTAGGATTAACCTCAATATTAGCCCCAAAACTCTTATTAGGCATTTCTTCCAACTTCTTAGTTAACTTTCCAATTTGCATCTCCAAACTTCTAAGGGTTGCTTGAGTGTTGTTATGATTGGAGATGGTTACCTGCATAAACTGGTTAAGAGTTTCTTCCAACTTTGTATGTTTTTCATTGAGTGTAGACATATGTTGCCATAATGATGGTTGTTGCTGTGACCTATTAAATTGTCCTGATTTCCCAGCTTGTCCAGATTGTCCCTGACCTTGACCCATGCTTGGGTGAGGTTTCCATCCTTGGTTGAAATTACCTTAGCAGTATGGAAATTGATTGTTCATGAAATTTACATCTTCTATGGCCTCCACTGGAAAAGCACATTGACCATTGATATGGTCACCACCACATAGTTCACACATCTGTTGTTGAACTTGAGCAGCAGTTTTTAATTCATTCGGCAATTGAGCAAGTGTCTTTGTTAGATTCTCCAACTGTTGAGTTATAACCTTATTCTGAGCAAGCAGGGCATCACTTGACTGCAATTTACATTCCTCTTTCACTATGCATTTCATTGTCATTTGCAGCCATGTTCTCTATCAATTCTGTTGCTTCCTCTAGAGTCTTACATTTAATATTACCTCCAGCTGAGGCATCTAACATCAACTTGGTTTGTGAACCAAGACCTCCAAGGAAAAGTAGAACTACTGCTGCTTCATCAAAACCGTGCATGAGAGTTTTTCTCAAAAAGCTTTTGTACCTGTCTCATGCTTGACCTAATGTCTCCTCCATGCCTTGTCTGAAAGAAGAGATCTCTTGCTTCCCTTTGTTGACTTTAGATTGTGGGAAGTATTTATTCAAAAATTTTGCAACCACAGCTTCCCATTCTGTAAAACTACCTTCTGGATAAGAATTTAACCACAACTTAGCATTGCCTCCCAATGAGAAAGGAAACAAGCTAAGCTTGATTGCTTCATCTGGCCCTCCATTTATCTTCACGGTGATACAGATTTCATTGAAGGTGGTGAGATGTTCATATGGGCTTTCATGTGATAGCCCATTAAACTGATTGCTTTTCACCAAGTGTATCAATGTCGGTTTCACCTCCAGGTTTGCAACATTAACCCTCGGCCTTGCATACTGTTAAAATTTTGAGGGCCAACCAAAGTACTGTAATCTGCAAGAGTCTGTCTACCATTATTCTCCTCTGCCATATTTTCAGTGCTATGGTAAGACCTTTGTGGTAAAGGTTGTAAGAGTGTCTCAGGAGAAGGGAATAGTTCTCTTGAAGTTCGAACTCTCCTCCTCCTTCTACTTTCATTCAGGCCTTCAAGAAGAGGTTCAGAAATCTTTTTGCTTCTAGTCCGAATATTACCCTGCATACACAATGAAACAAAACCCTAGAAAAATTTTGTTTGCACAAAGATAGAAAAGAGAAGAAATAATCAAAAGATATAATTGAAAAGATAAGAAGATATAAAATAAAAACAGAAAAAATAAAAACAGAAAAAAAATAAAATAAAATAAAAATAGAAAACAGAAAATAAAATAAAAATAGAAAACATAAAGTAAAAACAGAAAAATAAAAAACAGAAAAACAATATTCACAACAAGTCAAAAATAATCAAAAATCACACAAATAGACTAGTTAAACCACGAATCCCCGGCAACGGCGCCAAAAACTTGATGAACAAATCTTAGATCCCCAAAAATGGAGTTAAGAACTTGTTAACCCTCTGCAAGTGTAACCGAATCATATCAAGTAATAAAACATGGTAAGACCAAGTATCGTTTTCCCAAGAGACTCACGACCTACACAGTTGTGTGGTTTATTGATTAGTTACGACTTGCAAAACCGATTGATTAAGATTTAAATGCAAATACTCAAAAGTAAAATGTATGCATGTATTGATCAATGGGCAAGAAGAAACAAAACACGTGATTTGAATTATATGAATGAATATGTTGTTGGGGTTTATCAATTTCATCCTATCCACTCTCTTGTATTTAGGAATTCAACATTCTTTTCATTAATGTTAATGCCACTTTCTAAATTACTTAAAACCTGATGTCTCGGCGAAGAAAGCTTATCCTCAATTATGAGTTCATACAATTCCTAGCATCCCTAATAACTAATTCTGAAGCACAGAAGCTTAAAAGCAACCAACTATCATACTCCTATGTCTATGTTGGTAAGATACTTTTGGGAGAGATTCCCCAAATCTAGATTTCCCCGTATGTGTCCATATCGACAAAACCAATAATCATGACATCGAATGAGTTAAACAATGCATGCTTTGAGCAAAGAGGAAAATCCCTAACTATTAATGAAAGAAAGCATGTATCATAAAGATGATTTTGAAGAACAAATTCCATACAAGAGAGTTTCTAAGGATTTACATTGATTCCCCAACAACAAAATAAGTTTAGTTCACCATATTCATGGTGAAACTAGATGAAATACAATGAAAGAGTGAAAGATAGAACCCTAGAAAGTTGAGAAAGGAGCCTTAGCATAAAAAATCCTCCTCCAAGGGGTGAAAGAGTGTGTTTCTGTTTCGTTCCAGCCAAAGATACAAACCCTAGGACGTCCTAAAGCTTACATAATATTTTAAAAAATACAAAAAAGTAGGCCCAAGCCCAGAAAAGTGTCGCTCAGCGGTAGTAGCGCGTTTCACTTCTTCTCCTCAGCGCCAGTTTTCCCCTCAGCGTTGCCAACGGGTACTGAAAAGTTTCCTCTCAGCGGTAGTTGGCACTGAGCGGTACTTACTGATTCTCTTCTTTTGCACTTTTTGTGTTCTTTTTTGTCTCCATCTCTTTCCTATTTCACTTCTTTCATCAATTTCATTTTTAAACTTCAAAAACAAGAAAATCAAGCATAAAACCTATCCAAGTCTCTTATTTCCAACAATTCAACAAAATCATGAGTTCAAGCTAATTTCTAAGTCATAAAGGTTGTAATTGAAGCGAATTTGAAGTATAAAAATAACAGTTTTTAACTGTTATCAATATGGTGGAGGAAGAGCTGTATGGAGGATGAATCTAGCTTAGACGGCCTTCATTGGAAGGAAGCTAGTTGGAGGTGGGAAAGCTCATTAGGAGGTGACTTTTGGACAGAGTTTTGGGTTGGAGAATGCAGTATAAACTCTTATATCATTCAAAAGTGGTTACAAAGGAGAGCTAGGAGTGAATTTATAGAAGGAATTCAGCTCCTACTCTTTGCATCTACGGTGCCAATGAACTCCTACAATGGTGGATCAAGTGCCACGTGGACGTGCATGGAATGGGTGTTGAAGATCTAGAAGAAAGCACAAATACATGTGCCAAAAATCAGTGACTCTGGAAGAAGCTTTTTCACGTGCTGCCAATGTGCTGATGGAGTTGGATGAAAGCCACTAGCACTCTCAAAAACATTGTTAAGCCTTCTTTGTTATTCTTCAAGTAAATGGTTCCTTGACTAGTTGAGGGGCTTGGACCCAAGTCATCATCTCCTCCCCTTTGAGAAGGATTTGTCCTCAAATCTGGTGGGTCGTCTTTATTATGAGGACTTATTTTTGTTAGCTTCACAAGAGTTCCTCTTGGATCAAATATCCATCTGCAATAAGCAACAACATATTTCTAATTAGATGTATTTCACCCATGAAGATGTATAAAATAATATGTGTAAAAGACGAAGGTTTCCTAGATTTGTAATTTTCAAATTTAATACAATAACGAAACCTTTCTTCTTTTGAAATTTTGTTTTTGCCTTGAGTTAGTGATATCCATAAAGATAACCATAACTCAAGTTGTGAATTGCCATGTGTTGAAAGTTGTAAATCTTGAAAATATGAAATGGCAATTTCTTTGAAAGACAAATTAAAATTTGAAAACTAAAAGATAGATGGAGAAAAGTTAAAAGATGGAAAACCTCCCCTTAAGAGTTTGGGTTCTATTAGGATCGTTGGAGGAGGTGATGCTTTTAGTTGCTCTTGCTTTCCTAGTTCTTGTTCTTTTCTTTCATATTCTTCCTGTTTTATTTGTTTTTCTTTCCTTCTTCTCTCTTCTCTTTTTCTCTCTCTTTCTTCCTTTTCTCTTTTCTCTTGTTCTCTTGCCTCTTGCTCTCTTCTTTCTTGTTTTCTTTTCTCTTCTTCTTCTCTTTCCTCTTGCTCTCTTTTTCTTCTCTCTATTTCTATTCTTCTCTTATCTTCTTCTCTTCTTTTTTCTTCTTTTATTTTCTCTCTTTCTTCTGCTTTTTTTCTCTCTTGCTCTCTTTTGGAAGATCATTGTTGTTCTACCTTTATACAGATTTGAACAAGATCATTCAATTCTTTATAAGGTAGTAATTCAACTATATGCCTAATATCAGAATTTAACCCATTCAAAAATCTGGCTAAGGTAAATTCTTCCATCTCAACAATGCCTGCCCTTATTTTGTATAGCTCTATCTTTTGCCTATATTCTTCCACAATCATAGATTTTTGTTGCAACCTTTGGAGCTTATCAATAAGTTCTTTTTTATAATAGGAGGGCATGTGTCTTCTCCTAAGGGTAGTTTTAAGGTCATTCCAATATTCTATTGGAGGGTCTTGATATCTTAGTCTCTCTTGGACTAGAGCAGTTCACCAATACATTGCATACCCTTTAAAGCTTAGAGTGACAAGAGAAACTTTTCTTTCTTCTCCTATTTGGTGGCAAGAAAAAATTTGCTCCACCTTTATCTCCCAATCTAGGTAAGCCTCAACATTATTTATTCCATGGAAGTGAGCTAACACTATATTAACTTCCTTAAGGGGTGGAAGATGTTGAAATTCCCTCATGTGTCTTCTGAAAGAAGAGGGTTCTTGGTAATAATCTCTTTCACATTGGGATTCTGCACTATAACTTTCCCTAGACCTATCCCTACTCTGGGCTTGTTCCCCTCTTAGCATTTTCAACTCATTTTGAATCTTGGCATTATGTAATTCTCTATGGTCTTTTTCTTGACTTAATTTTCTCTCAATCCCACTGAGTTGGTTGGATAAGGTTTGGAAGGAAAATTGTTCTTTAGGGGAATTGTTAATCCTAGGGGAATTTTTAATCCTTGGGGAATGTCTTCCAGACATTTATGAATTTAAAGGTTTTCTTGGAATAAGGAAAAGAAGGTTTTCACTTGAGAGCAATATTCCAGGTAAGAGAGAACCATGTAGGTTGCTTAAATACCAAGTCTTGCCTTGCCAAATATGCTCCTAGTTACTTACTAAAATTCCTTAAGTCAAAATTACCTCTAAATTCACTAAAAATCTAGAGACAACAAACAAACATGAAGAGAAAAAATAAACTCTAAAGGCGAACTCCGAGACTTTTCCTAAGCGCTTAAAAATAATTGAAAGAAGTGAGGTCTCCTAGGTGAGGCTTGGAACTTTGGATCCAATACACACTCATTCTCTACCAACTTTAATGAGAAATTAAGAGCAAAAGTTTGCAAGTGATGGAAGAACACTTGTGAATTCTTCCAAGTCACTTGCTTAATAGCCAATTACAAGTATTTTTTGCAAGAATGGAAATGAAACAACAAGAGAATGGAAAGTAGAAGTGGTGTGCAGCTCTGGTTTCTCTCAAAGGATTGAACTATAATATTTCACGGCAATTCTCACAGCTGTTGTAATGATGAGCTACTGTTGTTGCAGCAACCAAAACATTGTGCAGACCCTAAAAGAGAGTGAATCTACTGCACCAAAAATACGCTTCAATGTTGATATTTCCTTGCTCCAATCTACTCCCTAAGATGCTACCAGTGTTGTAGGACCATCTAAGGTAGTTTTGTACCCAACATAGAGCTCACACAAACCACTATTAATCAATTAAGAAGCTAGGAAATCAACCCTGTTGTTGCCAGAAAGTGCAAAATCAGAATGCACAACTATAATTTTATCAAACAACTTATGTGCAGGATTTTCGATCAAATTAAATCAATCAAATAAGTGGTTTTCAATGAAGGGTGGCACTCAAAAGGAACTTAGAAAAGGCTCTAGAGTGGATTTAAAAAGCAAGAAACAAGTATAAGTTGCATATACATTGAATTCAAACTCAAATTCAAAATTAGGCAAAAGTGTTTGATGAAATGCCTAAGTGAACTTCTGTGAATGGTGCACCACATTAGAAAAATTAACTTGGCATTGGTTCACACAGCCTTTTACTATACAGTCTTTTGTTAATTCTGAACTATGCACTTCTTTTTAATTAATTGAACCAAACTTTTGCTACCAATTTAAGATAGAATTCGGTGCAATAATCACATCAAACAGTCAATACTAAAATTCTACAACTTATATAAGAAAAATGTTGAAAAATTGGTGGTTTGGATAACAGTTTTGCACAAACGAATTTGGACACTTAATTTTATGATTTGAGCAACTTTGTTTTACCAAATAGGACTTGTATAAGCTGCCAGCAGAGGCTAACTATTTGCAAATAAAAATTTTCCTGTATGAGTTGCTCTTAACATCCAAAATTGGTCCAATTCACCAACCAAATTTCAACAGAAGATTCAAATGGAACTAGAAGCGAGTCTTATGACTCCAGGACAACAATTTAAATTTGAACAAGACCCTAGGAATGATTTTAAAGATGTCCAGCAGAGAGTTCTAAACTGGACAAATTCAAAAATTCACAAAAATGCAGAAACTCAAACAAAGAAGGGTGCAATTTGGTCAAGCTGCTTAGGCACTAAATTCTGGATTTTGCAGGATGGTACAACCAATTGCTATTGTCTTGGACAATGTACTATTCATTTGGTATGCACTCATCATACTTTGCAGCAATTCAAATATATCCAGATTTCAATTTCACATGTGCAGATTCAAACAAATTGAAATCAGATTTGGTAATTGTGAAAATTGGTACTGCACTTGATGGAATCAGGCTGCACTTGAGCTCTTTGAATCCTTGCTCTTATAATGTGCAGCTATTTAATAACCATTCAAGTAAAACAGATTTATCCAAGCACAGATTTACTTCAGAATTTGATAATTTGAATTAATTGGACATGACTACACATGACAGATCAGATTTCCAAAATGAAAATACTCAAAACAAATGAATAAACCGATTAAAATGATGAAATTAAATTGAATAAAAGCTGGAACAATTAAATGACTCGAGTGGAAATCTATTGAAACCCAAAACTCAATGTAACAGTGCAATGGAGCAAAAACTCGAATTTAAAATGTGGATAGTGTGGCACAAAATGAATTGGACTTAGCTGGAGCGTGATACGAAACAAACCGGAGCTCTGAATACCACTTGATGAGGATGCTCCAGCCAGGGTTCTGGATTTAATGCAGCGAAAGATGATAACCAAAGTTGGGTAGCGGAGAGGCAGAGGTGATTCAGTGATTGTATATGGTGGAGGAAGGGTTGTATGGAGGATGAAGTCTAGCTCAGACGACCTTCACTGGAAGGAAGCTAGTTGGAGGTAGGAAAGCTCATTAGGAGGTGGCTTTTGGACAGAGTTTTGGGCTGGAAAATGCAGCAACAATATAAACTTATATCATTCGAAAGTGCTTACAAAGGAGAGTTAGGAGTGAATTTATAGAAGGAATTAAGCTCTTACTCTTTACATCTACGGTGCCAATTAACTCCTACAATGGTGGATCAAGTGCCACATGGACGTGCATCGAATGGGTGCTGAAGATCTAGAAGAAACCACAAATATACGTGCCAAAAATCAGTGATGTTTGAAGAAGCTTTTTCACGTGCTGCCAATGTGCTGATGTAGTTGGATGAAAGCCGCTAGCACTCTCAAAATCATTGTTAAGCCTTCTTTGTTATTCTTCAAGTAAATGGTTCCTTAACTAATTGTGGGGCTTGGACCTAAGTCATCATCAATGTTGGCTAAAATATGAAATAATCCAACAAAATTAGAATTTATGCATTTATCTTTGCAAATAATACATTATTGATAAAATTAAGAAGTAAGGTATTACCCTGTATTGATAGGTGTAAGAACAAACTTATCAATCACCCTATGCTCAAGAAAAAGAAAAATTATTTTTTGCATTCTCTCTTTCATTGGTAGTTCATGTGTTGTGATTTCGGGTAATAAAAAAAGAACATTTTATCATTTGGCTTAATAAGATTTTGATATAGGTACCTTATGAAAGAAAAATATAAAAACATATTAGTAATATGATAAGAGGTATCAATCAAAGAATGAAGTTAATGATAAAAGGTAGTATGTTGTGTTGAATATATATAGAAATTACAGTTGCACTTAGCCATGCATAGTTACTAACTTCTCCAATAATTTCTACATCAACAATTTCTATATGATCATCTAGTCCAAAAAGAACCGATGCCTAAAACTGGCGTGGTGGTATTTTTGTAATTTTCAGCAAAGGTATATGCCTCGGTTCAAAAGAACTGATGCCTAAAACTGGCGCGGTGGAATTTTTGTAATTTTTGGCAAAGGTATATGTCTCTGTTCAAAAAGAACCAATGCCTAAAACTGGCATGGTAGCATTTTTGTAATTATTGTAAAAGTCTACAACCTCGATTTTTTAGAGAACCGAGGTCATAGACCCTTATTGCCTCGATTAAAAAAAAATAATCGAGGTAATAACATCTGTTTAGGGTTAAATTTTGCGAACAGATGCATTTTCATACAGAAGCTTTTCTCTTTGTGGTGTGCGTCGTTCTCTTTCTTCCATTTTCGCAGTCATCCTCTTCAACTTTTCTTGTTGTTTTTCTTTAATTTTACGTTAATTAAGTGCTTAGGTATGATTTTCTTTCGTTTTGACCGATTGATTTTGTGCATAGGTGTTCAGCTCTTCGACTAGACGCTTTAGGATGTTCATTTTGTTTCGTTTCAGCCCCAAACTCACCTTCAAGTTTAGTTTCGCTTTAGGTTTTTCAAGTTTTCGTTTGGTTGATTGTTCTTCATACACCATACACATCAAACATAGGTATATGTAAAACTAAGATTATGCTCAAACGAACTCTAAATGAAATGAAAATTTGTATGAAGAACCAAAAAATCATGAAATCCCCTACAAAAAAATTTCAGCTCAAAATTCAAAATGTAACTATTTTAAATATATTTTTTAAGTTTGAAAAAAACAAAAAAAATTCTAGATAAATAGAAAACAATCTTTTCTGCATTTGTTTGTGTTTCTGGGATTTTTTTCATATGGTTTATGTGATACAGAAATAATAAAGTTTTTTTTTTAAATATACTTTAGACCGTGGTTCTGGTATAAACTGAGGCAAAAAAGGGTCTATTACCTCGGTTATAGATCCAACCGAGACAATAGACACTTTAATTAATTTTAAGGGTCTACGACCTCGGTTCAAATTAGAACCGAGGCAATAGACCCAATTTTTTGTTTTTTTAATCGCGTTACTGCTTCGGGTTTTTTGAACCGAGGCAAAAAGTTTTGACTTTTTACCTCGCCTGAATATACCTCAGTTGCAGAACCGTTGTTATCAACCCGAAACAACTGAGGCAATATCCCTTAGTTGCATTACTGATCTAAACTAACTTTTACATGTCCATTAGGTAGAGGTCTACCATGTAGTGTATCACTTTTAAAATTATGCAATTTCCCATAGGTAACCAAACAAAGTAATGGAGATGCTACAAATAATTTACAAATTGAGACCCCTTACATTTTAAAGTATAATTATAAGATAGTTAGTAAATGTAAAGAACTTTAAAGTAAGCAAATGTAGCACGAACAAATGTAACACTTTCCATATAACTAGACCACATTAATCCAGCATAAATACTTACCAATTCCAACTACTTTGGACCATCCACGTTAATTATTAAGTCTTAGATTATGTAGCAAACTTTCTATTAACTAGGGAGTTCATTGAACTACATATAACTTCTTGTAAGGTCCACCAACATCTATAAACCATTGCCTCTTGTCAAGTTAAATGATCCAAAGATCCAAGGAAACCTAACTAACTTTTATCTAGCTTATAATTCCCCCTTATTATGTGCAAGGCTACTAATTTGCCTACTAGCTTTGTCACAAGCCTAGTACACCTATTTCCTATAGAAATTTTGTAATAAATAGGTAGAGAATTCTAGTTCCCAAACCATAAAACTTCTCTCCACATACCATACCTCTCCAAAACAGATTAATCTAGGTTTCCTACTAACAAAAATGCATTAAGTCAACCATGGCTCACCCCCTTTGACTCATAAAGAATCAAATGGCACTGAGTTACTATAACCTTTCACTTAATTAAGGGATCCTAACATATTATGCTAGTTGCAAAGTTGCTTACCGAAGAGGTGTTAAGGAACCCAAATTACGTAATGCACCAGGAAAAAACCCAACTCAACCAATTTTCATAATATTACATATAGATATAACTAAAACATAACCAAAATACTGTATTTCAAGCAAACAACTCGAATTACATTTTATGCTTGACTTTATTTGTGTAAAAGTTGTTGACAATAACACTTTATATTCATGAAGGTAAAGGCATAATTGTTGAATACATTTTGTACCAATGGGAAACTTAAGTTGGAACTTATGTACAAAGTACAAATGAAATGCTATAAGGATACTAAACTTATGAAGTTGTTCCATGAGATTGTTAGATCTCTTTATCATGCTACTTTTCTTTATTTATCCTTATACCCTTTCTAAAGTTGAAGATTGGATGAAAAAGTCATTCTCTAGTCATTGAAGAAGGGAAACATTCTTTTACGGTAATTTTTTTTTACATTATTCTATATCTGGTGAATTTCATATTGATACAATCTCTAGGATCTTTTATGAAGCTTCATATTTGTGAATTTGGTGTAATGATGTTAAGGATGTGATGGTTGCACACTTGGGTGCAGTTTAATCCTAGTATCTTATTATATTAATCTTGCTCATTTACCTTTTCCAATTAATTCACCATGTTGATTTAAAGCCAATACCCAGAAGCAACTGTGAAAATTGGATCTATTTGATGATGTATGATTGTGGTGAAAATTAAAACTTGTTTATAGTTATTGAAATTTATTTATTGGAAAGTTCCCAAGACCTATGCTAGGGAAGATGACACTATTGTGGTGAAGATGGTTAACCATGTGAAATAAATGTTAGCATAGATGAACATAATCGTGTCATGGATGAAGTTGAGGACTTGTGTAGAATAAGATAGTTTAGAGAGTTTGAAGATGATGTAATGATAATAAGATTTACCCCTTAAATAATTTGTTTTAACCTCACATATTTTCTTTTTTTATATTTACTTTGTAATTATCAATGAATGTATTTTATCTTAAATCATCAATAAAATTAATTTTGGTTAATTTTTGTGTAGTTTACAAATTTATATATTCTATTTCTTTGTTATTATAAAAAAATAAATTTCATTAAATTAAGAAATTATAAATGCAAGTGGGTAATTATAAATAATGGAAGTCTAAAATCTTCACAAAATAATAATCATTAATAGAAGATGTTAAAACCTTCCACCAAAAAACTTTCGCAATAGAAATCTAGGATTACACCAAACCTCTACAGCAAGTTTGTGACAACTCTGCATAATATCAATTTTTGTGTAGTCTGTCAAAGTTAGTTCGGTTTCGAAAGCAAGGGTAATAAATGCATATTTAATGTGTAACCTACCACTTTACCTTGAACCTCCTTTTATAATTTTTCTAATGAAAATTTTATGAGTCAAATATGTTCTTAATCTCTCAACTATTAAGCCTTTTTAGGTTTAGTCCCTCTTCCAAACTTTGCTTCATTTTCATCCTTCTCCTTAGTGAAATTGTAAATTTTAGTCCTCGAAAATCAACAACAATAAATTTTCAGTGACTTGGCTAACGGTATGTCACATTTCATGCCATGTGTACATGGAGTTTTCTGTTTGACGCTCAATCAACTTCATCATCTTCTTTGCATCAACATAGAGAAATACCTCCTATGCTTCAAAATTCATTGCCTAAGGCTAGTTCTATCTCTAATCAGATCACAAAGAAAGGGATTTTTAATATTCAAATGTAATTTAGGATTTTCCTATAGTAGGGTTTCTGATTACGAAAGTTTTCTAATTCAATTGTACATTCCTTTTGACAAACACAGGGTTTTCCAAATTCATGTGCCATGGAGGTTCGTGATAAGTGACACGATGAATTTTGTGGTAGTGCGAGGGAGAAGAAGGGTTTGAGTGTTAGTTGGCCATGGCGGCACTTATGGCTAGGGTTTGAGTCGCGAAAATTATTGATAAACAGCGACGACGGTTTTGATTTTTGTTTCTGGATCTGTGTTTGATAGGCAACCATGGAGTTAGGGTTCGTGATTAAGGCAATGGAGATGAAGGACGCGCGAAGAAGAAAAGGCTCGCGAAGAAGAAAAGGGTCGCGAATGGTGAATGGAGGCTTGCGGCTTTGCGTTCTCTGGATTTTGTGTTTTTGTTTGCAGGGTTGGATTGTGATGATTGATGGTGTCAATGGAGTGCTTCTGCCCTTCTGTGAGCTGCTCGTGATTGACGATGGATGAGATCGTGATGCGATTTGGGTTGCAATCACAATGGGGTTATGTGATTTTTGGATTTCTCTACTTCTTGGTTGCTTCTTGTTTGTGATTTTGTGCTCCCTGCAGGTTTTTGATGATGGATGATGGAGGAGATGACAGTCATGTTGTCTCGCAGGTTGTTTTTCTCCTATTGATGTGAAGAAGATGATGAAGTTGATTGAGCGTTAAAGAAAAAAGTCCATGTACACATGGCATGAAACGTGACACATTGTTAGCTAGTTCACTGAAAATTTAACGTCATTGGTTTTTAATGTTTAAAAATTACAATTTTACTAAGAAGAAGGATGAAAATGAAACAAAATTTAGAAAAGAGACTAAACCAAAAAAACTTAATAATTGAGAAACTAAAAACATATTTAATCCAATTTATATTAAGGTAGACTTAATTAGTGGCCACTTGTAATTAATTCATTTAACCAAAATGATTTTGTGTAATCGATTTTACCTTAAGCATTCGGTCATCATGGCATTAATGCATTTTTAACTATCTTTCATGACACTTAAGTAGGTAATTATCTAAATTGAAAAAATTGACTAATAAATCAATAAAATTAGATTTATTTTAACGGTAAATTTTTTTTATAGAAGTTATACTATTAATGAGACAAATTTATATTTATTTTTTAAAATATTATTAGTAGTTTTAATTATTGTAACATCTTGTATATATTTATTATTTTAAAATTTACTGACTTTATATATATATATATATATATATGTATATATATATATATATATGTATATATATATATATATATGTATATATATATATATATATGTATATATATATATATATGTATATATTATTGTTTTTGAAAATATTTATGCTTCTACATCTAGTCATGACAAATTCTAGTTTGATTTAGTAGTAATTATGGCAAAATTTTATTAATTCTAATATAAGCAATATGGCTGTGACATTTATAATGATGAATGTTACAACAAAAGTAATATAGTAGTTGTGGAGATAACGTATATAACGATGATGATCTCAACAGCAAAGCTGCTCACAGTAATAATGATTAAAACAACAATACCAAAAACAAAAATAATAATAATAATTATATAGTAAAAGTGGTGTAAGAATATATATGAGGCAGTGTTCTACCCTCTTGTAATAATAATTACATTACGATAATAAAATTATGCTATTCAATAAGATAAATAAACCATATCGTATTAATAATACATTAATTGTAATATAATAAAATAATTAATTGTAATATAATAAAATAATTATTTCTTATGCTATTGTATTTTGACTATTCAACCTTTTTCACTAAACTATATCTCCTAAAAGATTCACTAAACTTTTTCTTTTTCTTCTTGTTTTATAATGATTATAAGCCTATTTTTAAAAGTAAAGAAAGGAAATAAAAAATTTCCTTTTCGTTGTCGCATTATGCAATGCAGGCATTTTACTTTTCATTGAATGTAAAAAACCAAAAAAAAAAACAATTTTAACCAAATTTTTTTATATTAATCCGATAATTAAGTAAACACACTAGTAAAAAAACTTGATTTAAAATCGTACAATACGCTTCGGTTGAAGCGGAACCGAAATCTATAAGAAAGCGGTGGCATTTTCGTAATTTTAATTAACTTTTTTGACCCGGTTTAAGGGGGAACCGAGACATATAGATAATATGACCTCGGTTCAAACCCTACTTGATGCCTAAGATCCTGATAACGCCTCAGTCCACTGGACCCGAGGCAATATACCCTTCGCGCATTTCACCCTCACATAACCCTCTCCTCCACCTCCGCATTTCACCCTCACATAACCCTCTCCTCCACCTCCGTATTTCACCCTCACATAACCCTCTCCTCATCCAACAACGCCCCCTTCTTCTCCTCCTCCCCAAACCCTAACGACTCCCACCCTTTGCCGTCGCGTCACGTCCATGGCAATGGTGTCTCCTCCACCTCCGCTTCCTCCGCCTCCTCCAGATCCCTCAAAACCCCCTCATTCCAGACCTCGGTGGAACCCCGTCATCGCCATCCTCGACACCCTCAGCCTCAAGCCCGCCGCCTTCTTTGTCGCGTGGTTCTCCGTTATCTTCGCCCAGCTTGTCTTCTTCTCTCCGCCTCCTCCTCCCTCCTCGCCGCCTTCAACTCCTCCATCGTCGTGGCTGCCATCGCCTATTTCCTTTGCGCCCACACCACCTTTCTCCTCAGCGTCTGGTCCTCTCTCCAGTTCAAGTGGCTCCTGCTCGAAAACCCTTCCATCGTCGTTGCCCTCGAGCGCCTGCTCTTCGCTTGCCTCCCTGTCCCCGTCGCGGCGCCTCCTCCTACTGGTCGACACTGTTAACGACCTTGTCTGGGTGAAATGCTCCGCTGCCGTAACTGCTCCACCAAGCGACCCAGATCTGCATTCCTTCCCCGACATAGAAGCTTTCTCTTTGTTATGGTTTAATTTTGCTGCTCTTTGTTCTGGATTTTTCTTTGTCTGTAGCAAAGATGGGAACTTTATGGTTTAACTTTGCACATGGTGAAGTCCTTCAAGGTGTTGCACGGAGGCGCGTTGGCTTTGGTGGCAGAGGCTCTAGCAAGCATAGGCGCGTCAGAATATGCTGCAAGGTGATGCAGTACCCCATTTCTCTTTGTGCTCTGATTTACTTTGATGTTGATATGAAAGCCCTTCGGCTGTTTGGTGTGCAATTTTGAGTCTTTGGTGCAATTTCAGGGGTTCGCTTGTGCCACAAGTTCCAATTAAATTTTCTAGGGAGAAATCGTTCATTGATGATGAAGGGTTTCTTATCTCTCTGCCAGTGAAGATTCTTGATGATAAAGCAGTGGCTTTCACTCCTGTTATTTTGCTTTTCTTTTTGCTTGGTTATGCTTCTTGTAGAAGATCACTCCTGTGATTGCTAGAACAAACACTATTCCTCCTATGGAAACAACCACTGCCAGAAACAAGAGTTCATAACAGAAAAATTATAAAGGGTTTAATGTTATATCTTGCAAAATTGTATTGGACGTGATCAGAAGAACTGTTAAATGTTGACATATACCAGAAGAAAACTAAAGAGGCTGATACACACATAAGACCCCCTCTGCATAAGACCCCTCTGACGCATGACCTCTATTGCCTCGGTTCCATTTGGACCGAGGCAAAAGTATATATTTTTTTGACTCAGTTCAGACCCGAGGTAAAACGTAATAGACTTTTTAACTCGTCTGTATATGCCTCGGTTGCAGAACCGGTGCAGATGGATAAAAGTAACCGCTGTCTTTTCCCTTTATAGTACTAGTGACATTACGCAATGCATTAAATAACGAAATACAAAGTTATAAATGCAATGTCCCTAACAATTACATTCTTTAATTCATCCTAAAATAAATATATTTACATTCCATCTTAAATAATGTTTTCAAAATAAAATTCATTTCATTTTGTACAAGAGTTAAAATATGCATGTATATATCAAAACTATTTTTGTTTTTTCAGTTTATTGTTTCTGAATATTATTACATATTTAATACAGCACAAAACACAGAAACAACATTCTTTTAAAAGTATAATACAAAATCACACTTTTTATACATTACATTAGTCAACTAATTAATATTATTCTATTAAAACATTAATCATTCATACTATGCATTGAACTAGACTTAAATGTTTTATATTGGTCATATCATCATTCACTCAAACAGAGTCACGTCTCAATAACTATGTCCTCCTGATATAATAAGAAAATTTTCATATAACCTCCCATATACAATTTTCTTTAATATTGATCTAGGTTGTGGGAACCTCTATCAACTCTTACCACCTAATATCTTCCTCTATGTCAGTATGACATTAGTAGAGTTAGTGTAATTCTATTTCAGAATCTTCATTCAACGCACATCCTACAACTACTCAATGTGATATTTTTTCCATGGAAATAATTACATTCATATCACACATATATCAAATCAACATCTCACATTACATTATGACACATGCTTTGGTTCTACTCAATCTCAAAAATATACCAACAATAGATTATGGCTAACATCACACTCATACAAAACAGTGAACACACACTTATACAAAATAGTGGATAATTGATAACAACTTTGCTCCACTCAACCACACACCACACATTTTATTTCAAAATCTCAAAATATCATTTTTTACATACCAAATGTTCCCTTCTTGCTCAACACTCCCATCTCTTTGAAAATTGTAAAAGACAACTATCTCATTTGGAAGCAATAGGTCATAACTACATTTTATGGGCTCAAACTAACACATTTTCTTGATGAATCTTTCATCCACATGCCTCATCTCTACTGTAGACGACACCATCAATCTAACATTTCTCAACTTTCATCAACAAGATCAGTTAATCGTAGGGTGGTTTCTCCAATCTATGTCTACACCTATACTCACCAAGATTGTGGGTCTTGAAACATCTACACAAATCTAGTCCAAATTATAGACATACTACATGTCCCACACAAGAGCACAAGCCAAAAAATTGAAAGTTTAACTGTGTCAACTAAAGAAGGATCACTCCATCCATGCATATCTTCTTAGCATCAAGAACATTGTTGATCCTTTTAATACTATAGGATTTCCACCAAGCAAGGATGAACATATAGATCACATTCTTGATAGCTTTCCAAAAATATATGATCATTTCATCACCTACATCACATCAAGCTCAGATCCTTACACTATAGACAAAATTGAAGCACTTCTAATAGCGCAAGAAGAATGTTTAGAAACCTTTCTTCCATCACATCAAGCTAACCTCTCTTCCACCACCTCTGGCAATGTTTTTCGGGCTCTCAAACTCGTGGTGGCAAATCTTTCAGCAAACAAAGAAACTCAAGAACCTTTGGACAACGAACTACTACCCGTGCATAATCAAATAATCCCTACTCCACAATGTCAGATACGCAATAAGATAGGGCATATGACTCTTGACTGCTGACACATGTATGATAATGAAAACTCACAATTTGTTCATGCTAACATCTCTTGGTTACAAATAACACCACAAGATGACATCGAGTCTTTTATTCTTAGAAACTCGATAATTTAAACCATCTAGTATCTTAACAATGGAGTCACACACCACATGACTAATAATGAGCACACCTTTACCGAGAAACAAAGCTATAATGACATTGAGTTCATCCACTTAGGTAACGAAACATGTATCTTGATTAAACATATTGGCACTACTATTAGGAGAAAACTTTAGAGGCTTGAAAAGAAGTGTTTAAAAATTGGGAGATGTTAAAATATTTTGAGAAAGAAAAAAGCTTGTTGTAATATTGAGTGCTTCTAATTTTTGACTTGATTACATATGATACAATTACAAATATGTTCATGTGCGATTGCAACACCCAAAATATAACAGTAAGTATATTGGGTTGTTGTAGTAAACAAGTGTCATATCCACACAAATTTTGCAGAAATAACAATGTTTTAATTAGTTTGATTTGTTGTAAAACTATTTTAGTGTAGAAAGTGAGTGTGAAAATTGAGAGTGTTGTAAAACCAACTTAGAATTCAATTTAAGATATCAAAAGAGTGATTTTCATGTTTGAACCACATTGAAGCTTGACTTCACATATTCCTCCTCTATTGTTTCAGATCTACCTCCAAGTATGAAGCCTTAGATGATCAAGTCCTAAGAGTACTATTGATGGTACTCTAGGTCCATCCTGGTACCTAGAGATTAGTATATTGTCTACTATTCAATATGAAACTTGTTAGTGATCAAATACGACTCACAAATTAATTCCTTGGATTCATATGTTCTTACAAAACAAGTGAAATTGGTGTAGATATCATAGATTTTATACACAATCGAAATAAGATAAGTGCTAATTTAACAATGAAAATTACAAATCTTAAGCACTTATCAAAATACATCACCCTTATTTATACTAGTGACACCTTCTCAAACAATAGTTAGAATCTTGCCACTACAACATTAATCCAAGGGTTATAATTCATTCTCTAGAAGTTTCTAAAATATTCTTATGATTCTAAACATTATATGGATTTATCTAGAATTCTTATAGATAAGCATTTTTTAGATATTTTTATATTTCATTTTAGAATACTTAAAGATAGGATTTTTCTAAAATTCTATTTGGGTCTTTTCTAATTGGACTGTTATCTTATAGGCTCAAATACAAAATCAATTATCATTCCAACAACTGCATCTTACAAACTATAAATGCCTCTCAATCTTCTAATCTTCTCAATCTGCTGCATGTTCCCTCACTATTTAAAAATATGTTAAATGTTTCTAAGTTTGCATGAGATAATGATGCTTATTTTGAGTTTTACCCATCTCATCATGTTGTAAAATCACAAGCAACTAACAAGATCTGACTTGAAGGAAATGATAGAGATGAACTTTATATTTTTGCACTTTATCTTTCTCATCTTTTAGCAAATAACACTACAATGACTCCTTTATTTAGGTCATGCATCTAACAAAGTAGTGCAACATGTTATACGCTCCTAATACACTACAACTTTTCCATTTTGTGAATAATGTATGTTAGCTAAGTCTCATCAGTTGCCATTTCATAACTCAAAAGTTATGTACATTATACCCCTTGAACTCATTTTCATTGATGTATGGGGACCATATCCCATTTTTAAATGTCATGGAACACATTATTACAATCTCAAGTTTCCTCTATATTCATGATTTCTAAATGTTTTGCTAAAACACAAAAGGGTCACAAGCAAAATAGTATCCAATTTGATAATGCTAATTAACTTCTCTACCTCAAACAAACTTTCATTTATTCGAAATCCATCATTGCTTAACCTCCCCCACACACGCACGAGCATAATGATATATACATATTACGTTACACCTCATAGCTTAACATCTCTCATGTCACATCAAAGGTTCAATTTGACAACATAAGTGTCATTGCATCCAATCCCATCCTACACTCAAAATCAAAACATTTTAAGATTGATCTGCATGTCATACGTGATCATATCAAACATCAGTGTTTTACAACTTGTTTACATCCTTGCTCATCTCCAAAATGTCGATGCTCTCACCAAACCCATATATGGATCTACCTTTCAAAGCTTTTGACGTAAAGTGATGGTTGTTGACCAACTCATGCATTTAAGGGGGAATGTAACACAATATTTATATATCGTTCTTTCTGTTAGAGTTCTATTACTCCTTTGGTTATATATACCCATGCATGCATTGTTCATATTAAGTTCTAATAATACTAATCAACTTTAGTTTTTGTTTCTCTCTCTCTGTATATCTAATAGCTCTCAGAATTTTTATAAAATGAATTTTGCTAGTGATTTATTCCTCGACGACCAAAATCCTAAAAGTCTTATTCATAAAGGCTAGTTCAATAAGTTTTGACTCAACAATAAATAATTCGAGCTATTTGAATTTTAAATTCTTGAATTTTGTTTAGTGAGTGGGTAGCTCATCTAACAAGTCTACTTAATTAAAAAAAACCTAACAAATATATCATTTTAATTCATTGGCTTGAATTAATGCTTTTATCCTTTTTGCATGTCACAACATATATATTTTAGTTCTAAAATATGGTATCATAACTAAACTAATATATCTATTCACAATATGTTCCTCAATCACATAACAATATATGAAATCAAACCAACATCTTAATCAATATTAACGTCATGCCTTAAAGTACATGAAACAAATAAATTCAAGTGTAGTAACTAGATCACTCAACGAGTCAAATCATTCAACTTATAGTAATTGTTGACAGGGAGAGAGCTAAATCTACCTTTTATATCTATGTTTTTTATGATGAACAAAACGAATTCATTTTGTATCAAATGAATAATGTAATAAACAGATTAACAATCTCATTTCTGAATGAAATAATTAATTTAACATAGTATAAAATCTGTTAGATTTCACCAGATCTCATTTTGTGCTTAATCGGGGCAAACTACTATGTAGTAATCGATTACATAAGTTGTCTAATTGATTAAAATAAAAAGCAATGCCATTATTTGTTTCATAAGTAAGTTGATCTGTTTAAAATGGAAATTGGATTGAAAAATTTCTTAAGTACATGATTAATCGATTATATAAGTTGTATAATTGGTTAAATCAATTCACTTTATTTAAATGCATTTCATTTAATAGTCTGTAACTGTCAAATGAATTTATAACTCGTTAGTATGATTAAATAATCGATTACATGCTGAAGATAATATGTTAAAACAATGACAACACTATTAAAGTAGAAGGAAAAACTTAATAGATTACACAAAAACCTTAATCAATTATAATGTGTCAGGATTTGAAAAATCCTATAAATATGAGTCTTGAGTTCTGTTTCAAAAAATTCAATTGCTATCACTTTCAAATACTAATGTTTACATTGAGTTTTTATTATAGAAGCGTTCAGAAAGAGATCTTGGGGAATCAAGGCTAAATTGGGTTACTTACACCTCAAGATTTTTTCAAGAAAGTGGGCTAAACTGTTCTGATTTGATTTGCACCAAGAGGAGTGTCAAAATCATCATAGACAATATGTGTTGATCTTTCTCTTTATTCTTTCTCTTTTGTTGATTCATCACTTATTGTTTATTGATTTCAAGAAAGCTAAAGATTTCTCAAAGATTTTGAAAAGAACAATTTTTTAAAGCTTATAATCCAGTTCACCCCATCTTAGCTTGAGATATAAGGTATTTCTTTTCTTATAGTAATAACAAAAAATATACTAGCTCCCATTACCTGGACTAAGCTTCTGATTCAGTTAACCATAAAATTTTTTATCTCTTACAAGATACTATACCTATATATAAAAAAATTTGTATCAATGATCTAAATATATTCTAGTAATCCTAGACAATCAAAGGTCCATTCTCAACCCTTTTGAAACATATGTCAAATTTCTATAATACATGCAAAACTTCTAAATATTGATTTAAGAGAAGAAGTAAAGATGATTTTATTCAAAGAAGATTATGATAAACTAATATTTTTCTATTTTATATTTGAATCTCTATGATACGTCGTTCTTTATAAAATAAAACTTGACTAAATAATTCTTTTATTTATAAACAATAAATATGTATTATTCTTATAAAAGAAAGACAAAAAGCCTTCATACCAACTTACTTGTTTTTAAATGGTTTTAAATATTTTTCTTTTAATCAATTCCTTAAAAAAGTTCATACCATCAACCTAACGATTTTGTCAATCAAGCTTACCGAATCAACTTATCTGATCCAAAATTTTCATAAACCTGATTTGACTTGAAAAATTGAATTGTTTCCTCCTAAAGGTAACGATTTCAGTCAAAACAATCCAATTACAAAAATATCATGTTCCCATTTCCAAGTTCACCTTATACGACATCGTTCTGACGCCGCCAAAACAAAATGTCTCTCTCCGGCCTAAACCAATAATTTATCCACGTTAGGGAAGGAACTCTGACAAAATAAAAGCCACGTATTCTCCCGAGTCTTCTCTTCAGCGGACCTATTACGATGAACCGACGCCGTTTCGTCCAACACACCCGCGCTCGATTCTAACGGAACAAAGTCTCCGACTATTCCTCCCAATTTCCCCTTCGATTTTCCCGAGAAAATCTCGCTCTGAGAAAATCTAGCTCAGTCACCGCGACACTTATATATCCACAGCACTGTATACTCATGGATCGGAGGAGAAACGCGAGTCCTGTTTACGCGCGGCAGTGGAGTGGTGGTTCCAGCAGCACCGGCTCGTCATCACCGGCGATGTCTCCGGCTCATCCTCAGTCGCGCCTCGGTGCTTCTTCTACCGGTCTCTCCACCGTCAAGCGCACGCAAAACGTGGCTGCCAAAGCCGCCGCGCAGCGCCTCGCTCGTGTCATGGCGTCCCAGAACGCCATCGTCGACGACGGTGAAGATGAAGACGATCTCGATTTCCGGTTCAGCGCTCCGCCTCCTGCATCTCTTTCTTCTTTCTCCAGCAACGCCAGCAGTAACAGGAGCACCAGCACGAATGCCTCCACTATTCCTCCGATTTCGGTTGCCAGGCCTAACAGATCTCCTTCTCCTGCGGTAACTCTCTCTGCAATTGTTCGTTCTGATGCGTTTGCGTGATTAATTGCATGGATTCACTTGTTGAATTGTGAAAATAGAATGAAGTAAATGCGTGTTCGATACGATTTTGAACTTAGATGTGTTTTGTTGGTTCGTGGTTGTTAATTTTCATGGCATTAATAATGATCGAGCGAGATCGAAGTTTTGGAGTGTCACTTTTGGTTGCATGATTTTGGATTGATTCAATTCGTGTTGCCTAGTTCTTGTTGAGCTAATAGGATTTTGATGTTTTTATTAGTTAGGTCGGAACTTTGTAGAGCATACTCATTCGGTTCGTTCAACATCAGCTGGAAGATCGGGGGTTTCTGTTCGTTCAGCGGCAGTGGTGCCACCGACCAAATCCACACTCCGAACTCCAATGGCTATACCTCCTATTGACCCTCCTACTAATCGGAATAGAGAGAAAAGGTACTTTACTTCTGTTACTCCTTATTTCTTATGGGTTTTTAGCTATGGTAATTAACTATTATTAGGTCTCGGACCATTTTCCAAGTTGATCCAATATTTACCGTAACGCAGTGTAGTTCCTTCCCCGTTAGTTCTTTTGGTTTTGTGGATATGTTAATTGACTAGGAAGCTTTTCTTTCTTGGAGCTTTTCCAGGTTAAGATGATAGTGGAGTAACGCCGAAGCCGAGTCTTCATAAATTTTAAAGATGGCATATACCAAGGAATGTCCTAAGTGTTCATGTTAAGGATTTAAAAATAAATAGTATTTAGAGGAAATTAAAGCTTTTTTAAGTTTATATGTATGAATTCGGTGTTTGGGAATAGCTTCTTTCCTGTTAATAATTATTTTTCTTCAAAAGCTACCTGATGAAGCAAGAGAAAATAAGATAAACCAAACATGCATACAATCTACTTTTCGCTAAAATATTTATTTTGTTTATATTAACGAACAAATAACAAAGTACTCTTTATTTTGACATTTAAGGGAGTCTTTGGTAATTAGCTTCTCAGAAAGTGGAAAACTATGTTTTTCATATTTGGTTTACCTTTTTAAAAATAACGTTCCTAGTAAATAAAGCTTTTTCAGAAATGACTTTTAGCCAAGTTTTTCACAAAACATTCTCATGTGGGGAGGTGGAAATCTAACTTTCGCAAGTTGAATTAAAAATTTAATGAAAAAAATATCATGTTACTCTTGCATCATTTAATATGAAAATAAATTAAAAATTTAGTAACCAACAGTGATGGTTTCAGGTTTCCATCAGATATATCTATCAGGCCCCTTAACTCAAAAGACACAGGAGACCAGCGTGAAGCGTCTGCACTCCGTGATGAAGTATAGTATTTGTACCCACCAATTTCATTCCCCAAAAGCAAAATCTGTGTATCCTCATATTGGCTATGCTATTTTTTAAGCTTTATTTTAGTATTTTTAATATAACTCAAAGGATGAGTGTCGAAGCTGATTCATACTGATTTTGCAGCTTGATATGCTACAAGAAGAGAACGAGGCTTTATTAGAAAAGGTATGTTCATTAACAGCCAACAAGGTCGGCGTTTTGCTCATGTTATGTGAGATTGAATTGATTGTAATGCCTGGTTATATTCCAGCTAAGACAAGCAGAGGAAAAACGCCAAGAAGTGGAGGCTAGAAGTAGGGAACTTGAGAAACAGGTAACTTTTGCCTAGATATTAAATATATTTGAAAACTAGCAAATGTAGTTTTAACACCATATTTTAGATTCCATAGTTTGCATATTTTTTAAACTTTCACTCATAGCTGTATGTAACTTCTTAGTAAACATTTACTGGGGAAGTCTTTAACTATGACCAAGTTTAGATAAACTTCTTAATAAACATTTATCGGGGAAGTAAATGAAGTATAATGAATCAAACTTCTCTCATAAGCTCAACTTACACACTCGACTCTTTTATAAACTCTTCCCTATATCTTCTCCAAAAATTGATTGCATAATCTTATTTTTAACTTGCAGAAGAAGTATGTATTAGGATTCAATTGCTATGTATGGGACTTGAGTCTCACACTGGAAGTATGAGATTCTAGTCTGGGGCTGGTAATGACTAGTTTTTTAATGGTGTGACTTTCTCCAGGTTGTCAATTAGAATTAGAGCCTACCCCCACGTCTCTCAAGTGCAAATAAGTGGTATGGGTGGTGATCTTGACATCATAGTTTTTGCATGTGACTAGCCAATGGGCCAGGGCAGAACCAGCCTGCTTGTATGTTAGTGCTGTGAAGTTTGGTAGGTTGTTAGGATTCAATTGCAAAATATGGGACTTGAGTTTGACATTAGAAGTATGGGATTCTAATGTGGGGTTCATGGGCCTCGGGCTCTCTAACCACAATGGTTTGTAGGGTAGTTCTCCCAAAGTTCTATCAGTATGATTCATTTTTTATGAAAACCCATTTTAGTTCTTAAGGGATATGGTGTTATGGTGAAGAAACCCAAGGAAGATTCCCAGTGGACATTAAGATAACCAAATGGTTATCTAGATGTGAAGGTGCACTTCCAAGGGTTCAAGAGAGAGTAGAGAATTCAATTAAGCAAAAACCAAAATAGAAAGAGGAGAAGATGAACATAGCCGAATATAAACAAACATAATAGGAACCAAAAGAAGTAAAATGGAGCAAAAGACGAAAGACTAGAAAGGGGTTGGGAATTAAGGTGCTAGCATGCTACTTGAGAGGGCACAAAGGCTCAATAACTCAAGATAAGTGGGGATGCTGCCACTTAAGTCTAGACTCAAGATAAGACTAGGGGAAGATCACACTCTTAAGAGAGCTCTCACAAAGGTAAATATATGTATAAACTCAAAATATTCAACCCTTTTACAAGTCTAAGAGACCTCCTTTTATAGGTAATGGAAGGGGCCTCCTTGGAAAAACGCAAACAAAAGGACACAAGCAAATACAAGAGAAATGCTTCTAGAAACTAGGACATCTAAAAGGAGACTCCTTTGAAGTGAGGCATGACCTATCTTGTCCTCTATGCCTCTCCATGTGCCTTTGACCTTCTAGAAGAGAAGGTCAACTCCAAGCTTCTCCAAGATCTTCAAAGGTGCTCCATGTGTGTGGTCCAAGTCCAAGTCTATTATCCTCAAATAAGTGTTATTCTCCTTCAAGATAGTCCTAGCCAATCCTACAAAACAAACACAAAACAAGAGTCAACAGGTCAACTCAAGCATGGTCAACAAGGTCAACTCAAACAAAAGTCAACAAAGTAAATACAACATAAACTAATGCTAAATAAACTAAGAGATGATGGATTAGAGGCCTCCTTTCTTGTCATGCTTCTAGTAATCCTCCTAGGAAGGTCCTCTATCCTCTCACGAGGAGTCATGGAATCATCAATTTCACTTGTATTTTTTCTTTGTTAGTGCTTATGGAGAAACTTATCTAAATTAGTCTATAGTAGCTATTTAACTACATCCAAAAGCAATTTTATAGTTGTCAAGCACTATTCTGAGTTTGCTGATATCAGTGTCCTTGTTTATTTTAACTTTGGCAGGTTGCTTCCCTTGGAGAAGGTGTATCGCTGGAAGCTAAACTGTTGAGCAGGTAATCTAGCTTCGAATTCTCTTGTAGGCTGGCTGGCACAGTAGTAATGGAACTATTTATTTTGTTTAAGATTATGATTTTTGTGTTATATTTGCAGGAAGGAAGCTGCTTTGCGTCAAAGAGAGGTATACTGAAACAATGGACATAAGATGTGGCATAAATATGAAATTAATGATGGCTGGATGTTTGAAGTAATATGATCACCCTTGATTGATAACGCTCTATTCCATGTCCTCTAAGTATTTATCTCGAAAGTGCTTTTAACTTTCTGTATTATTGTGAAAAATGCATGCATATATTTGTGCAAAGGAGCATGAATCAGAAGCAGCTATGTTACTTGACATTTTTGTAAAGCTCTGTTTCCCGTTACTGTTTTCTCCTTGAATTGTGGAATTTGAGCAAGAGGCTTGTCATTGTTCTTCTTTCAAAGAATGTCGTTGGAATAAATATTTTTGTACAGGCTGCTCTCAAGGCTGCTCAACAAACACAGAGTGGGAGAGATGAGGACATCACTGCCCTTCGAGTGGAAATTCAGGTAGTTTTGAATAAAACAAACATGTTTTCTCATTAAGTTGTGCCATTTATCTGCTCTGATTAATTATTCCCTGTTATAAGTTTTAGCTATCTTCTTTGTATTTGTCAGAACCTAAAAGATGATGCTGCAGCAACTTTGGAGCAGCAGCAAGAAGCCGAAGCTGAAGCAAAGGCTCTTCGCACAATGACTCAGAGAATGATATTGACCCAAGAAGAAATGGTTACTGTTTATCATTGAAATAAGATTTAGCAAGTCTTCATTTTCCCATTTGTCTTAATTCATCTTATCTGTCTTTTAGGAGGAAGTTGTCCTAAAGAGATGTTGGCTAGCCCGCTACTGGGGTCTTGCTGTAAAACATGGTAATGAAATTACTGCCCTCAACTTTCTGTGTAGAGAAGACACTTTCCAATCTTTAACTATTATCTGAAAAATAGTGACTTCAAAAGTTTCAGGAGCATATTTTTCAAAACTCAGTTTATCTGTTAACAGTATATAAGTTCTTATAATCCTTATGATTTGAAAAGTCGTACTATTTCTATGCTTTTTAGGCATATGTGCAGATATAGCACAATCCAAGCATGAACATTGGTCTTCTCTGGCTCCTCTTCCTTTTGAACTTGTCATCTCGGCTGGACAGAAGGCTAGGGAAGAATCTTGGAACAAAAGTGAGAATGAGTTGGTACTAAAAATTCATTAGAATTATATATCGGAAATTATCCATAATGATGTCTAATGAAAGATCATGGACCAGGTGGCGATGGTCCAGATAGAAGCAAACTTGTTCGTGATTTGAATGATCTTGCTGGGGAAGGAAATATTGAGAGTATGCTTTCAGTGGAGATGGGTTTGAGGGAACTTGCTTCCTTAAAGGTTCTTCATGTTTATTTTTTAAAAATTAGTGCTTTGTTTGTTCAGTTCCTTATTGTACTTTTCTCTTGGGCATTTTAAATACAAAGAATTATATTTTAAAGCTTCTTTTATAAAATAGTTCATTGAAAAATGAGAAAGAAAGCATATATATTTTGTAACAGTATTGAAACTTACATCCTGATAGACAGATAATATAAGTCTATTTATAGGCAGATAAGGTTCAGTGTGGTATGTAAAGGGAGAGGAAGGAAGGTAGTGTAAGTGGTGGTTTTTAAGGGTTTTTGAGAGGAAGGAGTAATCTCTTCAATTTTTTTCCAATTTTGGGTGTTATTGCTTGTATTCTGTACGGAGGGTTTCCTTTGATTGTAACGAGCTGGCATCCTATACTAATAATACTTTTCTATGTAAATTGGACATAAGATATTTTTTTTTCTGATTTTATTTTAATTTGTAGGTTGAGGATGCTGTTGTGCTTGCATTAGCCCAACACAGACGACCAAATACGGTTCGACAGACTGTTTTAGGTATTTAATTTGACATCTTCTATCTTTTTTTAATGTCAGTTTTGTCTAGTGTTATTGTTACTCATGTTCAACTGTCTGATTTGTGTTTAGAATTCTATTTAAGTAGCTTTTATTCATGTACCCATTTTATGGTAATTTTCCCAAACTATTGTTTTGGAATTATTCCAAAATAGGCTGTTTAGTAGAAAAGCCGAGATGATTTATAATGTTCATATTTTTATTTATTTATTTTCAGATTCCAAGTCACAAGGCGATGCTAAATATTCAGATGCATTTGGTAAGAATTAAGTTGTCAATTTTATTTTGTAGTGTTTAATTTGCTATTGTCTATTTGAAGTTTGGGAAGAAATATGCTTTGACCTGCTTTACCAATGTTAAATTTGCTGTGATTACCTACGGAACTTTATAAATGTCAAGGTTTTCATATTTGCATTATAGAATTTATCTGTTTCTCTTTCACTGGTAAAATATTGCTTGTATATTTTTCATTCATTTCTCTACTTTTCATCTTTTGAAGGGGAAGTTGGGATTGATTTTGGATAACATACATTAGTTTAATGCATGCATGATAAGATCTGTATAGGAGGATGATGTTACATCTATATTGTGAATTGCATGGTAAGTAGTCATTTTTACCCTCTTCATTATGTGAGAAATGTAAAAGCACCCTTGCCTTTACAAGTATTAGGTGTTAAATATTGGTGAATACCCTTGTAGATGATAGAGAAACGTCACAATTACAATTGTGTGAAGTCTTTTGACGATGGACTGATCTCCATCTATGGGATGACCTTTATATGGGAGGGCCAGTGACTTTATGTGTATTTTTATGCTAATATATGATGCGTACGAGGCAGCATTTAGCCCTACTTCATTTCTAAATGGAAAAGTTTGGCAAGTGATTCTTTGTTGATTTTTCTGTTTCTTTATTTCTTCCAGAATTAAGTGAAGAGGAAGCAGAAGACGTTCTTTTCAAAGAGGTCAGTTGCTTTTTATTCTAATATATGGCGCAATTCATGATATTATTTCTACAAAATTGTGATATCTTCTTCCTTCAGATGAGAATTTTAGAATGCAGATTTCTACTACTATTTTCTCATGTCTATAACATATGATAAATGTCTTATCGAATCAGCAATCAGATTATCTTGACAGAGATTTGTGTTCTTTGATGAATTTCTTTCTGTTCAAGGCAGATTATTACACTTTAATCATAATCTCTTTCAAAATGAAATCTTGCAATGTAGGCTCCCCAAGTATCGGTGGTTTTATGATGAACAGTTTTTGTCAAAGTTGAATTTAAAATTTAACCAATTTGTAAATAGTGTGCATGTACACGTAACTTAATATGATTTACTAATAAAATCTAAACATTGCAGTCATGGTTAACCTATATCTGGAGAAGAGCTCTGTTTCATAGTGTGGAAGAAGATATTGCAGAAGAGCGACTTCAATATTGGATTGCCCGCAGTAGGCAGGCACCAACTTCACATGATGCTGTTGATGGTAAGCGCTTTGCCTTTCTTAGGATTTTTTGTTTTCTGAAGAGAATAATATGTTACCAAGTTAAAAAGTAAACAATCTTGAAACTACAGTGTTAGAATTGTGCTACGGAAGGTTTATGTTGGACAAAACCAAAAGGGGTGACTTGGTTTGTTAATAAAACTGGTACTTTAAAAAGTTTTCCCTTTTTTAAGATTAAAGTTCAATTAAAATCTTTTTCTTTATAATAATAACATATAATTTAAAGAAAAGAGAAGATTATACAAGGTATTTTATACTGGTTCGGATCAAAAGATCCTACGTCCAATTTTTAATCTCGCTAAAGAGGGATTAACTCAAACACTAAAATAAACAAAACTTATAATAACAGAAGAAAGAATTTAAGGTTTATAAAACACTTCTCTTGAAGGCACAAGAGATGAAAGACACCTTCCTTGAATCATACAAGGAATGAACCACCTCCTTTGAGTCACACAAAGGATGAACAACTTCTCCTAGCTACAACGGCAACACTTAATCACCCAAGAACCTACTTGGTGAAAATTATCGCTCTACACACACTAGTTTTTCAAAACCCCTTTTCATAAACAAAAAGAGTTTCTCTAGCAATTACAGTTCTAAACCTCTGAATGAAAAGTTATTTTTGAAATTAGGGTTAACCAAATATATATACATATATATATATATGTATATATAGATATCTATCTATCTATATATATATATATATATATATATATATATATATATATATATATAGACTTTTTCTTTCAAAAATTAGGTTAAGAACTTAAAGAGTCAAGTTATAACTACCATTGATAATCGATTATTTCAAAAGATAATCAATTATCAAATAAGCTTTTCAAAAAACATTTTCTTGTGATAATCGATAACCAGAAATGAATAATCAATTATCACAATCTTTTATGAACATCTTGATAATCGATTATCATTAGTGCTAATCGATCATTAGAACTTTTATGAAAAATAAAACCTTCCTTGAGTGATCTTTGTGCATGTTGCTTTGTGACACTCTCAGCTAAGTCCTACACAATTTATTCACTAGTATATGTCTTATTACTAAAGCTTAATAACATACATAAATAAAATACAAGTCTCCAATATCTTTTGTCATCGCAATGAGTTCTTGGACTTGTTTTTATCATCATCAAAATTTACTCTTTAATACTGATCTTCATCATCTTCTTTTGCCACTAGTGGGATAAATATATACATGGTTTTGAACTGTGTTGATTTGCTAAATATTGCAAATGGAAACTCCCTCCATGGGTCATAACAGCATTTGAAAAAAAATATGAATATAACCGGGTCAACAGAAAAATGTTGATCTTGGTTCTCAAATTAGTATATAAGAAAAATGAAAATCATAACCGGAACCAAGCTGATTTCCAGTCTTTGTTATATTAAGAAGAAATGATTCTGTATCATCTCAAAATATGTATTTGGTGGAATTGAATCTATTCAATCTAGTTTGGACAAATTGTGCTATTCAGCAATAGAGATAACTTGTTTTCTTCAGCCCGATTTGCATACAAATCCGCATGATTCTTGTTGCTTAAAAAACTTTGCAATTTGGTTTGTCTATTAAACCACAGATACTCTCAACTAATCATTTAAATTAAACCACAGATAGGCTCAACAAATCATTTAAAGAGAAAAAAAAATCTGTTCCCTCCTCCTTTTAATCCATTTTCTTGTTTTTGGCTCTTCCACTTTGTAAGCCTGGCATTTTTTGTTACCCTAACAGCTATTAGTTACTCAAGTGTCAACCTTCATATGGACTAAAACATTGGTAATGATTTTTTAAACTAAAATTACAAATCTGAATGTTTTCTTTATAATATTTGTATATTCTTATTTTAGAATGTGAAAACCGGGTATGCTTGGCAATTCTTGATTTAAAAGACCAGGCATAAACTTCTATTTTTTTTTCAATTAATTATTCAAATTCCTGCTGTTTAATTCCAGATTATAAGTAAAATTGGCTGCATCCAGCATGCAAATTTAAATTAAAGAAAAAAAAACTCACTTTTAGGTTTATCTAAACTGGAAGTATTAACGTTTAGGTATTCAAATGATGATCTCTAGGTCTGACTCCGAACCGTAGGAAGTGATCCTAGTAGCTATAGGGATATCAAGATCCTTAACATTGTCTAATTATCCATACCAAGGAAAATGCTACAGAACATTATGTTTGGTTAAGGAAAGAAAAGATAAAAAAGGAAAAGGATTAGAAAGAGATGTTTTTAGGTTTTTTGGTAAGGGAGAAGATGATGGAGGCATGGCTAGGACCTTTAGAGGGATCATGGAGTAGCTTCAAATTATATCTCAAATTTTGTATTTTTATGTTTTGGACTTTATTGGGCCTTAGTCATGTTGGACTTTGGGTGTAGAGGCACATAGTATATAACCCTTTTTGAGACACTCTTGTAAACAGATTTGAAAGAAATATGTTGAAACATTGTTGATGTTTTTAGTACATGTGTGCGTGAGTTTTATCTTGAGCAAGTGGCTCAAGTGACAACTCCTCTTATCTCATGCTGATGTGAGGGCACACTTCCATTTCTTAGAGATTCTTTCACTTATCTCATAGGTGTTGCGGGTGGTGTGATGAATTTAGTGGATTCACTTATATTGAATATTGATTCGAGTGGTGTGATGATGAACGGTGTTCTTTGGTGATGAATTTAGTGGATTCACTTATCTCGAATATTGATTCGGGTGGCATGAGGATGAATGGTGATGAGCTGTGTTCTTTGGGACTTCGATCCTTATCTTTGAATTTCACCATTCAGAGTGGTAGATCTTCTTACTTATCTTGGAATCTCCTCCAAGTGGCTTGGCTTCCTCTATTTCTGCATTCCCATTGATTCGAAGTCCTTCGTTTTTCTCCTTTTCTGTCCGAAAGGAGCTTTGCCAGGCATTCATCAGAAGATGAAAGGAAAGAAAGAAAAATTTCCATTTCTCTTGTTTAATTGTGTTGAAAGTAGAAGCGAATAGAATATATATTTGTAAAATGAGATAAACACCCTAAGTAAAGAATGAGACGTGATTCTCAATAAAAGTCCTTTTGTCTCCGTATGGAAAAGATCCGGCCTCCTTTCCCTTGAATATTGCATAGAATACAAAAGGTTACATGGCACTCATCGTTCTTCCCTTTCTCTTACTGTTCCAAATTGACGGAGGTGGAATTATATACCCCTTTTCCATCTTTCCTAAATCCTTTCTTATTCATATGAAACCAACAAACCTTAAAGTCTATAGCATCATGTGATTACAAATGAATTTACTTTAATTTATTTATAAGAAAAAAATCTAATGACGTAAATGTGATTTTAAACGTACTCGGGGAAACTTCTGAGACAGAAGGGTGTTATTATTATTGCTTTTGATGTACTGCTTTGTTTTGTATCGCTCATTCTGCTTTCTATATAGTTGAGCGTGGCTTGGTGGAGTTGAGGAAGCTAAGTATAGAACCGCAACTTTGGGAAGCATCTCGGAAGGGAATTGATCAGCCCCATACAGCAGATGCTAATCATAAGCCTGCCACCGACTCTGATGCCTCATCCTGATTGTCTGGGCCCCTTAGTTCTTAATTGATTCTTTGTCCTATATGTATATTTTTTGTTTTGTTTTCTACACAAGTTTTTCATTCTGTAAACATTTCAACATTATATTCGGGAATACAAAGAAAGCAAGAATCTTTACATTGCACCAGAAGCAGTGGGTTGTGATAATTTGTATTCTACATAAGACAGAAATTTTCCCTATTCTTTTAAATTTAATTTTGTAATTTGAGAATCCGAGTTTGTATTTTTGTTGTCAAACGAAGATGCGGGATAATTGCAGCCACTATTTTTTCTGTTTAATGTTATATTTTGTATTGTTTATTTATCAACTAAAAGCTTGAAACGGTTTATGTCTTAGAAAATTGGAAAGGAAAGTTCAGTAAGTCGATGTTAAGTTGTTTGAGATGTTGATGCTATTTAAGTACCAAGTAATAAGAAGAACATGGTTTTCACCATTTCTGCACATTAGAATTCAGTCAAGCCTGACGGTATGGTGGTGTAACAGGGATTAAACATCTATAGCGACTAGCGAGAGTTGTAGAATATATCAATTAGGGTAGTATTGAATTGCACAATCTTATTTGTCACCCAACTCTAAAAAATAACATTAAAGAAGGTAACCTCTTGTATCATGTTAATAATGACAAGATATATTATGTGGTGGTAGTAGTAGGACGGACAGCAGTAGTTTATATAAAAAACCCATGCGTTGAACTGAAGATTGATCAGGAGCGTGCCTTTGCTTGCAGAAAACATGGATACTCTAGTCGTCCACGTATATTATGGATTCTGCGAATATAATTCAGACCTCTGATGGTGCTCTACTCACGCGGGGTCCTGTTCCACTTTGTGGAGTGTGGACACCAATAGTGGCCGGTGCATAGCAACCCGGATCATAAAAAGGAGGAAAGCCTGCGCAATTTAATAGTAAAAGTTTATGAGCTTTTTCTCCACTTGCGTATTTTATGACTAGAATGAAAAGGACCCAAATTTTGAGGTGAAAAATGAAATTTAAAAAAAAATAAAACATCAACGAAGATTACTTGCAAAAGGCATGCCCTTGCTCTACTTGCAAGAATTCAAAAGCAGAATATAGGCTTCACTCGCACTCTTTCACACGTTTTCCAACTCTGATGCTCAAAAGTCATTTCAACCACTTCTACTCGGTTATAATATTCAGTCTTACACTTGTGACATAAATTTTCTTATGCATTATGAGCACCTACTCTTCTTTTCACTTTTTGTTTTGGAGTTGGTTAGAATAGAATTTGGGTCTTAGAGGCAATAGAATATTTTGACAATGAGGAGATGAACGCCAAAATCAGTGACACTAGTGCTAGTAATGATGAAAAACCTGAAATCTTTTGTAAAAGCTGTAAAGGTAGGGACCATTTTCTTCTCCTTTACCAGTTCTTTGAACTGCAAATACAACAGACGCACAGAATCCACCGCATAAATCTTGATCAAATTTGTCATTTTATAGTTTGTTCTTTTTTTGGCATTCATTATCTTGCATTTTTTTCTGCCTTGTCTTGTGGAAATAAAATAATAACCTAGCTACCCTTGTGGTTAGAGTGGTCCGGTGACACTGCTTCGTAGTAATTATAGCCAGACTAGTTAGATGGGGTCGATTCAAATCACTCCCAATGTTTTCCAAACCAAAAACATCCATAAATTGCGCTGTTGCATATAGCTAACAAGCAATACACAACACAGCTTGCAAAGCTGAAATGGTGAATGAAGGTTGGCCCACTTGAAGCTAGCGTGGAAAGGTTTGTGGCCCCAATGGGGAACATGTGGCTCCTTCGAGTTCAGCATGTGAGTTTGTAAGCAAAATAATTTGTATATTGTTGGCTTTTGTATCCCCAGGACAAAAGAATATTGAAATTAAAAGAATGGTGGAGTCACCTTATAATTATAAGAAAAGCCTTTTCACATCTGGTCAAAGGGAACAAGTTCATTCCCACATAAGTACATAAAGATAAGTCTTTTAACCACCACAAGGAAAACATTAGACTTTATGGGACTAGGATTATTTCATTTCCACTCCCACTTAATAATGTTTGGTTGTTTTGTCCATTCCACAACATACTTATTGTGGGCATGAATAAACCTCATCCCAGATCTTACTCATCACTTAAATAAAGATTCTTTACAATAAAAAAAGGGAAAGGTATACCCCTTTCATCACTCAAGTTCTTTAGTGAGTATTATTGTTTGTGGTTAATTATGATTTAAGTATTCTTCAGATTTTGTAGCTTCTCTGACAAGCCACACTTACATTTTAAACTAAATTAGTATTAGAGTAATAAGATGGCTCTATTTTCCTTGGAATCTCTGTTCTGTAACCATTTATCTTGTCGATGTGCAAATCTAGCCGTACTTGCTCATCAAGAAAAACCAATGAATCAAACGTTTTTCTTTGAACAAAAGCAAACATAAAAAGTAACTCTGCATCTGTTTTACACCTGCATATTTACTGCATTTAACCAAGATGCCGTAGAGTACTGTTAATTAACCAAGTGCAAGAGAATCTTTTTAATATTAATTAAAATTGATTGAATAATAAAATCAGGATAGTGATGATGATGATGATGAGAATTGAGAAATAAGAAAACTCTTTTATCTGATTTTTAAAAGTACAAATCCTCAAAATACACATTTTTCTGAGGAGTGAAAAGCATCCCCGTAAAGCCATTTTCCATGGAAAGGAAACATTCCTGTTGGTGCAGTGAAAAGATACAAGTTTTCTTTGTTTTTTTTGCCAAGTGAAAAAGGGATACAGATAGATACAAGGTCTTTGTTGTTAATTCATGCAGAGAGAAAAAACAAAAACAGGAATACAACAACAAATGTAAAGATGATCGATCTAAACGATGTAATGTAATATTTAAGAGGGAATATTGTTGAAGGCAGAGCCCATATTCCAATAACTAATTTCCTATTGATGGCAGAAAACTCGCACTGACTCAGTTTGAAGCATTTCAACTCTTTTCATAATTATCTTTTTGCCACTGCATATAGAGTGACCCGGCACCCCATGGTCATTGCCTCTGTCACATCTCTTTCAACACCATTTTCAGGCCTGCCATTCAAAAGCTAAATTTGTAATCATAATTAGAATGAAACAGATAAAATTTCCAGCACCTTCCCTGGCCCACCCTTAAAGCAATATTCTTGCCACGAGTGTCAAGAATCAATAATACATTTTATTTATTTATTACATATAGTTATATATAGTCCTGCCAGTTTCATACTATGAATAATCACTCTAACTTTTTATAAATCGTTTGTATAATATGTTAGTACAAAATGTTTAATCACTAAGTCAATTTCCAGGTCTGTTTAGAAAAACTTTTCCTCAGATATCTTATAAGAAAACAAAATAAGAGAAAAAGAAAATATTCTCTTTGTAAACTAAAATAGGTTATATAGTAGCATTAATTTCAAGGTTATAGCAGAAGTGGAGGAAACTTAAAGTCTAGATTGTCTTTATATGTAAGTTAAATTCTACAGTTTTACTGTCATTTCTCATAATGGTATTCGTGTTCACACTGGGTGACACTTTAAATACAGAACCTTTCGGTCTTTCTCTTTGTTAGTCCTACTCTTCCCGTTTGTGAAAAAATGAAGTGGCCAACATGGAAGTTCAGCACCATGGTAATGGGTGTGGTGTTCCTTTATCTGAGTTTTTCCTTGGAGGTGTTCTGTGACCCTTCTCATGCAGACAGAATTGCTGAGCTTCCTGGCCAACCCTACGTAGGCTTTCAACAGTTCTCTGGGTATGTCACAGTGGACGACAAGAAACACAAGTCTCTCTTTTACTATTTTGCTGAGTCAGAAACTGATCCAGCTTCAAAGCCTCTTGTTTTGTGGCTCAATGGAGGTCTGCAATCTCTTGCTTCAAAACCTGATATTACAATTTTTTCAAGACTTGGGAGGGATTAAATAAGAATAAGCTTGCAGAAGCAGGATTAACATCATGGATTATTGAAATTAACTAATATTTCGTTGTTCAGGACCTGGTTGTTCTTCACTGGGAGTGGGAGCATTCTCAGAAAATGGACCTTTCAGACCAAACGGAGAATTTCTGATTAAAAATTATTATAGTTGGAACAAAGGTACTCTTTTTCCACGTTCCATTGTGCCTTTTTTTTCTTATGGGCACATTCCATTATATCTATCTGCCAGAATGGCCTGCATTTCATTCTTCCACTGATTGGGTTACTTTTGTGCTGCAGAGGCAAACATGCTGTATTTGGAGACACCGGTTGGAGTGGGGTTCTCTTACGCTAAAGGTAGCTCCTCATATATGACAGTGAATGACGAGGCAACAGGTATTCTTCATTAATATTATACCCTTTTTTTAATCTTTTGGGACAAAACTCTTTCTCCTTAGAAAGCTTCTTTAAATTCTATCTTCCATGGGAAAAGGCACGTATCATTTGTATGCTGCTTAGGCTTTTAAAAAGTTGAGACAAAACAGTGATCAATGGTTAAGTTTCATGCTTACTTTTGTGTCACACTTTACATGATTATTCTTTCATCTCTTATTCTCTACGCCAGCAATAGAAGAAGGTATATCAGTATGCTTTTTATTCGGTATGATTGCACTGTCCCTGAATAATGCATTGTTTACATGCAAATTTTGTCATCTGAAGCAGTTCTTTTGATTTCTTAAGCCAGGGACAATCTTCTATTCCTGCTACGCTGGTTCAACAAGTTCCCCCAATACAGGACCAGAGATTTGTTTCTAACGGGGGAAAGCTATGCAGGTAAACTGGTCATTCTTGGAATTTTCATTCCAAAAGCAGGTTACAGAAATTATTTTTTCGTACAAATTTCAAAAGTTGCATGTATCAGGTCATTATGTTCCTCAACTTGCGAAGCTCATGATTGAAATGAACACAAGGAAAAAGATATTCAATCTGAAAGGCATTGCGGTGAGTGGTATCAATCAATGCTTAAGCTATCTTTCTTACATATTGCTGTTTGGTATTTGCTGATACCAAAAAGGAAATTAAGAAATGAATGCTCTCTTGTCTTGAACTGCAGTTGGGTAATCCAGTTCTAGAATATGCCACTGACTTCAATTCAAGAGCTGAGTTCTTCTGGTCTCATGGACTGATATCAGATTCAACCTACAACATATTCACTACAGTGTGCAACTATTCTAGGTACGTGAGTGAGTACTATAGGGACTCAATTTCGCCTCTTTGTTCAAAGGTTATGGGCCAAGTGAGCAGAGAAACAAGTAAATTTGTGGACAAATATGATGTCACACTTGATGTTTGCATTTCCTCAGTGCTATCACAATCCAAGGTTATTTCTCCTAAAACCCAAGTGAGTCTAATCTTTTGAACTTTCCATTCTCATGCTTCTCCAATTTTCGTCACATTACTTTCATTTACTATACTTCAGATCAGTACTAGTCAAGTTTGGCTTTTCTGTTGAAATTCGTGCCTTATAACGTGGCATGCAGGAAGCAAGTGAGAGCATAGATGTGTGTGTGGATGACAAGGTTACAAACTACTTAAACCGGAGAGACGTACAAGAATCACTTCATGCAAAGCTCGTTGGAGTTCGCAAGTGGGATGTTTGCAGCAAGTAATTCCTTCACACTAGACATCTTGTGTTTGGCTTTTCTTAGTTGTTGTTTGCAAATGAAAATTGAAGGATCAAAAGAGTCATAATTAGCTTAGCCTGTCTTTGCTGATTGTGATTTAAGTAAACAATGTAATCACTTGACTGCATTTGTTGGTACCAGCGTGCTGAACTATGATATGCTCAACCTGGAAGTGCCTACACTACCTGTTGTTGGATCACTCATAAAAGCTGGAGTCAGGGTCTTAATTTACAGGTAACTCTAACCAAAACCTTTTCTTCTCCTTCTATTTATTTGCTCACTTGAATTTTAGAGCTCATACATATGTTTCTCAGTGCTACTTAACGTAACAATGTGCATTGTTGTTGCTACAGTGGAGATCAAGATTCAGTAATTCCACTGACTGGAAGCCGTACCTTAGTTCAGAAGTTGGCAAGTCAATTAGGACTGAATACAACAGTCCCTTACAGAGTATGGTTTGAAGGTCAGCAGGTATGTATATTAATTCAAAGGTAGCTTTTGGCCCAGTTCTTTTTCTTTTCTTTTGGTTTCTTTTATCCTTAATCCAATTAGTTTCTGTGGAACTTATGCTTTTAAGCTTATTCTTAATTAAGAAACACTACTGTGTTTTAAAAATGTATTTAGTTATGATTGACACAAGTTCTTTTAGAAAGAAAAATAAAACCAGGAAACTGAGGTCAAATGCCGTCTGATTAACATCTTATTAGTTTAAATCAGTAAGAAACAATTGCAAAAATATTTGTTTATAAGAGGCCCTAAGCCTTGAGTGGACTAATTAGTGATTGAACTTGTATATCTTTCTCCGGTATGCGATGTGTAGATTGTTTTTCTTCGAACCATATTATGTCTGCATTCAGAACATCAGTAAAAAGCGTTTCCGTTGGAAGTAACACCACTTTTTTTATCAGCAAGACCAAATTGTATGTTCTATACATCAGAAACTAATCCCAGTTAATGAAACTTAGGTTGGTGGGTGGACTCAAGTTCATGGAAATATCCTCTCATTTGCGACTGTTAGAGGTGCCTCCCATGAAGTTCCTTTCTCACAACCTCAAAGATCACTTGTACTATTCAAGTCATTCTTGAAAGGCGTACCTTTACCTGAAGTCTTCTGACAACCCTTTATGTTTTCATATGTAGTTTAGCTTGTAAGTATAAGTAAGCATTGCCCTTTAATACCATATTATTAGCAAAGAAATGTACTATTATCTGTGCAGAATGTGAAAAGAAAAGTCGGGAAAAGTTTTTTTTTTTTCTTTTGGGTTTTCAACCTTTGCATGTGAATGGTTTTTGCTTGTTCTTGAGCTGTCAACTGTAATTGACCCTTGGATTGAAGAGATTCTGTAAAAATGTTGTAAGAGAATACCGTTGCATTCTTGTTATAAATTTCTAGGCAAACCATGTGGACTATCGTGTTATGTAATTTAAGCACTTGCATTCACCAGTAATGCCATATTTCACTCTTTAACACACTACTTTTTCTCTTTATATCTCAAATTCCTTCATGTTATCGTTTTATCTTTCTAAATAACAAAAAGATTGTACAAAATTTAATTTCAGTGTTTACAAATCAGTTTTCATTAAAGGAACAGCAATTATATTTACCTTCCCCCACCCCAATCTGCGGTAACTAAAGCCATTTGGATAAAGCATTCCACATCAATGTGCAGTTTCTCAATGAGATGAATAAGAATATCATATAGTTAAATTTTTAAGTACTATTCACTGTGAAGGGCCTATTTGTAAGAGCGTAGACAGTGATCTAAATGCTCTCACAGATTGGTTTTTTCTCCATGGACATTATTGGCTTTTGAAAACATGCTATATGTATGTAAGAAATTACATGTGAGGAACGACGTAAACAAGATAATTCCTGTTCAGCGGAAGACAAAAAACATCTCTACAGTAGAGCTTGTACTTAAGTACTAACTCTTCGCCAATGGGAACACCTTTTTGTTCAGAAAGGTGGATTCTGATCCCATTTGTCCTCTCTGCATGACTGCTCATATTCTAAAGAACAGTGTAAAACATGCATAAAAGTTGTAAGAAAAAAGGGCATAAAAGTGGTTTTGTAATTTCACTCATTTGGATTAGATTAGCAAACACTCATCATCCTTCAAAAGGGACAAATTTTAAGAGGCCACGTCTTGATTAACACCGCTCAATTCTCTGAATTCTCTTGAACTTTCCACTATTCCATCCCACATTAACACAGAAAAAACGTCGAGATAACTATAGACGTAATTTTACTTCGAACATGACTTGTAACATTAATATATGTTGTCCAAGGGGTTGACCTAAACTTTGGCATCAATTTAAAATAAAAGTGTGTTATGAAAAATATTAGATGATGTGGTGGCTTATCATTGGTCAGATTTGTGTGTGGTGGATAGATACCATGTGAAAGCTTTTTATGGGCTAGATTCATGGGTGGAGGCTTGTCATGTGACAATATCTTAAATGATTTGATTTTACGACGGGGATGAAAATAGATAAACATGAAATGTGTAATAGTAAAAGCTAATTTTATGGTCCAATGCTAAAAAGTGAAAGTGTATATGTAAAAGTTATTAAAAGGTTAAAAAATAATTTGTGCAACTTAATATCACTTTTTAAAGACACTTTTATTCTACGATAAGTCCAATTACAAATTTTATTTAAATCAATTTATTAGACACAAAAATTGAATCAAAATTTTAAAATTTAAACTAAACGAGGACATGAATATGACTCATAAATTGACATTTATGTATTGTCATCCAATCTTAGTCGTAATAACGTATAATTGTTAGGATACAAACAAAGTTCCACATCAGATAAAACAAGAGGTGGACATGAGTTCATATAACATAAGATACCTTCATTGGTAAGAGGCCTTTCGGAGTAGTACCAAAAGCATATCCATGAGGGTTTGGCCTAGAGCGGATAATTCTTACCATTTGTGAATATTTATGTGTGTGTTGTTTCTCCTTACAATTGGTATCAAAGTTGATGGTTCAAGTATGGTAACCAGGCTCAGACGAGTACATCCTTCCATGGTAAGGTAAAGCCCAGACTTTCATTGTAGGGTAGGAGGAGAAAGGATTGTTAGAATACAAATAAAGTCTCACGTCAAATAAAACAAGAGATAAACATGAGTTTATATACACATAAGATACCTTCATTGGTAAGAGACCTATGGTAAGGTAAATCCCATACTTCCATTGGTCCTTCATCGTCTTTGACAACTCCAAGACTTCAATTGTTTTAATGTTGTTGGTGGAAGAGGTTTTCAATGAGTAAGGGTAATTTTCAAGCTTTAGGTGTAACATTTATGAGCTTTTATGGGGTCAAATTTTATAATAGTAATGGTTCCTTTTCCAGTAGGGAACTTCATAACATGTGAGGTGTTAAGACCATGACTTCTAACTTGTTCAAATTTCTTCGTCTTGTAAAGACGTTATAAAAGGTGTTTGTGTAAATCTGTATGTAGCAAATTATCAGTGTTTGATTTGAATCTATTGTCCTAAATGTTGTGAGAAGATCGATGCAACCTTAAGTGTGCGCTCTATCTCCTATAAATCCCAATAATGGATTTGGGTAGGATTGAATAAGCTATGTTGGCACATTAAGCTTCTGAAAGTTCAATTATTATAATAAATTAACTGAGTTATCCTGATTGTTGAGAACCTTATGGATTTATCTATTTGCTATAGTGGTTGTAACAACAATTTAGTCATCTTACTCATAGTTGTTGATATAGAAGTTTTACTTGGAGTCATGGTGAATGCTACATGTTGTTACTGGATTTTATAGTGTCTCCTTTTGGAAGTATGAGGTTGTCAAGAGCTTAATGTTGTCTCTAAAGCTTCAAATTCTAAAAAGAAAAACAAAATTATCTTACAATTTAAAATAACCACATCAAATCTTCTATTTTCAGAACACATGTATTTTATTTACTCTTCGTGATAATATAATTACTAAAACCACAACTAATAACAACGTCCTCAATCAATTTTTTATAATGTTGAATTAACTTTATATATTACTGAAAAAAAGTTGCACTCAACAACTTCCTCAAGCTCATCATCACTATCTTTTTAATGCTCACAACACAAACATAAATTACTTATAATTTCAACAAAATAAATAAAACAAAATATACATCACACAAAAGACAAATTGACTTCAGTTTCTACTTTCGCAACCATGAGATCAAACACTACCTGAATACAATACTACACCACCATTTGTTCCTGAATTTTGATGGTGTTTGTAAAAGGATAGTTGAAACTCAAGACATAATTCTCACACACTAACACAATAACAACAACAACAGACTAATGAATTCTACAACCATTAAACCTTAGCAAGTTAAAAGAGATACAAATTAGCCTCTTAAAACCTATTACTTTTGAATAACATACACCTCAAATAACACACCAACAATTATCCTGTCACGTTCCCGCCTCCTTAACAACATTGTATTGTGAATTTGATAGAATGGATCATATTCTTTAACTGAAACTCAAGAATTTTCCGCAAAAAGATAAGAAACTATGTCCAATATTTATATTACCCTACAATTGTTGTGGTTCTTCTAAGAAGATTAACATCTCGAATAAGAACCAAGAAGGTAGGGAATCCAAAGATTAGAATGGAATCTGAACAAGAAGATATTGAATGGGAAGACTTTAAGACTTTTGATTGAATGCATTAATTATGTATTACATTATACAATATGTTTATATAGCAGTAAAACTAACCGAATTAACTAACTTTGTAAAACTAACATCTTATATCAATCCCTTAACTTGTCCTCAAGGACTAAAGTTTGAGAACTTCTTCTTTAAGTCATAATAGAATTCTCACGTAGCATCCTTAGGGAGTTGATGCTTCAACTTAATCAATACTTTGGTGACAACCTTATTACCTCTCTTCACAGTAGCTTTGTCAATGATAACTTCAGGTTCCTTGGTGACAACTTCTTCTGTTATTGGGCAGTTGATTGAAGTGTTTGTCTCTCCTACTGATTTCTTCAATTGTGAAACATGAAAGACATTATGTATCAAGGAATTAGCTAGTAATTGCACCTTATAAGCCATAGTAGCAATCTTTTCAAGGATATAATAAGGTCCATAGTATTTAGGAGCTAGCTTTGCATTTCTTCTAAATGCCACATAAATTTGTCTATATGGATGGAGTTTGACAAAAACCAAATCTCCAACCTGAAATTCTCTTTCTGGTCTATGTTTGTTTGTCAACTGTTTCATTCTCTCTTGTGCCCTTTTCATGTGGAATTTTGTCATCTTGAATATTTCTTCCCTATTTTGGAAACTTCTATTTATTAACTCCACTTTAGACTCTTCAGACAAGTATGGTAGATGAATAGGAGGGGTATGTCCATACATAATTTCGTTGGGGCTAGCCTTGATAGAACTATGGTAAGTCATGTTATACCACCATTCACCAAAAGGAAGCCATTTGGACCACTATTTAGGTGCATCACAACACATTCATCTTAAGTATGTTTCAACACATATGTTAACCACTTCTGAGGGTGGTAAGTACTGGAAAGTTATATTTGAACTCCTTAGATTGTCATAAACTCTTTCCAAAACTGGCTTATAAATGGGATCCTTATCACTTGTAATGATAGTGGGAAATCTGTGTAGTTTGAAAACGTTGTGAAAGAAGCATTGCACTACTTTTGCAGTTGTGTAAGGGTCCTATAATGCCACAAAGTGGGCTGCTTTGCTCAATTTGTCAACTACTACAAAGATAACTTGCTTGCCAAAAGATTTGGGTAATCCCTCTATAAAATCCATGGTAATATGTTGTCATACATGGTCTGGAATAGGTAATGGTTGTAGTAATCCAGGTGATGCAGCAATATCATACTTATTCCTTTGGCATATTTGGCATTGTTGTACAAATCTCCTAACATCCTTGGTCATGCCTTTCCAATACACTATCGATTTACCTTATGAAGAGTAGAATCCCTACTTGAGTGTCCTTCGCAAGCAGTAGCATGTAACCATACCAAAAGTTGTCGTCTTACTTCCCAGTCTTTACCAACTACCAACTTACCTTTCCTCCTCAATTCTCCCCTCTACCAAGAGAACTGCTTGTGAGTGTTGTTAATCTGCAACTCAGTAATGACTCGTTGCAAATCTACATAAATTTCACAAGTAATTTTTATTGCATTTAGTAACTCAGACGCAGGTTGATGAACGAGGAGACTTGAACATTCTATTACGGATAAGGCATCAACAACTACATTTTCACGCCCTTGTTTGTATTCAATATTGAAATCAAACTCCATCAATTTAATTAACCACTTTTGTTGGAATGTCATGGACAACCGTTGATCTAGGATATACTTAAGGCTTTGATTATTTGTCTTTTATAGTAAACTTCTTAGGAAGTAAGTAGTGCCGCCATATTTGAACTACAAACACAACTCCCAACAGTTCCTTCTCATACGTTGAAAGTGCTTGTTATTGTGGATTAAAGCTCCTACTAATGTAGGCTATAGGGTGTTGGTTCTGCATTAAAACAGCTCTCACTCTTTGTCTAGATACATCTACCTCCAACACAAATTCTTTGGAGTAATTAGGTAAGGCCACAACAAGTGTGTTGCTCAATTGAGTTTTCAATTTTCGAAAAGCACCCTTGGCTTGTTCTGACCAACTAAAGACATCCTTCTTGAGCATGTCATGCAATGGTTTGACTGTGGTGCTATACTAATTGACAAATCTTATGTAATAGCCAAACCCAAGAACCCTCTTAATAGCTTCATAGACTGGGATAAGGGCCATTGTTGTACAACAACTATCTTAGCAGGATCTATGGCCAACCCCTCTTTGGTGATGAAGTGCCCCAAATACTTCACCTTGTAACTCCAAAGTAGCACTTGGACTTCTTAGCAAATAGGGAATGGGTTCTAATGGTGGATAGGACTTGGTATAAATGAACCAAATGATCTTCGAGACAGGTTCTATATACTAAAATATCATCAGAAAATATGAGCACAAATTTCCTTAAGAATTATTGGAATACCGCTTGAAAAGTGGCATGTGCATTTATTAGGTCGAAGAGCATAACCAAGTATTCATAATGTCCTGAGTGAGTTTTAAAGGCTTTCTTGTGTATATCCTCTTCCACTATTCGAACTTGATTGTAACCAGACTACAAATCAAGTTTAGAAAAGAATTTCGAACCATGTAATTCATCCAATAAATTATCAACTAGAGGGATAGGAAATCGTTTCTTTACTGTTATTTTATTCAATTCCCTGTAATCGATGCAAAGTCGCCATCCACCAACTTTTTTCCCAACCAAAACAACTAGGCTAGACTACAAACTGCTGTTATTCTGAATGATGCCAGATTTCAAGTATTAACAAATGAGTCCATCAATGATATCTTTCTGTTGCTTTGCATATCTATAGGGTCTTTTATTCACGGGTTTGTACCTTAAACCAGAGGAATTCGATGATCATGAACAACTCTTTTAGGAGGAAGAGTGGTTGGTTCCTAAGACACATCTTCAAAATCTAACAATAATTTCTCAATGTTGTCAAGAATAGTACTGAAATCCATATGGGTTGATAAAGACTATAATAAAGTACCTTCACCATTGTCACACATCTGTATCATGGACATGTGGACCCCAATAGAAAGAGTCTTATGTAACTGCTATTTTCTAATTTTCTTAAGCCCTGTACCTGTTGTACCCCTCAAAACCAGTCTCTTACCATCCACCATAAATTCCATGGTCAAGTTCTCAAAGATTTAAGTGATATCCCCTAAGGTAATCAACCATTCTATACCAAGCACCATGTCACAACATCCTAAGGGTAATAGCAGCATGTCAGATTTGAAGGATGCATTATGTAGTAACCATGGAAATCCTTTAACCATACTATTAATTTGCATCCTAGCACCATTTGCTACCGTGACACTCAAAGGGTCCATGGTAGCAATCTTGCATCCCAATTTCTTGGCCATTTGAACATCCAAGAAATTATGAGTGCTTCCACTATCAATAAGGATATGTAGAGGTTTCTTTTTGAAAAGATCAGTGACCCTCATTGTTCTGAAGCTAGTAACCCCAGTCAATGCATTAACTGAAATTAAAGGTTCCCCCACAATGGTTGCATTTGCTTCCACTGGAGTTGTGGTTTCCTCATCCGAATCATTGTCCTCATCTAATTCTAGGACCTGGATCTGTAATTTCTTATGGGTTAGACTATGAGCAGGGGTGAATGGTTCATCACAAAAGTAGCAAAGACCTCTGAATCTTCTTTCATTCATATAAGCAGGAGTTAAACCGTGGGTTTATGTTTTGGGGCGATTGACTTCAATGTTTTGGGTAGGGTTAGGTAATAAGGGTGGTTTATGTTGTTTGTGGAATGGCTTAGATTGAGAATTAGTGGTTATGGCAGATTCATACATCTTAGCCAACGAAAAAGCTTTCATCATAGGTGGGTTGAAATCCTAACCATCATCTGCACATCCTGCTTCAAATTGCCAGAAAACAACTCAAATTGTCCTCATATAGTTTGACTTGAGAAACTATTTGATCAAAAGCTTCATGATAGTCTTGAACAAAATTTTTTTGTCGTAACCTTATTAATTTAGCCATAGGATCCTTACAACCTTGTCGAACCGAGCAATCAAGATCTTGGTGTACATATCTCAAGATGGAAGATTTAGTAACCCATCTTTCTTGACGTAGGCAGTGTGCTATTGTAGAGCCTTGCCCTTGAAATGAACAACTACTAATCGAACCTTGTAATCGTCCGGGGTACCATCAATTGAGAAAAAGATTTTAGATTGAATTAACCATTGTTTCACATCATCACCATTGAAGCGAGGAAAATCCAACCTAACCAACCGAGTATTACAAAAGTGAGGGTGATATTGATTAGCATTATTGGAGAAAGCATGGTTTTGACGGTTACTGATCATCTTTTCAAGACTGTTCTTCAAAAGAATCGTCAATGTCCATGAAGCGGGCCTCCAACGAAGTTCCTAGCTTCAAGAAATGAGACTCCATTGAAGTTTTGAAGTTGTCAAAATCATCACAAATAAAGCATGTGTTGCCAACCATGATGAAAACGTGGGTGGAAGATCACCTCCTAAGAAACCAAGAAGATAGGGAATCCAAAGATTATAATAGAATCTGAACAAGAAGATATTGAATGAAACCAAGAAGATAGGGAATCCAAAGATTATATTAGAATCTGAACAAGAAGATATTGAATGGAAAGACTTAAGACTTTTGATTGAATACATTAATTCTATATAACATTATACAATCGATTTATATAACAATAAAACTAATATAATCAACTAACTCTATAAAACTATCATCATATCAATAACATAATGCCGATTTACGAAAGAAAAAATATAAAAAAACATGTAAGTTTTATTATTTATGAATAATTTTAAAATCTTAAAATATTTTACTTTTTAAAATAAACATTTCAAAGTAAATAAATTATCCATGTTGTTTTCATTTTTACGTTAATACTAATTTAGAAAGGGAGAATTTAATATCTCTTGCTCTGAGTGTTTTGTTATAGAAAGCTACAAATATATTTATTTAAAGTTTATAAATATATATAAAGAGTATATACCTTTTTCATGTTTTTTTTTCAGTTTTACACTTTTAATTACTACTTTTTAAATTTAAATAATAATTTATAATAAAAATTTGTCAGTTTTATTATTTTAATAACTATTTTTTTAATTCAAATAACTATCAATTATAAAAAAATATTTACTCTTCTATCAACCAGTTTTTCAAATTTAAATAATTAATCATAATAAAAAATTATGTACACAATATTATTTATAATATATCTTATTTCAATAACTAAATGATTTTTATCTATAGTTATTTTTATAACTATACACACATTTTCTTTTTTTAGTTTTCCTCTTTTAATTATTGCTTTTAAAATTTAAATAATTTATAAATATTAACATCAGTATTCTTTTATTTATTTTTATTCTACTGATTGATGGAAGAATCCTAGATGAATGGTGTCGCAACCGGGATCGCGACGGGACAACGACATGAAAAACAAACGGATTTGAGAAAAAGGTTTTGGGAGTCGCCACCATAATTTATTATGGAAAAACTACGGAAAACCAAAAAATAAGTGAGAAAAAGGTTTTGGGAGTCGCCACCATAATTTATTATGGAAAAACTATGGAAAACCAAAAAATAAGACATGGTCTACGAAAAGTAGATTTTTAGGTTCGGGAATCGGTTACGTATAAGGAAGGTGTTAGCACCGTATCGCGCCTGCCCAAAGGGAGTACCTTTAATTAAATGTAAAAAAGTTGACCTGGTTTTTTTTTATATGTTTAATTTTCCCTAAAAAAAATAATATAAGGAAAATTAAGAGACAAAAGAATATTTTTTGTTTTATGAACCCGAGAAGAATTGACCTTGGTCCTACGTACATCCATTTATAATAGACAATACGTAGTTCTTTATGTAGAAAAATGTTTGTGAGTTTGTTAAAAAAAATATTATTGATTGATGTAGATTTTTTTGAAAAAACTGAATCCGAAAAAGATTTGGTTTAAACAAGATTGACATCTCTTTTGGCAGAGTTCCTCTAACCTGAGAACTTACTTTTCTCTATATTCTTCAATACTCTTGATCTCTATTATTTCAAAATATTTTTCTCCTCCCCTTTTTCCTTTTCCGTGACAGAGTGCGTATTTATATAATACTGTTGAAATCTTGCCTTAATTGTGAATTAATTGATAATAAAACAAAATAGGGAAAGAAATGGTCATGGTTGCGAGAAAACAAATTAAATCATTATTGTCAGAAAATCATATTTTCCTCTTTAAAAGCAACTCATGCAACAAATTATATTAATATACTATTTTAATTATTGTTTATAATTATTAGCATAATATTAATTCAAATTATTACCATATTAAACTAACATTTCAAAAATATTGTGTTTGGTATTAAAGTTATTATTTTATCCCTTTTTATCCACCATTAATTATTATTCTCTTATTCTTTATTATTTTAAATATTTACTTACCTGGACGAAATTGGATGTTGACAGATGTAATCCTGAGTTTTCCTTGTCCTAAGTAGGTTTTCCTTGTCCTAAGTAGGGGTGGGCAAATAGAACTGAACTGCACTATACTGCTAAAATCTGTACTGAACTAAAAACTAATTTGTATAAACTGAACTGAGCTGTAAAACAGTTCAGACAAACTGTACTGAACTGTTTTTTGTTTTATCAAACTGCACTGAACTGAACTATACTAAATTGTACTAAACTACAATATAAACTAAACTGAACTACTAACTATACTAATTTTAAACTGAATTATACTAATTTTAAACTGAATTGTACTATTTTTTAAAGTGAATAGTATAACAATACATGTTCTTTTTAATTGAAAATTATTTTAATATTTATTTTATTTTATTCATAAGTGTCTTACAAATTAACTTTTTAATTATTTGATATTATTATTTTCTATTTTATTTATATTTCTTTTATTATTATATGTGTACGGAAATTATTTTATTATTTATTTATTTTTATTTTTTTTGCTTTTTTATTTATATTTATTTTGTCATGAATATTATTTTACTTTTATATTTATTTTTTAAATTTTTAATTTATATTTTTTTGTTTTATATGTGTATATAATTTATTTTATCTTTTTATCTACTTATTTTATTTTAAAATAATTTTTTATTTATATTTATTTTGTTCAACTCGTAAAATTGTTTCATTAATCAATTATTTATTATTTATATTTTATTATGTAAAAATTAAACTAATATTTATTAATTATTATAATATAATAAACAATGATACTAGAAAAATTACTCTTTATAAACGTTTGTTAATTTTTTTGTCATTTGATATTTCTATAATATTAATTATTTTTGCTACATTGCTATTTTTTTATGATATTTCATTATATATTCATTTAATAAAATTTAACGTTAAAAAATATAATTTAGTTTTAGTATGTAAAATTCTATCATTTAAAAATAATAATATTGATATTTATTTTAAAGGAAGTTGATTTTTAAAATAAATAGTTATTTTAGTGTGTGCGCTTACACACATTTTAATATCATTAAAAGTTTTTTTAACATATTTTTACATATTTAATAATATGTTAAAGAATATAATATATTTAAAGTATTATTTTTTTATATAGTCTTTTTTTTATGATTTATATTACTTAATCATTTAATAAAATTAAATTTAAAAAAATATATTTTACTTTTATTACTTAAAATAATATTATTTACAAAGTAATATATGTTTATTGATGAAAAAATATAAAAATTTGTGATAAAAAAAATTTGTCTTAAAAAATTCATTATTAATTTTTTATTTGAACGGTTTCTTTTATTAATATTTTATTATTAAATAATGTTTTCTTAGCAAGACGGAGCAATTTAGAGAAGAGAAAAGAGTATATATAGTTCTCACAGTTAACTGAACCGAAACTGTTATAAGTTCAGTTTTTAAAAACTAAACCATAAAATAATAGTATACTGAACTTTTAGTAAAAATGGATCAGTTTTTTTAAATATAATATAATATAGTTAACTATAGTACATACAGATCAGTTATTTTTGCCGAGTCCTAGTCCTAAGTAGCATAGGATCCCATTTTTGTATCATCATATTTATTGAATACGTTGAGGTTTTTTATTTATATTTTGCTAATTATAAATTTTTTGTTAGACCATTTCGAATGTAATTTTCTCACCATATTACTTTGAGTAGAATTTTATTCTTTATAAGACCTTACCAATTGTATTCCAGTACGAAATTTTACAAAACCCATTATGATTGGACGATGTTGTTTAAGTGGGAAGACTCAAAGTCTTATATAAGATTAAGAATCTTAAATCTAAGATCTCTCATGATATATCCACATGTTTTAATAAGTATTTTAGAACGTTGCTGAAGAAGTTTCTGTACTCATTACTCCACCAATTATTATAGATGTCCGTAACCTCTGTAGACACCACGATCACAGTTTTCCCTCCATTCTAGAAAAAAGCAGGAGCAGTTTTCTCACTCTTTCAGAAACCTAACTAATTTTTTATACCAAAGAAGATGGCAAAAGAGCAGCAAAAGCAGGATCCTGGGGCATTCACCGACTCTTTGCAAACCCAAAACCAGGTTTATACCCATTTTTCTCTTTTCACTTCCCGTTTACTTATATAAACCCAAATAGGAAACTGGTGTTAATATAGATCCTGTTTGCATAGATGCATTGAGTGTGTGAATTTTGAAACTTCATTCCTAGTCCTAACCCATGTAACGTGATGTTCTGAAATTTACGTGTGGGAGTAGGAATTGCAGGGTAAAGGTGAAGTGGAAAAGGAGGAGGCTGAGGCCCCTTTCACTCTCAGCGTCACCTATAAGGTATATTTTGCAATTGGGTTCTCTCTGCAATATAAAAGATTGAAACTTGTTTGGTGAATGCAGGTTTTGTACATGTTGGGAGACATCACAGCAGGGCCTGCGTCTATGTTCGCGCAATGGCTCCAATTAGTTCGTAAACGCACTTCCAATCATCGCACTTCTGGCTTCCCTCACCGTTCTTCCACCATGCCTTCTAGGTTCCCTACTATTTCTTCTCTTCCAAATGCATTTGTACCATTTTTCATCATTGCCATTGAGCATGTATGTAATAGGATGATGCTAAGAGGATGTTTGGTTGGGAAAACATTTCTTTTTTTTCTTTTTCATGAATAATTACAAAGAATGTTAAATTGATAACACTGTTTTTTACTATTTAAAAAAATTACATAGGAAATAACCAACGAGTTTCAGATCTTATAAAGAAGTAAAAGTAGAAAATGTTTTTTCAAACTAACCACGCTTAAATTTTTTATTTTTGTGCTTTTTTAGAAGGGAAGTAGTGAAGGGGGCGTGTTAGAGGAGTTTCCTTTTTGGTTATAAATTTAGTTTTTATCTGAAGTGGTGGCTAAGGATGATTTAATTTGTGTTCAGCCTGGGAGAATCTATTGAGGATGTGAAAAATGATCAGCAAACAGAAATTAGTTTGTGGGAGAGGCTTGGTAAAGCTGAAATGTTGGACATTGAATCGAGTTCATTTTCTTGGGACAGACTCTCTTCACTTCACCACACTGAACACACTAGCAGCAACGAACATTCTGGGGATGAAATGAACCGAGCTCTCGAGGTTTTTCTTTTTCTATGAACTTGTTTACTGCACAAACTGTATAAGGGCTTTTGAAGTTGTTTCAATATGCAAATAACCTTAATGTTTAAGTTCCAGAGACTTAGATATACAGATTAAAAAAAATGTGATGTTTACTTGAACATGTTGATAATTATCGGCTTCCTTTTCAATCTTAATAAAGAACTATAGTTTCTTTATGATATATCTTCTGTCCAATATATTTTATGCTAGGTGCTTCCTTATAGCGGTGGTACGTACTCTATTCCATTAATTGATTTTTTTTTGGGGTCAAGTGTTTCCTGTGAGGGTTGACTTAAAAAAATCAATGTTATGTTGTAATAATTGTGTGTATTTTCATTTTTCTTTTGAAGAATACAAGCTTGCTTTCTCTAGTTGTGCCTCACTTTCTTCTCGGTTGTGCGCACATAGGTAACAGTAAATTCTGGAGGGGTAGTCTTCTTTGCCTTTTTCAACGGTCGTGAGAGTGGTGATGGTTGCTCAAAAGAAGAAACAGCGGTTATAAAGATATCGTCTTCAAGAATGGCAACACAATCCGAACGTCTCGGATATGAATTTGCCAAGTGGTTGGGAGTTCAAACTCCTCAGGTTATTCTTCTTTTATCTAATTCTCCTTCAGATTTACTACCGGCTTAAGAAATCAAATTATATTTCTGCCATATTCATCCATTACTTCTATTTGAAATACAAGGCTAGAGTCATCCACAATACCAGTTTAGAGTGGATACAAATAAAGGAAGCTACAGAAAAAGCAAGAGATGCAGCAAGTTCTGCAGGTGATGCAATTGTTGAACTGACATGCACAGAACTTCTGGAAGCACTTGATCTTAGCCGATGTCTCATGTTTATGAGGTATGATTGAAATCTAGTGTTAATATGATAAGGTTTTTACCCATGGCAGCAGGAGATTCCTTGCTTGCCCTGTTATATTTGTTTTCAAGAGTTGTTCATGATTGGGCCTGATGTGATAATTTCAAATACTCCCATGCAATGTTATCATCTTATGTCTGAGTTAATGCAACCATCCAAGAAATGACATTTTCATATAAATTTCAATATTGTAATGACAGCTTTTGGTATTTAGCAAGAGATAATTAACTATTCTGTGTGTTTTCTTCTCTATGTGGTGGTGGGCAATTTAATGGAAGTTGGATTAGTATGAAAACAAAAGTTTTGTTATTCCATTTATAAGTTAAATCAAATCCAGTGGTGCAAAATCACTTAGCTATTCCTTGCCCGCAAGATGTCTACTTTTTATCCTTTATTCTAAAGATGACTATTTTTAATCATCTTATTATTGTAGTTATGTGCATGGTTCACCCTTGCTTGAAAGCTCTAGAACTTTTGAGTCACAGGAATATGCAGAAAGAACAGCAGCAGCCCTTGGCAGAGTACTGATGTTGGATCTTGTCATCAGAAATGAAGATAGGCTCCCTTGCCGGCAGCTTAGATGGCGTGGGAACTCTGCAAATTTGTTATTGACTGAAAAAGTAATCTCTGCAAATGTGGATACAATAGGAGAAACCTTTAATTCTGCAGTGAACCGATATGGACCAAGGGTGAGTAGGGCACTTCAAAAAGAGAAAAGGTCAACATCAGTTGATAGTAGAATGAATTCTCATAATTCTGGTTCGGTATCACAATACCCTGGTCTTTCTGACATCAAATACACATCAATACCCACTCACATGAATATGAAAAGTCAAACATCAGGAGAATCAATGCTAACTGACTTTAACATTGTGGCAATTGATTCTGGTGTACCCCGTCGACCCCCTGCTGGAAAGCGTGCAGATGACCAAGCTAATTATCCTAAGTTGGTTGAGTTACTACTGAATAGCTCTGAGTTTTCTTCTAACCTATTACATGATATAACTGGAGGGAGATTAGGATGTCCTCCTCTAGAAGACACCAACACAACAACTGATGTTCACACAGATGATGTAGCAGCACTAGTTCATGAGTTCCGTAATGGTTTTCGTGCCGCTCTTATGGACATGCAGGGATTCCATATATTCCTACTCACACTTCATCAAAAACTTGATAATTTGTTAAGGTTATTTATGAATGCTGTAGGCAAAATATCATCAGGAGAGTCTGAAAAGGAGGATGCAGTGGTTCATGACTTACCTTCACCAGCTTTTACTGGCAGTTGTCTTTCCCCATCTATTAAGGAGAGACATTCTAATGATATTCATCAAGATTGTAGTGATTCAGAATCACAGAGAACTGCTCCAAGGGCATCATCATCTTCAGGCAGTAGAGATTGCTGTGACTCTGCCTCTCCTGCGTCACGAGAAGGTTGGCATGGAAAACACCCTAAAGGAAGTGCGGAGTCACTTCGTTGTTTGCGCTTGACAACTAAGCTTCGTGATTTACATAAATTTGCCAAGGTTGGTCTCTAGGAAACGGGATCTTGTTTCATAATTCATTGTTTTGGTTCTTTAATCCTGTCTCTTTTTTTCTGGATGGATCATAAATAATCAGCCATTGGCATATTGCTTGTTATGCAAAATAAATTTACATTAACAGTATTGAAGACCGACCAGGTGTACTCTTATTGTTTTCAGAATAAGAGCATGAAATTTAACCAATAGGATTCAGTTATTTTATTTTGGAAAACAAGTTACTCTGACCTTTGTTCTTGTTGCTATCTTATTTGAAGTAGTGTTGTTTGACATTGGTGAGGTCCTAAAAATGGGTGGTGCATTGAAAATGTTGCTTTCTTCCAAATAATTTGATTTTTGGTAGTTTCACTTTTCTATGTCATACACAATTAATCAAGTATCTTGAGGTGATCGAGGGAAAAAGATATAGAAGTATGGTAACTAGCTGTCTTCGAAAAGACAAGTAAAACTGCATTTTATTATTTATTGTCTTTTATCATGTCTTATACTCTTCCTCTTCCTGATTTCCAGGTTGACTCAGAATCTAATAAAGAATTGGAACAATGGAATGAAATGCTAAAAAATGATGCAGTCAAGTTATGCTTGGAGAACAATTTTAACACAGGATTTTTCGAGGGTGGTGATAACAACACCGTTGTTGATGCATACGAACTGAAGGTATCTCAATTTAAAATAGTATTCAGAACTAATATGTTGGATTCATTTCACTTACGGAGGATACATGAATTAAGCAATTACTCACTCCATTGACCTTCAGGTCAGACTTGAGCATATCCTTGAGAGGATTGCACTGATATCTGAGGCTGCAAATACAGAGAGACCATCTGCTGTTACAAATAGTCTGTTCATTGGTGGAGCGCTGGCTGCAAGATCTACATACACCCTACAACACTTGGGAATTACACATATTTTATGTTTGTGTACAAATGAAATTGGCCAATTAGATTCTCAGTTTCCTGATCTATTCAGATACAAAAATTTCTCTGTGAGTTGTACTAATGTCTATTTATTACCATTATATAAGGTTTAGTTTGCGATAGAATCAATTTACTTCATGCCTAATGTCCTAGTCTGCATTTTTATAATCATGCATGCATTTTCATGCAGGATTAATCCAGTTTTTGTGTGGGATTCGAGCTTTTTTATTTGTTTCTTACTGTAATAACATCATGAGTTTCATATTACTATTTGATGTTCCATTCATTCAAAAGTCATGATGCATGCTCATGAATGTTTTTCATTCCCAACACAATCTTACATGAGATATCTGTGTTTCAAGTGTAGACACGACACTTTTTATATTGTGCTAAAGCTTATTGTTTTTGGTCTTTAACTGGGCATCCTCACGTGAAAAATGAGATAACCCTCTGGCCAGGCATGGTAGTTATGCAAACCCTCCTCAAATGCTTGATCTGTTGGGTAGTGCTACTGGCAGCCCGTGGGATCCAGGATATATTATGACCAAACTAAATTTTCTCACAAGTTTGTCCTTATTTTTCTATAAAATATTTCTTAAATTACGTCTTGAATTAATATTGTGATAAATATGTCCAGAATCATATTGTAATAAATCATGATCAAATTATTCAGGTGATAGACTATGTTATTTTTGAGTTCTGGTTTTCCCCATTGTGGCATATTTTATTGTCTTTGGGACTAATCTATTCTATAAATCAATGGCTGTATTTTTATAAAATTATCAAAGAAATAAAAATATTTCCTTTCTCTTTTCTGATAATATGATTCCATCTCTATTTATCTCTTGTTGTTTCTTACAGTTCCCTTTAGGAAGTTATTTGATTTCGTTGGTTTGACATTTTGATCTTTTCATTAGATAGAATATTTTCTAGTTAAGCTAGGCCTGCTTATTTTCTCGTTTAATCATGCACTTTATTTGCTATTAAATATGGTATAATTTATGAATGTAACTGAGTATCTATAACTATTTTCTTTCCTTGATAGATCAAGGTATCTATGCATTTTTAACCGAGGTTTTCGGTTCAGGAATAATTATTCATATTGTCTCTCTTCCTTCTCCCATTGAACAGGTGTGTGACGATGAAGATTCTAACATCAGCAGCATATTTGAAGAGGCTTGTGATTTTGTAGATTATGTTGAGAAAGCTGGTCAGAGTGTTTTAGTTCATTGCTTTGAGGGGAAAAGCAGAAGTGCCACTTTGGTCCTCGCTTACCTAATGCTTAGGAAGTAAGTAAGAATATAAAATGCAATTTTATTTAGGATAATTGGAACACTTGCAACTCTTAAGTTTCCTTGATAGTTAATATTATCACTCACTGCTACTAGTACTTAGGATAATTTAGGGACTAAAAAGCTTGTGTTGTAGGAAATTCACTTTGTTAGACGCATGGAATGCTCTAAAAGGAGTTCATCGTCGATCTCAGCCCAACAATGGTTTTGAAAAGATCTTACTTGAGCTAGACCAGAAACTGCACGGCAAGGTTTCAATGGAGTGGCAGCAACGGAAACCAATGATGAAAATATGTCCCATCTGTGGCAAGAATGCTGGACTAAGTAGTAGTTCACTTAAACTCCATCTTCAGAAATCACACAAAAAGCTGTCATCAGGGAGTGTGGATAGTGCCATGACAATGGAGATCAAGAAGGCATTAACAGCTTTGAAGATTAGCCGTGGTGGGAGTGTTAGTCCCACACAAAGGCAGTCGCACTCAATGGTTGATACATAAATAGCTCTTACAAATATTACGGAACATTCATTCAAGATTTTATTTTCATGTTAGAAATTTTTTAGTAAGAGTGAGTGAAATAGTGGTTTGGAAATAGGATTAGTTTGGCTAGTGATTTCATGTAATTGGGTACTGTGGATTTTCTTTTTGTGTGTACATGAAAGAATTTGCTAAAAGAGATCAAATTGACATCTTTGCCTCTTGGAAATAATTAGTTTTTAATTATTGACTTGAAAGAGAGAGAAAACTCATTTTACATATACCATAATTGATGGGTTTCTAATTGATATAGTTTGTTTGATTCTTTTAGAGACCTTGTTTAAGCATCTTAAGAAGCCTAAGCTTGTTTTTGGGTTTGGATGAAGAATTTTAACAATTTCATGGAATGGATATATATATAATTTAATTCATGTTATTTTTTAAATAGTTTGTTTGGACAACTTGATCTAACAGGTTCACATAAAAGCGTTTTTAGGACAAAAAGACTCACTGTATTAGCAGGCGAGATTTTAGAATCGTCATCATAGTTTATTATGACAAATTATAAAATATCATAGTTTATTATGACAAATTATAAAATAAGACATAATTTGTGAAAATTGAATTTTAGGTTTGAGAGTATTTTATGTGTAGAAAAGGTGTTAACACCTTACAACTCTTACATGAGATTGTAACTATAATTAAATAAGCAATTACTTTTTAGAATGTTTATTTCCCCTTAAAGTAAAAAGAAAGTAATGTATAAAAAGAAAAATTGATTTTTGGGTCCGACAAAGCTTTGCTTTTATGTATTTTCATTTAAAATGAGAAATCAAGTTTGTAGAAAAAGTGATGTAATCTCAACCAAGAGGGGGTGAATTGGTTAACACTTTAATCTAGTCTTCCTTCAACAACCTTAGTTGAAGGGAACCACTATAATGATATAGTTATACAAGAAAGAATACAGAGAACTCCACACTCAATGCACTCTCCTTCCTCAACTCAATATCACTTACAACACAAGATGTAAACACCTCATAATCTCAAAAACCAGAAAGCAATCCCAACTTTTTGTACACCTTGAGAGCAATCCCAACTCTCAATGCAGAGCACATAGGTTCTCCTCTTGGCTCATAGCAACTGAAACACAATCCACTTGACTGTAATGTCAACACTGATCCTTAATGAATACACCTGAAGTTTTGAATTGATCAACAATGAATAGGCACAACTATCTTGCAAGAATCTTGATGAATATCTTTCCAAATGAATGATCTTGATTATCCAAGAAGTCTAGGACGCTCCTGCAATCAATACTTAATAAACAAGTAAGTTATTAAACTCTAAGTACATGAATTGTATTGAATTAGCACACAATACGTCTATTTATAGAATTTTTCAAACCAGACGTAGTTTAATCGATTACACTTTTAATGTACTATGTTAAACTTTTCCTTCTGCTTTAACAATTTTACATCTGTTTCAGATTTAACAGATTAAATAGCGCATCCAATCGATTAGATAAATTATACAAGCCAACAACAAAAAAATATGACCATTATAGGCAATTATGACTTTTAATGAAAATTATTTTCCCAAGATAAACACTTTAACCGATTATGAAACTTATGTAATTAGTTAAGTTCCATACTTAAGCAAATTTCAAAAACATTTTCCTTTCCAAATACATCAAATCACTCAGCAAACACATGTTGGCATAGCAACGTGTTTTATTCGATTATACAACTAATGTAATCGGTTAAAATATAGTTGTTTTGTCGTTGTTAAGCATATACTGAATTCTGAAGAAATTTAATAGATTATATTAACACTTTAATCGATTATTTTTTCTAGATATACAAAGTGCAATATGTTTCAACTTATGATTCATTTCCATACAATGAATGCATATGCATATCATTTCAAGCACAAACACAGTAAAGATCTAACAATTGTTTTGCCATTTGTTGTGCAAGAAACTATAAAACATTTCTTTTGTTCATCATCAAAAACACATATATGAGATGAGTTTTGCTAGATATAACTCCCCATATCAACAAGGTTACATAGTTCTTTGTGAAATACTATTTGAAAATGATTTTGGAAACTGATTTGAATTTTTGGAAGTAGACTTGACAAGGACTCGGAAGGACTAGGCAAGACATAAGAGTTGCAAAAGGCATCAGTCTTAAAGTCGAGTTGCAAGGCGAAAGTCAGTAGCTTTTGCCTTCCCCATAGTCTAGGAGCTTCCCAGCTCTTTCCAATCCAAATAGTGGGAGGGCCCTCACATCCCCTTACAAGAAGCTAGGGTCAATTCATCGATCAGTTCAGATCTTTGTCAAGTTAGCTTTACGCAAGCCAGGCCAGTGACACCATTTCAAAGCACGAATCTTTTTTGATTATATAGAAGATAGGGTTACCAGCGATCCAGTTTCGAGTTTGAGAAGTGATGGTTTTTGTGTGTGGGTTTTCTCTGTGTTAGGAAAACTAAACCTTTATGTGAAAAACTTGTTCACTTCCTTGTGTAACTTGTTTTGCTACTATTTTACATGTCAACATTGTTGATAGGGGAAGTTGTGTATAGTATGAAACTTAACCGATTACATTATTTTCAAAATACGTTTATTGTGAAAATCATTTTCTTGAAAAACCATAACCATCAATAACGGTCATATTTGAATATTGTTGGCTTGTATGATTTCTTTAATCGATTGCATGCGCTTTTAATTTGTTAAATCTGATACATTATGTGCTTAATCGATTAAACTGCGTCAGAGTTTGAAAATTCTATAAATAAACGCATTGTCCGCTACCTCAACATGATTTTATGATCTTATACTTTCATAACTTATTTGTTTGATGATAATTAATTGAAGGAGCGTTCTAATCTTCTTGGAGAATCAAGATAGCTTAATTAGAAGGAAATTCATCAAGATTCTCACAAAGAAGTTGTTCTTTCACATTGTTGATCATATTATGTACAAGAGGTGTATTTTATCAAGATCAGTGCCTACCTATAATCAAGAGGATTGTGTTTCCCTGTTGTTGTGAGCCAAGAAGAGAACGTGTGTTTTCTGCATTTTGAGTTGGGATTGTTTTCTGGGTTGTGAGACTATAACGTCTTGTACTATAAGGGATGTTGAGTTGGGGAAGGAGAGTGCATTGAGATGAGAGTTCTCTGTATTCTTTTTTGTATAACTCTATCATTATAGTGGTTCCCTTCAACTAAGGTTGTTAAAGGAAGACTAGATGTAGGCTTAGCCAAACCAGTATAAATCTTTGTGTTGATTTCTCTCTTCCTTCTCTTTTATTATTGTTCATATATACTTGTCATATTGATTTCAAGAAAACCTTAAAGATTTTGAAAAGCTTTTGAAAGAACAATTTTTTAAGGGCTAACCAATTCACCCCCCCTCTTGGATGAGATAATTAGCATCACTTTTCCTACAAACTTGACACTACAACATACATGACTCACATTCTCCAAGCCATAAGCTTTACCATTAAGACACAACTATTAGCTATTACTATATAATGACCAATATATTAAACTATTGATTTGTACACTTTAAAAAAGACAAAACTCCTATACAAATAAACAACCCATTTAATTCTATTACATCTAAGTTTACCCTAAAATACTAGTCTTTCATTATTCCCTCGTAAACTTAAATACTAGTCTTTCATTATTCTTTCCTACATCCCGGCTATCATGACAAGACAAACTCGTCTATAGAAACATCTATAGAAAGCTCGTCATAAAAACCTTGGTTTTCAAGTTTAACTAAACAAGATGAAACAAAGAAGTCTCATAGAAAATAATAATAGGAAACAAACTGTCAATACCAAATTTCGTCCGGATCGATTTTTTTTGGCTTTTACATTTTTTTATTTTTATTTTTTATTTTTACTGTTTTACTTTATTTTTGCTTTTTATCCTGTTATTTTTATTTTATTTTTGTTGATTTATTTATTTTATGACTTTTTTTTAATATTTATTTATTATGCCTGATTTTATTCTTATATTATGTTATCTTTATTTTTTATTTTTATTTCTCACTTTACTTATTCTTTTTCTTTTCTTCTTCTTTTTTTATTTTATTTTTATTATTATTTTTATTATTTTATTTTCATTTTTGTTTTTTTTTCTAGTTTTATCTCTTTATATTTTATTTTGTGCTAATATTATATAACTAAAAAAGAAGGAGAAGAAAAAAGGCATTTTTGTCTTAAAAAAAATGATGAGAAAAGATACGAGAAAAGAGAGAATGTTTTGGGTTTGGGGGACAAGAAAAAAAGAACAGGGTATGTGCTGGAGGGGGAGAGGCAGAAACGGTTTTCTGCAAAGAGCGAGTGGTGGCAGATGCGTTAGGGGTGTACGAAATTGGTACAAGGCGATTTGGGCATACGGGCTGGGTACGGAACGATTCGGGGGGCAGAGAGAATTGCACAAAAGCACAGAGAGAGTAGAGAAAAGGGGAATTCTAGTTTTGGGACAGAAAAGCAAGGAGCAAATATACACACAGCGGGGGTTGTTTGGGGGGCATCCATCATCTTCGATCATTGGTGAGGGCTGCTGGGGGACCTTCACCATTGGCACCTGCAAAGAAGAACAAGAGACATTATTTACAGCAAAAGAGAAGGGAGAAGTCAGCCACTCAAGGGAGAAGGGGATTTTCCTGGAGATCTTCACTACCAGCACCAACTTCACTCGCAGTTGCAGCAGCCACTAGAGACGCCAAGCAATAGCATAGGAGCTCCAAGAGGTAAGCAACTACTTCACTCGTTCATATTGTCACGTATGATGGAATGAACACTGGAGCTTTTATGGTTGCTATTGCCTTTTTATACTTGTTATTGCGTTTTTTTACGCTTGATACTGCTCTGTTTAAGATTGGTCCTGTATATGAACCTTCACCATCGTCTCCGGCTACTATAGTAACCAACACCCTTTCAGCCACCTTTTTCTTCCACTCCCAATTTTCACCCTTCAAGTTTCCCTTCATTTCCAATCAACAACACCTTATCCCACAGCCAAACAACCTATGATCTTCATCCTTATACCACGGGGGCACCTAACATCTTCATCCTTATACCACCTCCAGCATCATCATCTCTAACACTACTACCAACACCCCACGGCCAACCCATCATTTTCATCCCTTACCTTCTTCATTTTCAACACCTCATCTCCATCTTCAACCATAATCCACTCTCAATATCCCTTTTCTTCTTCTCAACACTTATCCATAAAACATCATGATGGTCAAATTCAGAGAAGCATGGTTTCCCTTTTTGCTCAAGGCGCCATCGCCATAGCCTTCGTCTTGCCTCTCTCGGCTGGGGTAGCCATTCGCCTTCTCGTATGTACCCTATCCGTAACCACCTCAACCCAACGCCTTCATCATCTATCATACAGAAACTCATAACTCCAGCCCACCGTATTCATCCTTACCGTTCGGCCAACATCATCTCCAACACTGAGCCGTCACCTATCCTCTGCATCTTCAACCATCTACCTTCAACTATACCCCAACCTTTGACCCCTCTCTTCGGAAACCACCTCATCTTCATCCATTTCCAATAACTAACCCACAACCTTCACGCTCCCACTTCAAACTTCCGCCATCTTCATATTCATCTTCATCATCTTCAACCCCGCCATCCACTATACCTCCAACGTCTGCCCATCACCCCGTGAACCCGTCATCCTCCTTCACGCAATCATCGCCGCTCCCCACTTCATCATCTTCATCTCCGAATCAGCCTTCACCTTCGTCACCACCGAACAACATTCACACACATAGCCCATTGTACAGTCAAGAAAACAACAAGAGGAAAGAGAGGAAGGGTTGGAACGAGAGGCGGTGGCGTGGTGACTGGGTCGCGGTGGTGAGCGGCGGCAAGTTAGGCAGGCGCGGCGCAGAGACGCTGGAGAGGAACCCCTCCCTGGGTGGCCGGATCGAGGCACGACGTGACGTGGTGGCTGGTCCAAAGGGGGCAGTAACGCGGTGCCCATCTTCGTCGCGGTGGCTGGTTTGGTTCGGAGGTGGCGGGGGCGTGCCTCCCAGCCCTAGCTTTTCCTGGTTAGAGAGAAAGAGACCTGGGTCTCGATGGAGGGAGGCAGCATTGAGTGTAGAGTGAGAGAACCCCTAGGGGAATTCTAGGTTAGAAACCACCTGGGTGGGCCAAGCCCAGAATAAACGCACGTTTTTAGGCCTTTTTTTCGAACGTTCGTCATCTACCCCCTCTCCGAACGTCCGTCCGGCCACTTCTTGGACGGACCGTTTGGGTGACCATCTCCCCAACGAACGCTCGTCCACAACGAGCGCTCGTCTTTCAGCCTCGTTTCCCAGCGTCCGTTCGCCAATTCCCCAACGAACGCTCGTCCCCAACGAGCGTTCGTCATTCAGCCCGTTTCCCAGCGTCCGTTCGCCAATTCCCCAACGAACGCTTGTCATATAGCCCGTTTCCCAGCGTCCGTTCGCCAATTCCCCAACGAACGCTCGTCATACAGCCCGTTTCCCAGCATCCGTTCGCCAATTCCCCAACGAACGCTCGTCCCCAACGAGCGTTCGTCATTCAGCCCGTTTCCCAGCGTCCGTTCGCCAATTCCCCAACGAACGCTCGTCATACAGCCCGTTTCCCATCGTCCGTTCGCCAATTCCCCAACGAACGCTCGTCCCCAACGAACGCTCGTCATTCAGCCCCTTTCCCAGCGTCCGTTCGTCAACTCCCCATCGAACGCTCATCCCCAACGAGCGCTCGTCATTAAGCCTCCTTTCCCAGCGTCCATTCAACCTTCTCACCAACAGACGCTCGTTATCCAAACGAACGAGCGCTCGTTAACATTAAGACTCTCTCGACTGACCGTTCAACCTTCTCACCAACGATTGCTCGTTATCCAAACGAACGAGCGCTTGTTATCCAAACTTTTCGACCGACCGTTCGGCAGCCTCAGCCTCCTCCCCAACGTCCGTTCATGATCCCCCAACGCTCGTTGTTCCTCCTCATTTTCAACGAACGTTCGTTAATCCCCGCAACGAACGCTCGTTATTTCTCCTCATTCTCAACGTCCGTTTATGATTCCCCCCAACGCTCATTATTTTTATTCGTTTGTTTTGCTTATTTTATTTTTATTCCATTTCATTTATTTTTGTCTATCTTATTTCAATTGTTTTATTTATTTCTTTTATTTTTATGTTTATTTTTATTTATTATTTTATTTTGTTCTATCTACTTATTCTAGATATTTACTTATCCTAAAATATATATTTAATAATGCAATATTTACAATTTAAATAAAGGAATTTATGAAAATACGTTTTAAAGGTTTAGGCACATGTGTGATCGCACGCATCGTCCTTGTGCTGAAAATCTTTTCTCTTTCTTAATTAAAATTACAAAATATACGTTTTAAAGGTTTAGGCACATGTGTGATCGCACGCATCGTCCTTGTGCTAAAAACCTTTTCCCTTTCTTAATTAAAATTACAAAAAATACGTTTTAAAGGTTTAGGCACATGTGTGATCGCACGCATCGTCCTTGTGCTAAAAACCTTTTCCCTTTCTTAATTAAAATTACAAAAAATATGTTTTAAAGGTTTTGGCACATGTGTGATCGCACGCATCGTCCTTGTGCTGAAAACCTTTTCTCTTTCTTAATTAAAATTACAAAAATATGTTTTAAAGGTTTAGGCACATGTGTGATCGCGCGCATCGTCCTTGTGCTAAAAACATTTTCTTTTCCTTAAGTAAAATACAAAAAAAAAGTATGAAATCTTCAAAAAACCCAAAAACATCAGCAATTTTAAACAACAAACAATCTTCCTAACCAGAACTACGTGATCCTTGATTCTCCATCGAAAGTGGAGATACGTAGGAGCAAGGCTAGCCCTTGTCAGGTTCACTTTCCCAAAAATCCAAATTTATCCGTAATCATTTTCTCAAACAAATCGTTCAATCAATTTCTCAAACAAATCTCTCAAACATTTTCAAAAAGAACTACGGAACCCTGATTTCTCATTCTTAATGAGAATACGTAGGAGCAAGGTCAATCCTTGTCGGGCCCAAAAAACTAAAAAATATGTTTTGTTTATTTTAGAATTTTATTTTAGGGGATAGTTAAACATTTTGAAAATCACATCATATTCGTGCATTTAGTTAAAGGTACTGCCTTAGGGCAGGCGTTGTGGGGTGCTAATACCTTCCCTACACGTAACCGACTCCCGAAACCAGAATCTGGTTCTTGTAGACCATGCCTTATCCTTTTTATGGTTTTTTCGTAGTTTCCCAGAATAAACTATGGTGGCGACTCCAAATCTCTTTTTCAAAACCGTTTTTCTTTTTTGGATCGTCATCCCGTCGCGATTCCGGTTGCGACACAAACATTAAACGCTAGGATAGAAAATCCTAAGATAGAAAGAACAGGTAACTACATAATAGGAAGTCTCACAAAATAGAAAAATAGGAAACAAACATTAAACGTTAGGATATAAAACACTAAGATAGAAAGAACAGGTAACCACATAATAGGAAGCCTCATAGAATAGAAGAATAGAAAACAAAACCCAAACGCTAGATAGAAAACCCTAAATTAGAAAGAACAAGCATCCACACAACAAGTCTAAAACACCAAGAAGTCTAACACACAGAAAATCATGAGAAGGTTAAACTAGGCTATAAAATTAGGACAATAGAACAAGAAGAAACCTAAAACACTAGCTGAATACAACATAAAAGAAATAGGATTAGACTAGCTGGAGAAAAACAACAAAACACTCAGAAAACAATAGGAAAACATAAACATAGCATTAAAATAAGGCCAACCAAGGTAAACACTTAGGATTCTAGAAAACAGAAAAATAACTAAGTCAAAACACCCAAACACAATGTTAAACGACTGTTAAGTCAGAAGCATCTAAGATAGTTGAAGCTAAATTGGTCTAAACATGCTTATATGTTTTGAAGTTTAACAAAACAACATTAAACGAAATGAGAATATGAAGATGTTATCACTAGAATATCGGGATAGCAAAAACTTAAGTGTTAAGCTCAAAATCTCTAATAACCTATTAACATAGAAAAACCTTAGAAAAACACTTAGGCCAAAACGAGACACGACGTTAAATGATTCACAAAGTTAAAGTGTCTATAAGAGTTGTGCTAAATGCAAAAGCTAAAATGTACCAAATAGTAATTAGTCAAACTCTCAAATAAATAAGAATATAAAACTATCAAGACAATGTTTTTGATAAATCCTTTTAAGACTCTCAATTAATATTCCAATAACTTATAGAAGACAAACTTGTTAAACACTCTAGCTGAAGGAAGCAGAATATTAAAGCGTCTACAACAGATTAGACAATATCATGAGTTAAACCCCGTACTTCGTCCAACGATGAAGTTCTTAATCAACAATTGGTATCTTATAGAAAATCTTAAATGATAAAATGCTACCTGAATGGTAGAATACGTAAAAAGCACTTTGTTATTCTGAACAAGCATTAAATGTCATTAAATGACAAACATTCAAAAACAACAAAAGTGATTAGAGAAAAGACATATATGTTGCATGCACATGTATTCTATTTTGTGCAGTTTACCTACTAAATGCATCCGCCTACTTTATACAAAATATATTAAAAGTGGACGTTAAAGATAAAGAAGACATTCACGAAATGTTCTCTACATCAAAATTCGTGCCATAAAATAGTACAACCTACTTCTATCAAAGTACTGAAAAAATAAGTCTGCTCTGACAAGTTGACTTTAACAATGCTTCACATGACCAGATAGAGAAGACACAAGATTCATGGAAAAAGCTCAAGTCTAACAGATATATTTTGAAAACCCTTTAAATAGAAGAAGATTCAAACAAAGAATCAAGATAATAGCTTACACAGAGAATATCATACAAAAAGCAATATTGTCAAGAGAAAAGCACAGAAAAGCTAAAGATCAAAAAGAGAATATCTGAGAAGAGAAAAAGAAAAAGTCGAGAAACACTCTTAAGCTTCGTTGTAATATTAGCTTATTATTTGTAAGTAGAGAGGAAAACACTTAGCGAGTCTGTATACAGTATTGTATTGAACATATATTATTTTTGTGAGAGTAATCGTCTAATGACTTGTAAACAATCATATTGATTGCAAATTCTGAAGAGAATTCACACTTAATGTTTAACTCATGAGAGTAAAGGATTACTAGGTTGCGTATTAAGGGATACTAGGATTGTCTAGTGGAAACCAGGGATAGGTGAAACTCAACTAGTTAGGGTAACAAATGTTATTCGTTGACTAGGGATACCAAGAGTGGTGAAAAATACTATGCAACCAGAAGTGGGTGAAACTCAATTAGGTAAGGTATCAAGGGATACCAAGATTGTCTAGGAATACCAGGAGTGGTGAGAATACTGAGTTGTAATCTTGTTGAAGATTATAGTAGAACCCTATAAGATTATAGAAGAGTAGACGTAGCTCAGTTGGAGTGAACTAGTATAAAAATATTTGTGCACTTACTATTTTATTCTTTTTCAATGCTTCTCTTATAAAACCTATAGTTGCATTTTCTTTTCAAATACTTAAACTTACTATTTTATTCGTTAAAAAGGAAGTTTTTGAGCGTTTAAACAACCTACACAAAATCTTTATACTCAACGAAAATACTATATCATATATATTGCGAAAAAGTTTTTCAATAACATTATTCAATCTTTTTATTGTTTCAAAGTACTTCATGATTTAAATGATTTTGATTTTTCTACTTCTATATTACAATTATTTAACCCAAACTTTGTTAGAAATCTTAATTATAATCACATTAGAATTTTATATTTCTATTTACAGAAAGAAAAAAAATCAATTAGAAAAAAATTAAAATTCAAAGTAAATATCTATATATAGGGTAAAATTTAAGAATTAATAAAAATTAAAAATAAAAAGATTAACAAAAAACTATAAAACAACAAAATATTTTTTATTCCATTTTTTTATTTAACTTCTTAAATTTAAAATGAAAATTAATTAATTTTAAAATTTAGAATTCTTTATTTCAGTACAAAAACTGTTTAGACAATTTTTTTATTGGAAGAATGCCAATAAAATAACACGTGGACAAAATTATGAATGTAGATAAAATTAAATATGCGTACAAAGTTATTTGAGAAATAAATTAAGATTTATTTTATAAGTTTTTTTTATGTTTTAGTGTATTTTTTTATTTTTTCAATTTATTTTTAGAAATAAAATTTATACACCATTGACATTCATCTTGGAGTGATGAATAAGATTTGGTTGGATTATCAAGGGAAAATGTTTTCATTTCAAATCAATCTATTTCCATATTGTGATTAATTTTATTTATCCTACTATTATAAAAAAATTTGTTAGCATATGAACAAATATATCATGACTTAGATAACCTATCATGACTTAAATAGAGTATATAAGTAAACATATCATGACTTAAATACTTATTATTAAAAAATAACATTTTAACTTTCTTAAACTTATTTATTTCACAAATATATCCTCAATTTTTATTATATCAACATGTACATTGAGCTTTAAATTGTTTCCATTGATCTTAAACTTTATTTTTTTAAAATAGACTTCTAAAACTTTAATTTTATTATAATTATTTTTAGAACAAGTAATAATTATATTAGTATTACTATTATTAGTTATTATTTTTATTATTATTTAACACAAAAATTATTAGAAAATTTAATTATAATAAAGTTAGAGATTTAGATTTCTATTTACTCAGAAAAAATCAATTATAAAAAAATTAATATTCAAAGTATATATATCTGTATATAGGATAAAATTTAAGAATTGATAAAAACAAATATTAGAGGATGTAAAGTAAAAATATTAATTAAAGTATGTAAAAAAAGTAAAAAAGAAAAGAAAACCTTTTTTTAAGTAACTTCTTAAATTTAAAATGAATATCAATTCCATTACAAAATTACTTAGACAATTTTCTTTTGGGATAAGAACAAAATTATTAAATTGCAGAAAACTAAGGATGCATACAACATTAATTGAGAGATAAAATAAGATTTATTTATAAAATTTATTATTTTTATTCTTTTCTGTACTTATTAATTTTTTCAAGTACTTATTTATTTTTTCAACATCTTTTTTATTTATGTTTAGAAATTAAATTTATACACCATTGAAAGTACTCTTTTGGGAGGAGAAATATTTGTCAGGGGAGTTTTTGATTGAGTTGGAAGCCAGGAATTACAAAAAAATCCACGCACGTGGATATCTGATATAAAACCCGTGACGGATAGTTACTATCTGCAGATATTTATTACTCGCGGATAACGGGTAGCAGATATTTTAATACCCGTTTCTAAACGGGTCGGATACAGGTATTATACTATCCAACTCGCGGATATCCGTTACACAAAAAAAAATTAATTAATATTTTTTAAAATTAAGGGGAAATTTTAATAACAATGACTTAGGATTCCTTTCAATTACCTTTTTTTGAAAGAAGAAAACAAAAAAAAGGGTTACATTACTTTTGAGCTAACCCTAATAGAGATATCAAACATATACATAGAATCCCATTAGAAAATTATTTCGGAGGACTCTTTTCTTCTTCCTCCTGGTTCAGCTTGCGTAGGGAGTAGGCTCTATTCCCTATTCCTCTCTCTATCTTTGTTCTGATTGGGGTTTTGTTCCAATTTGAGATTTGAAATTAGTGTTTTATTTTTTTTTCTGATTTTTGGGGTTTCTTTTGTACGTTTTGATTCGCGTTTGAGAGTTTGTTTCTTGATTTTTTCCCTATTGATTGATGACGCAATTTTGGGGTTATGATTTGAATGAGTGTTTTGAGTTTTTTTGGATTTTAGTTCATTGATGCAGATTGGATTTTTGAAGACCCTGGTGGTTATCGCGGTTTTTAGATTTCTGTGATTGCATTTGTTTTCGAAATTTGGGTTTAGGGTTCCTATTTGCGTTCTCTTGGAAATTCTTTATCTCTCTGTTTCATACATTGATAGGTATTTGTGTCTTTTTAATATGTAGCAAATATATTAAATTGTTCTCTTTAACTTGTAATTTAATTTAAACCTTATTTAAAAATTCACCGAAATATATTTTTTAAATATTTGTGAGTTGAAAATGGGTATCCAACAAATATCCACGAGTTGAAAAAAATTCGCGGATTTTTTTTATGCGAATATCCAGCGGGTAACGGGTTGGGTAGCGGATACGATTTTTTGCATGCGGGTCGAATTGCGGGTAGACACTATCCGTGCCCGACCCGACCCGTTGCCATCCCTAATCATGACTATGCCACTAATATGTTTCTTTGCATTCTAATATAAACATGTTCTCCTGTTTCCCAAATATTTAAGTGATGTAGTTGCACCCGAAAATATTGGATGTCCCTTTAGAGATTAGAGAATGTGAAAATAAAAAAAAAACTAATAAAAAACAATGTAAATAAATAAATAAGTAAAAACCAAAATCTTTCTATTCTTTTTCTATTTAACTTCTTAAATCTAAAATGAAAATTAATTAATTTTAAAATTTATAAACGGCCTTTATTTTATTCCAAAAGTTAATTAGACACTAGCTGAGAGATAAAATAAAATTTATTTCACAATATCTTTCATTTTTATTTTATAAAGTGTTTCTTTTTTATTTTCAACATTTTTTTAGAAATAAAATTTATATTCCATTGGCATTTGGGAGATTAGAAATATTGTTGGATTATCAAAAGAGTTTTTAATGGTACAACCTACTTCTATCAATGTACTGAAAAAATAAGTCTGCTCTGACAAGTTGACTTTAACCAATGCTTCACATGACCAAATAGAGAAGACACAAGATTCATGGAAAAAGCTCATGTCTAACAAATATATTTTGAAAACCCTTTAAATAGAAGAAGATTCAAAGAAAGAATCAAGATAATAGCTTACACAAAGAATATCATACAAAAAGAAATATTATCAAGAGAAAAGCACAGAAAAGCTAAAGATCAAAAAGAGAATATCTGAGAAGAGAAAAAGAAAAAAGTCGAGAAACACTCTCAAGCTTCGTTGTAATATTAGCTTATTATTTGTAAGTAGAGAGAAAAACACCTAGCGAGTTTGTATACAGTATTGTATTGAACATATATTCTCTTTGTGAGAGTAATCGTCTAACGACTTGTAAACAATCATATTGATTGCAAATTCTGAAGAGAATTCACACTTAATGTTTAACTCATGAGAGTAAAGGATTACTAGGCTACGTATCAAGGGATACTAGGATTGTCTAGTGGAAACCAGGGGTAGGTGAAACTCAAATAGTTAGGGTAACAAGTGTTATTCGTTGACTAGGGATACCAAGAGTGGTGAAAAACACTACGCAACCAAAAGTGGGTGAAACTCAACTAGGTAAGGTATCAAGGGATACCAAGAGTGGTGAGAATACTGAGTTGTAATCTTGTTGAAGATTATAGTATAACCCTATAAGATTATAGAAGAGTAGACATAGTTTAGTTGGAGTGAACTAGTATAAAAATATTTATGCAATTACTATTTTATTCTCTTTCAATGCTTCTCTTATAAAAACCTATAGTTGTATTTTCATTTCAAATACTTAAACTTACTATTTTATTCATTAAAAAGGAAGTTTTTGAGCGTTTAAACAACCTACACAAAATCTTTATACTCAACGAAAATACTATATCATATCTGTTGCGAAAAAGTTTTTCAATAACATTATTCAATCTCTTTTATTGTTTCAAAGTACTTCATGATTTAAATGATTTTGATTTTGCTACTTCTATATTATTATTATTTAATCCAAACTTTGTTAGAAAGTTTAATTATAATCACATTAGAATTTTATATCTCTATTTACGGAAAGAAAAAAAAATCAATTAGAAAAAAATTAAAATTCAAAGTAAATATCTATATATAGGTTAAAATTTAAGAATTAATAAAAATTAAAAATAAAAGGATTAACAAAAAACTGTAAAACAACAAAATATTTTTTATTCCTTTTTTTTATTTAACTTCTTAAATTTTAAATGAAAGTTAATTAATTTTAAAATTTAGAAATTTATTTCAGTACAAAAGTTGTTTAGACAATTTTTTATTGGAAGAATGCCAATAAAATAACACGTGGACAAAATGTTGAATGTAGATAAAATTAAATATGCGTACAAAGTTATTTGAGAATTAAATTAGGATTTATTTTATAAGTTTTTTTTATGTTTTAGTGTATTTTTTTATTTTTTCAATTTATTTTTAGAAATAAAATTTATACACCATTGACGTTCATCTTGGAGGGATGAATAAGATTTGGTTGGATTACCAAGGGAAAATGTTTTCATTTCAAATCAATCTATTTCCATATTGTGATTAATTTTATTTATCCTACTATTATAAAAAAATTTGTTAGCATTAGAACAAATATATCATGACTTAGGTAACCTATCATGACTTAAATAGAGTATATAAGTAAACATATCATGACTTAAATACTTATTATTAAAAAAATAACATTTTAACTTTCTTAAACTTATTTATTTCACAAATATATCCTCAAATTTTATTATATCAACATGTACATTGAGCTTTAAATTGTTTCCATTGATCTTAAACTTTATTTTTTTAAAATAGACTTCTAAAACTTTAATTTTATTATAATTATTTTTAGAACAAGTAATTATTATATTAGTATTACTATTATTATTTATTATTTTTATTATTATTTAACACAAAAATTATTAGAAAATTTAATTATAATAAAGTTAGAGTTTTAGATTTCTATTTACTCAGAAAAAATCAATTATAAAAAAATTAATATTCAAAGTATATATATATATATATATATATATATATATATATATGTATGTATGTATGTATATAGGATAAAATTTAAGAATTGATAAAAACAAATATTAGAGGATGTAAAGTAAAAATATTAATTAAAGTATGTAAAAAAAATAAAAAAGAAAAGAAAACTTTTTTTATAAGTAAGTTCTTAAATTTAAAATGAATATCAATTCCATTACAAAATTACTTAGACAATTTTCTTTTGGGATAAGAACAAAATTATTAAATTGCAGAAAACTAAGGATGCATACAACATTAATTGAGAGATAAAATAAGATTTATTTATAAAATTTATTATTTTTGTTTTTTTCTATACTTATTTATTTTTTCAACATCTTTTTTATTTATGTTTAGAAATTAAATTTATACACCATTGAAAGTACTCTTTTGGGAGGAGAAATATTTGTCAGGGGAGTTTTTATTGAGTTGGAAGTCATTATTATTAGGAATGACAAAATAATCCACACACGCGAATATTTGAGGTAAAATCCGCGACAAATAGTTATTATCTGCAGATATTTATTATCTGCGGATAACGGGTAGCAGATATTTTAATACATGCTTCTAAACAGGTCGGATGCATGTATTATACTATCCAACCCGCGAATACCCGTTATACGAAGAAATAAAATAAAAATTTAATTAATATTTTTTAAAATTATTTTTTTTTATTACTCTTAAAAAAGGGGAAATTTTAATAACAATAACTTAGGATTCCTTTCAATTACCTTTTCTTGAAAGAAGAAAACAAAAAAAAGGTTACATTACTTTTGAGCTAATCCTAATAGAGATATCAAACATATACATAGAATCCCATTAGAAAATTATCTCGGAGGACTATTTTCTTCTTCCTACTGGTTCAGCTCGCGTAGGGAGTAGGCTCTATTCCCTATTCTTCTCTCTCTCTTGGTTCTGATTGGGGTTTTGTTCCAATTTGAGATTTGAAATTAGGGTTTTATTTGTTTTCTGATGTTTGGGGTTTCTTTTCACGTTTTGAGAGTTTGTTTCTTGATTTCTTCCCTATTGATTGATGACGCAATTTTGGGTATGATTCGAATGAGTGTTTTGAGTTTTTGTGGATTTTAGTTCATTGATGCAGATTGGATTTTTGAAGACCCTGGTGGTTATCGCGGTGTTTAGATTTATGTGATTGCATTTGTTTTCGGAATTCGGGTTTAGGGTTCTTATTTGCATTTTCTTGGAAATTTTTTATCTCTCTGTTTCATACATTGATAGGTATTTGTGGGTTAATCTTGTGACAAAATTGAGACTTCAGTTACTGGGTGTTTCTTCCTCGTATCTTTTTTTTTTCAATGTTCAGTATTTGTTTTCTTTAACTTGTTTAAAAATTATATTGTGTCTTTTTAATATGTAGCAAATATATTAAATTGTTCTCTTTAACTTGTACTTTAATTTAAACCTTATTTAAAAATTCACAGAAATATATTTTTTAAATATTTGTGGGTTGAAAATGGGTATCCAATGAATATCCGCGGGTTGAAAAAAATTCGCGATTTTTTTATGCGAATATCCAGCGGGTAACGAGTTGGGTAGCGGGTACGATGTTTTGCATGCGGGTCGGGTTGCGGGTAGGCACTATCTGTGTCCGACTCAAGTCGTTGCCATCCCTAATCATGACTATGCCACTACTATGTTTCTTTGCATTCTAATATAAACATGTTCTCCTGTTCCCATATATTTAAGTGATGTAGGTGCACCCCAAAATATTGGATGTCCCTCTAAAAATAGAGATTAGAGAATGTGAAAATAAAAAAAAAAACTAATAAAAAACAAAATTAGACACTTTTTTATTGGAAAATAACATGCAAAAACAAAATTAATGCTTACAAAATTATGTGAGAGATAAAATAAATTTTATTTCACAATATCTTTCAGTTTTATTTTATAAAGTGTTTTTTTTTATTTTCAACATTTTTTTAGAAATAAAATTTATATTTCATTGACATTTGGGAGATTAAAAATATTGTTGGATTATCAAAAGAGTTTTTAATGGTGTATGAAGACATAGTATCTCTGCTACAAAATCTTTCCTTGTAAAACTTGTTAGCATAAAGATGAAGAGCAGAAATTTTAATGATGTCCCAAAGTCAAGTCTCAAGTGCTCTTGTTACAAGAAGATCTTCATGAGACTTGTTTTATGTTAGAACTTTTGTAATTTAGTAAATTTATGTATACGCGTGATTTATTTTTGATTTTATGTATTGTTTGTCTTAGGTTGCGTTAAAATTTATTTTCAATCAGAAAACCTCCTTTTATAGTCAAGATAATCGATTATCAATTTATAATAATTGATTATCAGTAATCAATTATGACTTGCCATAATTGATTATTACGAGCAATTATGAGAATTTTTAAGTAATTTTTTTACCGTTGTGCATTCATTAAATGTATAATCAATTACCGTAATTGGATAATTGATTATCACACGTTAATTAGTTGGCAAAGGTATCTTTGAGTGAGATATCTATATATTAGATTGGGACTATCATTCTAAAATATAAAATACGAAATAAGTGTATTTCAGAAAATCTTATATACAGGTTGCGGTGATAAGTGTTCTAGGATTTGCTGAATCCTTGTGCTGTGGCTTTGAGAACTTGGCGTGTTTGCATAGAGCGAGAACTTTCACAGAGAATGTGATTGAGTGTTGTTGCTATTGGCATAGAGATGTAAGCAATTCTTTAATTTTCAACTGAATGAAAAACACACAGGATCTTGAATTTTCATGATACTCACTATTCTTACATACATAGTAGAAGAGAACTTATCTGGATCCATTGTATAGATCTTTCCTGTCAATTGTTCTCCCTTCTCTTACTCCTCTTTGATGTTTTCATGATGATATAGAAACTGCCAAGAATGTTTTTCTCTGTCCAAGTCACGGTTTCTTTTTCTTTCTTGAGAACGTTACTTTTTCTCTTTCACTTTTCAGAAACTTGACTTGTCAATAGTAATAAAACATTTTCACTCTTTTATGATATTTAACCAACTTTAATAAAATACTAAAATGCCCTTTATTGAAGTGAGAAGAAAGGGACTGAATTTAATAACTCTAAAATAACCCCTATAACTTTAATACCTTATATTCTAATAATCATCACATTAGAATCTTCACATCAAAGTTATACTTTAAATGCTTAATTGCTTACTTGGTCCCTATATTTAGAGGGTTTTTTTTGTTTAGTATCCGCTTTTAAAAGTGCCTTTATTTTGTCTTTAAGTGGTATAAATTGTATCAATCACGTCCCTTCCGTTAAAATGGCAGAAACGGAGTTAACTCCATAGTGACGTAGAGTACTTTTTTTTCTCTTTCCTCTACTTTTCCTGGTATGCCCCTAACTTTTTTTCTCTCTTCTTTATCTTTATGACCTACTTTTTTCTCTCTCTCCTTATTGAAAACTCACCACCTCTTCCATAATTATTTCCTCTCCCTCCGATTTTATCATCACTGAACTACTCCCCACTCCCATACTCATGTGAATGCTCCCCAACCTTATAACCCACGAAGCACACCCACCCCTCAAGGACTTCCTAACCAAACATTCCCACTCTCATTTTTCTCTCAATCTTGGACCTGTATGTCTAAGATATATCTGAATTGAAAAAGAAAAATAGAAGTTTAAGTCGCGGGGAAAATTCAAGATCTTTGAACCAAAATAAGTTCCCAAAGAAGACTATAAAACCCTATGAAAAGAAAGAGTATATAACCAAAATATTTCAACGTTGAACCAATAAATATTTCATTAGAATTGAACCACCATCAATATATTTATATGAACCCCATATTCTCAGAAAATATTATATTGTTTATGTATAACAAAAAACAAATTTCTCTTGTTGATCAAAATTGATCTTGAGTTGAGGGCATCTCATAATACCAATTTCGTCTTAAAGCACACTCCCTAAAAATTTTCACAAGAACAAAAATCATGACAATGTCAGGTTTTATTAAAAACTCCACCAAAACAGGAAAAAAAATATCAACGATTTGGAGTATTTGGATTATAATTAGAAAAGTTTTAAATTACATTATAGTTTAGATAAAAGTAACCTCTTTTGCCATGATACGGAGAAAGATTAGATTCACACAGAGAATCAAGGAAAAACAAAGTGAAGAAAGAGAGATAACGATTCATTTTGACTTTATAAAAAAAATCATTGATGTAGTATTTTGAGTTTTGAAAGTAAATGTTATTTTTAATATTTAATTATAATTTAAAAAAAATTAAAGTGAAAGTTCTTAAGGTGAATTGTATATGTAAATGGTGAAAATGATGTAGTGATGTGAGTAGGATGAATTATGAAGGAGACACTGAAGATTTGTATGTAGTGGTACCTGCGGTCACCAACCAACCCACACGCCGACAAAGCTCCCTCTCTTGATCTCATGGCCAAGCATTAGAGAGGGATGTGAGAGTCTCATTGGTGAATGAAAGAGAAAGAAAATGGTGTAAAGGGAGGTGGTGTAGGTTTCTAAGGTCTTGGGGAAAGGAAAGAATTGTGGAAGAGGGTGGTGAGTTTTCAGTAAAGAGAGAGAAAAAAAAGTAAGTCATAAAGATATACAAGAGAGAGAAAAAGTTGAAACAGAGGAGAGACAATAAAAGTATTGATTTCATAGTCATGTCACCACGGACTTAACTCCGTTTATGCCAATTTAACGGAAGGGACATGATTGATACAATTTATATAACTTTGGAACAAAATAAAGACTTTTAAAAGCAGGTACTAAACCAAAAAAAACCTCTGAACGTAGGGACCAAGTAAGCATTTAAGCCTACTTTAAATTACATGAACCAATTCTTAAATTAAATTTAACATTCTCCCACTTGGTTCATGTGATGACTTAAAGATCTAAAACTAAACTTTAAGTGTGCACCATTCATTAGAATTATCAAGTCATCATCCTTATATGAATTGAAATGATCGGATCATGGCGGACAAAAGTCATGAACGACAAGATTCCTTCCATGTATCACATAATCAAACCAACTTAACATAACTTTAATCAATCTTATAACTTTCATGTCCCTAAAATAGATATAACATGTTACCACAATCAATAATACATGTCTATAACTTAATGTGGATAACAATAAAATAAAGAGAAACGTAACATTAATTGAATTCACAAGTGTCATGACAATACAAGCATATAACTATACATATCCATATAGATAGATAACATCATCATGTTAATATTGACTTATCCATAATGCCCATACTTTCAACATGGCCAATAAAAGTTTTGGGCGGTAGTCCTTTAGTTAACTGATCTGCTATCATCAAATTAGTAACAATATGCTCAATCAACACTCTATGTTTCTGCACTTCTTCTTTGACCGACAAGTACTTCAAATCCCTGTGTTTAGCACTCTTGAGTACTTGTCGTTTTCAGAGAAGAAGATGGCTGCGAAATTATCACAATAAATTCTTATTGGCCTAGCAATACTATCAATAATGTCAACCTCGATACAAAGTTACGCAACCACAAATCATGAATCATGGCCTCAAAGCATGCCACGAATTCAGCCTCCATGGTGGAAGTAGTAATGACTGATCGTTTTGTACTTTTCCAAGAAATTGCTCCTCCAACTAATAGCCCAAATGTGGATTTTCTTGAATCAACTCATCCAGCATAGTCTGAATCCAAGTAGTCAATCACCTCAAGATGATTTGACCTTCTATGGGTGAGCATGTATTCTTTGATACCTTGTAAGTACCTAAGAACTTTCTTTGCAACTTTCCAATGATCCATTCCGGGATTACTTTGATATCGGCCTAACATTCCAACAACAAAACTGATATCTGGCCAAGTACAAGTTTGAGCATACATCAAACTCCCAACCATTGACGCGTAAGGAATGGACTCCATGGCCTTTAATTCCAAATCATTCTTGGGACATTGCATTTGACTAAACTTATCCCCCTTTTGAATTGGAACTACTCCAGGAGAGCATTTTTCCATTATGAATCTCTCTAACACTTTGTTAATATAGCCTTTTTAAGACCAACTTAACAATCCTTGTGATCTATCACAGAATATTTCTATTCCTATCACATAAGATGCCTCATTCATATATTTCATTTCGAAGTTTCTAGAGAGAAACTTTTTTACATCATGTAACATACCAATATCATTAGCAACAAGAAGAATGTCGTCAACATATAGAACTAATATAACAAACTTACTCCCGCTGATCTTTATATATATACATCGGTCAACGGTGTTCTCTACAAAACCATATGAAGTTATGGTATCATTAAATTTTAGATACCATTGTCGGGAAGCTTGTTTCTGTCCATATATTGATTTCTTCAATTTACACACCAAATTTTCTTTTCCTGTTATTGTGAAACCTTCTGGTTTGTTCATATAAACTTCCTCTTTTAAGTCACCATTCAGGAAAGCGGTCTTTACATCCATTTGGTAAAGCTCTAAATCATAATGAGCCACCAAAGCCAAAACAATTCTCAAAGAGTCCTTCTTAGAAACAAGAGAGAAGGTCTCTTTGTAGTCAATGTCATCCTTTTGAGTGAAACCTTTGGTGACTAATCTAGCTTTATACCTTTCAATATTGCCTTTTGAGTCATGTTTAGTCTTAAAGACCCATTTACAACCGACTCTTTTTAAACCCTTAGGAAATTCAACTAGATCCCATACTTTATTGTCATCCATTGATTTCAATTCTTCTTTCATAGCATTCAACCAATTCTCTGAACTATTACTTTCTATGGCTTGTCTGAAAGAGACTGGATCCTCATCAATGCTTAAGTCACATTCATGTTCAATAGAGTAAACCACATAATTATTCGAAATAGCAGGTATTTTCTGCCTTACAGACCTTCTTAATGCTGCTTCTTGTGGTTCTTCTATCAATTGCTCATTTATGACTTTGTCATTTGTGACTTGCTCATTTTCAATTGGCTCAACATTTATATGTTCATTTTGTGGGATTGGAACATTAACTTGTTTTCTCTACTTGTTGTGTGACTATGATACAAGAGGGATAACAACTTCAGAAGAGACATTAGGTGTAGAAACACTATCAGTATGCTTTTGAATTTCCACTATTCGTGATTCCTCACTCCCACTAAATTGTCCATTTTCAATGAACCGAGCATTTCTAGACTCAACTATTATTGTACTATGGTTAGGGCAATAAAATCTATATTCCTTTGATTTTTCAGGATAACCGATGAAGTAACCACTAATGGTTCTTGCATCAAGCTTCTTTTCATGTGGATTGTATAACCTTACCTCTGTCGGACAACCCCAAACATGAAGATGTCTTAAACTGGGTTTCCTTCCAGTCTATAGTTCATAAGGAATTTTAGAAACTGCTTTGCTAGGAACCCTGTTAAGAAGATATAATCACTCTTTAATGAATACATCCACAAAGATAAAGGAATATTACTATGACTTAACATACTCCTAACCATATCCATAAGAGTGCGATTCCGCCTTTCTACTACACCATTTTGTTGTGGTGTACTGGGCATTGTATATTGTGCACATATACCCCGACAAATGGACCTGAACATTTTCCACTCTCATTAGTTTTACCATAATATTCACCACCTCTATCATATCTCACCACTGTTACTTTTCTATCTAATTGTCTTTCCCCCTAATTTATGAACACCTCAAGGACGTTCACTGATTGAGATTTTTCATGTAATAGATATATATAACAATAACGTGAGAAGTCATTAATAAAGGAGATAAAATATTTTTCACCATCCCAAGATTTAATGTCAAAAGGACCACAAATATTAGTGAGTATTAACTTAAGAAGTTGACTGCTTCTCGTGGCGAGATATTTTGATATGTGTTTTGTTTGTTTACCCTTAATACAATCAATACATACATCTCAGTCATCAAAATCCAATTGAGGTAAAAATTCATTTTTCACTAACCTCAACATCCTTTCTTTGGATATGTGACCCAATCTTTTATGTCATAAGAAAGCAGAACATTCATTTCCTGCACTACATTTTCTATCAACAACATGTTCAACATTAAATAGGGATTCAGAAAAATTAAAATCAAGATTTAAACGATATAAACCATCCAATAATGTACTAGAACCATAATAGTACGAAAGTGTATGCAAATGAAAATTACCATTTTCAATCCTAAATTTCAAACCTAAATAATCCAACTTTGCAACAAAAATTAAATTCCTAGCACAGCCAAGAACATAGAGACACTTTTCAAGATTCAGACAATAACCAGTGTCTAAAATCAATATGTAAGTCCTAATTCCTTCTATATGTGCCTTCATTCTGTTCCCCATATATAAATACTTTTCAGTTCCTTTTATGGGCTGGATTGAAAGGAATCTCTGCATAATATTAGAAACATGAGTGGTAGCTCTAGAATCCAACCACTAGGTATTATTAGGCACTTCAATTATATTTGCTTCAAACCTTACAGAAACATAAAAAGTACCTTTCTTTTCGAACCAAGATTTTCTTTTCGGACAATCTTTCTTGAAGTGACCCACTTTCTTGCAAAAGAAACATTTATGGTCCTTCTGGATACTTCCCTTATTCACTTTCATTTGGGGCTTTGTCCTCCTTGTTCTTCTTTCCTGATTTGGCTTTACTGAAGCTAGCACCTTCATGAGTGGTGAGATGGATAGAATAATCTTTCATTTTGTTCAATCTCCCTTCCTCTTGTACCAATATGGCATTGATTTCTTGAAAGTTTCATTTATCCTTAAGTGTGTTATAGTTTACTTGGCACTGGCCAAATTCAGGAGGAAGAGAATTCATGATAAACTGTACTAGAAAATACTCATTCACCTTCATTCTCATTGACTTCAATCTTGTTGCTATATTAGCCATTCTAGTTACATGGTCATGTATGGGCTGTGACCAGTCAAACTTTTTGGTAGTCAACACACTCATAAGAGTTTCCACAATACACTTGTCAGTTATGTCTGATTGTGAGTACTCCTTGATCATTTCCATGAATTCTTTTGCGTTTTCCGTTTTAGGCATAGAAGGCTTTACATTCTCTGCCATAGACATGCGCATCAAGTTTAGTGACAGCCTGTTAGATCTATGCCAAGCCTCATAAAGAGACTTCTCATCACTTGTACTTGTCTCCGTAATGGCTGCGGGCATTTCATCCATCATAATAGCATATCCAAGTCTAACACACCCAGTTGGAACTGAATTTGTTTTGACTAATCAGTATAATTTAGCCCATTAAACTTGACCACATTGTTGCTCAAACCTGATAAATTCATGGAAGCTGAAATAATATACAAGCTCATACATTAATGCTTTGATAAAATTAACGGATTCAAACAGAATAACTACACTAGTCATGCATTTAAGTTCACCTTTGGGTGACACTTAAACTAATAGGTAATCATTTAAGTCCTTCATTTAAGTTCACCTTTGGGTGATTCTTAAACTGACAAATTTCATACAATTAAGAAACTAAAATGAATATACCTTAATAAACAATCAATCATACTTAAGTCTATATGTATGCTATCTTTGGATATACAAACATATTTACTAAGTATATGAAATGTCTCACTTTAACCTCATCAATTATAAACAATGGTTCACCTTTGCGTAATCCATAACATCCTTATAACAATGACTAATTATTATATATTCATAATTTAACATCCTTTATATTATGAATAATTTTCATAATACTTCTTGAGAAATTGACTACATAATGGTACACACGGCGATATATACACACTCCAATGGAATTTCAAAATAATGCATCTACATTCTCTTAACGGTGTTTTTGGATTCAAAACACCATAACACGAGCAATTTAAAAGAACAGCGAAATTACTAAAACTTTTAATTTTGATTAGAATTATAACTCACCCGAAATTCAACTTAATTGAATTTCCTTCATCTAAGTTTAATTAACAATTACATACAATTCATAAAACAAAGCATTATGCCATGTGTGTCAGTAGATGCACTTTTCTAATTAAAAGTATTTGTAACCTTCAAACTTTTAATTCACATTTGATTTCCATTCAATTGAGTAACAATAACCATTTTTAGAATATAATATAAGCCGCAACAGTAAATTTGCTTTACTGTTAGAACATGTGCTGCAACAATAAAGTTGTGTTATGCCAAAATTAAAATCCTACGGCTGGATCAAAAACACATTACAGTCATGCAGCAGTAAAGTTGCTTTAATGCAACAATCAAAAAAAAAAAACTTACGGCTTCCAAGATCAAATTCACGTTACAAAGAATTGAATTTTCTTTCATCAATAAAAAACAATTGATATCATAAAACCCTATGGCTTGGAGATTCACATTACAGTGAATTTAATTTTCTTTCATGCCAATAAAAATAATTAATATCATAAATAGTAAAATTAAACATTTGAAAATTTAAAATCCCTAAATTTTATAATTCAAAAACTAGGGTTTCAAAAAATTGAGAAAATTACTATTCATGGAGAATCATAAAATCCAGAACCTGGCTCTGATACCACTTGTAAGCAATTCTTCAATTTTCAGTTTAATGAAAAACACACAGGATCTTGAATTTTCATGATACTCACTATTCTTACATACATAGTAGCACTAGTGCAGTCAAGGAAAACTACAGCGGTTGTTTTTGCCCATAGGTAGCGGTTCCCGAACTAAGGCATATCCAAGCGAGGCAAAAAGTACATTTTGCCTCGGGTGGGAACCGAGGCTTAAAAGGGTATGATTTTGCCTCGGTTCAGCCTTAACCGAAGGAGTAGATGTTTTAATTTTTTTTATATTTTTTCTGTAGGACTTTATGCCTCGGTTCCTTTTGAACCGAGGCAGTATGTCCCCCTCTATTGCCTCGGTTGTAACCCTAACCGAGGCAGTAGAGCCCATTTTTATTTTTGTTTTCATTGGCCAGCCCTTCTGCATCGGGTATGACCTTAACCGAGGTCATAGGGGGCTTTTCTACCTTAGTTATGACCTCAACCGAGGCATATTCTCCTGTTCTTTTTTAAAATGAGGTATGTTTTTGCTACATTCCCAACTACAAAAACAGACCTGCATATATATTTACATCCATAACAATCTAGAATAATCCATAAATGTATATTTTGAATGAAAATTATATTAAAACATAAATACATTCAATGCAATCATAAATCAACTTCTTAGAAGCATAAATCAATCCAATGTAATTATAAATCAAGTTTGAAGCATAAATCAATGCAATGTGCAAAGTTAATTTAATAATAATGTAGAAAAGCATAAAAAAACTTAGAAACATAAACTTAGAACTTACTATATCCTAATATCTACTACATACTATTATATAATTAAATTACATATTTAGCCAGTGCTTTCCTCATGAGTTGAAGTGACTTCTCTGGAATTGGAGCAGTCATATTGAATCTCTGCATAAAACACAATGATTTCAATTAGTGTATATGAAATCTAAACTATAGACAAAATAAAATTCAAACCTAAATATTACTGTTTTTCATCCACTGGTGTAATGTGCACGAATAATGGTCATCATCCAAAACATGACATAGTAAACATATTCATATGACCTTGTTTGTCTATTACACTACAATATATCATCATAATTATAAAATGTTAAGTAACATCATTTGAATGGAACCAAAGGTAACAAAGTATGGACTAAAATACCAAACCTTAAGGGCAACCCATGCAAGTTTTTTAGTTGTAGCAGTAGATCTCCCAGATAACATCATATGTGTTGCAAGGGAACTATTAAAAAAATTGCTTTAGCATACATTTATATAACAAACAAAGTTGAAACATTGAGGTTCTTACCAATCTACTACATGTCATGTCTAAGAGGGCTGGGAGGAGACTTGTGCAATGAATAAAACCATACAGCAGTGTTCTCCGGTATGGAGATCACAAGTATCCGCCAATGACACCTGAAATTGGTAATAACTTCATTGTCATATACCAAAATTAATAAATGAAACTTTAAAGTTAACAAATTTCACTTACCCATGTATATAAGGGAAAAAATATATCTCCTTCCCCATTCCAAAGCAGGTGGTGATGTATGTTTGGATATCATCAAATTTATTTATTTCATGAGTCATAGAGGGGTCAATGAACCCATATACATCGCTGAACCCCTTCTTCTTACTAACATCAAACATATACCTAAAATGAAGAAATAATCTGATATAAGTAACTTGATAAAAAATAATTATATAAAAAAGTTATCATAAACTTACATCATCCACAGCTGAATGAGTGTAATATTAATTTCTTCTCTCCCCGACGCAAGCTCCCTAACATCTTGCTGATGCAAGTACAATGAGATCTGAGCTTCTCTTCCAAATGTAGTTGAATCCCAGTGTAGATTCATCGGCGCATCTGAAATTATTTTAGCAAGCTCGTCTAACGCACCAAGAGGTTTGTCCTCAGATAAATGAGTCTTCTTCGGTGTAGGACTTCCCTCTTGACCTATTTGTTGTTACATGAAAAAATGGTTAATGTCAATTATAAGTAAATATTAAAATTGAGAAGTATATAGTACGAGTGTTTACCGGGAGATCAGATACATCACCAACCAAATGTCTAAGCCAGGCGACAAAGGACTTAAATGTCTCTTCCACAGTGAAGAACTCATCTGTAGGCACAGGAAGAACGACATCTCGTATGACAACTTCATCCACCGTGACCTTGACCTCATCTTATGCAAGTTTTACACCATGCACTACAGTGGTTGTCTAATAAACTGTACCACGAGCCACTAGCATGGTCCCGGTACTAGAGAGAATATATAACTGACATGGACGAGTGTCATCCATGTCGTCCCCTAGGGCACCGGTAGATAAGAAACTTCCTTTACCGCTTCTACCTATCAAATTAAATGTTAGGTTATACAAAAAGTAAATTAATAAACAAAAATCATTAAGTTTACCTGTAGGGGGGACATGTTCCACTACAGGAGATGGCGTAGGAAGATTGCCATAATCCTCTTAACGCTGCTGGAACTAGGGATGACAACGGGTCGGGTCGGGCACGGATAGTGCCTACCCACATGCAAAAAGCCGTACCTGCTACCCGACCCGCTACTCGCTGGATATCCGCAGCGTTGGATACCCGTTTTCAACCCACAAATATTTAAAAAATATATTTTTGTGAATTTTTAAATAAGGTTTAAATTAAATTACAAGTTAAAGAGAACAATTTAATATATTTGCTACATATTAAAAAGACACAATATAATTTTTAAACAAGTTAAAGAAAACAAATACTGAAGATTGAAAAAAAAAGATATGAGGAAGAAATACCAAGTAACTGAAGTCTCAATTTTGTCACAGGATTAACCCACAAATACCTATTAATGTATGAAACAGAGAGAAAAAGAACTTCCAAGAGAAAGCAAACAGGAACCCTAAACCCAAATTTCGGAAACGAACGCAATCACAGAAATCTAAAAACCACGATAACCACCAGGGTCTTCAAAAATCCAATCTGCATCAATGAACTAAAATCCAAAAAAACTCAAAACACTCATTCGAATCATAACCCCAAAATTGTGTCATCAATCAACAGGGAAGAAATCAAGAAACAAACTCCCAAAACGCGAATCAAAACGTACAAAAGAAACCCCCAAAATCAGAAAACAAATAAAACCCTAATTTCAAATCTCAAATCGGAACAAAACCCGAATCAGAACCAAGGAGAGAGAGGAATAGGGAATGGAGCCTACTCCCTTTTTGTTTTCTTCTTTTAAAAAATGGTAATTGAAAGGAATCCTAAGTCATTGTTATTAAAATTTCCCCTTTTTTAAGAGTAATAAAAAAATTAATTTTAAAAAATATTAATTAAATTTTTATTATTTGTTTTTCGGGTAATGGGTATACGCGGGTTGGATAGTATAATACCTGCATCCTACCCGTTTAGAAGCGGGTATTAAAATATTTGTTACCCGTTACCCGCGGGTAATAAATATCCGTGCATAGTAACTATCCTTCGTGGGTTTTATCCTCGGATATCCGCGGGCGCAGATTTTTTTCCCATCCCTAGCTAGAACTGGCGCGCAACCATTTCAGCAACTTCATCATACAACTCTGCCCAAACCTTCTTTTATGATCTCCTGCGTCATCTCTTTTCTTATGTCCTTCTTCATCTTTTCGTATGAATATGGACGCGAGGAAGACCCAAAGAACTGTCGTATGCCTATGCCAGTCCCAGCACCACGCACCCGTCCTGGGTGCTCAGGTCGTCCAATAGTTGTGGCAAGTATATCCTGACGACCTTCTTGTGTGAATTGACCTTGGGAGCTCTGCTCAACCAAGGAGTTTTGTCACATAACAAAACTTCAAAATCATTTGAAAGATCTATGTAATATATATATATATATATATAACAAAAATGTTGTAAAAATATGAGAAATGACATCTTACAATTCTTTCAGATATCTCTCTGGTAGAGTCGGAAGTGTAGGAGCCCGATGGTCTTATACGGGCTAAGTTCCACTTCTCGTGCCAAGATGGTGGTGAAGGAGGAGGAGGAGGGTCACCACCCTTAGAAAGTGGAAGTCTACTATCTGACTTCTGCTTCATTATTTTTTCCTCAAGCATCCTATATCCACCACGAGACAGTAGGTGTGGATTTTTATTATGAGCACTTATTCCTTGTGCTTTTGACCTTTTTTCCTGTGATAAAATGAAACAATTGTCATAAAAAAGAATTATGAATGATGAATTGAATGATTTTACCTACACTTACCTATCACGTCTCGGATGAACGAAGCTCTACAAACTGACACCATGTTTCTTTGTCAATTGTTGAATATTTGGAACATGGAGTTTCATTACTTTTTGGTCCAAATATATATATATATATATATATATATATATATATATATATATATATATATATATATATATATATATATATATATATATCGACATCAATTTTGTCTTAAACCCCCGAAATCTTTCTGCAATTGAAGATAAACACCTATTCCTTAAGCTCTCTACATTTGGCATATCAAATGTCATCTACAACAAAGAAAGTAATAACCTTATATCAATACAAATTTATCAATATAATGAATCTAGAATTTGGAGCAATATTGTGTAACTTACCAATAGATCTTGCCAAATGAGATTTCGATTAGCCTCAGATACATGGTCAAAGGATGTAGTAAGTATAGAGATATGATCACGTGCTAGTACTTCAAGGTAAGACCTAAATACATGTGCATGTAGGCCAGATGCAACTCCAGTGACCACGTCAATAATGATAGGTGTCCTCTCACCTGTATTTTTTCTAAGTATAAGTTGTCGTAATCTCGTCGCTCTGTCGTCCGTCTAGAAGTGGTGGGGGGACTTCATCCCCTGACGAATGAGGTGACTCAGCCATATATCTGTCACAATAAATAAGATGAAAGATTAATAAATATTTACACAAACATGAAATTCATACATAATCATATAAATTGGTCATATGTATATTCCCTCATTGTGATCTTCCCGAATTGCTTGTATATCATCAATTAGAGGGTCGTCATCAAAATTTATTGTCATTTTAAATGGATGGTTGTCAGCAATATGAAGATTACTTAGATTCTCTTCTTTATCTTCAATTTGTATTTTTCCTTGAAGAGCAACATACCAATGGTTAGACGCAGGATCTTTGACATAAAAAAACCTGACTTGCTTGATATGCCATGATAAACGGTTCGTCTCCATAACCCATCTTTCGAAAATCAACAAGTGTCATACCAGATTCATCTATTTTGACGCCACTCTTATTGTCGACTCACTTACATTTGAAGAGTGCAACGGAAAACTTAATGTAATCAACCTCCCATATCTCTTCAATTCTACCATAATATCTCATGGATCCAATTACAGGATTTTGATCTTTGGATGTGGAAAATTGTAGCGACTCAGCTTCTAGACTGACGCCACTATTTTGTATTGTGATTTTATCATCCAAAGTCTTTATATAGAATGTGCAATTATTAATTTCGTAGCCTGTACAACATAAAACATCAAAATTCAAACCATTCGCTAGCCACAACAAAGTCTCAAAGGATCGTGATTCTTCCAAAACTTCATAGTTGAACTAGGACAAGAATGTTCTGTTATGCTCCATCAACTGTCATTTCTCTGATTGTCTTGGATACTTGTCCTTTACAACGGCTTTGTGTGCTTCCAAAAATGGTATCACTTCATCTGTGTTGTTTAATATGTACAGATGTGCTTGCATCAATTCTTCACGACTTTTCATCACCACATTCACACCTCGGATGCTTTTATTTGTGAATATATATTCAACCATGATGTCCGAGGGACTCCTATCGGATTTGCTTTACTCATATAATCAGAGCAAAACTCAATACTTTCTTCAGCAATATATGTTTCAATCATTGAACCTTCTGGACGATATTGATTTTTGGCGTACCCTTTCAAAATCTTCATATAACGTTCAATAAGGTACATCCATCTTAAGTATACTGGTCCACACAACTTTATTTCTCTGACCAAATGAACAAGTAAATGCACCATGATGTCAAAAAAGAATGGAGGGAAAAACATTTCTAGTTGACACAAGATGTGATAATTTCGCTTTGAAGTTCATCTAACTTTGTAGGATGACGACTTTACTACAAATTGACGAGAAAAATGAGCACAGTCGAGTTATGGTCTGCCTAACTTTTTTTGGCAAAATTCCACGAATTGCCACCGGTAACAATTGTTGCATTAAGACATGGAAATCGTGAGACTTCAGTCCAACAAGCTTTAAGTCCTGCATTGACACTAAGCTCTTGATATTTGAAAAGTATCCTTGTGGTACCTTGATACTCTTTAAACAAAGAAAAAAACTTATCTTCTCTTGGTTGGACATTGTGTAACATGCAGGGGGCAAATAAGTACGTTTACCAATCTCTCTTGGTGCCAACTCTTCTCAAATCCTCATGTCAATCAAATCCAAACGCGCATTCACTCCATCTTGTGTTTTTCCCTGGATGTTTAGTAGTGTACCAATCAAGCTATCACAAACATTTTTCTCTACATGCATGACATATATGCAATGCCTAACATCTAACTTTGACCAATGTGGAAAATCAAAGAATATTGAATTTTTCTTCCAAGGGGTCGTTACAGAAGACTTCTTCGACATTTTCCCAAATACATGATGTACTCTATTAACTTTTTCAAGAACTTCAAGTCCAGCAAGTGGAATGGGTACATTTTCTTTCTCATGTTCTCCATTGAATGCTTTCTTTAACCTTCGATATGGATGATTAGATTATAAAAATCGCTAATGACGCATATACATTGTCTTCCTTCCGTGTTTTAATTGATGAGCTGCAATGTTTTCTTCACATATAGGACATGCTTTATGACCCTTCACATTGTACCCCACTAAATTACCGTAAGTTGGGAAGTCATTAATGGTGCAAAATAACATGGCATGCATCATGAAAGTTTCTGAAGCAAAGGCATCAAATATTTCAACCCCATCAACCCACAAGAACTTCAAGTCTTCAACTAGTGGCCTGAGATAAATATTTATGTCATTTCCAGGCTCCTTTGGACCAGATATCAACATTGACAACATCATGTACTTTCTTTTCATGCCCAATCTAAGAGATAAATTGTAAATTATCAGTATAACGGGCCAACAACTGTGATTGGTATTTAAATTACCAAATGGATTCATTCCATTAGTAGCTAAGCCAAACCTAATATTTTTACATTCTTGACCAAATTGAGGGAATTCTTGATCAATATTTTTCCATTGCTTTGAATCAGCTGAATGACGAAGCAACTCATCAGTTGTTCTCTCATCTGCATGCCATCTTAGGTTTTTAGCTTCTTTGGGATTCACAAAAAAAACGCTTAAGTCTAGCCACGAGTGAAAGGTACCAAACTACTTTCAAAGAAGAACCATTCTTTTTTGTGTGACCATTATCTTCACCGTTGTTTTTTGACTTGTATCGTGATAACCTACATATTGAACACTTTATCAAAACTTCATTCTCATTCCTATATAATATGCAATCATTCGAACATGCATGTATCCATTTATACTCCATACCCATCGGACAAAGAATTTTTTTTTCATCATAATTACGAGTGGGTAACGTATTTCCATCTGGCAGCATTTCATTCAACAACGACAACAATTCTTTAAAACTCTTATCAGTCTATTCATTGGTCGCCTTTAAATTCATGAGCCTTAACACCATTGAAAACCGTGTGAACTTAGTTGAACCAACATACAAAGAAGTCTCCACATTAGTGGACATCGTTTCATACACATGCGCTTGGGCAAAAGCTTCTGCGCCAACATCGCAGATCATGTCCTCTAAGTTGTCTTCTTCCGGTCGATCTTTCATATCCATGATGGAATCATATACATTTTCAGTTTGAGAGACAATTGGAAAGTCTGTTAATTCGTCGTGCCATATCCATGTTGTATAACTTCGTACGAAACCATCATAGATAAGATGTTCCCTAATATCAATTGCATTCAACTTCCTCCCATTCAAACAGTTCACACAGCGACATCTGAACTTGACTTCATCATCACCACTTGTACTCGCATTACGTTGCGCAAACTCTATAAATTCTTCTACCTTTCTCTCGTACTCAGTACTCATTTATGGTAAATGAATCCACCCTTGATCCGTACGCATGTTTATTGAAATTGTTTACACAATTTCAATAATCTTGAATGATCACTTTGATAGTATTTTTATTCAAGGTGTGACGTTATCCCATTCAAGAAGATTCCCATATAAATATTAGACAACATATCCAGAATTTCACGAAATTTTGCCAACATTTTGCATTAGTCTTTAGGATACACGAAATGAAAGTGATTATAAATCACAATCAAATATGCACCCGAAGGTCAATACAAAACACAACTGCAAAATTTCATGAAATTTAAGACATGTATATTAAAATTGATATGTATTAATAAACTATAAAAAAGTTATTACTCTTCTTAAACTGTCCAACCGGACAATTCAAGATTCAATACCTGTAAATTATTATTACCATCTCCTCTCTATTCATTTTTAAAAGTACATTCCTTCAAAAAAATCTGGAGATAGTAAATAATTTTTGTATTGAACTCAAACGGGAAACTAAGGCTAATGCCCAACAAAAATATATATTCAAACAAACAAATAATTATATATGCAACATACAATATATTCAAGCAAACAATATATTGAAGCGAACAAATACTTACATGTTCATATTAAAAGGAAAATATTAAAAATAGGAACCTGGGAGCTTGAAAATCGATCAACTATCGAGAATGTCTGCGTATAAAACCTCACCACAAAAATACAATATCTAAACAAAAAGAAATAACACTTTAGTTAATTTCAAGTTTATGTGAAACTAAGAATTGAGATATCTTTATTAATCAAATGTATATAAAAAAATCGTTAAAACATTACTTTTTTTTATTAAAAACATAATAACATGAATCCCGTTCACACCACTTTTTTTTTGTTTCGATACTCTCTATGTTTCTCTATCACACTTGTTTATATCATGTTTGCATTTTTTTCTAAAGTGATTTTATTTTAATGTAATAAAATTAATTTATGTTACTTTAAATTTAAATTAAAAGTTATAGTTTGAACAAAAATATTACAAAAAATAATGTAAAATTAAATTAATACTATTTAATTATATATTTCTCTCTCATAATAAATATATATAAAAAAAGTTTTAAAAGAAGATCATTAAATTACACTGAAAATGTGGTCCTTGAATTAAAACATTAAATGAGTTTCAATATGTAAAATTGTAGCTTTTCTTAGCATTCTGACATACTTATAGCATTGCATGCAAAGTGTGGGAAATGACAAACTCATACACTTTGATATTTACAAAACTGGCATAGGCCAATTTAAGCTTATGGTTTGAAGCATCTTCAGAAATGCATGAGTTGAAAACATCTGAGGTGTCAAATTTCTGGGCTACCCATATGCATGCATTCATTTTAATATCTCTATATAATTGAGCATGGATCAAAACCCCATATTTAAGGATTAAAAGTTGAGTTATCTTTCCAACAACAGCCCAAGCCTTGTTTCTTGCAGCATGACTATAATTTATTTTTTTAAAGAAACTGTACATCCACTCTTCCCAAGCCCACTTTCCACTTCTTCATAATCTAGATCTTTCCTTTTCCTTTCATTCTTTTATTTCTCCAACTCTTATTCTATGACCTTCTTCCATCTTTCAACACATCACGTTAAAAAACATTATTTATTTTCTTAACTGATATAGCATCACTGGTAACATTTTACTTTCTTTCAACACATCTTGTCTTTAAATAACGAATTTGTCAAACACTTAGCACAAGTTATTTCTTCTCTTATCCCAGAGCACAATAGCATCAGTGGAACAATCAAGAATTTTTCAATAAAGTTGGAAGATTTCTTCTCTCTGCTACACTCATCTATAAAGTTGGAAGATTTTGCAAAATACTTACCTCGAAGAAGAAGAAGCCGCTGCAAAGAGAAAGATGAACGCCAGAGCAACGCGGCCAAGGGAAGTGGTGCAGCGGGGGCGGAGCAACGGAGATGGAGCAGCGGGAACGGTGCAGCGGGGGCGGCGTGGCGAGGGCGGTTCGGTGGGAGCGGTGCGGCGGGGGCGGTGTAGTGATGGCGTCGACGAGTCAAATCGAGGCACCAACATGAGAAAGATGAACGAGAGAAGCACCAATGCGGGATGCACCTTGGACCACCAGTGAGAGAAAAGCTTCGCCGCGACGAAGAATGTTGCACATGGGAAGAAGAACTGCAGAGGTTGCGCCAGGAACTTCCAAAACTACGAGGAAGAAGAACACTTTCGTTAGCTAAAATTTTTAACGTTGGGTATGTAAAAAAACCATACTACCTCGGTTCTACCTTCACCTGAGGGCAGTAAAGCATTATATTCCTCAGTTAGAAAAAGCACCCAATGCCTATTCCCAAAAAGGAAAAAAAATCTGAAATGACTATATGCTTTGGTTCTACCAGGACCCGAAGCAGAAGTTCTCCTATACGCCTCGGTTCTGTGTTAACCCAGGTAGTAGATCATGTTCAGAATCCTTTTGAGGAAATTTTTACGTCTTCATAATGTCATCGTATTTATATAGGTTTAGGTTTCTCTTCATATATGAAACATATTGTGCGAGTTTAATTATTGTTCTTTTACTAGTGTAGAAGAAAACTTACCTAGATCAGTTCTTTCTTATCAATTATTCTTTTACTTCTCTTTGATGTTTTCTTGATGATATAAAAATTGTTAAGGATGTTTTTCTCGGTCAAAGTCACAGTTTGTTTTTCTTTTTTAAAAATATTACTTTTTCTCTTTCACTTTTCAGAAACTTAATGATGACAACTCCTTTAGGACTTTCCATCCAAACAGGTAACAACTTAAACTAAGACTAAAGAAAGGGAAGTGGAATAAGGATTTCTAAAAGTTCTTTCCTTATTTAAGTCTTAGATGGATTCTTTTTAACTAAATCCATTTACATTGTTTTGTAAGACATTAATAAAGACTGGGAAGTATGTCTACACAATCTAGGAAGTTTTCCAAGCAAGAGACCACAAAGAAGGCAAAAAAGAGTACATTCTTGCAGCCAACCGTATAGCTTCCCTTCTTTGAAACACATTTTCAATATTTTCCACATGAAACATGACCAGCCATGTATCTTCGTCACTTGAGCACGTTTTAAATATGTTTTTCCTGAAACATGCACCCAGCCTACGTAGCTTCATGCACATTGTAACTTGTTAGCCATGCTTCTCTTACTATATAAAAGAGAGTTTCTCCTTCTTGTAAAAATAACTTGAATTGATATAATGATATGCTGCTAAATTAAATCCAGTCACTACTTCTTCAAGTTCAACCTTAGAGCTGCTTTAGCTTGTTTTCCTCTAGGTCCCTTCCCCGCTGGAAGGCTATCTGAGTTAGAAACTCTCCACACACACATCCAAATACAGTGAACCATTTTCACAAACACCGTGCACGCACCATTCATCTTCAACCAAATCTTCATTCTGTTGCCAATTTTGGATCAAGGAGCCGCTCAAGTCTTGAAGATTGGAGCCACTTCTATCATTTGGAATCCAGAGCCAGGTCGTCCACACGTGATTTCAAGAGCTAAGCCACTCTTCTTTTAATTTTCTTCACTACTATGTTGTGTTGTTCTAGTTTTGCTACTGTTTTTTATTTTTTTTCCAGTTATGTTTCGTTTGATTTTCGTGTTTTCTGTCGATGTTTGATTCCATTCACTGTTCCATAGCCTTTGTTATTCATTTTAATTAGTGCCTTTCCAATTTTTTGAGTTCAATTCAAGCTTTACTTTTCATTCCAGTTATGTCACGGTCTTGTGCAAAACAATTTTTGCAATTTTCATTTTATCCTCATGTAATTGAATCTGTTTTGTTGAATTTTTCCATTTTGATTGAGTTCAGTGCAATGATAGCTATTCATTGGTCATATAAAGCAAGAATACATTGTCTAGCTTTGATCACATGAGCTAAAGCATTGATAAAAACTTGATTCTATTTTAAAATTTTGCATAAAGATCTAAATATGGTGAATGTGCAATTATTAGTTTCTGTCCAGAGTTTTTGTCTCTTAAGCATTGTACAAGTTTGTTTAATGATCTTAAACATGTCTCAAGTGATAGCAACTCCAATCAATCACAGAATTGAAAAATGTGTAGTTGAGTTGATCAAAAATCTGATTTGAATATGTCACTGTTTTAAGTCAAGTTTTGCACCGTGCTTGAAGTCTTTGTTTGGTCTTAGGTCATTTAACATCTCCTAGCTAATATTTTTTAGCTAGATCTAGTGCATTAGGACTTCCTTAAGTCATTGTGTGTGTTGTCCAGCCTTATTTCCATAAATTTCTTAAATCTGGTGCAGATTTAATGCTTTAGTGTTTCATATTTGGCTACAACTGGTGTGAATTGTTGATTCTGGCTGATTTTGTGCATTGTAACCATTTGAACCAGTTTATTTTATCATTTGAAATTAGTGTGCACTGTTCATTTGGTCATTTTCCAGCCTATATGCAAATTTGTCTTTTAAACCATCAAAATGTGCTTTAAATGGAAGTAAACCAATGATTTAGCATAGCAATTTATTTCTTGGCTGCTTAAGTGTTTGCACACCTTCAAATTGATGATATAAACTTGCTTGAAGCTTCAATTAAGCCTTAGAATCATTGTCACTCATTTTTTCCACTGAAAACACCATTTTCCTACCCATTTTCTGGTGCATAATTCACTTCTGTGTCCCTCCTGTGATTCAAAGCTTAAAATCACTTGAATTCACCTTGTTTGGCTTCTAAATTGTGCCCCAAAATATGTTTTGCGAAAATTCAATTCTGGTGCAGCAACTATGTTTGTTCACTGGTTTAGTGTATGACAGTGGTGCTATGACATATTGGTGAGGTGTCCAAGGTGCAAAAACCTTTCTCCAAGAGGACAGCATCTTAGGAAGTGGATGAGGTGTTAAAAGGGATACAAGCGTGCAACTCCAAGAGCCACTTTGCCTTGCGCATTCAGCAAACACACCACCTTTTGCTCATCATTTTTGGACCAGCACATATGACACAGCAGCCACACTTGGCTTTGCTACTTTTGTAAACATTTTTACTTGTAATTTTGGCTTTATATCACGAAACATTTGCGTTTCATTTTTCTTTTATTTTTAAAACTTAAGTGGCTTGAGAAAATGCTTTGCTAGTCCACAATTAAACATTGTAATAGTCTAGTCTCCACATCTTAGTGTGAAAGTGTATCAAGTGGCTCCAAGTGTCACTTGCACTTTCATTTAGGGTCATGTCTCATCCTTCCTTTCCAATTGCATTTTTTTTCTTTAATATTTTTTGCTTGTTGTTATTTCTGTTTTACGTCTCCATGATATCTAGGTGCGCGTTCATATAGATAAACCTTCGTTTGGTTTCTAGGTGCATCTCATTCTTGCATTAGCTTTTGAAAGATTTCTACCTAGAAATTGGGGTAAGAAATGACCGGAGAAACTCTGGCTAAGGAAGGACACGGTTCTTAAGCCTGTCCATTATGACTTACCTCTCCTTCCTGGGAGTTATTCGGTTTCTTTTATCTCTAGAATCTTTCTAGAAATCATTCACCAAAAATCTAAACAAAGTCTTTGAAAAGTTTTGACTCTATACTTGTGCAAGCCTTTCCAACTCTTGTGAAAATCATTTCTCTACTTCACAAGTATGAGTCACTTTAGTGTTCAAGGTACAATTCATAATGATCAGGAACTTAGTAGAACTCAAGCTCAACTTAACCGGACTGAAGTTGAGCTTAATCGAACTCGAGGTGAGTTCCACGAGCTCAGACAGATGGTTACTAACCTCACTCTTAATCAGAGAGGTCAAAACCATGATGAGCGCTCTCATAGGCAAACCCATGATCATGGTGAACATTCCGACCATAGTGATCAACATAGTATTCATCCTTATGATCACTATCAGCATCCACCTAGGAGACACCACAATCATAGAGAACATCATATGGAACCAAAGCTTGACCTTCCTTCCTTCTATGGTAGAGACAATGTAGAGGAATACTATGAGTAGGAAATGAAGGTTGAACAAATTTTTGAGTGTTACCACATAGATGATAGGAGGAGAGTGACCCTAGCCACCTTGCCTTTTCAAGGTGCAGCTCTCTATTGGTGGACCTCTATAATTAGAGATCAAAAGATGCATATTATGCAAGGGAGGTCATGGACAAGCTCCATCGACAAGCTCCATCGACAAGCTCCATCGACAAGCTCCATCGACTCCAACAAAGAAACATGAGTTTCGAGGAATATCGACAAAAATTGGAATTACTCATGTTACGAACTGGAATCAAAGAAGAAGAGAGATTCACCATAGCTAGGTTCCAAAGTGTCCTTAACTATGAGATCAGAGATAAGGTAGAGTTTTTACCGTATTTAGATCTCAATGATTTTGTTCATCTATGTGTGCGAGTGGAAGAGCAAATTAGAAGAAAAGTTTCCACTATAAGGACTTCCCCTACCACCTCCATGTATAGGAAAAATCCTAAGAGGGAGGGTAGTCCAACGAGGTATTCAAAACCTCGAGAAAAAGAAAAAGAAAAAGAGAAAGAGAGACAGAGAGGAAAAGAAAAAGAGAAAAAAAGAGAGCGAGAAAGAAATCCCTCTCAAAAAGAACCTTCAAAGGAAAAAAGGGGTAGAGAAACCAGATGTTTTAAATGTGGAGAACAAGGACATTATTCTTATGAATGTCCTCACAAAAGGTCTACTTATCTCTTAGACCATAGAGTGACAATCAAGATTCTTCAAGTTAATCAGATACTTCCATCTCTGAGGAAGAAGCCTTACCTTGTGAAGGAGAGTTATTATTGGTAAGAAGACTTCTTGGAAGACAATCTAAAGAACTAGAACAATCACAAAGAGAGAACCTATTCCGCACAAGATGTAAAATTTTGAAAACACTTGTTCTTTGATTGTGGATAGTGTGGTTCCTCTTCCAATTATTGTAGTTCTAGAGTGGTGAACAAATTGGCCTTACCTACTATTCCTCATCCCAAGCCTTACAAGCTTCAGTGGATAAAAGTGTTACCAATAAGGAGTATTGGTAAAACCTGAAGATGTGTTTTGATGATGCTGCAACTTATAGATTTTGGATGTAGTAGGAAAATAGTTAAAAAAAGCAACTTGTAGATTTTGAATGTAGTAGGAAAATGTTAAACATTGTAATTTTTACTAGTATAATCGATTATGGTTAAGCAATAATCGATTATCGCAAGTCATACTTGAATAATCGATTATCACTTCATATAATCGATTATCACTTTTTTGAAAACCTGTAACGAACTTGAATAATCGATTATCACTTACAATAATCGATTATTCATGGCAGTTGGGAGCTGACCTTTGGCACTCGGTGTACTTGGCTATATAATTTGATTTGGAGAAATCAGAAGGTAACGTTTTTTGAACTAAGAAAGCTTAGAACACTGTGTGTCAGAGGAACGTTCTTAGAGAGCTTTTTGTTCATTGTTCCCTTGCTTGGTCTTGTGAAAGGAGAGGCTCGCGTATCGTGTGTCGATAGTCGGAGCAGACTCTCTTCAAGTTAGCAAGGTACTCTGCCTGGTCTTGTGAAAGGAGAAGCTTGTGAATCGTTGGTCGATTGTTGGAGCGGTTCTCTTCAAGTTGGTAGAGTGGTTCTTTTCATTTTATTCCTGTTCATTATCTTGTAATCTGTTAAACCATTTTTAGTGAAAAAGGTTAATCACTATTTATAGTGATTAACGACTGAACGTAGAATCTTTTGATTCGAACCAGGATAAAAATTCTGTGTTGATTTTCTTATTCCCTACACTCATATTATTTTACGTATATCAACTGTTTGATTAATTTTCTGAAAGAAAATTATTTTTACTAAAACGACCAAATTTATTTTAAAAAAGGTGACCGAACACGCTTTCCGCTCTCTGAGTTTTAATTCCGCTGCGCTATACTCTTAGAAAAATACCCCCTCCGATACCAACAAAAAGAGGATGAAGAAATAGTAGTTAACACACAAGTAACCATACCAATATCCATTGGCACCTATGAAGACAAAGTTTTATGTGATGTTGTTCCAATGGATGTTGGTCATGTATTACTTGGTAGGCCATGGCAATATGATCATAACTCCAGTCATGGTGGCTACACCAATAAAATAACTTTTCTCCACAAAGGAAATAAAATCACATTGATTCCTCTTACACCTGAACAAGTGAATGAGGATGAAATAAAAATGAAAATGAAAATTGATAAAGAAAGAAAAGAAAAAGATAGGTTGGAAAAGCACCCTTCTCAAGAGAAGAAAAAGGTATGCATGTTGTTAAATTCTTCATTCACAGGTAAATACCTTGACTCTTCTTCTCAAAAACATCACTTTGTTTCTACATTTCATCATGGGAAATGTTCAAAACAAAGTGAAACTAAAAATAAATTAAAGGCCAAGACTTCTTCTAATAAATTTGTTGTCAAAAGGCCTTCATCTTATCTTCTTATCTTTGCATATATCTCCTTAATCATACTAATTTTTGCTATCTTTTGTAGATATATTTTTGATCCAGGAGGAAAATATAAACCAAACTTGTGCTTCTTTCTTTCTTCCCGATTTGAGGACAAATCGTTTTTAAAGAGGGAGGGAATGATGGCAACTCCTTTAGGACTTTCCATCCAAAGAAGTAACAACTTAAACTAAGACTAAAGAAAGGGAAGTGGAATAAGGATTTCTAAAAGTTCTTTCCTTATCTAAGTTTTAGATGGATTCTCTTTAATTAAATCCATTTACATTGTTTTGTAGGACATTAATAAAGACTAGGAAGTATGTCTACACAATATAGGAAGTTTTCCAAGCAAGAGAACACAAAGGAGGCAAAGAAGAGTGCATTTTTGCAGCCAACCGTATAGCTTCCCTTCTTTGAAGCACGTTTTCAACATTTTCCACGTGAAACATAATCAGTCGTGTAGCTTCTTCACTTGAGCATGTTTTAAATATGTTTTGCCTGAAACATCCACCCAGCCTACGTAGCTTCATGCACTTTGTAGCTTACTAGCCATGCTTCTCTTACTCTATAAAAGAAGCTTCTCCTTCTTGTAAAATTAACTTGAATTGATATAGTGATATGCTGCTGAATTGAATCCATCCATTACTTCTTTGAGTTCAACCTTAGAGCTGTTTTAGCTTGTTTTCCTCTAGCTCCCTTCCCCGCTGGAAGGCTATCTGAGTTAGAAACTCTCCACACACACATCAAAATAAAGTGAACCATTTTCACAAACACCTTGCTCGCACCATTCATCTTCAACCAAATCTTCGTTCAGCTGCCAATTATGGGTCAAGGAGCCGCTCAAGTCCTGAATATTGGAGTCGCTTCTATCACTTAACTTGTCAAGAGTAGTAAAACATTTTTTCTCTTTTATGATATTTAACCAACTTTAATAAAATATCAAAATGTCCTTTATTGAAGTGAGAAGACAGGGATTAATTTTAATAACTCTAAAATAATCCCTATAACTTTAATACATTATATTCTAATAGTCATCACATTAGAATTTTTACATCAAAGTTATGCTTTAAATTACATGAACCAATTCTTAAATTAATATAATTTAACAAAAGCGAGAACTTTCACAGGGAGTGTGATTGAGTGTTGTTGTTGTTGCTTTCTTAAAAGCCTATCATCCTTCGTGAAGCATTCGGAGGAGGTGTTCATAATTTGTGAAGATTCAGAGGAGATGTTTATCCCTTGTGGGTTAGAAGGGATGTGACTTTCATCTCTTTAGGTAACAAGAGAGGTGTTCTAACCTTAAACTATTTTTTTTTCTTTATGATTGTAACAATTTATTGGTTTTTGCTAGTGAAGCGTTAATTCTCAGTTGAGATTAACAACTAGATGTAGGATCTGTTTGATCCCAACCAGGATAAAAATTACCTATGCAGTTTTCTCTCTTCCTTACTCTTTAATTTGTTTAAATTATTTTAAGGAATTTTTATATTTACTTGAGAGAATTATTAAAAGAACGATTTGAGATAAGAAACCAATTCACTTTTGGTTTGTTGAACGCGTTAACCTTTCCAGTGCGCCACTCTGACAATACATAGAATCAAAGGTAAACCACATCATATACATAAATCTACTAAATTGCAAAAGTCTTAATATAAAAACAAGTCTTCATGAAGATCTTCCTACAATAAGAGCACTTGAGACTTGACTTTGGGACATCATCAAAAAATTTGCTCTTTAGTTTTATGCTAACAATCTCCCCTTTTTGATGATGATAAAAAATATTTTGATTTAAAGCTTTTTGTAACCTGTACTGATTTGTAACTCATAACTATCGGGCTCTGTCTGTTTTCTTTTGTTATATAAATATTTAATCATTTCGAACGTCCTTATTTGTGCAGAATCGTCTCAAATAGATCCTCGTATTTTAATTGATCTCAATTAGGTCCCTTTTGTGAAAAATTAACTCAATTTGGACCTTGTCGTTAAGTGGGTTAGACGGCATTAAAAATTTTGTGTCGTGGCTTGCTGACTGAGCAATTTTAATTATGTGGCAGAGTTTGGTCGCCTTAAGTGAATTTTTTTTATTTTTTATATGAAATGGCTTGATGACAAACTAATTTCAAACTAAGAAATCTTGTGGTCTAGATGGTTTCAATGCTTAGTCAAACTGTATTGGATTTTGATCGAATTATATTAAACTTTTTTCAAATTGTCAAATTATGATAATATAAAGTATCGTGACACAAAATTCAATTTTTTTAATTAAAGTTAGACTGACTAATCTGATTAATTTGCAAGAATGGCCTGTTGGGCTTGGTAGACCGAATTTGTTCAACTTTCAAATTGAAAATGTTAGAGGTTCCTCCCTCCATCACCCCAACGCTTTCTACACCTCCTCAAATTTTTTCTTATTACAAAAGTACCCTTTTTTACTTTTACCATTTACCTATTTTACATTTTTGTTAAAATCCTAATTCCTTCTCTCTCATTTTCACTCAGCCACAGCCCCACCCCCCAACCCCACTCTCATTTTCTCTCTTACCACTCAACTTCATTTCTGTTTCTTCCCCTATCATATTCCTTTCTTCCCCATTTTTCAATTTCATTGCATTCGCTTTCTTCTGTCTTCTCTATTTCGATGCAGGTGTGCTTCGTTTTGTGGTGGTGTTGGTTCGTGCTGTGGAGTTTGACGGCTTTTGTTTGGTCTCTACGTTTTCTATGTACAAAGGAAGAAGAAGAGAATCGCGAAATACCTGAACAAATATGCGAGATTTGTTAGACCTTCAATGGATCTCAAAATTCGTCGATGGATGTCAAGATCCGTTGAAGGCCCAACAGATCTCGCATATCCTTCAGGCCTTCGCGTTTGACTTTTATTTATTTATTTTGTTTTAGTTTATTAATATTATTTTTTTGTATAAATTTTTATTTGTAGTATATATATATATATATATATATATATATATATATATATATATATATATATATATATATATATGTAGATTTTGGGTTTTTTATATTAATTATAATTATGTAATTTTTTTAGAATTTGTTAAAATGGTTGAAAGGCAAAACGGACATGGGAGATGCGTTGTTCAATATATCTTGATTTATGTTAACTGATGTCAAGATCATTGAAAGCTAAAGCAATGTTGGTAAAAAGAAAAGAACTTTTAATTCAGAATAAAATAAGAATGAAGAAGTACAGGAAGCAACCTGTGGTGGTGGAGTAACCCTCAAGATGTTAACCTGACCTTTTCTTTTTTGCTGGATAGATGGGCTGATCCAGTGCTTTTTGTCATATCTCTAATTGTGATGTAACCTTGTTCTTCTCATTCTCATCTCCAAGATATCTTAGGTGACCTAAGTACTAGGAAAGAAAATGCGACGTCTCTGTGTAATAATAAGTATATATGTTTTTATTTCAAATTTCTAAAATTTCAATCTGTTTTCATGCTGTAATTGATTTTATTTATCCTAATTATTACAAGTTTAGTAAAAGGGTTATTTAAACTATTATATTAGATATTATGAACAAATATATCATGACTTAAATAGATTATATGAACAATATCATTACTTATTATTAAAAAATAACATTTTTACTTTCTTAAATTTTTATTATATCCACAAGTACATTAAGATTTAAACTTTTTCTATTGATCATAAACTTTACTGTTTTAGATAGACATCTAAAACTTTAATTTTATTATAATTACTTTTAGAACAAGTAATTTTTTATATATATAATTTTTTTGTAACAGTTTTGAATTAAATAATTTTGATTTTTCTGCTCATATATATTATATTTTTTATAGAAAAAAATAAAAATCAATTAAAACAAATTTAAAATTCAAAATATATATCTACATAGAATCAAAATTTAAGAATTAATTAAGACAAAATTGAAGTTTTTGTCATCTATTAAAAATAAAAAATGAAGGCTAAAAAGTTAAGCGTTCCTTTGTCTTTATTAATTGATATATTAAATAAATATTATGAAGTCATAATTTAAATTTAAAGTACGGTTAATAGAACATATAAGTTTTAAATTTTTTATCATCAGCTTTAAAACTTTGAACATGTTATTGGTGACCCTGGTTCGCTTTTCGTAAAATAGCCCATTGTACAACCATGAATTTGATTCCTGGACTGTTCAACCACCGTAAATCCAACCACGGATGAAGATAATGAATGTGGTGGATCTTTTAACAGACATGCTGATGTAAGAGGTTAGACACAAGAGGTTAAATATCTAACCACGAAAGAGAATGAATGTGTTGGATCTTTTAACAGACACTATAAAACAGGCCGATACAACACTTGAAACACGTTGCTTCACTACCATCCACAGCAAACTTGTGTGCATAGATGATTTGGGGACAGTTACGTATTCAACTTGATCTAATTACCTTGAACCTGTCATTACACGCATTGAATTCTCAAACAAAGAATAGGCCATACCGATCATTTACAGTAATGCTTGATATTACATCGTTGGTCAAACCAGTGAAAACATAAAAATATCCCATTTTCCTAAGGAATATAGTTCATTGGTGGTAAAGTTATACCAAACACGGCACTGATTTGATTTTCACCTTCCCGCAGATGCTTCAGTTTTTCCCCAACCCCTGGTAACCCCACTACCCTTTTTCTGAATTTGGTTTTTCTTGGCAATAGGCAAGAAAGATGAGGCCTACCAGTATCAATCAAAAGCTTTGGGTACATTGACAAGTAAAACATACTTCAGACAAATTAAGTACACATAGTATCAGAAAATTAACCGCATTATACAGGAAGTGCCTCTGGTAAGGACTCGGGGGCTCCACTGCTACCATTGAGCACAATCACGTTACCATCAGAATCAACATCCACTATAACAGAGTCACCCTCTTTGATCTCTCTAGCAAGCATCTTCTCTGCCATACTGTCTTCCAAAAGTCGCATTATAGCTCTTCTTAAAGGTCTGGCTCCGTAACTAGGATTATAACCTTCCTCCACCACTCTGTCCCTAAATCTTTCTGTTACTTGAAGTTCAATATCTTTTACCTTCAGTCTAGCAAACACCTCATTGAGCATTATGTCAGCAATCTCCTTCACCTCCAGTTTTGTGAGTTGCCTGAAGACAATCATTTCATCCAACCTATTCAAAAATTCTGGCCTAAAGTATTGCTTTAGCTCCTCAGTCACCAAGCTCTTGATTCTATTATAACTGCTATCCTTCTCATCATAATCCAGATCAAATCCAATTCGGCGGCCTCCTTTCTCAATCACACTGCTTCCAACATTTGATGTCATTATAAGAAGTGTGTTCTTGAAATCCACAGTTCTTCCCTTACTGTCGGTTAGTCTTCCATCTTCCAGGATCTGAAGCATCATGTTAAATACATCAGGATGGGCTTTCTCAATCTCATCAAATAGAACAACAGTGTAAGGACGACGTCGAACTGCCTCGGTCAACTGCCCACCTTCAGTGTAACCAACATACCCAGGAGGTGAACCAATAAGTTTGGAAACTGTGTGTCTTTCCATAAACTCACTCATGTCAAGTCGTATCATAGCTTCTTCAGAGCCAAAGTAGTATGCAGCCAATGCTTTGGCCAATTCAGACTTCCCCACACCAGTTGGACCAGAAAAGATGAAGCTAGCAATTGGACGGTTAGGGTTCTTCAGTCCAACCCGAGCTCTACGAATAGCCCGACTAATGGCTTTCACTGCTTCATCCTGACCAATGACTCGCTTATGTAAAGTCTCTTCCATCTTGAGGAGGCGATCAGATTCATCCGTCGAGACTTTCTCAACCGGAATACCAGTCCAGGATGAGACAATATGCTGTATGTCAGCTTCAGTCACAGTAGGACCTGCATCCCCTGCCTCAGTCTCTGCTTTGCTCATCTCCTTGCCTTTCTCTATAAGTGTTGAGATCTGTGCCTTAAGATCCATTTCTCTATCTCTCAGCTCTCCAGCCTGCTCAGAAATTTACATCATCAACCCATAAATTAAACGCAAAAAAATAGTACAGCTGACAAAAAGAACCAGCCATTACACTGTTCTTTCCTTCTTTTGTGAAAGAAGGGGCTTTATACTACTACAACATTCTTTAAACTCTACAAGCTTACTATAATCAAAAGCCATTTTATATAATTGATAAAATGCTAATCACTTTTAGCGTTTACTTTAGCAAAAACATTACTTTCCTTAGCCAAGGTAGTTGAATATTTTCGTGAAAATGTCCAAAAAAACTTGTCATGTTAAATCCTCAAAGAGATATTACCTTTTCAAAGTCTTGGTTGCGAACAGCTTCCTCTTTCTCCTTGATAATCTGCCTGACCTCCTTGTCAAGTTCTCTTGCTTCTTCAGGTAACTGGAAGTACATAGAGTTACAGCCCATATTAGCTCAGTAATAGAAGCTAGAACTGATAGTTCAGGGTAAACAAATAATATATACCTGTGCATGTTGAAGCCGAACTCGGGAACCAGCTTCATCAATCAAATCTATAGCTTTGTCAGGCAAAAACCGATCACTGCAGGGACAACATTATCATAAATGAATGGATGGCATGATAGCTAACATAGATATCAATCACATCACTACATTCAGACATAAATGTAACTGACATAAGGCAATTCAAAGAGGGAAGCTATTGTTGCAAAATTCCATAACTAACATGCATCAGCTTAATTCAAGGAAAATTTCCAATTTAAACATGCCATGTTGAAAAGCGAATTAAAATATCTATAACATAAATCACATTAAACGAACAAAGAAGAGAGATGAATTATGACTAACCTGATATACTGGTATGACAGCTGTGCAGCAGCTACAAGAGCCTCATCAGTATATCGGAGCTTGTGATGAATTTCATATCGTTCTCTAAGTCCTTTCAGAATTTGTATTGTTTCATCAACAGTCGGTTCTGGTACTTTAACTGGCTGGAATCGTCTCTCTAAAGCAGGATCTTTTTCAATGTGCTTTCTATATTCGTCTAATGTTGTGGCTCCAATACACTGCAGAAATATCAAAACAAACTAATTAAAACAATGCCAGTAGTTGGGACTGAATTAAACTATTTAATGGTCTACATTTTAGAAGATATTCATTGTGTAGAGGAGTTTAGCATAGGCCTCGGAACCCCCTTCAAAATATGCCTACAACAGCCATTATGATGTGTTATCAACCGAAATTGAAACTGTAGGAAATTCCAAGCTTGAAATTTTGGATTAAAAATCTTCAGCATATCATATAATGCTGACTACAAGTTAGCAACGACTCCCGACCATATTAGAATTGAGACTAGAGAGTTGCTCATAGCAGACATGTTAAATATCTTGCAACAGTTTTAACAGTTTATAAGCATGGAATGACCAGAAGATTGTATACTTTTTTTTGTACAGTGTGGAGTTCCAAGGACAATATTATGACCAGAGATAGTCTCTTCTTCCTTTATCATCACAGGTTTGAGTGATCCTACTAAATCCAAATGTCAAAAACTCAATTTTTTTTCACCCTCTTCACATATTAAATTGACTATCAGAGTCAACAAGCAGTAAATTCATTTCGAACATGTCAGCAGGGGAAAGTACTACCTGGAGTTCACCCCTTGCAAGAGCTGGCTTAAGTATGTTAGCAGCATCAATTGCCCCTTCTGCTGCTCCTGCTCCAATCAAAGTGTGTACCTCATCAATAAAAAGGATTATCTCGTCACTTTGCTTGATTTCTTCCATTAGTTTCTTCAACCTCTCCTCAAACTCACCACGATATTTAGTTCCAGCAACAAGTAAACCCATGTCAAGGGTTATAACCTAATGCATTCAAAACAAAGTGCATTATAGTATGTGGGATATCAAGAAAAGATGCTTGTTGACAATCATTTTTATATGTACCTTCACCAAATAGGGTCAGCTTTCTAAATAGTTTGTTTACGAAAAAATAGAAAGGAAAAGTTATCAAAGGGTAACTACTTAATCCACATATGTATTCCCTTCAAACAGGACCAATCTTGATAATCCCGTCCAGATTTTATTCCCATTAATTTGAAAAGATAAATACAATGACTAATACAAAAGTGATGACCTACTTGTTTGGTATTATATTAATAGTCAACAAATAACATGTCCAAATCAGGCTATTGTATGCCAAATATTATTAAGTAAAAAGCATATCCATGTTTATTTAAGATTTGGGACTTGTCAAATCATACTAAAAACTACAAAACAAATAATTCCGTTACCTATCCTAACCTGAAATATTCGTATGAAATAATGAAATCACTATCATATAATCATCACTGAACATGAGACGGTGTGCCCTAGATACTGATTTGGCCATCTTGGTGCCACGAAACGCCTTTTTATAACACAAGTAAAAAGAGTTCATAAAAAAAAAGAAAATATATATATATATATATATATATATATATATATATATATATATATATATATATTATCATCACTGAACATGAGACGGTGTGCCCTAGATACTGATTTGGCCATCTTGGTGCCACGAAACTCCTTTTTATAATACAAGTAAAAAGAGTTCATAAAAAGGAGTTTCGTGGCACCAAGATGGCCAAATCAGTATCTAGGGCACACCGTCTCATGTTCAGTGATGATTATATATATATATATATATATATATATATATATATATATATATATATATATATATAGAAATGAGACATTCTGGAATTCCAGCAATTTGAACAGTACATACAAAAATAGAATATGAAGCCCCCAAACTTAACAGGCAACTTAACACTAACTTCAAGAACAGCAGAGGTAAACGATTTCAACTAACCTTTTTGCCTTCTATGGTTTCAGGAACATCACCATTTGCAATCCGCTGAGCGAGACCTTCAGCAATTGCTGTCTTCCCAACACCAGGTTCTCCAATCAGACAAGGATTATTTTTAGTTCGACGGCCTAAAATTTGTGTCACACGTTCAATTTGCTGCTGCCTTCCCACAACAGGATCCAATTTTCCCTAGGAAGCACATAAAAAATTAAGCTTTTATTCACAATAAAGCAAGATCTACGACCTTCATAAAGAAAACCATGACCTCTCCATACCTCCTCTGCTAGCTTGGTCAAATTGGTACCATACTCCTCCAAAGTTGGCATCTTATTCCCACTACTTCCTGAACCAACAGTAGCAGTAACACTGTCGGCACTCTCACCCACCATGCGAATAACCTGTACCCATACAGTGAAAACTATCAGATAAGTATAAACTCATTATGTATCCATGCAAACAGATGTTTGATGCAAAAAGATACATGAAAGCATAATACTAGCCTGTGTGCGAATGTTAGTAGGATCAGCACCCAGGTTTTCCAGAACACGTGCTGCAACACCCTCACCCTCCCGAAGAAGACCCAGAAGCAGGTGCTCTGATCCAATATAATTGTGACCTGAAAATATTAAGGATTCGATACAACTAAGTACAATTTTTTACCCCAAAATACAGAACAGCATTAAACAAAATAACTAATAACATATGGCCGCAAACTCAATTCCAAATGCATCTTAAAGCAAGCGAAAACCATTCAGTGGTGGTACACACTATCAATGAACAAGTTTGGTAAAATTGACCAGATATATAGACAAAGTATCAAACAAAAGTTTATGACAACATTGAAGAAACGCTTGTATCATAAATTCATAGGGTCACTTTTTCAATCCTCTGCTTTATCCTTTATTATAATAGAAGACTACCTGACATATATATACATAATAGATCTTATACAACCAAATCTCTTCTACATTATTTCGAGTAACAATTACACCAAAAAAACAATGAGAAAACTACTAAGAATGGACTGACAGTTCCAAAAGACGCTTTTCCATGTATATATTAATTAATACAACAAAGGAAGGAAGAAGCTGAAAAACATGATTACCAAGTTGACGAGCTTCCTCCAGTGAAAGTTCCAAAACACGCTTTGCACGAGGAGTAAACGGAATCTCAACGGCTACAAATCCACTCCCCCTTCCAATTATCTTCTCTACTTCCACCCGAGCATCTTTAAGGTTGATCCCCATTGACTTTAGAACCTTGGCAGCAATACCAGTCCCTTCACCAATAAGACCCAATAGAATTTGCTCTGTTCCAACAAAATTATGACCAAGACGCCTTGCTTCCTCCTGAGCTAGCATAATTACTTTAATTGCTTTCTCAGTGAAACGCTCAAACATGGCTTTCGGTACACATCTGGTAGATCTTCCTCGGTGTGCAGAAGTTGCAATGGATACTTTAGAGTGAAAATCTATTCCGGGTCTCAACATAGTATCCAAAGGATTAAAAGTTCGGAGTCCTGTAAAACCTGACATTCTTAATCCATTTGTACGTACTGCATTCATCATTTTGGCTGGTCTTTTTGATCTTCCAGATCCCTTTTGCTGACCATGTCTATGTTCAGCCACTAGACCAGGGACATTAATTGACTGAGCCAAAACCCTAGCCATGAATCCTCAATTGCAGCCTGCATGTTTTATGAAACATTTAAGAAAACGAGATATGCCGCAAAAGAAACAGAATGCAATCAGATAAGCGTGCAGACAAGTTTCAGATGTAAAGCATCAATATTTAGGACAAAATTTCATGATGTGTAATGGACATAAAAAATATTTTAGAAAATTACGCTATGAATACTTACATGATCAATCTCCTAATTGAAGTTCACAAGAACTATATATTTTCTATATAGTTTGACGAAGAAACTGTTAGGTTTCTTAAGAGTAAGAAACCAGTCTTCAGATCAGTTATAAGGATACAACACTCAAAACTTATAATTCAACTTAAGTTCACACTAGCATTAATGAAAAACTAATTAAGAGAACATTCAACAGCATTCAAGGGAAATAAATCCCTTCATACAGGATATAAACTCGGTCCAAACTATGAAAAATACATCATACCTATTGGAATAAACTTAAATTTTAGGGATTTATTAATAATTTTCTTTGAATCTTATCCTATTAGTTTTGTGTCTAGTAATATTTAGTTTGATTTTGATAAAGATAAAATAGAGATAGGAAGTTTTGATTTTTATTTATTTAGGAGTAGTATTATTCTATTTTATTGATATAAGATAAAGATAGATTAAGTAGATTTTATTTTAAGTTAGTTGATATTTTATTTTCAGTTTTTATTATTGGTACTTGGTGCAAGGTCTTATTTGCACCTATTTAAAGGTTGTCAAGGTTCAATGAAAATAACCACATTGAAGAGTCCAATTATTTGTGAGTCACGTTTCTTTTAACTAAGTGGTATCAGAGTTTTATGTTCCTCTAAGTACCGAGAGAGAGAAAAGAGAGGAGAGAGTCAAACACTGTGAGGAAACAGTGAGTGCTCGAGAGTTTTGTCAGGGATAGCAAAATTAGTCAACGGAATGAGTGTGCTACAATTGTCAGAAAAGATCAATTACAACAATTGGTGTCTACAGAGGAAGGTTCTTCTTATGGGACATAGTGGAGGACAGGTACAATGAACCTGCAGGGGATGAGCATCAACCAACGACCCAGATTGCTACATTGAAAAAGACATGGGTAAAAGACAAATCGACTTTGTACTATTTGTATAATGCAGTGGATCAATCGAGGTTCGAGAAAATAAATAATGCAAAATCAGCAAAAGAAGCATAGGAAATTTTGGAGGTGGCATACCGAGGAGATATCTGTGTGAGACAAGTCTGAGTACAAGCTCTTAAAAGAGAGTTTGAACATATGGAAATGGATGAAAAAGAAGGAGTTGTTGAGTTTATAGCTCGAGTACAGAAGATGGCCAACCAACTCAGAATGAACGGAGAACAGGTGCCTCCTAACCAGGTTGTGGAATAGATCTCAAGAAATCTGATAGATTATTTTGAAAGTATCATGGTCACTATTGAAGAGACAAATGATTTGTCAACTCTCATTGTGGAAGAGTTAGTTGGGTCATTAAAGGCCCACAAACTGAGGAAGAAGAAAAAAAAAGAGGGAACCCGACAATCAAGACCTACAAGCATAATTTGACTCAAATGGAACTCGGAATACTCAAAGCCGAGGTCCTGGAGGCAAAGGACGAGGAGGTCGAGGATGAGGTGAACATGGCTGAAGTAATTTTGAGAATGATAGTGAAGAACAAACCGGTCAGCATAATTGGCATGACTGAGGACAAGAGAAAGGCTAAGGAGATCGGTTAAGAGTGGAGTGTTTTAAGTGTGGCAAGTACGACCACTATGCAAACGAGTGCATATTGAAGAAGTGCTACAACTGTGGTAAGGCTGGCCACATTGCAAAGCATTACAAGGCTGAGACAAAGGAGGAGACAAATCTCGTTATTGAAGAGGCGGAAGAAGAGTGTGGAATCTTGTTAATGGAAAAGAGCTTGGATGCAATGGAAATGGAGAGTTCAGTACCAACAATGGACGAAGTGATCTCAATAAATGATGCGACAAATGTGGAGAAGGCAAACATGAAGAAAGAACTCAAACAAAAAGATGAAGAGATTTAACGGATATGGAGACTTTTGGATGAAGCTAATGAGATTATGGCTAAACAGATGGTTAGGCTTGAGGAGTTGAAGAAGGCGGTTGACAAGGAGGAGCAAACATATAGTGTTCTTGAGCTAGATGAAAACAGGAAAAAGGAAGATGAAGATGTTGAGAAGAATCAAGGTATGAGAATCTCGAATACTAAAATAATCTCGAATACTAAAATAATCTCGAATACTAAAATAACAAAAAATCTTATGAGTATAATTTTGGTCGAGATGAAGAAGTAGGTCAAAAAAGAGGAAGATGAAGATGTTGAGAAGAATCAGGGTATGAGAATCTCGAATACTAAAATAGCAAAAAATCTTATGAGTAAAATTTTGGACGAGATGAAGAAGTCAGTCAATGTTGCATAAAGGTCAACCTAGGTAAAAGCCAGGAGGTCATAAGGAAAAAGAACTCAAATCTAGTTGCAAGACACAAGTTTGATGCAGGGTGATGCATATGCAAAGTCGAATAAAGGATAAAAAATTTAAGTTTACAAAGAAGTTTTGTTGTAATAAACTTAAATTTTAGGGATTTATTAATAATTTTGTTTGAATCTTATTTTATTAGTTTTGGATCTAATAATATTTAGTTTGATTTCAATAAAGATTAAATAGGGATAGGTATTTTTGATTTTCCATTTATTTAGGAACAATATTATTTTATTTTATTGATACAAGACAAAAATAGATTAAGTATATTTTATTTTAAATTAGTTGATATTTTATTTTCAATTTTTATTATTTGTCTTTTGCATAAGCCCTATTTGTATCTAGATTGTCAAAGTTCAATGAAAATAACAACAATGATTACACTATTAACCACTCCCCTAAACCATCCAACCTCTCTTAACTGCCCTGTAACTTCTGCCCTGGTTTGACTTCTTTTTCCTAACATACACCTTTAAAGTCCTATCACAAACACTAAGAATTACATTAATTTTGAAATGAATCCTACGTTATAGTAATTAAGTTCAAGTAAAAGATGCACAGTGCCTATATTAACGATCAAGAGTTACTTCAACTGATCCATAATAAAGGACCAAATATCTGGGCTACTTGGCGAGGGGATAAGTTGAGTGCCATATAACAAGACTTAAATAAATAATTAAATAGCACATTCCGCTTCCTAATTTAATCAATCTACTATTTCCTCTCTTGTATGTAAAATCAAATCAACAAGGAAAACCGCAGTGGCACACACTTTATTAGAAGTTTAGCTTCAGGAAACTCAACTCGTAAAAAGTAACAAGCGTGGAAAGTGGAATGCAGTGCTAACAAATCAACACCAGCAGCAAAGAACTACGACAAAATCGTAACAACACAGTTTGAGCTCGGAAAAGCCAATTATAAAAATCCACAAACAAAAAATAGAGAAAAAGCGCATCAAGCAAATACATCAGGAGAGATAGCAATAAGACAGCGGAAAACACTTAACGAAAACATGCGAACCATTCCTTATGTACGTATAAAATCGAGAGAAACGAAAACATCAATCAATGAGTCAACAAGCACAATAAGTTGCAGCAGCACGTGCAAAAACAATACTAATTGCAAAAACAATACTAATTGCAGAAACAATACTAATTGCAGAAACAATACTAATTGCAGAAACACGCAGTGGTCTAATAGTACAAACAAACAAAAGAAGGATAATTCTAAAACCTAAGTGAAGCAGCTTTGAAGCAACAACCGGTACGAAACGGAGTAACAGTAACACAACAGTGGATGAAGGAATGAAAGAATGGAAGGATGGATGCAAGAAGAACTCACCGGAAGAAGCAGTGCAGAAATAACCGATGACGATATAGAACACAGAATAAAGGGGAAAGGAAAAATAAACCGAAGATAAAAGATGAATTATGAGGAGAAAAAAAGAGAAGGAAGAGAGAGAGCAGAGAAAGACCTAAAGTAGCTGAAAAGAGAAAAGGGGGAGATTATTGAATATATAGTGAGCGAAGAAGAGGAAGGAATAAAATTGTGGTGAGGAATAGGCGCTGGCTAAAACCTTCTTCCCTCCCTTCCTTTTCCTAGATATCTATCTCTATCTATCTATAATCTCAAATTCAATCTAAATATCTATGGTAACACTTCGTGTACCCACTCCCACCCGATCATTTTTTTCATCTCGCCCTTCATCCCCTCATCCCATCTCACGCGTCCATTCTTTCCACGTTGTGTCCGTAAACGTCACACGTAACGTCTGCCTGCGGGTCCCACCTCATCACCACTCACAATTGATATTTTTAACCCACTGACTGTTTTGCCCCTGCTTCACGCGCCGCCTTAATAAAACGCCAACGCCAGAACGAAAGGGAAAACGCGAGAGATTGGGGATTTAAGGTAAATATCTACGTCGCTGTAGCAGAGACGTAGACGATACCGCTTTTCTTAACCTTGTTTTGGTTTTGGAGTTGGTTTCGTTTCCGTGGTCAAATGGTACATGCACATACTGTAACGTGGTTAATTGCTTTCTCTTTTTGTTTCTTAATTCCTCCTTTATCGTTTTGGACAAAGCAGCGTGAAGAGAAAAAAACGAAGCTAGCCGTCAACAACCGTGGAAAAATCTTTATTGCCGGTAAAGTTTACAATTTAGCAGCATCACCTAAAATTGGACTGCAGCTTCAAATGCAAAAGTAAGAAAAATGGTTTTTTTTCTTTGATGGTCAAAGAAAAGAGAAAACATGGAAGCATGCTTAATGCACTCTCTACTGCTTTCGTCATATATCATATATTATTACTACATAAATAACAACTTTTTTAATTGACTACAAATATTTAATCTTTGTATACAGGAAATGGATTATTAATGTATTAATTTTTCTTCTCAAAATTACAGCATATTTAATATGTTTTTTATTACGTTTATGACATGTTATTTTGTTAGTATTATATAGCTAAGAATATTGTAGGATTTTACAGAATTTATCGAATATATTATGGTTTCTATAATTTTAAAATGTGAAACATTCAAATTCAAATTTTGTTACTAAGTTTTAGCAGTAAATGGAGTATTTTAATTATGGGTCATTAAATCAGCATTCGAAAAATTACAGAATTAAAAACAATAGTGTTAATGAGTTCTATTTTATAATTTGCACTGATATAATAAATAAATCAAATTCTGATTGCTTAGATTCTAGCTTTTCAGAATATTATAATAAACGCTTGTTGTATATGTGAAACAATTTAGATATATACTTGAAAACTTCTCCCTGAACCTACAAGCTATGTTGTATTGAGGGTCAAGAAAAGTTGGGTGTGTATATCAAAAATAAGACTTTAAAAACGAAAAGACATCAAGTTCCAGGTTGCGACTTCATCCCATTTTTTCTTCTTGTATCCCACTCTTTTTTTTCTTCATCCTTATAAAATTGCTAATCTCCAAATTAATACTAATTAAAATTATAATAAAAATTCTTATAACTCTTTATTTTAAATATTTTTAAAACTAAATGTTTTGAAAAATACTTTTTAAAGTAAAAATATCTTTCAAAATATTTAATTTTAATTTTTTCTTTCCGGATTAAACATTTTTAAAAGTATTTGCAAATTAATAAGGTCTTCCAAAACATATACATATCAGAATATTTTTTGTATTCTAAAATGCATTCTAACATCCCAAAATATATAGTAAAAACTATATAAAATATTAGTCATCATTATAATATTATAGAATAGTTAGAAAGTTGCAAATAAAGAGATAATCTTATAGTCATTCAAAATGGCTATAAAATTTAAAACTTTATATACAATAGAGTATTTCAAAACTTATACAAATAAAAATGGACAGCCTAACTAAACTAGACAGCCGCATCATCTCCTCCAAAACCTGCTCGAGAGGCACCTCAACAGAAACCTACAACTCATCAATTGGTGATAGAAATTCAACTTTAAAACCTAAATTGAGCTAAGAATTGAAGAGAAAGAGTACAAGGCACATGCAACCAGAATCTGCTGCATTCTCACAGCCCCAAAATGCGCAGAAGAAAAGCAAAATGACTTACAAGCTGAAGAACAAGAAACTGATCGGTCAAGATCGTAGCCCTTGACACTAGGATCGCCTAGGCACCTCCTGATTGTCGAACAGTTAGCTCAGTTGGGATGAAATCTAGAGAGAAGCGAGAGAAAGAGTAGAGAACAGTGTTTTAGAGAGATGAAGTATTTTAGATAATGAACCGAGCATTAGAAAGTTTTATTTATATTATAAGATTATTTTTAAAGTAAAAAGCTCGTCTCGTTATTTTAATACACATATCTACTCTAATACTCTGTTTTATAGGTTCTTACACGCATGATTTGAAATATATTTAATGATCTAAGAATAATTTATGAAATACTCAATTTGGAAAGAAAAATTATAATTAAGTTAAGGATGCGAAGATATTTTTGGATAAAAAAAATAACACTTTGACATCCCATTTTTGACACTTTTGATATGGTCGAGTTGTCATTGATCCATTTTTTTTATTTCTTTCATTCTTATGTGAAAAATAGAAACTTCAGCTTTTCCTTTGACTTATGAACCCTTTCGTTTGTAGAGTTTTAATTTCAAATCATTCGTAACCTAGGTCAACTTTTACTTTCAATCTTCCTTCATTTCAATCTTCTTCTCATGTGGTTGTTGATATGATCATAGATGGGGCAACAATAAAGAGTTTTCAAAGTGACAACAAGCATAAAAAGAGTAGAATAGATTTCATAGGCTTGTATTTGCCTCTTTGTTTCTTTTCGTTAGTTCTAGTTGAATAAACGCTTATAAACCTTTCTTTTCGTTTAAGCACAAGCAATGTGGGACTTTCCATGGCTTGGTCTTAAAAGAAAAGAAGAGAAAGAAGGTGTCTTAGCTTGTAGCGCAAGGTAGCATAGCTAGCTTTTATGTTTTGAACTTTAGGAGAACTAGATGGCTTATAAACCCTTTTGGATGGAGAGAATTAAGCAATGTGGGACTCCAAGCACCAAGGAGAAGTGTTGCAGCTGCTGGCCGGCCTTGAGACTTATAAGTCCCACATCTCTTAATCCCATTCTCCAAACTCACTCCAAGGGTTATATAAGAAGGCTTAGGGGTCTCCTTTTTGTACCTTACCTTGATTCAATGAATTTGAGTTGATTTGCACTTTTGCAATCCTCTTTGAGATAGAATTCTGTCTCTAAAGTCCCAAATTTGGGCAAACCTTATCTTGTTCAATCAAGTGGCGGTCCTCCTCTTGATGCTTATCTTGGAAGCTTGTTCAAGTGGCGCATCTTCAAATCATAAGTTTCCTCTTCCTTAATCTCTTCCATTTTTAATTTCTTTCCCATTCTCTTAAATGTCATTTAGTATATTCTCTCTAGGTATGCACTTCCCCATCAGTTGTTGATTATTTCTTTCACCCACCGTCGATCAAATGGGGTTTATTTCTCTCATGAAAATTTGTTTTTGTTATCAACTATGTTTGTCTATGACATTTGAAGTTGGGAGAGGTTTTTAAAGTAACCTTTTTTATTTCCTCTTTTTGTAGTATATTAGGTTCTTATTTTTTTTATTAGGGTTAAATATGTTTTTAGTCCCTTAACTGTCAAGCGATTTTGTTTTTCGTCCCTATTTCAAACTTTGTACGATTTGATCCCTCTCCTTAAGGAATCCATAATTTTTGGTCCTCCCAAAGAAACGGCATTAAAAATCAGATGAGGTGGCTAATGGTGGTGTGCCATGTAATATTTTCATGTTTACTCAGTCGCTCAACATCCAGAATGATTAAACACTCATCCAGAGCGTCCCTCTGAACCTCTGCTTCTCTCCCTCCCTCCGTCTCTTTCCTTGCATCTTCGTCTCCGTCCACCGCCGCAACCTCCGTCCCCATTCTCGACCACTGTCTTCCACGTCGAAGATCGCTCTCCATGGTTCTTCCGCTGGAATTTCATAAGTATAGTTTTTTTTCGGTTCTCATCTCGCAGATCTCGTAAATCTCGCAGATCTCACTGACGCCTGAAAACAAAAGCTTCATTCTTTCAAATTTTATTTTTATTTTGTTTTTTTTTTCCATCGGGAATCAGGAATAGGGGAGGCAAAGGGGAAATTTTAGAAAGTGGAGGCAAAGGGGTTCTGTCACTTCATCTTCAGTCAGGGGAGGGGCTGGAGCCATAGTTGGTGGCAAGAGAGATTTATCCATGCCTTGCAAAAGGCCACCTAATGATGAAGGTTTTGAAAACAGCCAGACTCATTTCACTTACTATTTCTACTTTTGACATGCCACCAAAGGAGAAAATTTGAGCTTCTTCTTCTTGTCAACTCCAAGCCTCAGACAGAAATTTTCTTCCATAAGAGGAAGACCATCCCTCAACTTCACCTTTGGCTCCCATCCCAACAATTCTTTTGCTTCTGTTATGTCTGGTTTTCTTTGTCTCGGATCATCAGGAGTGTTCTCCACCATCTTGATTTCAACATCAGGATTGATAAGTTGCAACCACTTCTAGCAAATGTTTTCATTCAAACCCTGCACATAAATATAGATGATGATGTATTATTTATTTGGTACTATGGACATGCTTTTCTACTCCAGGAAATAGCCAGATATGGGCAACCAAGGATTCCAAGCGACATTTTACTATTCACAACTTGAACTTGATGAAAGCAAGCGTGTGAAATGTAAATGTACTCTGGTAAGTAACTGGGGGCAGAGAAAGTAAAGATACTTTCCCAATTAAGGAACTAAGTAAACATATTGTTAGCCACGTCAGATTAAATTTAACGGTGTTAGTTTTGGAGGACCAAAAATTATGATTTCTTTAAGGAGAGGGATCAAAGCGTACAAAGTTTGAAATAGGAACGAAAAACAAAATCGCTTGATAGTTGAGGGACTAAAAACATATTTAACCATTTTTATTATTTTTTGTGTATGGTTGAGGATAATAATTTTTTTATGGTTTTGACTTTAAAGTAGTGAATGTTCCAGGTTGGGTTTGATTTAGGAGAAGGAATACTTGTGTGGAGAGTTAAGGTTTAGAAAGAAGTGGTTTTTTGGGTTCTTTTTGTTTGTTATTGGTAGAAGAGTTGTAATTCATGGAAGGTTCTTCCTGCGATGTTTGGTGCTAATTGTTGAAAGAAAATGAGTGACTTGTGTTGTGGAGTTTGGGTATTGGTTGTGGTAGGGAGGATAGAATGGATTTATGGATTTTTGCACGGAGCTAGCTATTTGGCTAAATATTGGAACATGTTAGCAAAACATGGTGATAGATCCTGTCATGTATCTTCTGAGTATTCATGACTTGATAATTAAATTATAAAATAATTACAAAGAGTTTAATTGATCTTTTCATAATCTTTTATTTATAAGAATAAATTGATAAACACAATATAATCATGATAAATAAGGTAACTTTAGACACAATATAATCATGATAAATAGGATAACCCTTGACACAATATAATGATGATAAAATAGGATAAATATCTTAACACTCCACCTCAAGCTGAGCATACAAATTGTATGTATCAAGCTTGGAACAAATAAACTCAATATGAGGGCCCCTTAATGACTTGGCCAATACATCTGTGAGTTGATCGTTTGACCCAATAAACTCAGTACATATTTCTTTAGTCAACAACTTTTCACGAACAAAATGACAATCAATTTCTATATGTTTAGTCCTCTAGTGAAACATTGGATTTTGATGCAATGTGGAGAGCAGTTTGATTGTCGCAATACATCTTCATAGTATGGATATCACAGAATTTAAACTCTTGAAAGAATTGTTTCACCCATATAAGTTCACATGTTAGTGACACCATTGCCCTATACTCGGCTTCAACAATTGATCGAGCTACTACATTTTGTTTCTTACTTTTCCATGAAATAATGTTTCCTCCTAGAAAAACACAATATCTTGTATAGTAGACCTTCTATCAATAGGCGAACTTGCCCAATCTGCATCACAATACCCAAAGACCCGAATGCTTCGTTTATCTTCATATAACAATCCTTGCTCGGGAGCCTTTTTGACATACCTTAGAATGTGAATGAGAGCATTCCAATGGTCAACACATGGAGCCTGCATAAACTAACTAACCACTCTAACTACAAAGGATAGACTTGGCCTTGTAATAGTGAGATAAATCAGTTTTTCAATCAGCCTCCTATACCTCTCTAGATCGAAGAATAACTCACCTTCTTCTGTCTGTAATTTCTTGTTTGGGTTCATGGGACTACCTACTAGTCTGCAATCAATCATGCATGTTTCTTGTAGTATATCAAGAGCATACTTCCTTTGGGACATTACAACTCCATTTTTTATTGCGCTACTTCAATGCCTAAAAAGTATTTGAGACTTCCAAGATCCTTGGTTTGAAAATGTCTACACAAGTACTCTTTCAGCTGAGATATTCCAACAACATCATTTTCTTTAATGACAATTTCATCAACATATACTATTAAGTAAACACATTTCCCAAGAGAAAAATGACAGTAAAAAACTGAATGATCTGTTTCATTGTGTTTTAGCCCAAATTTTTGAACAATGAAGCTAAACTTTTCAAACCAAGCACGTGGTGATTGCTTGAGGTCATATAGAGATCGATGTAGTTTGCATACCATACCAGATTCTCCCTGAGCAACAAACCCAAGGAGGTTGCTCCATATATACTTCTTCCTCAAGATCACCATGTAGGAAGACATTCTTGATATCCAATTGATGAAGTGGCCAATGACGAATGGCTGCCATGGCAAACAAGAGGCGAATAGTAGTCATCTTGGCTACAAGAAAGAAAGTGTCACAGTAATCAAGACCATAAACATGAGTATAACCTTTTGCAATAAGTCGAGCTTTGAGTCGATCAATTTCACCATCAGGGCCGACTTTAACTAGATACACCCCTCAACAGCCAACCGCTTTTTTGCCCGGGGAAGGGATACCAGGTCCCAAGTATTATTGTGGTCAAGAGCCTGCATTTTTGTAATCCTAACTTGTCGCCATCCAGGATGATCAAGTGCTTCTTTCACATTCTTGGGTATAACAATAGAAGACATTGAGGATAAAAGAGAAAAATAGGAGAGCGTCAATCGATGATAGCTAAGAAAATTATAAATGGGATGAGGGTTTCGAGTGGAACGAGTATCTTTTCTGACAACAATAGGTCATGCTGAATCAATTACACCAGGAGGCATGAGAGGAGGTGATGAGGGAGAAGAATCTGAACTGGGAGATTCACCATTGCCAACATTGTTGTGGTTGATAGGCAGTACGTCGAGTGAACCATGTGAAAACATTTCGAAAACAAGTCAGGTTAACTACTTAAAATGAAAATAAAACAGACTTTCGAAAAAGAAAAATAAGTGAGGAGCAACGAACAAATTTCAGTACAAGATCTGGCTAATGTAAAACAACAAAGTTTCATGCACCAGGCTCACTTCCTCTCCAAAAAACAATAGAATTGATCTAAGTATTCACATCACAACTAAAACAAGTCAGGTTAACTTGTTAAAATCAAAATAAAATTGACTTTCGATAAAAGAATATAAGTAGGGAGCAAAGGCAAAATAACCACGGAGCAGTGAATAAAATTTTATACAAGATCTACCTAATAAAAAAAACAAAATTTCATGCACCAATCATGGTCACTTCCTCCCATACAACATCACAATTCATTTAAGTAACCATATCACAACTAAAACAAGTTAGATTTAATAGTTCAAATCAAAATACTTCTTAAATTAACCAACTCCATCAACTGTTAATCTACAACTCAGGTCATCAATGTACTATTTATGAGAAGAAACCACACTTTTTCTTAGCACTAGAAATATGAAATGCACTTAAAAATCAGATGGCATTTGAATGTTTGGTTTTTTAAAACTACATCTTCCATAAAATTCTAAAAAATATGTTCTTACATTAAAATTAAATATCAATGAATCAAGAATGTAAAACAAAAAAGAATCAATCAAATTGGATAATTATGGCAAACAAAGGTCGAAGTTGTCCTCTATAGTCTATTTTTTACTTTCAAGATTAAATTGCATCTTGAACTCTAAAAATTATGTTCTTATATTCAAACTAAAGATCACTGAATCAAGAATGTAACAAAAAATAATTAGCCCAATTGGATAATCATAGAGAAGTTTATGCATCAAACAAGTAGGAAAAGTGTCTGGTGTTTTTGAAATTAAACTACATCTTCCATAGAATTTGAAAAAAAATATGTTCTTACATTCAAATTAAATATCATTGAATCAAGAATGTACAGTCTGTTTCGTATTTCCAAGATTAAACTACATCTTCCACATAATTCCAAAAAATATGTTATTATATTCAAATTGAAGATCATTGAATCAAGAATGTAAAAAAAAATAATTAACTCAATTGGATAACTATGGAGAGATTTATTCATCAAACAAGTAGTAAAGGTCAAAGTTATCCTCTACAGTTCGTTTAGTATTTTCAAAATTAAACTACATTGTATAGATTTTCAAAATTTACGTTTTTATATTCAAATTGTACATGTTTTCTTAAATTTAATCCTCTAAAGTTTTAACAACAACAATTTCTCAAGATTTATTACCATTACATACATTGATTGGTCTGGAAATGAACATATTTTGTACAACTTGAAACTAATTTTCATTTAAATGTCAAATACAATTTATTATAATATAACTTTACATGTTCTACCTTCTACATTATATGTTCCAATGAATAACAATGTACATTAATAAGTTTGAACAAATAAATTTATGTTTTGAAGCATTATTTCCCTTCGGATATAAGGGAATCTTCAATCTGCTATTCAAGATGCAAAAGTTTGAAAGCTCTGTGAGAAAGCATTACTCTGGAGAATTGAAGCTCATTCATTGTCCTATTTAGGGATTCTTTTAAAACCTTGTTTTCTTCTTCTACGGCACATAACTGCATTTCCACGACACACTTTAGTTTATGAATGACTAATTGAAAACATCCAATTAAGACTAATTAATTTTAAGAGAAATTCAAGAGTACGTTATAGTGAAAAAATTTAACTCACAATGGGCTCGTTCTTCAAAGCATGTTCTTTTTCAAATTTGCAAGCTTGCTTAACAGCAAGATTGACCATGTCATCTACCTACGTAGTAAAAATTATTCGTTAAACAAATAAAAAGATTGTTCACAAGGCTACTAAGTATACTTAGTCACCCTATTTACATATAACAGAAATGCTAAATATATTTACATATAACAGAAATGCTAAATACAAGTGCATAGTATGTATGACCATGGAATACAAACTTTAAACAATGATACAATGTCGAAAAATTAAGTACATTATATAGCCAATATACTTTTACATATTTAGACATCAAAATATGAAAAAGGGAACAAAGCCTAAATATTGGGCTAAAGAAGAGTCAACAAAAGTTTCAACCTCCAAGGACAAGAAACATGTCCATTACCATAAACAAAAAGCTCATTCACACCCTTAGAAGAGAATTGACAATAAAAAAAAATACTTTATTTAAAAACAAAATCAACATAAATCAAAATTAAGTATACTCTATTACGCACATTGATCTTTATTTATGCCTTAATAATTCATTATAAAATTATAGTGTACCATCATATTATGAACGAGTTAATAACAATAATAAGAAGTTCTTTACTTTCAATTCTTTCTACTTCGAGGTATTGTTTTGTAATCATAACAGGTTTAGCTATTAGAATGAAACTGTATTATGAACTCATGTTATAATAGTTAAATTTTCATCTTGATTTTTTTCTTAAATACTTAAAATAGAAAATGAACCAATCAGTAAATAATAAAATAGAACAGAGAATTTAATTCCTTAAATGAGAGGACTACTAGAGGATTTGTAGTTTGGGGATAAATATGCAAGTAAGGTCACGTTTGAAAAAGATATGCCCCAACCAATGAAAATGGGCGAAGTAGAGACGAAAGAGAAAACAAAGCACCAACAGAAAGAACAATGGTGGAAAGAGACAATGTTGGGTTGGATCGTAAATGAAAAATGACCGGTGAAATGAAGAATAAGTTGAAATAGATAGCATGTACCACGCAGGAACGATTGAGAGACGAAAACGAAGCTAACCTAGGCTGTGAATGGCTTCAAATCCAAACTCTGGAAACCAAAGGTTTCACATGCCAAAATAAAAGTTGAAGTTCTATTTTCCTTGAAAAAAATCGAAAAATGAAAAAATAAATAAATGGTAGCACGACACTTAACAGTGGCAAAAATGAGATGTCAGAGTGACATTATTCATACAAAAAATATTTATGCAAGGTGAATCTAACATTATCCAATACAAAGAAAATATGTTTTGGCACACATTTACACTTATTTAACACTTTATTTTTTCACTCTCTTACTACAAAAATATGTCAAATGAGTGTAAATGTTTCAACAATTACCCAATCTACAAAGAAAATATTATGACACACGTCTACACTCATTTGACACATTATTTCTTATTCTCTTATTATAAAAACCATGTCAAATGAGTGTAGGTGTGTTCAAACTACCATTCACTAGTGCAGAAAAAGTTTTTAATGTCACCTATTAGACGTCAGACCCACAAATATTCAACGTAAAAAATGACAGGTGGCACTTTTGTAAATAAGTTAACTATTTAGATGTCCGACGGGGGAGGGCCTCGACGTCTATACTCACGAAGACGTCAGCTCCTCCCAGTTGGACGTCAAAATGTGGTAGAAAATTATTTTTTACAGCTCTTAGACGTCCGACTTGCAAGACCCCGACGTCTAAATGGCATTTTGGACGCCAGATTGCTCCATTGGACGCCAAAATGATGGCGCCACTCATTTTATTTCGCAATGGAGACGTCCGATCCCGCCACCCCGACGTCTATATACGTCGGGCCCTATGTCGGACACCTAATGACCTGACAAGTAGGTGAAAAAGTGCCATGTTCTATTGTTATAGACGTTTGGGCCCCTATGTCAGACGTCTAATGTCTATATAGACGTCAAGGCTCCTATGTCGGACGCCTAATGACTTGACAGGTAGGTGAAAAGGTGCCCTGTTCCATTGCTTTAGACGTCCGGGCCCCTATGTCGGACGTCTAATGTCTATATAGACGTCGGGGCCTCATATATCGGACGTGGATAGCCTCCGCCAAAATTAATTTTTAAATACACATAGATGTTAGTGTGGTAGGGGCCTAGACGTGTGAACATATATAGACGTTGGGGTAGTATTGGCCCCCAACGTCTAAGGCTGTCTTATTACACTTTGCGCGAACTCGGGACAGTTACACGCACTATTAATCATCTTCTTCCTCGCGTTTTCTCTCGCGGCTTTGCATTTTCAGGTTCGTTTTTTTTCTTTTGTACCGTTTAAACTTACTTTTACTCCGATTAAATTAGTCTTTAATGGATTATCTTCCATTTGAACCGATTAAAATGAGTTTTCGCTGTGTTTTGGTGCAGTTTTGCTCATTTCCTTGGGCGGCAATTTCTTCCGTTCTTGGGCAGCGTTTTCTTGCGTTTTCCACTCCTCCAATTCCTCCACTACGTTTGTAATCGGTTAAGAAGGTTAGCATTCTTGTTTAAAAGTTTTTGTCTATGCATGTTATTGGTTTTTCGGTATGCATGTTTTTGGCATTTGGATATGCATGTTATTAACTTTTGAATTTGCATGTTGTTGGCTTTTGGATTTGCATGTTGTTGGCTTTTGGATATATACATGCTATTGACTTTTGTGTATGCATGTTATTGGCTTTTGCATATGCATGTTATTGGCTTTTAAATATGCATGTGATAAAGTTTTGCTATGTTGTTATGATTAGTATGTTAGATTATTAGTATCTAATTGAGTGAAACTTAGTTCTCGTTTGAAATTTAACATAAACGATTCATCTTTTAATCGTTTGTATTAAATTTTGAATTGTCTGATTGGATAGTTTGGGAAAATTATGTTTCATAATTTGTTATAACATGTACGTTGCAGTTTATTGATAAGATTGATAAAATTTCGGTTCAGTATTTGTGTTGTTCTCCAGATGCATATTTGATTGTGGTCATCCTTGACTACTCTTATTTCGTGTATATCAGAGACCAATGCGAAATGCTACCGGAATCTTATCAAATTTATGATGTAGACTTCTTTGCATGTGTCTTAGCAAATTATAAAAAATATTTTTTCTGAATGGGTAGGGCTTAACCTTGTGAGAGTTAAAAAATTGAAACTGATGAAGTATATTACGAACATAGTATGGATCGAAGCTGGATGAATGAACACCGCATCGGTGAAGAATATGAGAAGGGTGTTTCGAAGTTCTTGCAATATGTTGAACAAAATGCTAAGTCTGTGAACGGGACATATTTTTGTCCTTGTGTTCGTTGTCTTAATCAAACACTCCAAGACTTAGGCAATATGTGTAACCATCTATTCATGTTCGACATAATGAGAACTTATACCATTTGGACTTGGCATGGAGAAGTATTGGACCAACCTACCACGTCACTAGGAACGAATTATGTGGAAGAATGGTTGACTGGTCATTTAGAGGACATGATACGTGATGTTGGTGAAGATAATTTTGGAAGAGCTAATTTAACTTTTGATAGTTTAGGTTTTGGATTGTTTTTTAGTACTTTGTTAACTTCAAACGAGTTTATATATTATAATATTCTGGGACAATTTTCTGCTTTTCAGGTATGGTTTTATTCTAAAAATAAATTAATTTTTTTAAAAAATATCCACTTAGTTTGTTAATGTCACATCAGACGTCTATAGACGTCTGTCAGTGTATATAGAGACGTCCAATGAATTATAGAGGCCAAGCACATTCCAGAGTCTTAGACGTCTGATCTATACAGTCAAACGTCTATATAGACGTCTGACCCATCTGACTGTACAGGTCAGACGTCCCATCAACGTCATCCATATAGACATCGGGTAGGGATCGGATGTAAAAAGCCCAAAATAATAGACGTCTAAAGTGTTTTTTGCACTAGTGATTACTCAACGAGCACACGGACAAATTACATTTATGTGACACAATCAAATAATAATATTTTTATTATAATTATATTATTTTTTAATTTAAAATCATAATATATATTACTATATTATTAAAAATCGTGTCAAATGAATATTTTTTAACATTTGTGTCAAATTAACTTTTTCCTTATCCAACGAGAGAAAAAATATTGTTGACACACATCTATTAGGTTGAACGTGGGTTAGTTCTACTTCCATAAGTTAGTGATGGTATTAGAGAGGATGAGGTCCATCAGGGAAATAAAGTGATATTGTTTCAAGGTTTTTTCTCTACCAATAATAGCTTTCAATAGCCTCCAGAAGAATCCTCCCTCTGCAGTCCCTAACCATATCCAGAAAATCCCTCTATGCTAGGATTACCAGAGTTGTTTCCCCGACAGTGGAACACCTCAACACATTCAAGCGCACGGAGGGTATTCAGACCAAGCTGGTCACCTTCTCAAGCCAGCTACTGTAAGAAAAGTCGCAACAGAGGAACTTGAAGAAGCTGGTGGAGAACATGGGATGCGTGAAGGAAGTGAAGGAGGGGATAAAAAGATATGCGAAGAGGTGGAGATGGTGGTGATTGTGAACAGAAGAGAAGGAAGAATGGAGGTGTGCGGCACAATGGGAAAGGGAAAGATGGAAAACAAAAGTATGCTAGGCCTTTTATTTTGAATGGTAAAGAGAAATTTTTAGAATTTAGGGAGCTGCAGAAAGAAATAAATGGGGTGCAGTAAGTTCCAGCCCAAGTTCGAGTTCTATAGGCAACTTCTTCCTTTATCTATAATTTTTACTTATATTTCATAAATGTTTGTATTCCCAAACATACCATTTAAAATACAATTTTTTAATTTACGTTATATATTTCTGAATATAAAATAAAAAATATATTTTAAATTGTATAATTTAAAATATAGTTTTTTGTGTTTTAGAATTTTTATATTCTATATTATGTATTCCAAAAAACAAAAATTATATTTTAAAATATAAAATATAAAATAAATTATAGATTGTATAATTTAGAATGTAAAATTTGTAATTTTGATAATATAATTTAGAATAAAAAAACTATCAAAGTAGAAGACAAAATTACTAAGATGCATAAACAACTTTTAACAAGTTACACCCGATCCCAACATAAATAATTAGCATTGTTATTATTTTATATGACTTTTTATATTACATGGAATATGAAATAGGACATTTAAAAATATTGTAATAAAAAAATAGTATAATAGAAACAAATATTAAAATACAAACATTTTGATTAATAACGAGTGTGTAGATTTAAAAAAATATTTAAAATAACTAAAATAAATATATTTAAGTTTAAAAACGGTTTAATATTTTCAAAGTCCTTATTTATGCAGAAACATTTTAAATAGGTTCTTCAATTATTTTTTAACTAGGTCCTTTTGTGTAAAATTGATTTAATTGCACCCTTGTTGTTAATTTGGGTTAACGACGTTAAGAATGCACTTAATTAGCATGCTGATTTTGCAAATTTAAATCATGTAACACATTAAGAATATTAGTGATGTGGGTTTTGTAATTTTAAAACTAAAAAAAATTAGAATTTTATTACATCCCTAATTTACCAAAATCCCTAATTAAAGGATGCTTGTGAAAACTAGGAAGAGTCGAGACAAACAATTTTGGGGGTGTGATATCCACATAGAATCTCTTCAAACAAAGTTGTGGCCTCTTCGATCTTTCCTTGTTTAAAAAACCCAGTAATCATAACTGTCCTTGCCACATTATTCTTTTGCAGCATTCTCCCAAACACTTCATGTGCTTCTTCATACAACTCATTCTCCAACAACCCATTGATCACCCCAGTCCATGATATCGCGTTCCTCTGAGGCATTGCTTCGAACAACGCCCTCATGCGCCCATTCCCACCCTCTACCCTGGCATACGCATTGACCAAGGCTGTATACGACACGACATTTGAATGCGGCATCTCTTCAAAGAGCCTCTGCGCATCCCTCACGCATTTGAACCTCGCTAATCCCGAGATCACGGCATTGTACGAGACAACGTTTTTCTCCAGCATCACAGCGAAGTAGCCAAAAGCATCATCGAGGTTGTCATTTTGGACACACACGACAATGATGAAGTTACATGAAACAATGTTTCGCAACGATATGGAGTGGTAAAGTGATTTTTGTAAACAACTTCCAACAAACACCCTTTAATTAGGAATTTTGGCAAATTAGAAATTTAATAAAATCTTTTTTTAATTTAAAAATTACAAAATCCATCTCACTAACACTTGTACGTGCCACATGGTTCAGATTTTCAAAGTTAACATGTCACGTGAGTATATTTTTAACGCTGTTCACTCAAATTATCAACAAAAGTAAAATTGAATCAATTTTACACTGAGTTAAAATAATTAAAATACTTATTTAATATAAATAAGACATGGAAAATGATTAAAACCTTAAAATCAATCAATATACACAAATTTAATAAACTATTAATTTAATATATAAGAATATTATAAATAGTAGAATTTATGGGGTAACCGCTTACGTTGACCTGCTCCAAAACTTCAAAAACCAATATATCACCTTATTTATTTTTCTAGTGCTTATTTCATTTACTCATTTATTATTTATATAATGATTCGTATTATTATCAGAATTACTTGTTTTCTTTTCTCAATGAAAGAATGAACATAAGGATAAGGTAGTGATTGACAATTTTGATAACAAAAATATTTGATCAAATTTATGTGCTTTTTAAACACAGAACTAAAAGTTTAATCTACATACTTCTTTTGTACCATGGTGGTCATAAATCCATGGATTTTCTTTCATCAAGAGAATTTTAAGATTTTCCGGTGCTCACAAATTAATTATTTAGGATTAGAAGATTTTCTTAAATAATTCAAGATAAAATTTGGGTATAGATGTTTATTTTTTTTTAAACCTGAAAAGAAAATAAAAACATGGTAAACTGAAAATAATTCAATATTATAAATTGTATTTAATACATACTTATTGATGATATAATTTGTATTTAAAATGCCACATATAGCTAATATAAATTGTTTTTTCTTAAACTTTACTCATAATATTTAAATTTCTTATCGTATTCATTTTGCAATAAAAATATTTGAGAAGGGCTTACAATTTTGTTTCCGTTGTCCACGCAAAAATTGTATGATAATGAATTACAATATTTTTTAAAAAAAAAGTGTATAGGTTTACAATTTTATTTATTAAAGTTTTACTATATGATTGTTAAATAACTTGTACATGACTAATTTGCATATATGATTCTTAAATAAATTCTCTTATAATATCCTTGTGATAAAAAGTTTTAACGAATTACTTTCACTGGTTTGTGTAAAATAAAGTGTCAATACCGATTTCGTCTGAATAGTTAAATAAAAATAAATAAACTTGGTACAAATAAAAATAATGAAAACACAAAATAATAAGACATGAAGAAAAATGTTTTTCTTTTTCTTTTATTTTATTTTCAGTTTATTTTTATTTATATATTTAAAAAGGAAAGAAAGAAAATGTTTTGAAGTATTAAAAAATATATATTTCTGAAAAAAAAAAACGGTCAACTTGTTTAACAAGGTCAAAAGTTTCATTTGATACGTTTCCTTCTTTTGGCTTAAGTAAATGTAGTCATGTTCAGGATACCTTGTCGTTAGTTTGTAAACAAAAAATAATGTCGAGGTGAATCAATTCCACAAGAAATTAAGAGTAGAAAGTAACTCTCGTTCACTGCTAGCTTCCCTCGAGCCTCCTTTCTCCTCCCGCATTGGTATCACGGATCCAAAAAATGCTCTCTCGGACTTGATTACCATGGTGGCCCCAGGGTAGTAAATTTGTGAACCTATCTTAATCTCGGATCAACCACACAATGTTCGTTCTTCCATGAGGAAACCTCCCTTCTACATTTTTGTTCCAATAGAGAAACTAAAAGAGATTCACCTATTCTCCATCATCACTTCACCTTAACTATTTCATTTCATCTACCATCAGGAACATATGTTCTTCATAATCAATATCATAACCATCTTCATCTTCACTTTCTTCACAAACCAACCAGTGAGCCCAAAATAATATCACTCTCACCCAAAAGAGCACTCCTATTTTTTTTTTTTCTCCAGTCAACCTCCAATCCTCTCTAATTTGGTCTCATCATCCCCCTACCTAGCTTCAACTTCACCTTCTAACCACAAAAAAATTCAAACCCATTTTTATTAAGACAAAATCGTATGTACGAACAAACGATCTCATGTTTTGAAGTTTAACCAAATAACATTAAAATGGGTTAATAATTAGAAAACAACCTAGGATGAAAACATGAGCCTACATCCCAAACAAACAAAAACTAGAACTTGAAACCCGAACATATAAATTATAGGAAAACACTTAGGTCCTAGAAAATAGAAAAATACTTAGACTAGAAAAACCATACCATGACTAGACGATGTCTGGTCTAAGGGCGTCCAAGAGAGAATTGAGTTAAATGCTTTGTGCTTAAAATATTTGAAGTAAATATTTAGATTCTCTCGAAAACAAAAACAGGTTGAGACAATGTCTTTGACTAAAACATTAAAAGACATAATTGTCAAAACATAAAAGAAATCCTAAACAAGCTTACAATATCTGTTTACAAAGAGACAAAAGCTAAATAAGCTTTTACTTGAAATAAAAATAATACCATGAGCAAAAGAGACACATCATTTTATGATGAAGTATCTATACATTTGGTATCTTCAAATTAAAAGAGCTTAAACAGTAGAAAATCAAAAAACACTTTGTTGTTTTGAGCAAGCATTAAATGATATTAAATGTTCAACGTTAAAAAACAAGTGATAAGAAAAGTCATATCAAATATCAAATATGAATGTTTGAGACAAAAGAGATAATCATGAAATGTTCCTGTCTTGAAGCAAAGTTTAAAAAGATAGTACAACCTACTTCAAGAAAATGATTGAAAAAACATGTTTGTACAAAGTTGACTTACACGGTTGCTATGAAAAAAAAAATACAAGCATCGAAGCTACAAACTACAAAGGCAGCTTAACGGACAAATATTCATATATATATATATATATATATATATATATATATATATATATATAATTTATTTTATTAGGATTTCTTTTAAACTATTTTCATAAAGTTTTGTTTAGAATATGTTGAACTATTTTTCTGTATTTTCTTGAATAGTTATAAAATGAGTTAAAAAATTTATGTAGAAATTGTGGTTTTCCAAAAAAACAAATATGAAATTAAAAAAAAAAAAACAAAGGCAGTTATTTACAAAAACCGTCGTCGTTTCTTATTATAATAATGACTAGGGGCATAATCTTCATCATATTGCGAGTAAAAAATTTGTCAACCATCGTTGTTAGTTTAAACTTTTAACTATAGCTAAAACAACGATAATTTTAAAACCATCACTGCATACCTATTTTAATCGTCGTGTCATAAGAAAAACAAAGATTAGTTGATTTTGGAAAACCGAATTAAAACAAATTTGTATTATCTATATAAATAAAGAATAGCTACGTTAGTGAATAAAATGTGGTAAAAAATTGGAACTGGTGGCTTTTAATTTTGGAAAGACCATTGATAATCGTTAGTGGCACCAATTTTGCAGAGAGATTAAGTTTTGGAATGTGGAAAAAGTGTTGAGAGAAAGAAAGGAAGTGGGAAGTAATAAATAGTGTTTTTGGTTGAAGATGATTTGTGAAATAATTGTTGGGGGAATCCCAGGTGAATAAGACATAACCGAGGAGAGAAGGCAAATTAAGGTTGTATGCCCCATCTTCACGAGGTTAGTGAAGAAATAATAAAGTTTCATCTTTCCTTCCCTACACTGTACCCACACAACTCCCTGCACCTTATTTAAGATTCTTGTCCCACTCCTTTTTCTTCTAACACATACCATTTTAATTCATTTTCTAGCATTCAATTCTTCCCCAGTTTTACACATGGATGATGTAAATACATTTACAACCTGTGGACCCAATTCCTATTCCTATTTTCTTCCCCAAATATTGCATCATCTTTCAACACCACACTCTCCTATGTAGATCAACAATCATTTCTATGCAAAACTTCACACCATCGTCAGGATAATTCCCCCATATATAAAATTCACTTTTAAAGGAAACTTAATCATTTATTGTTGGAGTTTGAGCCAACTATTAGTTAATATTCGGATATTGCATTCTAATATTTTGAAAAAAAAGAGAGAGAGGTGTTGTAGTTGCGATTGGGTAGTAACTGCGGTGACCAGAAAAAGCTTCACGAGATACTTGGGATTCTATTACATATTTTCAGCTTCCCTCTCTTAATTCTCATTACTCTTTCGTTATTGGATCTCTCCACTTTTCTACCATCTTCCTAATATTGCATCACAAATTCAAAGGCCACTGCTTTTAATTGTCAAAATCACAATTATCAATTCTATCTCAAACTCTTCTTCTCCACCTCCAACTTTTGCAATTTCTTACAAACCTTATCCACCTATTTTCTAATTTATTTACAACTAATTTGGTTAATTAGTTTGATTGCACTTCTAATTTCATTTTACCTATTAAACTTATTGTTGGCTTTTCATAGGTCATAGCCAATGCATTTATGATGTGAATCAGACACAACACACTTATCCAAATTCCATTTATGGTAACATTAAGTTAAGTACATGCATTTGAAGGAGCTTAATTAGCAACTTTTGATGCCAAAACAAAATATACATTGAAAAAGAAAGGAAACAAATTAAGCATACTACTATAGTGTTAGCTTGGAGGATTGGAGAAGTTGATTATTTTGTCCCCTAGTACCATAAGAGTTTGCTTTTGCATGCAATGACAAAACTCTTAAATTCTCGCAGTTACTCTCATCCAAACCAAGAATGCTGCTGTATAGACAAAAGCCTAGGTTTCGCACCTTCTAATCAATTCAGATTGCTCCAGAATTCTTCGTTTTTAGTTGTGTTTTGTGTTAAATAATGTTCACGTGCTCGCAGTCATGTCACACGAGCGAATAACATTATAAGTTTTTTAATGTCATATGTTTAGTGTAGACAGAGATTTTGCATTAGAGTTTCTTCAAGGTATCTGCATAATAATGGCTAAAAGTAATTCAAATGATGAGGGTAAACCACTCTTCCAAATTTATCAAACATGTTCCAACATTACTAACAATCACTTTTAATGCCCATAAGTCAGAATTAAAATTTGTATAAACTAGTTATAAAAAATATTTTAATTTTTTCAAATTTGAAATTGAGGTTAAAGTGATTTTTAGCGTAACCGAATCATTCACGTTTAGTCTTTTATATTTTTCCAAATCAATTAATGTTTTAGACACTCTCTAATTAAATTCATCTAATAATTTTGATTTAAATAATGAATAAAAAGTAATAGTTTATTTAAAAACTGAAAAGATAAATTATATTATATTTGTTGAAAAAGAAAAAAATAAAATAGTGATTGAATGAGAGGAGTGGGGAAAAGAGTTAAAAATTGGTAAGTAAGATTAATGTATATAAATAATAGGAGGAAAGAGTGAGAGAGAGAGAGCTGGAGTTGGTTTCCACGTGGAGAAGGTGCAGAAGAGAAGGAGAAAGAGAAAGAGAAAGAGGAGAAAAAGAGGGTTAACGTATATGTGATGATTTGTTCGCAGAGCTTCTTCTGCTGAATGTAACGTTCTTTCTCTTAAGCGAGCTATCGCAATCTCTCTCTCCAATGCCCTTTTCCTTCTGCAACCTCTTCCTTTTTTTCTCCACTCTCTTCCTTTAACTCCCTCTGCTTCTTTCTCACCTCATTTTTCTCTCGCAAACGCCAACGACAACCTTCCTCCTCAACCACAAAACCACCCATGATGTCCAGAATGAACACCGTTGGATGGATGGAGGAACGTGAAGACGACGACAACTCTGCTTCTTGGCCAAGAAACAAGCCCACCAACACCATCATCGTCACCGACACAACGCCCACAACAAAGCCAACAACAGCAGCATCCGCAGCTGCTTTCGTAGAAAACAACACTTCCCGCGACGATTTAGCTTCTCTCTGCGCCTTCAAGCCCATGCTGGAGCTGGACGACGAATGGTACATCAGTAATCACCACCACCACCATAACAGCCACCACCACCAAGACATGACCTTCTCCCCCACCTTCCCCGATTCCGACAACCTCCTCCTCCCCGCCGTCGACTCCTCCTCCTCCTGCTCCCCCTCCTCCTCCGTCTTTACCAACCTCGACCCTTCCTCCTCCCACCTTCACTACTTCCTCCCTCCCAAACCCCCCACTCTATCGTCCCTCCTCAACCCCTTCGACATCCCCTTTCTTGACCCTCAAGCTTCCTCATCCTTCCCGCTTCTTCCCTCCGCCCATTTCCCCTCCGATACGCCTTCTCAGACCGCCACCGCCACCGCCTTCGCCGGCTTCCACAGCCTCGAAGACGGGTCCTCCAAGCCTCTGTTTCACCAGCGCTCCAAGATTCTGCGGCCCCTGGAGTCCCTGCCCCCCTCCGGGGCGCCACCCACGCTCTTTCAGAAGAGGGCGGCGCTCAGGAAGAACATGTCTGCCGGTGAAGGGAGTGAGAAGAAGAGGAAGGAGAGGGAGGAGGTGGTGGAGGATGTGAGTTTTGATGGGTCTGGGTTGAACTATGATTCCGATGATTTGACTGAGATTAATAACAACAGTGGTAGGGTGGATGAGGGTAGTGCTAAGAACGGTGGGAACAGTTCCAATGCGAACAGCAGTGTCACTGGGTTGGATCAGAAAGGGAAGAAAAAGGGAATGCCTGCTAAGAATTTGATGGCAGAACGACGGCGCAGGAAGAAGCTCAATGATAGACTCTACATGCTTAGGTCCGTTGTTCCTAAGATTAGCAAAGTAAGTTTCGGTTCTTGTCTCTAAACCTTTGTGAAATTTTCAGTTGTAGTTGCTTTTGAGCTTAGTGAATGTTAATTGTTGTTGATTTTTGGTTTGGGATGGATCTGTGGGTTCTACTCTATGACATTGTGTTGCTTTGATAGATGGACAGGGCTTCAATTCTTGGGGATGCAATAGAGTATCTTAAGGAGCTTCTGCAAAGGATCAATGATCTTCATAACGAGTTGGAGTCTACACCACCTGGTTCTTCCCTCACTCCTTCCTCCAATTTCCATCCTTTGACGCCTACTCCTCCCACACTGCCCAGTCGTATCAAAGAAGAATTGTGCCCCAGCTCATTACCAAGCCCCAATGCTCAACCTGCTAGGGTAATCTTCTTTCTTCTCCATGCTTCAACTTCCCTTTTTATTCATATACTATAGATATGGCAAGAAGTTTATTCTGTATGTTATAATAACGTGGAAGGGAAGTTTTGCTTGTTATGTGGGTGGAGCATTTTGATTGCTGTTAGTATGGTTTTATAGAAGCTTTGCTTAATTCAGTGTTTCGATTATACATAGGTTGAGGTTCGGCTACGCGAAGGAAGGGCTGTTAACATCCACATGTTTTGTGCCCGCAAGCCTGGTCTGTTGCTCTCAACCATGAGGGCTATGGATAACCTTGGATTAGACATTCAGCAGGCTGTTATTAGCTGCTTCAATGGATTTGCTATGGACATTTTTCGAGCCGAGGTAAGAATTTTAGTTCATCATTTAAGGTCAATTCCTGTTATGAACTTTTAATAAATATCCATGCTACAATGACGAGTAAACAAACTGATACTTTGTATTTCTTTTATTTGGAAATACCCTAAACTTCAATTATGATAAGGTAACCTACCATGTTAACTGTCGAGATCCATTATAAAATGCTTGTGATATTTCCACACCCATTAACGATGGCTTCGGTGTTGGAATGATATTGTAGTTTCTGCATCTTAAGAACAATATTTGCTCTGTAGTTGTCTTTAAGGTTACAGCAACTGCTCAAATAAATGGTAATTCAAATAGCTTTGTTATCCAGATATTCTTCTTAATGCTATACGAATAAAGTAGTAAAGGAAACATAGATACATTTATTGACTTAAAAACATAAAAGGCAGTAATAGTTTTTTGCTTAGTAAATAGAATTATTTATATAGAAAGTTATGAATTCTATTAAAGTGATGGCTGTTGTCTAAAGGCTACCGAACCCTCTCTTTCAGCAATGCAAAGAAGGTCAGGATGTCCATCCGGAGCAGATCAAAGCAGTTCTCTTGGATTCAGCTGGCTACAGTGGCATGATGTAACTAGTTTTGGCATGGAACAAACTAGTGACTGCCATTTCTCTGTCAATTTGGCAAGTTAATCAGTTTTTACTTTGAATGAATGGCAAGTTTTTACTTTGTAATGACCAAAATTCAAGTGTACGATACTAGCTAGCTATGGTTTTAAGTTGAGGTAGAAAAAATTTTCACATGAATTTTACCCCCGCAGCGGCAGTTACTGCCTCGTACTTTTTCGCATGTTCGTGTCCAACCCAAAGTAGATGAGACTGAGTTCAATTAGTTCAGTGACATTTCTGAAGCGCCTTTAGACCATGTGGTTCGAATTTATATTTTGTCCAACCTATTGTGCTCTTTATACGGTTTTCAACAAGGGACAAAACTTTAAAGCAGCTTTCTTTTTTGTGCTTCTTCCGCCCGATTAAGCATGGTCATCACACATTTATTATATCTTTTCATCATATCTTTCCTTTTAAAACCAAAAAAGTAGTGGAGAAACTAAAGGAAAGAGAATCGTGCATCGACGTCAAAATTGGCAAAATTAAAAGGCTTCGGTTGACTATCCACTAGACCACGATGAAATGAAATCCGCGAGTCTAATATGGTTGCTAATGCACTGACCCTGGAAATAATTCCCATTAGTTATATGGACTTTTCAAGACAGTAATTGACCTACTGTTAGGAAAAAGCTAATTGACCTTGACGATTGTGCATCCTAGAAGACGGTTTCTTCTCGTAGCCACTCTCTAATTATGTATATACAAACAATACATAATTCGTTTCACCTCAGTGACTAAACAATTGTAAAAAGGAATTAATTGTACACGATGCAGAGTGGAATATCAAGAATTTCCATCTCACAAATTATGATTGATAAGAATAAAAAGTAAAATGAAATAAAGTGGATAGCAACCATAAGAGCGCCCTTTGTATAAAATTTCATTACATTAACGGGTTGTTGTTCAGAGGATGGGAGAGAAACAACTATGTACAACAACTACTACGAGTGGGATTGGTCTAAAGAGGCAAGGTGGATATCACCTCGCTCAAAACACAATTGATTACATCCTAAGGGCTCGTATAACTGGGCAGACAATATACTACTAATTCCGGGATTTCAAAAATTGGACGGATACTCTATCATGCCGCGCCATACCATCTATATATATATATATATAATTTCAAGCAGTCAGCCTCCATTATAATTCGTCTTGTTATGTTCTCCATCTGGATGGATGGCTTCATGACAATCTCATACTCTCCAGCCCGGAATCTGTGGACAAGAGAATAAAACATTACACCGTGAAATTCCACAAAGTAAACTAGATTGAAAAAATTTATGGATGGTAACAATTACGTGGGCCAATTTTGATCTGGACATCTAAAATCATTGATCCAATGTTAACTGGGATGGGAGGCAGAAATTAACCTGAAAGCTGCGAAACTCAATCTACTAATCATCACGCGTCAAGGCAATATTCATAATTGAACTTTTGAAGCGGCAGACGTTTAACATCTTTTGCATCTGCACCTTCACTACCCGACAGGTTCTCCTCATTTTTTGAGCTCAAGGTACCCGGGCTCATTTTCTGGATCTCCTCCTTAGGGTAGATGTAAATTTTGCGAACCATGGCACAAAATTCCCTGAATCCAAAATATAGGATAATATAAATTCTGACCCACTCTCAAGGAAAAGTGAAACATTTAAATAATAAGTTAACCAAGCATTTATAATGAAATACAGATCCTTACTGCCATGGATCATCGCCTACAAGCATCATATCACCCTCGTTATCAGTATAGACAATAAGCCAATCCTTTTTAGTTGACAATAACTCTCCCTCAAATTCAAACAGCTGATCCAATTCAGTCACTAATTCATCATAGCCAGTGTACTTCGCAAGGTCCACTGACCTACCGAGTGCAATGCCCTTCTTGTGAACCTAAAACAAATAGCACGAGATTAATTATCCCCGATTTCTAGCTCTCATTTTTTATTCAAACTGTAAAGAATCTTACTTTAGTGCAACTCCTAGCGGAACTACTGTGGGGTTTAGCTTGACCATCTTTCACATGTAGCTGAGAAGTCTGTAATGGTCTATCATGGTCATCAACAATTAGATCATCAGCAGTTTTTGAGCCCTTTGAGTGGTCTGACTTCTCATCATTTTCGGATGTTCTTTGTTGGTGTGGCGTAAGATGCATCTGACCAGTGGGTTCGTTGACATTTCTTTGCGATACAGAAGGCTCTGGTACAACAGGGCCACTGATAAGTGAGAAGCCAAATAGCTTACAGTCACCATTTTTTGACTTCAGAGCCTCAAATGTTTTTGTTGACACTGGTTTTGACATAACTTCTCTTGAACAAGGAGTCTGATATTGATGTAGGGGTGCAGGTGGGGGTGGCATCAAGTTTCCATGTGAGTGTTCTACTTTATGATGCAGTGAAGGGTATTCACCAAATGCACTGTACCTCAAATTCACTCGTGCTTGGTAAGTTGGATCACCACCATGTGCAGGAACTTTCGTATTGGAGTCCAATATATTCAATGAAAGACTAGAGGGCATTACAGGCCACGGCTGAGGCATGTGAAGTTTGCCTTCATGATCTGACGATTGCTTTCTAGTGGGATAAACTACCGGGCTGATTTGATCCATCAAGGATGAATGAGAAAGATCCCCACCGGCCCCAAAACTTGAAAGAAGATCAGAATATGTTGGCTCGTTCCTCCCCATTGACATCCAGCTCTCCGTCCCGTACCTCCTTGACGTAGAAGCATCAATCTTTTCATCATCTAAAGCGGCAGGCGGCCAAACAACAGATTTCTCAGCAGCATCAGAGTCATTGCTTTCACCCAAATTGCCTCTCAAGGTCGAGAATTCTTGACCTTGCAAGACCCTTGGAAACCCATTTGCCGGTGAAGGGTCGACGCTTACTTTAGATGATGCTGCTAATCACCAAAAACATATCAGGACTCAACCACATTTTCTGTTTGCAATTGAAGAGAGCTTTCTTGTAAAAGAGTCAAATAATCATACCTTCTCGAGTAAGGACAGAAGAATCTGGGGAAGAAGGAACTGCATTAGACCGAGGCCTTTTAGGCCTGGGCATTGAAAGAGGATTTAGAGCCGGAGGCGCAAGTGCAGGCTCTATTTTCCAAGGGGAAACTCTCTCAGGACGAGGGGTGTTAGATGTTTCATCCCATCTCACCTGAACAAGAGTAACAGGGTTATACCAAGCCTAGTTTTTAGCAAGACAAAATGTAGCAAAAGGACTGGTGATACAACCTTGAGGCATCTCCATTTGGATTCTCTCCACCTCTTGGGATCAGAATCTTCAATTCCAACAATTGTACCAGTAAACCTACAATTTTAACAAGCCTTGTCAAGTATTAGGATTATATAAAAGTGAGAGTTATTGTCATTATAATACAGAATTACTGATGTTAGTTAATAGCTGCAGCTGTTAATTAGTTACAAATCTGATGTATAAATAACATTGATGTATCTATTGGATCTCATGTATAAATAATACTGGTATCTCTCGATGATTAAGATTAATCAATTCATCGTTCATTTTCCAGAATCAAGGGATTTCTTCGATTGGAATTGAATATTTGATATTACGAGAGGTAAGAAAAAAATCAGTATATTCGACGACAATAAATCAGAGATCAAAACAACACCAATCGCTCATACCTCTGCTCTGGAGCCTCTTCACCTTCAAATCTCATTTTGAACCGCATCCCGATGCTATAACTGTTTTTGAGAGACTCCATATATTGATCATACGGAACAATAAATTCAGCGGGACTAGTCCTGCAAAATAATGATATTGTTAGTGCAATTATTGTAAGTGCTGTGTCGGAAATGAATCAATTAAACAAACCCTCAACATGCCGTCGGCCCACAGGCGCCAGGGGGTCAGACTAAAACCACCATGATATCAGTTTCAACATAATTTTAGGAATAATTTACAAACCTAGGCTTGTAATACACAGTGAACATTGTCCCCGTCAAGATGGCATGCCAAGCAGTTGCAAGGACCCCAAGATGCATGCTGTGACTTGAGATCACTGAGGATGGAACATTACCCTGTTGTCTCATTGCTCGCCTGACACCAACTCGAAGTTCCCCGTTTTCACCTCTGCAAAATCCCCGAATTAGTTCCTTTCCAGAGTAAAATAACCAGAGCAATCTGAAACCCTAATTCAGGATAGAACAAACCTAAGAAATATAAACGCATCCCCAGCGACAAGCCTTTTGGAGCTAACAAAAACACTCCAACCACTCTGAAGCAAGTGTCTACGGGGCTGACCTGAAATTCACCGGACCCATTAGTAACAATCGATAGAGACAATAGAATATGACAACAAAGGAACTACTTGAGAGTCCGGGAGGGCAGGGAACGATGAGAGAGTTATTACCCCGAAAGATGTGTTTAAATCGCCATTCGTTTCCATGAAGATCCTTAGCTGCCAATTCCTGAGTGGGTGGCTGCTTCGACATATCCTGTCAATAAACACGCCACTCATCCAACGTCAGTCAGCCATGTAAGGACACGCTTGAACCAAGTACGAGGAGGAGGAGAAAAAAGGGCAAGAAACCAAACCAGAGGGGGAAGGCATTCATCAGCATGCCGTCTCAGCACGGAAAACCCACCATGGGTACTGGTATCGGACGCTGTCAGGGTTTTACAGAAAGAATGAACGTGAAACCGCGGTGGCGGGGGCAGTGGCGGTTCTTTCTCCACGTCATTCTCATTTTGCTAGCATCCCCACCAAAAAAAAATCATTAGCACAACATTCTCACCCAATTACTCACTCTCTATCAAAGACACGATATTGAGAAGAGGAAACTCACATTTGGCTCCGGAAGCAAGGTGACCTGAGCGAACACCTCATCCGTGTCGGGCTCGGCCTGAAAAACCATTATCTTTTATTAGGATTGCTTTGTTCGAAAGCATGGGAATGTTTAATAGCGAAAAAGTGTCACAGATCGAACAACACTACCTTCAGCTGCACGTTGATGACCCGACAAAGGATCTTGGGTGGGAGATCGTAAACCGGCATGTGCTGGTCCGCCACCTGATTCGTCGACGCCTCAACCTATTTCACACCCAAACAAAATATAAACACAACTCTCAAAAGAACTAAAACAAAACCAAAACCAAACCCATCTCACTCCAATCCACCAACACCGCCACAATTTTACTCCCAAAAAGGCAACGAGCGAAGCTCGTCTCAAATCTGAGCCATGACTCCAAAAGGGAAACCATATTGTCAAACATAAACAAACCAAGAGGAGTTCGAGAAAAGAATGAGCTAATTAACTAATTAGTTAATTGAATTACCTGCTCGATATGTCCCTGAGGAAAATAAAACACGCGCTCTCCTTCGCGCGGCACGGTCACGAGAGGACCGGCACACGCGTGCCACAGTTCCCTGAAAAGTGCAGCTTCTGCGTCTAAAAAAAACAAAAAGAAAAAGATTACAACTTTCACTCCACAGAAGGAACCAACCTACGCCACGTTCGGAGCTGCCTTCCTACCTTTGGCCGTGGCCGGCGCCTGAGCCTCCACAGCTCCGCCGTCGTTATGGTTCAAGCAATTTCCCTTCATCGTCACCTCGGATGATGCCATTTCCACAGACCTCACCACAGATCTCTCATCCGCAACAGTCCTGGCGTAATCGTACAACGCCTTCGCAGGAAGAAACACAGAGATAAACTCAAATTCACTCAATAATTTAACCTCGAAGCTGAGAGGTAAGAGAAGTGGAGTGAACAAACACGTGAGCGGTTACGGCAGGCGAAATTCCAAAATCTTGTTGCTCCGACCAAGAAGAAGAAGATGATGACGAAGAAGAGTATGTTGTGTTGTGTGTGGCTTTTGGGATGTGGGGGTGAGACTTAACCAGAGTGGTCAAAACAGCGTGCAATGATTTCAACCGCGGTCAATCCCTTAACCAATCTGCGTGGAGGAAACCGGCATTTAGCAGTAACTGTGGGGCCCGTGACCGAGCATAGGGGGTAAAGAGGATCCATAAATAAAGGCGGCTGGGGACAGAGAAGGGCATAGACGGCGTTAACGTGGTGTCGAAAGGGGATTGGATTGGCATGTAACGGCGTGTGTCGTGACGGTCGATGGAAAGTTGTTCTGTTTTTATTGGGAAATGACCTTGTCGTGCTATTAACGGGCAGCGTTTGATGGAAGGATGCATAGATGGACGGAGTCGATTGGAATTGAATTGGATGCAAGCAAACAGCATTTGCATTTGCATCCCACACTCACACACTGAGCATCTTAACTACTTTTCCTTTCTTTTCTTTTTTATTTATTTAATTCACATATCACATATCACATATCACATATCGTCTTAATATCTCTTCTTCCAATATCTCGTCGTGGAGATGGAAAAATGTGTACCCATGGGAAACATTTGAAGGCGTCCAAGTATGGAATGCAAGTAACAACTTCACCAAATTCCACCTTATTTAAATCCTTTAATTAAATGCTCTGTCAGACTACCAAATTTTCCTTACACTTCAACTCTTTTTTTTTTCTTTCTATATAGAGATCTCTTTTTTTATGTCAATAAAACACATTCCATCTTCCTTACAACATATCCTTAAATAAATTACAACTTAATTATTTATAAATAAATCAAGAAATAAAATTTGTAATTTATATTTATATGCTTTACATTTAGTATTTATTTGGCATAAACAAAGAAACCCATCCTCTTGGACCACCTCTCCCATTATTCATTTCTATCTCTCGTCTCAAATCAAATTTTCCTTGTCCCCTGGGTCCCTGCTCGGATCTCATCTTGTAAAAACAATAATAAATTAACTATTAATTTGTTTTTCAAACAAAGGTTTTAATAAATTCAAATTTTATAGTCAGTTTAAATAATAAAGTAGTTGAGAGAAAGAAAAAACTAAAATTTGCAATATGTTATTCTTTTAAGAAAAAAAATGATGATATTGAGAACTTTCTATATTTTTTTAAATGTAAGAAGTTTTTTATGAATTTTGATAATCCTTTATTCGTATTATTAAAATTAAAACTGGATAGATTTACAGAAAATCACTTTTGGAGGAAAATAACAGTGAAATAATTTGAATAATGTAGGTCACATTGTCTCAATTATTGAATCCTTGGACTGCAAAGAGAAATGGATTTTAGTACATTTGTTCTCGTTTTATGGTGATCACGTTTGCTCCACGCATAGAATAACCTTTCAAATATATTTTAATATTATATTATCCACCAATGATGTTTCATCAAACATATATTACTTTATTGTATTAAAATCGATCCAGAATGTATATATAATTAAAGTAATTCCGATAATATAAAAAACCTGAAATTAGACAAAAAGTTTTGTATCCCATTGAGCATGATTAATATTTACGTACTTACTCTGTATGACAAATACTTATACGCGCAGGTGGCCATGTCATATTGCATGTGCTAGTAATGAAGATTCAATGAATTTTTCTATGAAGGACAAATCTTATTTATTTAAAAATATCTCCCACACTAAATTGAAGAAAAATATGGGATTAAAGTTGATAATAGATTCTTTCTTTAGCTAAATACATAAAATAATCACTTAATTATCAATATATTGAAACATTAACTATTCATTTTCTTGTTATAATATTTTGTATTTCGTTAGAAACTGTAGTGTATGTTGGATAAATACATGCTTTTCCTTCATCATATATATTGCATGTTGTAGTGTAAAATACCTATATAATTGAAAATCATTCTCCTTATATGTTAAACTTAAGATACAAGAATTATTTATAAAAAGTACGAAAAACATTATCACTTTTAAGTAAAAAAGAACTGTTCATAATAAGATGAACAAATTTGTAAAAAATCTTATATAATCAATTATGTTTTTTTAATTGTGAGCCTAAATATTAATAAAATATTTAAAAAGATAATTTTTTTATAAGAAATCACTTAGGTTTCATTAATATTTAAATTTACATAGTATACATAATAGTATAAATTATACACATTTATAATTTGTTATGATTTCACTTTTAATATTTTACTAATATTACTTTATATTATAATAAAAAATACTAAACAATATCTAAAATAAAATTGATTCATTTAATTTTAATATTTCATAAATTATTTTATTTTAATATTTTTTTATTTACAAAATTTCATAATAACTTTTATTTAATTTAAAATTTATTTTAATTCAAATTCATATTTATAAAAATTATTCTTAAAATATATTAATATAGAAAAAAGTTATATTTTATCACACGAATCAAATCAAATGTAAATTTTTCACTCATTTTGAGCATTTTCACCTCAATTCAAATAACATCACTTTTCATTCTTTTTTTATCCTCTTGAATTTATCCTTTAATACAAAGAAAACATAAAGTCTTCTTCTAACATGAAATGTTGTTAGTGTAAGGTTTGACACTTGATACTAAAAACTTGTTTGAATTCTATATATGTGATTTCTATTTAGATATCTTTTTGTTATCTTCAAGGTAAGTCAATTGTAACATCTAATTATTTTGATTTCTATTTAGATATGTGAATAATGTAATAATTATTATGATTGAAATAAATTGTACGTAATTGTATCTTAAGGTTGATAAATTGAACATGTTAATACATTGTTTGTTGGTGAAGTACGATATGATTGTAAGAATAAATGAGTGTTTCATATTCAATGTATTAGATGAATTATACAAGTTTTTTTGTGTAAATATTTTATGTGTTGATATGGCTTAAGTAATGAACTATTATTCAGGTGATGAGTTATCATTTATGCATAGCGATATCAATAAAGAATTAGCAAAGAAGCTAATCGAGCACACAACTCAAGCAATGTATAATTTATATGCTTGATGAGATGCATGCATGTATAATTTATATTTAGTTGTATGTGTTAGCAACTCAGGGTGAGTTGGAAGTTCTACATTGGTAAAAACGAGTAAGACAACTAGTTTACAAGTAGAAGGACCTATAAATATATTATCTTAAGGTTTTTGGTTGTAAGTGGTGTCATAGTATAAAGTAGGTGAAAGATCTCTAAAGTTAAGAATTCATTGTATCGAAAGTCTTTCATTTCAAGAAAGTGTGTCCAATTATAGAACGACAGTACAAAGGAATGGTTAACACTAATATACTCGTGCTTGAGTGAGAGGTGTTTTAATGTTTTAATGTAGTGATACTCACACTTGAGGGAGAGATTATTAGAAACTCAAGGTGAGTTGGAAGTCCCATGTTGGGTTTAAATGAATAAGATGAATAGTATATAAGTAGAATGACCCATAAACCTATTGTCTTAAGATTTTGGATTGTAAGTGGTGTCTTATTCTAAACGAGCATGTTCACAACCTATTGGTTCAAAATATCTCTCTCTCCCATATATATATATATATATATATATATATATATATATATATATATATATGAGCAATGTTTTAATTTATTGTTTTTAACAATTGGCCATGTATACATGTTTATATACAATATTTATATTTTAACAAATTAAAGTTTTATTTCTTTGTATATTAATTATAAACTATAGTGTAGTTGGATTTTTGGACTAGTTATTCAACTTTTTTTATACAACTGTAGATTTTATTCATTTAATATTTTTTTAAATAAAATTAGGTTTAAAACCAATTTTAATTCTAATATTTCCTACAATTATGTAATGGTTCTTCAATTTATATTTTCCTTATATTTATTAAAAAAAGTGACTAGTAAATTAATATTAACATTGTTTAGAAGATAATAATGTGACAATATAAGTGACACGTAACAATGAAGGTCTGTGTCACCTTGAATTTATCAAGTATGTTGGACAACACTAGTAAAAAAAAGTGTTTTTAACGCGCTATATACGCCTCAGTTTTATTGAAACCGAAGCGTATAAAAGCGCGGTGACATTTTTGTAGTTTTAGGGAAGTTATATGCCTCGGTTCAAAAGGAACCGAAGCGTGATAGGTATACAGTCGCGGTTAAGTCAGCAACCGAGGCATAAAGCACTAGTAAAAAAGAGGTTATATGACTCGGTTCAAGGGAACCGAAGCATAAGGTTTATATTGCCTCAGTTAAGTGAACAACCGAGGCATATGCAAACTCAGACTGTGCACCTGACGCAATGGCTTACTTCTCACGCGAAGTGCTTTTTCTTCCTCCTCGAGCCAAGAGGGCTTTCTTCTTCCTCCTCCACGAGTTTCTTCTTCCTCCACAACACAAACATGTTTCATTTCTCCTTCTTCGTCATGATTTTTTTCTCACGGAGAGACCCAACTTTGGGGCAACACCAGGGGTCTCGTACAAGCCAAAGAGGGTTTTCTCTTTCACGTCGCCGAAGAGGGTTTTCTCTTTCACGACGGAGGCACAAGGGCACAAGGGCTCCTCCTCGGGTACTCGGATGGTTCTCGGGTGGTTCCTCCTCAACTCCAAAACGCCATCGTTCGCTTCTCACAAGACCCTCTTCGCGTTCCTGTGGGTGGCAGTGCTGGCCTTGCTTTTCGTCTGGCAAAGGAACACGATCAACGACTTTCTGCTGCTGGGGTGGTTTTCTCTTTCACGGCGGAGGCGCAAGGGCTCCTCCTTGGGTACTCGGATGGTTCTCGTGTGGTTCCTCCTCAACCTCAAAACGCCACCTTTCGCTTCTCACAAGACCCTCTTCACGTTCCTGTGGGGGGCAACGCTGGCCTCGCTTTTCATTTGGCAAAGGAACACGATCAGCGGCTTTCTGGTGCTGGGTGGTTTTTCTCTTTCACGACAGAGGCGCAAGGGCGCAAGGGCTCCTCCTCCAATACTCGGATGGTTCTCGGGTGGTTCCTTCTCAAGCCCAAAACGCCACTTTTCGCTTCTCACAAGACCCTCTTTGCGTTCCTGTGGGTGGCGTCGCTGGCCTCGCTTTTCGTCTAGCAAAGGAACATGATCAGCGGCTTTCTGGTGCTGGGTGGTGTTCTGGTGCAGCAGTCGTCGAAGTTGCGGTCGGTGGTTTTCTGTTTGACTGAATTTGGTGGGGTCGGTGACAACGTTACTCTCAACACTGAGGCGTTTGAGAGAGGTGTACGGTCATTTCCAAGTATGGGAATAAGGGTGCGGCCAACTCACTGTGCCACCTAGACATTTGCTTACAGCACCCTTCAACCTCACCAGTCTCATGACTCTTTTTCTTGCTCCTGATGTTGTTATACTTGCAATTCAGGTGGGTTTTCTTGTGTTCTTTTCCCTTCATCTTTCTTGTGAATTTGCCTAATTTGATAAATGGGTCTGATGATTCCATTGTGCTTTGTCCTTTCTTCTTTGAAGAATAATTTTCAGTTTTTAAGAACAATCACGATCCTTATTCTCTTTCTTTTTTAGTTCGGATTCTTACATACCTGCAAGGCTGAAATGGTTGCACTTGCAAGGCTGAAATGGTTGTTGTTATTTTTAGGTAATTGTGTGTTTTTCTGACTTATATTCGGATCTTTGTATTTTGCAGTGAAAGAGCTTGAAGGGGGAAAGGAGAACATTTTTTTTATTTAAGATAATGATACCCCTACACACAACAGTGCTACTATTGTAAATGATAATGCATTACATTGTCATGATTGATCTTCTTGGAAGGGCTGAGTTGATACAGGAGGCTTTCTGCTTGGAGCTTGCACTACTATAGCAGAATGTTAAAAAAAAACCCTCTATTGCCTCGGTTGGATTTGAACCGAGGCAAAAGCACACACCTCTTTACTACTCCAGTTGGATTTGAACCGAGGCAAAAGCACACACCTTTTCGTCTCGGTTTAGAATCGAGGCAAAAAGCCTACCCTTTTTGTCTCGCCTGTATATGTCTCAGTTGCGGAACCGCTGCGTATAAGCGAAAATAATCGTTGTCTTTTCCCTTTACTGCACTAGTGCAATGTCATATGTCATTTACAATCTCACATTACTACTTTTAAATGGCATTAACATCAAATTAATGAAAAGACTATCTACTCCTTTTAATAAATATGAACATTAGACTAAACCAAAACCACATAAAAAATACATTAAATAACTTTAGCAAATATTAAGAAAAATATATATATTAAACTAAATATTATACCTTTTTATTTTCTCCTTACCATAGTTGTCAAATTTATTAATATTGTATTACAATCAAAAAGTGTTGTTGGAACACACAAAAAGATCAAGGATATTCATATTACACTTTTTCTGTTTGTTTGGTCGTATTTGTTCCTTCCTCGAGTATCTTGGCTAGTTTCTTTTGTTGCTCAATTCACTCTACCTGATCAGTTACCAGTCAAAGGCACTCCAACATTCAAGTCAATGTTTGGTTAAGATAGAGTTCAATAAATGATATAGATGAAAAAGTATTGAATGTATTACTTACACTCCATATTTACAGGTTTCTTTCTGGGTCTTTTACCTTAATAACAGCCTAATAATAGCTTAATCACCTTTTAATCATGTTTACCATGATAATTCCATAGTTAATTACCAAATTCACATTTGTATTCATATGCAGCCGATCAACCTCAATGCATAATATTAGGTGGCATACCAGTTAGTAGAGTCGATCACAGAAATAAACTTACGTAAAATATTCAAGAAATTGTATATATATCATCTTTCATTTTGTTTTCTTATATTTATATTGTAATTATTTGTATTATAACTTTTAATCATATTTTTAATTTCACTTATTGAGTCATTCTTATCGTTTTTATCTTGGCTACAAGTTTTGGATTTTCACATTTTTTTCGTTAGAGTTCTTATATACAAAATTCATTAATTGATTTCAAACACTCTTAGAAATTGACAACTAAAAGGCCACCACCTTTCACCAAAAAATAATATTGAAAAAAAAATGACATTTTAAAACCTTAATCTCAAATGTTACATTTTTTTTATAAAAATGTAATTGAATGCTTAAGTTCTAATCTTTTAATTTGTTGTGTAAAATCCCCAAATTAATCTCTAATTTTCGAAGTAAAAATATTTCAGACATTTATATAAAGAGACATGATAAAAACACTAGATTTAGTAATTAAAAATTAAGAAAGTGAGTTTTAAAAGAAATGAAAGACCGGTACAGTACATTCGTAATTAGTAGTTTGGTAATTCCCATCAATGTAGACCCTATTTTCAACAAAATTTAAATTGAAAGTATGTGAGTTCATACTAACAACGAACCGTACTAGTAGTTAATGATATTTAAAAATCGTACCAAATCATTTTAATAAATAACTTAATTAATCCAGAAAAAATTGAAAACGGATAAATTAAAAATAAAAAACACAATTTTGTTAGGTTTTACTAAATCAAATCACTTATAGTTATATTAATTATATTTTTATAGTTCATAGTTAAACCCACGGTATTTTAATGTAGCAGACAACTTAATTACGCTAGCATAGATATACTTGACCAATGAGTTGTGATGTATTTCCTTTTACATCGTATGTATTTTCTACAAGATGTTTGTGATGTTTTTTATTGCTTATTATGTTAAATTAGTTTGTTACTTATAACCAACATAAAATATTTCATAAATCATATAAAAATAAAATAAATAAGTTAAAAAAATTTAAAAATTATCAAATCAATCCACATCATAGACAATTTTTATTTGATATTGGTTTATAAGGTATTTAAGTCAAACCGAGTTATATATTAATTTATGATTAGTTTAAATTTTTTACTTATTCAAAACTAAATCAGATTATAACTTAATTAATCATATATATGTCTTGTTTTTCTTTTCTTTATTATATTTCTTGTAATTACTAGTTGTTTATGTATTATGTAAGATTATATTTGTAATTTTGTATTCTTTCATTGCTATTTATATATTTTTTTCTCTTTCTAAATTCTTGTTGTTGTGTTGAAGTCCACTGAGAATAAAAAATTTCAAATAAGGGAAACTAGTTGATTTTAGTTGATGAATTTGAAATAGATTCAATTTTAGTATAATAATATTGTATTGTATGTTAAATTTGAAGTTATTGGGTTGTATGTGAATCTAAAACTCTTCAAGTACATGTAAGTCTGAAATTCTTCAATTACATGTTGAATTTGAAGTTTTTTTGTTGCATCTAATTCTAAAACTTTTTAATTGCATGTGAGTTTGAATTTCTTCAACTATATCTTGAGTATGATGTTCTTTAATTGCCTTGTAGGATCTCCAATCACGTGTATGGAGATTTAACGTCTCCTAATATGACGTCATTCGCGAATTAGTCGTTAAAAATCCAAAATATTTGACGTTGTACGCGATTTTAGTGAACATTCTTTTCAATAAAACTTTCTTTAAGCTTTAGTGCTATTAAAGAGATAGGTTGTTCATAAAATGCTAGCTTGTATCCTATTTCTTTTATATGTTTAGATGTTGTTTGTAAACTTTTTTCATCAGACAGTTCAATCTAGAAAACGTTATTATAAGCTTGAATTCACTCTAAAGGTTGTTATAAAATATTTTTCTTTTAGATGTTATTTCATTAAAACAATTTTTCATACCAAGTGATATTTTGTTTAATGCTTTTTGTTAAACTTCAAAATTTGAGTTGATGGATGGTCCAGTCTTTGAACGATCTTGTCTTAAGAACCTATGGAAATGAGATGTGTTGCAATCAAGGAGTTATAGAATGTTATAAGTGGGTGATGAGTGCATATTGATGCTCTCATTTAGTCTTTAATATTTGATTCGTAATTGGTTTTTTATTTTAAAAGATAATTAGGTTTATTGAGCTTGAGATACAAAAATATGATAAAAATAGTTTTTTAGTTGCATAAATATTCTTTGGATATTTTGATGTGTGCTAGTGTAACTACAACTAAGTTGAGCTTATTGAGGTGTGTGAATAAATTGGTTAAACTTTCATGACACCTTAAAGATAAATCCAAGAATAACAAATAATCAAGACCATAAGAAGTCAAGTCAAGCATTGCATGAAGAAGGCAAGATATTTTATTTGATTTTGTTAAAAAATTACCTTATTTAACTATATCAATAAATATCAAAAGATAATATTTATCAATTTTTTCTAATCTAGTAAATATCTTCTCAAATATGTTTAGATCTCCACAAAACTCTAATATATCTTGATGATATTAGATTAATTTACGAGATAAATAGAGGATATTACATTATCATAAAGAAGATTACAACAACAGAAAGCGTAAAACAAAGCTCAATCCAATTTCTATATAAAGAGCCTTAGGGAAACACATTATGAGAGCTTAGGGACCCTTTCGGTGTTAAAATTTCGTCATATCTCTACTCTCATGTTCTCCACCCTCTCTTTTTTCTATTTTTATGTTATTTCCACATTTCATGGAGTGTTAAGCCTTTAGGATTGATTTTGCTGTAATTTCTTAACTAGAATATGAGGTTAGATAAATAAATCATTTTGTTCTTTTTATTCTTGTGGTGATATATTTTTTGTCGGAACAATCGGTACTGTTATAGAGTCGCGCAGCGGAATAAAATATTTGGAAAGCGTGTTACGGTCACAAATCAAGTTTTGATGGTCCGTTTTAGAAAAACAATTTTCTTAGAGAAAATTTATCAAACAATTAATATGCATAAAACAGAAAAGACCATAGGGAGAGAAAAATTGACACACTAGATTTTTATCCTAGTTCGATTCAAAAGAATCTACGTCTAGTTGTTAATCACTATAAAAAGTGATTAACGATTTCACTAAAATCAGTTTCAACAAATTACAATAAAAGTGAATAAACAAACAGAGAGATAAAACCTTCCTTCGACCAACGAATTTGAAGCAAGCAATTTACACTTTCCTTCGACTAACGAACCGGAACAGTGCAGAACAGTTCTTCCTTCGACCAACAAATTTGAAGAACAATAGCGTTGCCAACTCGAAGAGAATTGCTCCGACCTTTGACCCACAAAGCGCGAGCTTCTCCTTTTCACGAGACTAGCCAACTGGTCTAAGTTCGCAAAGATGAATTATAACTGCCACAGATAATCGATTATTGTTAGTGATAATCGATTATTCGAGTCCGTTACAGGGTTTTTCAAAAAGTGATAATCGATTATCCTGAGGAATAATCGATTATTCCAGAGACTTTGGCAGTTCTCATCAGAACTAGTGATAATCGATCATTTGGAGTAATAATCGATTATTCCAGAGCAACGAGGTTTTTCAGAAGGGCTCAAGATAATCAATTATAGCTTTTAATAATCGATTAAATGCGTAGCAGTTCTAAAAATACGAATTTTTCCTAAGTATTACATGTTTAAGGCTTTTCCTAATACATTTATAATATACAAAGTGCTTTTAAAACAACTATAACAATGTATCATCTTTCAGCATCATCAAAATCATTTATCTTCAAATTTACCAATGTTCTTCATTGGTAACAATTTTTATCTATGTCTTTTTATTTTTATTCTTAATCAAGTAAAAGTAATGATTTTTACATTAAAGAAAGTTGGCATGATGTTAAATCTACATAACATTTGAATCATTTGAGTCAAAGGGTTTTTAATTTTAATCAAGAATTTACTTTGATTAAAGTTAGAAACTTTCATGTGATTGAATGAGTTTTTTCTAATAATTGAGAATGTACTTTGATTAAAAGTGAACTTTAACAAAAATTAATCAACAATGTACTTTGATTAATTGGTTTTTTACTTGATATAAGAGGTAAAAGAATACACATGATTAGGCATAATAATTTTTAATTGATAATGTACTTTGGTTAAATTTACTATGATTAATCTACAAATTTTTTGCCTTTAATTGAGAATGTATTTTGATTGATAGTGAGAATGTCAACAAATTAATTGAGAATTTATATTGATTAGTTTGAAAATCTAAGACAATAATTATTTGAACAATAATCTTTAGATAACCAATGATGAATCATATTTTGAAAAGAGAGTGAAATCAAGCTATTTTCTTTATCATTATTTTTTATCTTTTTAAATCTTTTTATAAATTTATTTCTTTCTACCTTTTTTATTTGGTTCTTTAATCTCTTATTGATCTTTATCCTCTGTATTAGTGTTTTTTACTAAGCCTTTTGTATAGTTTTTATAAGAACTAATTTGTTAAGAATCAATTACTTGTTCGTTGGGAGACGACTTAAGGTTGGATTTACCTTTACTATGCTTGGTACATGTATTCATTATATGTAAATGAATCATAAGTTTAAACATATTGCACATTGTAATTTCTGATAGAAATAATCGATTAGACTATGTATATAATCTGTTAAATTTCTCTAGATTTCTATACATGCTTAACAAGGGCAAAATAGGTGTGTAGTAATTGATTACATTAGTTGTGTAATCGGTTAAAACACATTGCTATGCTAACATATGTTTTTTGAGTGCATTGATATGTTTGGAATGGAAATTGATTTGGAAATTTGCTTAAGTATGGATAATAACCGATTACATAAGTTTCCTAATCGGTTAAAATGTTTATCTTGTGAAAATCTTTTTCATTTAAAGGCTTAACTGCCTATAACGGTCATATTAATTGGTTGTTGGCTTATATGATTTACATAATCGATTGCATGCGCTGTTTAATCTGTTAAATCTGAAACAGATGTAAAACTGTTAAAGCAGAAGGAAAAGCTTAACATATTACATTAATTGCGTAATTGATTAAAGTGCATAAGGATTTAAAAATCCTATATATAACTGTCTTGCGCGCTGTTTCAATACAATTCTATGAACTTTCAATTTCATAACTAATTTGTTGATTGAGTATTGATTGCAAGAGCGTCTAAGAATAATCTTGGAGAATCAAGATCATATTTGGGTTAAATCATCAAGAATCTTGCAAGAAAGTTGAGGTGAAAGAGTTTTGATAATATCTGCAATGCTAATGAATTCCTTGAAGATCAGTTTCTACATTTGCAATCAAGTGGATTGTGTTCCTGTGCAGGTTAGCCAAGAGGAGAGAATCGTGGTGTTCTTCATTGAGAGTTGAGATTGCTCTCAAGGTGTGTAGGGAGTTGGGATTTGTCTTTGTTTTGATAAGATTGTGAGGTCACATCTTGTTGTAAGTGATATTGAGTGGGAAAGGAGACTGCATTGAGATGAGATATCTCTGTATTCTTGCTTGTATACTCTATCATCATAGTGAAATCCCTTCAACTAAGGTTGTTGAAGGAAGACTGGATGTAAGCTTGGTTGAACCAGTATATATCATTGTGTTGATCTTTCTCTCCTTTCTCTTTTATTATTGAATCATATACTTGCTTTATTGATTTCAAAAAAACTCAAAGATTTTGCAAAGCTTTTTTAAAGAACAATTTTTTGAAGCAAAATCCAATTCATCCCCCCTCTTGGCTTGAGATATAAGACTTCGCTTTTCTAACAATTGGTATCAGAGCTGGGAATTCAAAAATTACTCAAATTTTAATCGGTTAGGTTTTTCGTATAATCGATTAAAAATTTCCTGATGGGTAGTATATCTCAGACTATGAGAAAAGGTGTAATTGGTGATGATAATAATGGTCTCTTGAAATCAATAGGCAAAGATGTATGAAATTTTTTATTAACAGTTCTCATGAGCCTATCAAGACAAGAATATCAAGGAGATAAAATCAAATGGAGAAAAAATTCATCAACATTCTGAACCCTACAGAAAGTCTTGAGAATGAAGAAACAGATGGCAGAAAAGGTTCTCAATGTTCTTGACATGCAAAAGGAGAACTCACTTGAATCTTGCAGAAAATCAAAAGCATTCTACAGAGCAAGATCCGTAACAAGAAAGTGAAGGCGTGGAAGATGTAAGCAAGTACCCTAAACAACAAACAAATTTAAGCATGATGACCAGATCTGCACAAGCTGAAAATAGTGAAAAGTGAAAAAGAAGTTATGTGGTATCTTGACAGTGGATGTTCCATACACGTGATTGGAGATCCTACAAGGTTCAACAGCTTATCCTATAAAACAAGTGGTCATGTCACATATGGAGACAACAATAAAGATAGAATTGTTGGTATTGGTAAAATACAAACACACTCTTCATATATCATTGAAAATGTCTCAATTGTTGATGGGCTAAAACATAACATGCTTAGCATTAGTCAATTATGTAATAAAAGATTAAAGGTTTTGAACCAAATCATTGTTTAATGTGTCATGCTTCTCCAAATAAACTTGTGTTAATTCACAAGAGACATAACAACATATACATGGTTAAATTTAGGAAGACTTGTTTTAAATATGTGATATGCTTACTCTATAAAGAAGATGAACCTTGGTTATTTAAATTATTTTTTTTAAGATGAACCTTTTAAAGTAAAATTATTTGTTGACAACTGTGTTTAAATTATTTTTTTTTAAATGAGTAAAACATTATTTCGATATTTAGTAATATGTTATTTGAACTAGTTTGACAAAATATTAAATACCTGAATTTGATTAATTTTACCAAACGTTAGTTTATATTGAAAAGGAAAAAACGACAGAGAACACGAAACATTGTTGGCCTTATTTCTGGTTGGATTTCACACTAAAATGAATACATTTTGACGGAAAACAATGAGGATAGTTGAAAAAACTAAGCCAAAACAAATATTCTATTCACTTGTTTGACTGAATAAAAGAGAAAAATAATTATGCAATATTAAAATAAAATTTTATTGTTTGAAAGGAAGAGTGTGATAAGAGAAAATGAAGGGAAATAGAAAGTGAGTGGGAGCCACCTGTGTTGTCGTATAGCACGTGTGTGGTGTGTCAGTGTTTGTGTGTGAATGGTCCAACGCAAGAAGAAGGAAAGGAATCTTTGTCCCCGCACACCACAAATACCACTAATTCTAATATTATCATCACCAAAACTCTCTCAATTTTAAATATCCTAAAAAGATACTTCCTCTTTTACATTTCACATTTTTTTTAAAAAATACATTTTTTTTTTCTAATTTTTAATCCATCCACCATTTTCCATTTTTCAAGGTGAAAAAATCAAGAAAATAAATTTAACTAAGTTTATAGCTTATTTATTTATTTATTTATTTATTGCTCTCTTCTTTTCTCCCGTGGCTTCCAAATCTTATCTTCTCAACACCCTCATCTCACGCTCCCCCACTCATTTTTAACATCACAATCATAATACAAATAATCGTACTTTTTTATTGTTATTATTTTTAGTACCGATTAATTAGTTAAATAAATCAAATTGGTCACTATTGTATATGTTTAGGTCAGAGTAATCATGCTAATGAAAGTTCACCACTTTTAATCCCATTCAAATTTTATAAATAAGTACATTTAACAAGTTTGATAACTTTTACGGTAACATTCATTATCCATTAATACACATACCCGATTAGACATTGTAATTAGAGGAAGACCATTTAGAACTTTGTAAGAACAATTTGAATATTATGAAATTTGGAAAAATGAATGGTATCTTATTGTTTGTTATTTTTATGTATTTTACAATTTCAAATCATTTTTTAATTATTCTTTTAGATATTTTATTTTATTTTTATTAATATTTTATTTAATTATTAATATATATATATATATATATATATATATATATATATATATATATATAATAGAATTTTATTTAAGATCATTACTTTTATTTTTTATGTTATGTTGATATATTTTAATGAAAAAGTTTTATAGAAACGTATAATAGTTTTAAGTTTAGGTAACAAGTTATATCGTTATTAAATAATCATAAAAGAACACGTCAGAGAATATAGAATACCTTGCTTACTTTAATTGTTTTAGGTTTAAATACTAAATTTATCCATATTTTTTTCAATTTATTTAATTTAGTCTTAATATTTTTTTAATTTAATTTTAATTTTTATCAATTTTATTTAATTTGATTATTTTTTTAACGTCTTCTAAATAATTAACGAACCATGTTTACTAATGTTAGTTTGTGGTTTTTTTAGTTTTTTATTTTATTTTTTAATTCTTTTTAAATTTAAAAAAACTTGTACGTGTTAAATCATTATTGTTTTACATCTCAGTATACTTATTATAATCAATGTTTTATATTCAATTTGATTTTTCTATTTATGTTTTTCATTCAATTTAGTTTCGGTCAATATTTTATACTCAATTTGATTTTTCTATTCATGTTTTTTCATTCAATTTAGTTTCAATGTTTTCTAAAATAAAACATTCATCTTACCAAATTTAATTTTTATATAAATGATATACTAATGTTTTTATTAAATATTTTAAATTTAAGATTAAAGTTGATTTAAAATTAAAATTAAAATTTAAAAAATGAAGATTAAAACTATTGATTTAAAATTTTAAGAGGTTAAAAATAATCTAAAGTAATAATATTACTTCTCACTTTTTAAGCTCTTGAAATTTTAAAAAGCACATGTGCTCTTTAACCTATTAAAATTTTAAACCAATGATATTATTTCCCACTATTAAAATTTCATTCTAATTCTAAACGAACTCTAACTCTAAATTTTAATAAAAGTATCATTATAATATTTATATAAAAATTAAATTTGCTAATTTTAAATTAAAATATTTAATAAAAATGTAAATTTTAATAAAGATATTAATATAACATTTATATAAAAAGTTAAATTTGGTAACATTATTACTTTTTGTAATTTTTAACCTTTTAAAGTTTAAATCAAAGTCCTTATTTTTGAAATTTTAATTCTAATTTTAAACCAACTCTAATCCTAAATTTAAAAAATTTAATTAAAATATGAATTTTAATAAAAATATCAATATAATTTGTGATTATTAACCTCTTACAATTTTAAACAAATTGTATTACTTCCAACTTTTAAAATTTTCAATCAAATTTTAAAACAATTTTAATCATAAATTAAAAATATTTAATAAAAATATGAATTTTAATAAAAATAATAATATAAGATTTATATAAAAATTAAATTTGATCTCAATTTAAAAAGTGATAAAATTGTTCATTAAAAAATAGAACTAAACAAAACAAAAATAATAAATGAAGATTAAATTGAATATAAAATATGGACTATGATATTTATAAGATTTAGTTTATTCTAATACGTAACACTAAAACATAAACATTTTGTAAGTTAAAAAATATAAAAACAAAGAATTACAAACTAACGCGTAAAAGACATTGTTCATGTTTGTTAATTATTTAGATAAAATTAACAAAAGTAACTAAATTAAATAAAATTAACGAAAATTAAAACTATTAAAAAAATTACGATTAAATTAAATAAACTTAAAAAGGTGTGCCTTTTTAAAGTTGAGTTGGAAATTTCGAAAATTGATGTTATTTAGCTATTAATTTAATATGACGTAGAGAAATTTAGATTTATAAAAATTTATATGTACGAAACTTTTTAAAATTAAGTTAACATTATGCAAGGAGTTCAGCTCTTTACGTCTTGAATAAATTAGTAAATAAATATCTTTTTAATTATTTAATTTTTTTATATTTGTTTTACAAAATCATCAATATTTATTTTATAATTAAGATTTTTAAAATAATTAAAGCGCAAATCACAAATTAATTTTTACGAATATCTTCCATCAAGAAATGCAACTACAATAACAAAAATTAGACTTAATATGTCATTTGGTCCCTAGTGTGGAGAGTTGTATTCAAAATCGTTCTACTTCGAAAGTTCACTATTGTTTCATATTTCGTAAAAAAACTATTCAAGTTGTGACATGTGTAATGTTTATGCGAGAGAGTCCTCATGATTCTGCACTCTGACTTGCGGCAGCCCATGGTGGCGTAACGCGTTTGATCAACGATGAATGAAAAAAAAGCTTTCGTTTTGGGCTTTTGCTCTTTGCAAAGAAGACGAAAATAAAGGACGCACGAAGAGGCTTCTTGCATGATGCATGTAGGTGCATTGTTTCTACGTTTCTGGCTTGTGCAATTTGCAAGTTGGTGCCCATGGATGTTGTTTGCGAACTAGGGTTTCTACGATTTGGGTAGCGATTATGTATGTTTATAGTTTGCTGCAAGTGTGAATTGGGTTTTTAAGTGTCGCGATTGCGATTTTCTTATTCATGTTTGGGTTGGAATTTCTGGTTTGCAAGTTATGGATTTCGAGTATGTTCTTGTTGATGGTGGTGAGGCGCGATGCATGATGGAGATTTTGCCCTGGTTACTGGCGGCACAATTTAGGGTTTCATGGTGGCTAGATTTTGGTTAGAATTAGGCTATTTGGGTTTGATTTCAGGGTTTTCTGTTACTTTTCTCTGCTTTAAATTGTAGGTCTGTGTTGATGGTGGTGACGGTAGCATGGTGGCCTGAGGGTTTGGTGGTGCACGTTTTGTTCTGCAACAGCGACGACGACAAGGGTTTCACGGTGGCGGCACAAGAGTTTCTGTCCTTAGGGAAATTAGGGTTTCATGGTGTCCTTCTTTCCTTTTACATTAACATTGCCACATCAATTAGATCATAGTTTCCCCATAATAAAAATTTGGATAGCTCAAGAGCAACCGTTTTTAACGAAATATAGAATAATAGTGAACTTTTGAAAAATGTAAGATGTCTTTGAACACAACACCCCAAACTAGGGACCAAATGATGTATTAAGCCTAAAATCTATTAATATTAGTTTATAAGTTCTGTTAAGGAAAGAAAAACTAAATATTTTTAAAGAACTCAATATCGTGAAATTTGATTTTAATTCAATTATTAAAATTATTTTAATAATTTTTAATTCTTCCAATAAGATTTCACCGTGAGAATGATCAAATTTTTGATAAGTTTATAAATATTTGTAACATAATTTCATGTCTTTATCATTTAAGTATTCCAATATTAAAAAAACATACTCTTTTGCATAATTTAAATATTCTTTTTAGTGAGTAATTTGTTTGAACTATAATATAAAAAATTAATGAGTTATAAAAAATATTTAATGTTTGACCTTTAATATCAATAGTCCTCATTTTGTATTTATTAATTAAATATTTTATTGGTTAGGAAGGATAATTTAATAAAGAATTTATTTTTACCATTAAGACTCTCTTCAACTTGAACAGTGAATGATGGGTGGGTTAGTTTAAGTAATAGGTAATTTGAATTTAGGTGTTGCTCCCTCTACCACCACCCATTCTTCCTCCACCTCCCCACAAATTTTTTAAATACCAAATTACCCTTTAATTTTTAACTATTTTACTTTTTATCTTTTTATTTACCAAATCCTAAACCATTCTCACTTTCAACCCCACCCCTCCCCCAACTTTCTCTCACTCTTTTCTCTCTTCTTTGAGATCCGTTTCTTCCCACCTCCGTCTCACTCTCTTCTCTCTTTCGGTGAGATCCGTTTATTCTCAGCCCAACTCTCCCTTTGCCATCATTCGTGGTGGTGCGGTGGTGTGGTGCGATGATGTGGCTGTTTGTGTTGTTCGTGGTGCGGTAGTCTCTGTTTGTTTGCTGTGTACTGCGTTTGGTGTGTGCAGAGGAACATGTGTGGCATATCCGTGGACGGATGTCGCACATCCGTTTCAAGGCCAAACGGATATGAGACATCTGTTTTGGCCTGGTAGTTTTTTCTTTTCTTTATTAACTTTTTATTTTAAATGTATATATAGTTTTATTTAAATTTAGTATTTATTTTAATTTATTAGTCGAATAACTTTTTTTTTAATTTAGTTATGCAATTATTATTTATTTAATTATTTCAATAGAAAATTAAAAGTGACTTTTCACTTACTCTCAATCTAATGAAAATCAGAAAGTGTATTCTTCAAAACTGGAAAAATCTGTTCTAATTTTAATGTTGTTATATGTATTGTGCATTTTAAAGCTATTATCTGGAATGTACATTTCAAAGTTGTTATGCGTAATTACTTGTTTTAGATTCTAAAATCATTACACTTATTGACTTGTATGTCTATAATGTTTGATCCCATCTGTTTCTTTTAGTTATTGATAGGATGCAAATGCAGATTTTAAACATATTCAAACGGATTGATGTCAGTGATAAAAGTATGAGAAAACACAATGTTGAGAACATGTATGAAAACTATTTATATTAAAACATAATCCAAACATACCCTTAACCCTGATTGTTTTCATTATATCCCAAATCTCAAGGCCCCAGAACAATTTTCTTCAGAGGTGAAATTTTGAGCATTCAGGAAACGACATTTGGATTGGGACGAGTATAGAATCAAGCTCTTGAGCCGGACACTGTCTGAATTCATGCTTATGCATAGTTGGAACAATTTCTCGTACATTAAAAAAACAGTATTTTAGTACACTAGTAGGTCATCATATAAAATGAGAATGCAACAATGTAATGTTCATTCCAATTTAATGGCAAACATATATCAAGGGAAGCATTTCACCCTCTGCAAAATGACTTATGAAAGCTATGTTGACAAGTGGAACAAACATTATGGTCTTGATTATGATAAAGTTTATATGTCATTAAACAGATGTGCCAACGGATATGCCATATTCGTGGAGGTTAAAGAGAAAGAAGAGCCTTTGTGTCGATGCATGCATTCATGGTGAGGATTGGAGTGGGTAGAAGTTAAAAAATATTAACCTTAAAAGTAAAATTTTACTTAGATAAAACAAAAATAAACAGAGGGAGGGATAAAAGAGGAATGTGGAGATGAAGGGCGTAAGGGGTGGTGGTGAAGGGAGCAACAACCTTTGAATTTTAACTTTCTTGAAAAATACATTTATCACAGTGAAATTAACCCATAAAGGTTGTTTGAGCCCAATCAATATACGTATATGTCTTCACACTAAGGATTAAAAAGAATCTAAATTATAAAATTCAATCCACACTTATTCAAATTTATATTAGTTTAAATTTATTTAAATTAATTATTCTTAAATCTAGATTCATAATTTTTTGGATTTTATATATGTTTATTTTGATTGGATTTAGATTAAATTTAGATTGAATTATTTTATAGATTTTGAAAATCTAAAATTGTGCATTTAGGTTAAGCTAAGTCAGCTGAATCCAATTGACTTGAATTCCTTTTAATTTAGGTTGACTTAAGTAAGCTCAAAATTAGGTTCATTTTAGTTAATTTGAGTTAAAGATCAAATCGAGTTGATTCAAACCAAAAATCGACTAAAAAAAGATTATGTTAAATTGAGTTTGTCAAAAGCTAGATAGTCCTAGATAAAAGTTGAGGTGAGTTAGTCTCAACTAAAGATGAAGTGAATTGATATAGGCAAAAATCGATTAAAACAAATAACTAGTCAAGTCTAGTTGCTTAGGATCTAGGTTGAGTTGGGTTAATCGAACCCAAGTTAGTTTGGCATGTTCGAATTAAGTTGAATTGAGATGAGACCAAGATGAATTAGGTCCTGGTATGTCCAAACCAAGTTGGATTCGTGTTTAATCAATACATCGAATCAAGATTATATCAAGTTAAGTTAGATAGTTATTTTAGATTTAATATAATTAATAAACTTAATATAATATAGATTTAATTCAATTTAAATTCAACTTTACAAATCCAATCAATGAGATATAATAAAAATGATTTTAAATTCTAGATCCAAACTGTATTTGAAAAATACAAATTACTCTTACTAGAACTTCAAACCAAAAAATATTAATGATTTTTTAGTTTATAAATAGACCTTTACTCCTTTTTCTACTAAAAACCAAATAGAATGCTTCTAAGTTCTCAATATCTTTGTCTCTACAGCATCCCTACGAATAAGACAAATTGAATGCTTTTAAGTTCTCTCAATATATTTGGCTGGAACAATCTCCATTGAAAATTTTATTTGAGTTCTTTAAGGTTATCCTAAAACTTTTGCATACTCCTTTACATAGATGATGGTGGGATATTCCCTTGATTAACATCTAAAATAGAAATATTTCGTTAATATAAATTATAAAGTAGTTAGAAATTATTTCTAGCAACCAATATTTCAATTTTACACCTGATCGCACAAGTATATTTTTGAACTTTTTTTCTTCACATAGAACTTTAGTATGTTTCTTTCACAATTAAGAATCATACATTTTGTGTATAATATAGGTTTTATGTAATATGACTACTATAAACAATGTTGCAATCCATTAGATTTATGAATCTGAATCCATCCAAAAATTTGGAAATATAGGCCTCAAAAGACATTTTTGTAAGTGTACCAGAGGTGACCGGCCGCCGTACGGAAGGACATCCACGTCATGGGATTCCCAGACGGATCGGCCGCCCGTATTATCGTAGGAGATTTGGTGTACCAGAGGGGACCGGCCGCCGTACGGAAGGACATCCACGTCATGGGATTCCCAGACGGACCGGCCGCCCGTATTATCGTAGGAGACTTAGGAAACTACCCTTCTAGGTCCTGATAGGAAAGGCCGGGGTACTGAACCCATACCCAAGACTCACCCGAAGCCGGCCGTCCGGGCCGCGGACCCATCAGGACCGGCCGCCCTCGAAGGTAAGACCGGTGAGGACGGCTGGCTGCCGTAGTAATCACCTTGGTTCAAGGTAAGTACGGTTTAAAAGCTATTTGGGCTAAATTGGGTCGTGATTAACTTTTCACTAATCCCAAGCCCATAACAAAAACTATAAATACAGATCCAAGGTGAGTGGTAGATAGGTTGCATTTACTGCACATTCATTACTGTCTGAGAAAAACGCCTTAGTTCTCAACTGACTTTGGCATCGGAGAATCTTTTGCAGGTCTCCCACCGGTGAACTGAGAAGTTAACACAGGAAGTCCGACGTACGGAAGAGTAGAAGCGAGTGACGTAGAGACGTGGGATCCGCACAGCCCCTCACATCTGAAACATTTGGCGCCCACCGTGGGGCCGTGTGATTTTAAATACCCAATGGTGACCACGAGAAACATGAACACCGACGACCCAATCGAAATGATGAGAATTCTACAACAGAAAATGGACGAGATGCAACAGCATCATGAAGATGAGATGGCGGCGGTAAAGGCCGACTGTGAAGCTCGAATAAGCCGGGAGGTTGTCAGGAAGGACGAGGACGAGCGCGCGAGGAAGGGGAAGGCTGCCGCGGACGAACGTTCGGAACAAAATACCGAACGCGACGAGACCTGGAGGCCGACCGGCACCGAGGCCGAGGGTAGTAAGGCCAAGTCAGTGCACGCGGAGAGCACGGCTGAAGATAGGCGAATGATAGTCAAACCAGAGCCCTCCTCCACGCTGTTACTCCCCTTCGCGCAAAACATAATGGATGTTCAAATTTCTGAACAGTTCATTGCACCCCAATTCAAAATGTACGACGGAACCACCGACCCTGAGGGCCACATCAAAACCTTCACGAACGCTATGGCATTCAGAACGGGCAATGACGCCATCTGGTGCCGGGCGTTCTCGTTGTCTCTGGAAGACGAGGCCCTTGAATGGTTCAACAACCTGCCTCCCAATTCCATAGAAAATTTCACCGGACTAAAGCAGTTGTTTATCCGGCAATTTGCAGCTAATAGCACGCAAGACTTAACCGTGTTTAAATTAGTCACCTTGAAGCAAGGAAAGGAAGAAACGCTCAGAACATTCATGGACCGATACCAGAAAATCGTCCGGCGGGTAAAGGCGTTAAGTCCGGAACTCGCCCTTCATTACATCCTACCCGCCCTCAAGCCCAGACCGTTCAAAGACAGCGTCTGTCGGCGAGCCCCTAAGACTATGGAGGAGTTAAGGGAACGCGCGGCAGACGAGATCAGGGTTGAGGAGATGAAGTTGTCTTACAAGAAGGAAGGTCAGGAGCTGCGGAGCGAGAGGGCGGACGGGGGAAACCCTGTAATTCGGGAGGAAAATCGGGCGGCAGCAGGTAGAAGGAATCGCGCCGAGGGCCCCGTTTCCAACATTATACCCCCCTGAACGCCCCCCGGGAGAAGATCCTAAGGGAGGCGCTCAGCGTGGACCTGCTTCCAGAACCCCTGAAGCGACCGACACCACCCGGCGCGGATGGAAGTAAACATTGTGCCTATCACAAGAATATGGGTCACACCACTGAGGAGTGTGTGACTCTTAGGGATAAAATAGAGGAACTGATCCGGGCAGGGAGGCTCAAGAAATATGTCCGGGTCGAGCGTCCTCAACAACCGGCCGAGCGGCCCACTCAGCGATCGGTTTACCAGTCGGGAAGGCCGAGAAACCATAAGGACGAACGACCCCGCTCGGAGCGGCGACCTAGCCGAAGTCGCAGCCGAAGCCCTGAACGCCGCTTGCGAGGACACATAAATACCATCTCTGGAGGGTTTGCGGGGGGAGGATCATCATCCTCCGCTCGTAAACGCCATGTACGAGCCCTCCAGTCCGTGCACTTGGTGGATAAACCACGGCGCACTATGCCACCCATCACCTTCTCGGATGAAGACTTCCACGCGCCTGACCCCGACCAGGACGACCCGATGGTCATAACCGCCGAGATAGCACGATATGGAGTCAACAAGGTCCTGGTAGATCAAGGAAGCTCGGTGAATATCCTCTACTGGAAAACCTTCCTGCGGATGGACATCTCGGAAGATCTCATTGTTCCCTACGACGGCCAGATCGTAGGGTTTGCGGGGGAAAGGGTCGACACTCGAGGGTACGTGGAGTTGAGGACAAGGCTGGGGACCGGCCGGTCCAGCGAGGACAAGCGGATCCGGTATTTGCTGGTGGAGGCTAACACCTCGTACAACGTGTTGATCGGACGACCTTGCTTGAACGCGTTCGGGGCGATCGTGTCCACTCCCCACCTCACGATGAAGTACCCCTCCGAGAAGGGAACTATATGCACGGTCCGGGCGGACCAGAAAACAGCACGGGAATGCTACGCTGCGGGTTTGAAGTTGCATACCCGACAGGTCAAACGGCAGACTGTCGGCTCCGAGGTTGCCATGGCCGACCTCGACCCCAGGACGAATACGGAGGATCGCCTGGAACCGATGGGGGAAACCCAACCTGTCTTGATAGGAAGGGATCCCACCCAGACAACCCTCATCGCTAGGGAGCTAAACCCTAGGACGGAGAAGAAGCTGAGGGCGCTCCTGTGGAAGAACAGGGACCTATTTGCATGGACGGCGGTCGACATGCCGGGGATCCACCCCGAGGTCATGTGTCACAAACTCTCACTCTTCAAAGACGCCCGTCCGGTTTCTCAGAAGAAGAGGAGGATGGGCGAAGAGAAGCGAAGGGCCATTGAAGAGGAAGTGACAAAACTAAAGGAAGTTGGCTTTGTTCGAGAGGTCACCTATACAACGTGGTTGGCCAATGTCGTAATTGTGAAGAAAGCGAGTGGAAAATGGTGCATGTGCACCGACTATACTGATCTGAACAAAGCCTGCCCGAAGGATTCTCACCCCCTACCTAGCATAGACGCCTTGGTGGACGGCGCCTCAGGGCATCGTATGTTAAGTTTCTTGGACGCATACTCCGGGTATAACCAAATCCCCATGTACGGACCGGACGTCGAAAAGACAGCGTTCATCACAGAGAAGGCTAACTTCTGTTACGAAGTAATGCCGTTTGGCTTAAAGAACGCAGGGGCAACTTACCAACGTTTGATGGACCGGATCTTCCGAGAGCAGGTGGGCCGGTGCATGGACGTATACGTGAACGACATGGTCGTCCGTTCCTCGGAGGAAGATAGCCACATTAAGGATCTGGAGGAGGTTTTTCGCCAACTGAGGAAGTTCGGTATGCGTTTGAACCCCGCCAAGTGTACATTCGGAGTCGCCAGCGGAAAATTCCTCGGGTTCATGCTAACGTCACGGGGAATCGAGGCCAATCCGGACAAATGCGAGGCCATACTGCAAATGCACAGTCCGACCACCCTTAAAGAAATCCAAAGACTGGTCGGACGCCTCACCGCCCTATCACGATTCATACCTAAAATGGCCGAGAAAGTAAGGCCGGTCCTGCGTAAGCTGAAGAAAGGGGCCGGTCCGGTGTGGGATGACGAGTGTGAGCGAGCGTTTTAGGATGTTAAAACCATCCTGGTTAATCCGCCGGTCATGAATCGCCCGGTGCCAGGAGAAGAGCTACACGTCTTCCTTGGAGTATCGGAGACGGCCATCAGCGCCGTATTGATGCAAGAACGGCCTCACCCAAGACTAATTTATTTTGTGAGCCGTACACTCCTAGACCCCGAAACCCGGTATCAACGGGTGGAGAAGGTGGCATTGGCCTTGCTAAATGCATCTCGGCGACTCCGCCCCTACTTCCAGAGTCATTAGGTGGTCGTCAGAACCGACTTCCCCATTTCAAAAATCCTAAGAAAGTCGGACTTAGCCGGGCGGATGGTAGCATGGGCGGTGGAACTGTCAGAGTTTGGCTTGTGGTATGAGCCAAGAGGGTCGATCAGGGGCCAACACTTAGTGGACTTCGCGGCCGAGCTACCCCTTTCCAGCCAGGACGAGTGAACGTTGCACGTGGACGGAGCATCCGACAGATCGGTCAGTGGAGCAGGCATCGTCCTGGAAGGACCCAACGGATTCTTATTGGAACACTCCCTGATCTTTAAATTTAAAGTCTCCAACAATCAGGTTGAGTACGAAGCCCTGGTGGCTGGCCTCGAATTAGCAAAGGACATGGGGGCGAAGAAGGTCACTTGCCGCACGGACTCGGAGCTGGTGGTCGGCCAAATGAACGGGAACTTCCAAGTTAAAGAGGAACGACTGCTACAATACTTCCATCGTGCAACAGAGCTAGCAAGGACGTTCGACAAGGCCACCATACTGCACATCCCTCAGGAACAAAACGCCAGGGCCGATCTACTGTCCAAACTAAGTTCCGGGAAAGAGAAGGGACAATTGACTACTGTCGTGCGACACGTCTTGCTTCAGCCCTCAGTAGAGTGTTCGGCGGTATCCGACGAGGGGAAGGATTGGCGGACGGATATCAGAGAAGTGATGTCTCGCCAAGACGAAGGGCGGACAGTGCGGTCAGACGACGCAAAGAAAGTCGCTCGTTACCTTATAGTGGGGAACGACTTGTACAGGAGAGGGTTCTCCTCTCCCCTCCTTAAATGCTTAGGGGCGGAAGAGGCACACTATGTTATGGACGAACTCCACAACGGCATCTGTGGTCTCCATACGGGATGGCGGGCGCTGAAGGCCAGGCTACTAAGAGCGGGATATTACTGGCCAACCATGGAGGTGGATACTAAGACGTTCGTCCAGAAATGCGTCAGCTGCCAAGCACACGCCAACAATACCCATTTGCCCCCGCACTCGCTGCATTCAATGACGTCCCCCTGGCCGTTCGCTCAATGGGGTATGGACATTGTGGGACCATTCCCCGTTGGCCGAGCACAAAAGAAGTTCCTCCTAGTGGCGGTGGATTACTTCACCAAATGGGTAGAAGCAGAACCCTTAGCAACCATAACGGCCGCCCAGGTCCAAAAATTTTGCTGGACGTTGGTATGCCGCTTCGGCCTCCCTCACTCAATCATCACAGATAACGGCCGACAGTTTATCGACAAGAAACTCGCCGAATTCTTTAGAGGGTTGGGGATTAGGCACACCACCAGCTCAGTAGAGCACCCCTAGACGAACGGTCAAGCTGAAGCCATGAATAAGACCGTGGTCGCTGAGCTGAAGCGGCGGTTGGGAGAAAGGAAGGGGGCATGGGTTGACGAGCTACCCGAAGTCCTATGGGCCTATCGATGCACCCCTCACGGGACCACCGGAGAAACCCCCTTTAACTTAACCTATGGTACTGATGTCATATTGCCGGTCGAGCTGGGAGAACCATCGCTGAGGCTACAGATTGAAGACCTGCAAATAAACGAACAAGAGTTGAGAATCGAACTAGATTCCTTAAGTGAACGGCGAGACCGAGCGGCTTTGCGGGCCGAAGCATGCAAACGCATGGTGGAGAGGAAGTACAACTCCAAAGTTCGACCGAGGAGTTTCCAGGAAGGAGACCTAGTATGGAGGAAAGCTGGGGAAGCCCGCCGAAACCCGGCCCATGGGAAACTCGCTGCCAAATGGGAGGGGCCGTTCCGAATAGCCGAGGCGCTAGGGAATGGGGCCTACAGGCTACAACGATCAGACGGACGTCCAATCCCTAATACTTGGAATGCCACACACCTAAAATTTTATTTCAGTTGAATTTTATGCTCAAATGAACCATGTACTGTTGCTTTCAATAAATAAATGACAGGATGTCCGTCTTCCATACACGATCTCATTCCCCATAAAGACCAAGTTGGCGAAAAAGAGCGTTCCACCGAGAACGACTCTCAACTTGGTCGGGCAACGAAAGAAGAGGCGTCCGCCCCATAAAGATCAAGTTGGCGAAAAAGAGCGTTCCACCGAGAACGACTCTCAACTTGGTCGGGCTGCGAAAGAAGAGGCGTTCGCCCCATAAAGACCAAGTTGGCGAAAAAGAGCGTTCCACCGAGAACGACTCTCAACTTGGTGGGGCAACGAAAGAAGAGGCGTCCGCCCCATAAAGACCAAGTTGGCGAAAAAGAGCGTTCCACCGAGAACGACTCTCAACTTGGTCGGGCAACGGAAGAAGAGGCGTCCGCCCCATAGAGACTAAGTTGGCAGAAAAGAGCGTTCCACCGAGAACGACTCTCAACTTGGTCGGGCTGCGAAAGAAGAGGCGTCCGCCCCATAAAGACCAAGTTGGCGAAAAAGAGCGTTCCACCGAGAACGACTCTCAACTTGGTGGGGCAACGAAAGAAGAGGCGTCCGCCCCATAAAGACCAAGTTGGCGAAAAAGAGCGTTCCACCGAGAACGACTCTCAACTTGGTCGGGCAACGGAAGAAGAGGCGTCCGCCCCATAAAGACCAAGTTGGCGAAAAAGAGCGTTCCACCGAGAACGACTCTCAACTTGGTCGGGCAACGGAAGAAGAGGCGTCCGCCCCATAAAGACCAAGTTGGTGAAAAAGTGTTCCACCGAGAACGACTCAATTTGGTCGGGTTACGAACGAAGAGGCGTTCGCCATATAAAGACCGAGTTAGTGACAGAGTGTTCCACCGAGAACAACCCTCAATTTGGTCGGGCAATAACCGAAGAGTTCTTCGACAAAAGAACCTTGACCGTCCGCCTCAAAAAGGACCATCGCTGTTTTACAAGAACAACTCTCAATTTGGCCAGACCATGATTAAATATTCAATTTACTTCAATAGGAAATGTCCCCTCCGGAAGATCAAAGCGCAAAAGAAAGACAGGAAATTCATGCAAAGCAAAGCAAATGTTGTGTATTAATTGGCGAGAGCGCTAAAACGCACCAGCATTTACAAAAAGACCGCCCGGCCAACAACTCGACAAACCAAGATGTTGGGCGGGCGGTCACAAGAATACACATTGCAAAAAATTTTACGAAAGGAAATATCTATTTGCTTCTAGCAGCCCCTTCATCCCGCACCACTTCAACGGCTTCTTTAGCTTTTGAAGGCCCTCCAACAGCTGGATCTTCGCTGGCCAGAGTGTTGAGATCCACAAGGACGCCATCAAAAACGTCCTTTTCGATGTCGAAACCCAGGGCGTACGGTTCCGGAATACCGGCCAGAATGGACGCCTGCCGAAGGGCTTTGTTAAAACCCTCCTCATGCTAAAAAACAATAGTCGCCTCGAGCTCGGCGACCCTCTCATTGGCCTTAGTTAGCTCACCCTTGACCTTGGTTAGATCATCGGTCAAAGCTCGATTCGCCTTGTGGAGCTCGGCCTCAGATTTCTGATGACAAGAAATCTTGACCTACAGCTGACTGCACTCCCCCAGTAGTTGCTCATGATCACCTCGGGTGACGGCCAGACGATCGTTGGCTTCAGCGACCTCCCTCTTCGACTTTTCAAGATCGGCCTCCAGCTGTTCGATCTTTTTGTCGTACTTGTCCTGATTCAGGAGCAGCTGCTCCATCGCTGATTGGAGGAAGGACGAGTTCTTTTTCTCCGCCAGTAGCTCGGCACGCACCTCCTCTACTCCCGGACGAACGGCAGATTCCTTCAAGTACCAAGCCAGGGAGGCCGCCCGAGTCGACATCTCGAGCATGGCATTAGTCAACTCCACCTCAGAAAGGGGTTCAATCAGCGCCCGCTGAGAGGAGCTCATGTGAAACTTGGTTCGGTCACTCATGTTGAAGGCCGGACTAAATACATCGCCCGACAGGGGCATCACGGACCCCCTCTCCTTCTCTTTGCCCTTACAGGCTTTCTTCGACGCCGAACGGGACGATGAGCCTTCCCTATCCTTGCGGCCCTCAACCGTAGGACCCTTCCTTTTACGCACCAAAGGAGCTCCGGAAGTAGTGGTCGCCTCAAAAGCAAGATCCACCCGAACGCCAGCAAGATCAGGAAGAGTGTCCGGACCCGACCCCCAGCCTCCAGATGTAGTACCCCGAGCTTGTTCAACTTGGGGGGTTTGTTGCGTCTGCGTGGGGCGCACTATGGGAAGGCGTCCGCCCGATGATCCCAAAGGCAGAGGACGGGGTGCGTTCGGCGCGACCCTCGGCCGGGCGGAGGATGAGCTGGCTCCGCCCCGTTTTCGGGAAGTTAGGCAGTTGGATTGGCGGGGAGCAGGAGTCGTCATAAGTTCTGGAAAAAACAAACATTCAGAAACATCAAGACCAGTACAAAGAACGAACAAACTTAACATAAAATACCATACCGAAAGCCTTTTGTCCACAATCCTCAAGACTAAGGCATTCAACCAAGTGACGGGCGAAAATCCAGCGGGGAAGGGCATTAATGGTGCGTACGGCCTCTAAGTCGGTTGGACTCAACGCTCCCACAGGGGACGCCTTTATTCTCCGGGGCTCCCTCGTCCAGTAAAAAGGGAACAACGGTTCCCCCTCGCCATCATGGAATTCATGGCGGCCGACGGCATCGATTATTATTTTAAAATAGTGGTGCTTGAAGTTCTTAAACGAATCCGAAAATGGGCGAAAGAGGACCCTTTCCCGGACGGAGGTGAAGGACACCCAACCGCCAGTGGGGGACGGCCGGACTTCGAAATAGTGAAAGAAGACAGGAATCGTGGGAGTGACGCCCACGGCCAGGCACATGGCCAAGAATGCTTGAACGGCCGCCCAAGAGTTAGGATGCAGTTGTGCAGGAGCCACGTTAACCTCCTGGAAGACGGCCATTTGAAACTTGGTAAAGGGCACCCGGACGAAGAGATGGGTAAAGAAATTCACATACATATAAAAGAAATCGTCCGGGCTTGATCTCTTCTCGTAGAAAACTCTTTCGTTCCTCATGCTAACTCCCGCCCGGATCAATCGTGAGTCCTCTATATCCCGGACGATGTGCGTACGATTGACCCTCCACTCCAAATCCTTTCGGGTGCCATACGCGGAAGCATACAGACCGAGGACGTAGGGAGCCCATTCAGATACCACTACCCCGTGACCGTTCGGCTCGTAAGGAGAACCCTCTACCCGGACACCGCCCTGGAGCAAGAAGAGAGGCACCCCATGAAAAATCCGATCGCCCGCAGCACTCGACGCCCCCGGAGCCGGCCTCGCGAACTCAACAGCCTCATGCAGGAAACAAGAAGAAGCCGAACTGGGAGAATCGCCGCCGCTCCTTGTCGACCCCCCCCCCCCCCCCCGGACTCCGCCCGATGACTCAGAACCAGAAGACTCAGTATGGACAACGGCCATTTATTACCTGAGGAAAAAAGAATTTGAAAGCTTGAAGGAAACGGAGAGAAGTAAAAATGACACCGCTCCCATCCGCTATTTATAGACAAATGTAGGTGACCGTTGAAGGCATACGTGCCGTCCAGATCCAACGCAATCAACGCCCCAGATTTGAGGACTTTTCACCTTCCGCCAGTGTGAATGCACCACGTGTTTTCCCGCCAAAAGTCCAAACCCCTCACAGGCCCACCAGATCTAGCCCAACTACGAATTGTTAGCCCGCGCCGCGCATCACTCGAAATCCTACGCTCACTATGTGCACTAGGACTTGGGGGGCTTGTGTACCAGAGGTGACCGGCCGCCGTACGGAAGGACATCCACGTCATGGGATTCCCAGACGGACCGGCCGCTCGTATTATCGTAGGAGATTTGGTGTACCAGAGGGGACCGGCCGCCGTACGGAAGGACATCCACGTCATGGGATTCCCAGACGGACCGGCCGCCCGTATTATCGTAGGAGACTTAGGAAACTACCCTTCTAGGTCCTGATAGGAAAGGCCGGGGTACTGAACCCATACCCAAGACTCACCCGAAGCCGGCCGTCCGGGCCGCGGACCCATCAGGACCGGCCGCCCTCGAAGGTAAGACCGATGAGGACGGCCGGCTGCCGTAGTAATCACCTTGGTTCAAGGTAAGTACGGTTTAAAAGCTATTTGGGCTAAATTGGGCCGTGATTAACTTTTCACTAATCCCAAGCCCATAACAAAAACTATAAATACAGATCCAAGGTGAGTGGTAGATAGGTTGCATTTACTGCACATTCATTACTGTGTGAGAAAAACGCCTTAGTTCTCAACTGACTTTGGCATCGGAGAATCTTTTGCAGGTCTCCCACCGGTGAACTGAGAAGTTAACACAGGAAGTCCGACGTACGGAAGAGTAGAAGCGAGTGACGTAGAGACGTGGGATCCGCACAGCCCCTCACATCCGAAACAGTAAGAATCAAGAAATTTGAGGATATAAAGTAAATAGGTGTTTTATTTTAATGAGACCGACTTATTTTAATAATAGAGATTTAGTAATATAAACAAAAGTTTATATCAAGTCTCATTATCTAAAACATAAATTATTTCTCTAAAAACTTTTCTCTTGAGTTCTCTACCTTATCTCTAAGAGTTCTAACTCCTCGATCATTTGATTTACGATCAGGAAGTCCCTATGAGATTACAACGGAATAATCTTTAATTATAACTCATCAATTCTTGGTTTAGAACAAGTAAGTTTCTACCATCTTTTTCTTTAATTTTCTGACTATGATCATGTTAGGAAAACCTCTTTGAATGTTTCCTTGGTATTCTTTTTCTAGTTCTTTGTCAATTTGTGATTCTAAGGACTCACTCCGGTCACAATTTGGTGATTTGTAGGTGCTTCTAGAGTTCTTTGAGTCGAAAGTAAGGGTTTCGACTTTCTTAGAGTTTAGTGGCTTCAATGCAAGGTAAATGAAGCTAATGTTTGTTTTTAAATTGAATTATAAGGTATGAAATTGGAATTGTGAGTATGTATGTTGTTATCTATATGGTTGATTATGAAAGACATGCTTGTTTTGGTGTTAATTGTAATTGATGTGAAAATAATGAACTGAATGATGTTTGATTCTTTGTATAATGTTGTGTGAAATTGGGGGATGATCTTGTGAAGCTAATTGGTATGATGATAATGGTGTGATTATTGGTTAAATGTTAAGATAAAAGAGCATAAGTAAAATTGGAAGTCCATTCATAGTGTAAAGTTGAGATATGAGAGATGAATTGTTGAAATATTGGTCTAAGATAAAGATTTAAGTTTTAGAACATTTAATTGGATCTTTATGTTTGGTTTAGAATGAGAATGAATTAATAAATGGTCTAGAGTGGAATGATGGTCATTATGGAAGGGTTACCAAGTTGTTTAGAGGTTATCTTAGGGGTTTCAATAGGTGGAATTATGAGAAAATGGTTGGAGGAGGAAAACAAAAGTTTGGGGTGTATAATGCAGCAGAGGATTTGTGAGGGTGTGTTTGCATGATTTTTTGTACAAACAAGGGGTTTTGGGTAGTAATTTTATAAAGAAGTATATTTGGGTTGAATTAGAGAGTTTAAAGTGAGTTGTTAAGACTATTCAAACTGGTTTGGACCCCTAACCTTCAAAGTTTTGGAGTAGAAGTAATATAATTAAGTTTGGATGATTTAGAGAGGTAGATTTGGTTTGGAGTTATCAAATTGAGTTAGAGATGTATTTTCTAAAGTTTCTCAATGTCAAGAAAATCCTAAGGATCAAATAAAGTTGTGGGGAAAGTATCCAAAGTGTGGGAAAAGTGTCCAAAGTCATACTAATCGATTAGGCAATAGTTTCTGTTTTAATCGATTATGACACTAATTTAATCAATTAAAATGCCAGTTATGTCTGTCTTGCTTCTTCTGACTTATTTTAACAGATTAGATTAAAATTATAATCGATTAGGCCAAAATGTTTGTTTTAATAGATTATGTTAGTGACATAATTGATTAAAACAAACAATTTTACCCTGTTTTGCTTTATGTGAATTCTGACTTCCTTAACAGATTATTTTATCAATCTAATCGATTAATACCACCAGTAATGTGCATTTTTATTCAATCTAAATGAAATTCACTTGTACACATATGATGTATGTATTTCATTGTTCTCTTATGATCCTAAGCAATCTTATTATCAATTTTCATTGTGCAATAGAGAATCAATTTTATCATCAACTACTTTGTGATACTTGATATGATTGTTTATGGTTCTGTAATGAATGCTTTGAGGTTTCATGTGATAATATGCAATGTTTGTGTGAAGTATATGTATATATATGATTATGAGATGGATATGATGATGATGAATATGTGGTTCATTATGTGAATGGTTGATGGATGTAATTCCATAACTTGTCGAGAGGTAACATGGTGGTGTCCTGTAGTGTGTTAGTATGAATGACAGAGTTAATATGAGCCTTTATCTTGACGCTCTTAATAACCTTAATCTCAAGTAGAAATGGATCGTTATGTCGTGGAGAGTAGCAGAAGGTTCTTGTCTATAGGCTTTGATCATGGCCATAGGCAACTGAAATGGAGTAACCTTATGTGGTAGCTTGGATTGACCCAGTTGCATTACCATTACAAGCGCATGAGCCATCGTAACTCGACATTCATACTATATCCGAATGGTCAATTTTAAGTTTGTGACATGTTTAGAATGGATGTTTATTTTGTATGTGTAATATATTTGAATGATGGAATTTTATTTGATTAAGATAAAATGTTTTACCACTAGCTTATCCTTGCTTTTGTTCTTGTCTATCTATGTGTTTTTTTCTCTTTTGCGATGATCACCTAAATGGTGTGTGCTTAAGGAGAGTCTTTTGCGTTGTACCAACGAGAGATGAGGGTGAAGTGGATGGATTATTGGATGGTTCTACAAAGGTAGATCTATTGTCTTTTGTAGGTTAATTTTCATCTAGTGGTTCTATTATCATATATGTAATGTTTTATTTTACTAGTTTTATACTATTAAAATGAGATGTTACACATTTTCCTAAAATCATATTATAAAGAGTAAGTAAAATGTCCTTATAAGTTTTTTTTTTAACTTTTCTCTTTAATATAATAAATTGTTTAAAAGTATAATAATCACTAAAAACTCGTTGTAGTATGTCCAAAGGAAATTAGTGTCCTTAGGTGTTTCGGGTATAGGGTCGAGGATCCCACAAAACACTCCTTCACACTTTACTCCAAAATCTCTTAGGTATATCTGTCAAAGTCCTTCCTCGTTTGCATTCCAAATTGCCTTGGTGTACTCGTCAAAGGTAGTCTGACGCTCAAGTCACTAACTAGTCTGTTTAGGGGTCATAGGAAAACCTTAAATTCGTAATAAATGCAATCACTTACCTTCTTACCTTTGACTTCTATTTATAGCTTTCAAGATGAGCTTGTGATTAGTGAAACCCTAATCACAACCCAATTGCGGCCCATTACCTACTAAGTAACTCTTATTAATAATCTTGATTAGAAACAATGTTTAGGGGTCCTTACTGTTAGGGATCGTCTGTACGGAATCCCCTCTTCATGGTCATACGGTCGATTAACAAACATAGTTCCCTTATCATAGTTAGACGACACATTGTGGTGTTGATCACAACCTACTTGGACCGTCACCCTTTTCGATGGTCTTACTCGGTCGGGTCCTCTATGTGGTCGTATGACTATAGTACATTAGGTTTTGTTTATGACATAAATGTCCAATGGATGTTGGAAGTCACAATATACAAGAGCTAATATCATGGTTATGTATTCGTAGTTATTTATTAATGTTTTAGTATTTAACATAACGAGAGACACAATACATTGGATAGTTACCATACTAGTTAACTTAAGACAATAAAGTGGATTTTTCCTAAAATAATTACAAATCATTGATTATAAGTGTGCTTATTGCATATAAAATTGGATGTAAAATACAATAATTAATCACGCTATAAATTTTCAATTACAACACTACAAAAAAATATTATTAATAGTCAAAATTTGAAAAAAATATAAAAAATATGTTAGTAATGACTTTTTTCAATAAATTGAAATAAGTATGTAAAAATTCACTTAGTAATATTTATTTATGAAAATTCATATTTATCGGCAATGAAGAAAACATTTGTCGATAATCGAAGAAAAATTTATCAATAATTATCGAAGAAATAACCTATCGGTGAACACAAATCTTCTAAAGGTTGGCCAATTCGACAGCTCGATCAGTCGACAGCTTGGCTAGTCAAAAGTTCAACTAGTCGATAGCTTGACTAGTCTTTTGCTCGGACAACTCGACCACCATTGTCTCAAACTGTCTAGTCCTCCCAAGAACATTCATCATATAATTATCATTAGAAAATACGCAACGAAATATTCATGGGCAGACAATGACGAAAAGGGGGTGAATTTATTTTCTCGATAAAAACAATATCTTTCTATAAAATCTTCCCTTTTAAAAAGTAACTTAACAACACAAATAATTATTTCAGATAATTACAAGTAAATAAAAGAGTGTAGGAAAAGAGAAGCTTGCACAACTGATTTTATTTTGGTTCAAATCAAAAGATCTTATGTCTACTTGTTAATGTCTCTAAAAGAGTGATTAACCAATAACTAGTAATGAACCAAAACTTACAACAATAGCCTAAAGTAAAGGTTTAGAGTTCACCTCTTAACACACAAGAGATGAATAACACATTCTTTTGACACACAAAAGGATGAATAACTTGACCTTGCAACAAGAAATATGCTCTCACATAGACACACTAACGGAAGCACTTCCTTTAACTAGCACAAGGTTCACAAGCTCACACTTAAAGCATAAAGAGTTCTAAGTAAAAGCACTTGAGTTCTTAGACAAATTTTATAAAAATGAAAGTGCTCAAAAGTAAGGTATTTATAGGCTCAGTTCAAAATTAGGACAAAAGATAAAAAGTTTTTTCGCAACTGTTGTAGATAATCGATTATCCCAAGTGATAATCAATTGTTTACAAACCATTTCAAAAGTTATTTTTCCTTCTATAATCAATTATTCGAAGTGATAATTGATAATCTACGAGCTTTTTCAAAAGTTATTTTTGTGGAAAATTGATTATCTCAAGTGATAATCGATTATTCAAAAGAACCTTGCCAATTTTGAGTTTGACTAGGGTAATCGATTATCCCAAGTGATAATTGATTATTCCAGTACGTTTCTGAAGTATACCTTTTCTTTGACCTGTTTGTGTATCTTTTTATTCTAAGTTTATTACAATACTACTAATTATGTATTACAAAAGCTTTAACTTCATTGTATTGAGAAATAAATTCTTCTTGTCTTGAAACACTTCACAATCAAAATTCTTTTAGCTTCAATTCAACCTTGTTGCTAATAGTTATAAGTTCTAGAATCATGAGCAAACCTAGGATTCCCTTGCCCAACAAAAGAACCCAAAAGTTGGCTTCCTAGCATGTTTAAACCTTTGCAACACCTCAACAACAAAATCATGTGACAATTGGACCCCACATTAATCAAGAATAGCCTCAATGAAAATGGGAAAACGATAAGGTGAAAAAAGAGCTTAGACGTGGAATTAATATCTTTTTCTGAAAAGTAAGCAATGAAGAAGGTTGTGGCAAAAGAAGTGAAATTTGACAATGAGAATGATGGAAAATGAAATTAGGAGAAACATAAAGCAAACGAGACAAGGGCAGAGAGCTACTACAAGGTAAGCACACTTTCTCTCATCCTTTTTACGATGATCATCTCTGATGGAAAGAGCGAATCTCGGTGGTAGAGAAGACACAACATGGGTCATGTTGATGTGGAAGTGGAAAATGTGTGTGGTGTCTCAACTAGGGATTACAACGGTCAGGTCAGACATAGATAATGCTTACATAGCTACCCGACTTACAACAAAAAAATCCACTTGTTATATCTGCTTTATTACTAGTCAAATACCCGTTTAAAACTTGCGGGTATCCGTGGATACCCGTAAATATTTGAAAAAGGATGTTTTATAAATTTTTAAAATAAAATCACAAAAAGAATTTAAAATATAATATATATTAAAATTTAATTTTAATTAAATTTAACCGAATAAAATATAAATTACTTTTTTTATTTTAATTAAATTTACCGTAATAAAATGTAAATTAAATTTTAATTTTAATTCTGTGGGAGTAATGGATACTTGTAGGTATAGGTAGTATGATATTCATACCTCATCCGTTTATACGGCTATTAAAATACTCATTACCTATTACTTGAAGGTATTTATTATCCGTGGGTACCAATTATCTGTCGTAAATTTTATTTGTGGATTCCTACAAGCACGAGTATTTTGTATCCCTAATCTTGGCCAACGAGGAAGCTCGACCAACAAGGTAGCTTGGTAGTCCTATGGTTTGGATGTGAAGAGGAGATGAAGATGAAAAGGCTTGACCTATCATGTATCTAGAGACCCTATGTTTTAGTGGTGGTGGGTTGAGTGACATGGAAGAAGATGAAGAAAGTGTTTTATGTTTAGACACTGAATGTGAGATTTGGACAAAAAATTTGCTGCATCTTTTACCCATGAATTATTCTTATCAGTAATAAATTCACCAGTAAAATCCATCGATAATTAAAATTTCAAAATATGTTAGTAATATTCATAAGTAATTTCTATTTACCGACGTATTTATTTTTATTGGTAAAATTTCAATAGCAATTTCAAGAATTTTTGTAGTACAAGTAAGTTCACAATTTTATTTTTGAAATAAAATTCATTTTTTTTCAAATAAATTAACTTTAGTTTCATAATTTTAGATATATTTAGACATTCCCCATCACATTCTTTTCAAAATAATTGAAGAAATATATCAATAATGAAAATACTTTTCCAGCACATAACATATATAAATAAAAAGCATTTTATATAGCATTGAAACAAAAATAATACATGTTACTAATAAAAAAATGGGTCAATTATGTTTTATTATAAAGAGTCATACATTAAACAAGTTTGATGACATTTTAATAAATAAAAGTAACTTTTTTTTCTCAAATCCTTTATAGTGAAACATAAAATGTTTCATTTACATTTGGAAGCTTGGAGTATGACGTTAATTGACCTTTCATTGTATGACCTCATAAGGGCTTCGACATAAATAAGAACAACCTTTTTTTATATGTCCATTTATGGTCAGACGTAAAAAGTCTCATTTAGATTGGGAGCTTAGGAATCCAAAGTAAATTAGTCTTTTTATTTATGACCACAAGTGGTTCAACGTAAATGAGTTTTTAAAATATTGTATGCAACTTTTCTTCATAGTGATTATTGTTCCAATTACATTAAAGTTTTTGTGGGTCAATGTACATATGTGTTTTATATCTTTGTGATTGTTTTTGAAATCTTAATAACAAACATGTGATTCTATCATTTGTGTTTTATATATGGAAAACAAACTTATTGTAATTGATATTTTTTTTGGATTTTAAATATACTTTTAAGCTAACATAAATTATTTAAAAAAACACAAAATTTTACGTTGAATATTATAAATTCAACGTAAATTTACTTTAAATATTATAAGATTTGACATAAATTTTCTGCATAAATGTCAAATTATTAACAAACATAAAAATTTAAAAATACTATATGTAAAAAACCTCTCTTTTTTTTATGACAGTGATACTAATACCTAAAAGCTTATAATAAGAACAAAACAACTTTATCTTCTCTTGAATGCAAAAGCTAACTCCTAACCTGTTTATCCTCATTAAAAAACTAATGAATAAAATCTGATGACGAGGATTGCCAAGAAAAATTATGTTTGGGACAATTAATAATGTAGATATTTTGTTTAGAACATGTTTCCATAATTCATATGCTAAAGTCACTTCTAGGATTATTCCATGTTTTTTGGATCGTAAACAAAGGAATAAGTTAACTGGTTGTTCCTTTCCATAAGTGGATATATATATATATATATATATACTGTTTTTCAGTTGGTACATTTTAGCAATGTGTATCGGGTTTTAGTAGACAAAAATATCTGTATATATCATGGATTCTAAGTTTTAAGGTTAAAGGTATTTTTGTCTACTAAAATCTGGTACACATTGCTAAAATGTACCAACTGAAAAACAGGCGTACGCACGTTAGTAAACTCATATATATATATATATATATATATATATATATATATATATATATATATATATATATATATATATATATATATATATATATATATATATATTTAACTTTGACCTACATCAATCAAACATTTAATTTCATTATGAAAATCATTCTAATTTTTATTGTTTTATTAAAATAACTTACACGTTATATATATATACAGCTCTTGATTTTTAGTGTCTAAATTTTTAGCTTCAAAGTTTAAATTTTCGTGCATAATTATTTTTAACAAAAAGATATATCCAAGACATCTTTTGAAATTGAAATTCAATTTCATTTTCCTTCTTTTTTATTTATTTATTAAGATAGTGAAATATAAGTATTAGTTAACTCTATAAAATTAAGTAAGAAGAAATTTACTATCATTTATAATTATAATTTGATCATATTTATAGTAGTCAATATAATTAAGATCTTCAATACATTTTCTCATAAAAAAAATTGAACATGAGAATAAAAATGAACTCCATAAACATAACAAATCTTAGGATAAATTTTTAATGTTTTTTATATCATATCAAGAGAGAAAAAACTAAAATAATTTATTAAATCAAGATATGTACCATTCATAAAAAAAGAAAAGTTTATATATAAGATCAAATATACTACGAAGCTTAATAGAAAACGAAACAAAAATAACCGATTATATAATATCTATACTATCTAAATATATTCAATTTTAATATCAATATAATGAAATTTATCACACACATATATTAATTTTGTGATATTTTTAATCGATGTGATTTCGTACATTTTTACATTTTAAACTATTTTTACATTTTAAACGACTTTTAAATTTTAAAAGATTTTCCAAGTAACATTTTCAAAACAAGTATAAAAGAAATTAGATTATTATTTGTATGGTATATAATATCTACCTAACGGTTAGCATCCATGACAGTTCGGTCCATCCACTCAAAGTCGTTCAGTTCTACCGCTACATCAACAATGTTGAGCTATAATTGGGTCAGCGTTTAAGTTATTATTGGGTCAATAGTCCAGTAGACGATAAAATATGTAAGATATCTAATTAGAGATATTGATATGTCGTTTATGAGTAACTAACCGAATCTCCAGGTAAGTTTTGTTTTTATTTGGTCTATGAAGCACTTATAAATATAATCACAGGGTCAAATGCCAGGTACGTTCAATACACTCTACAAGACTCAAACATTCAACTGTGATAAATAGTTCATTAAACCGCTCCTAACTTGAGCGTTACAGTGTCTTTTGCAGGTACCTTCCCCCGATCAAGAATACAACACAGCAGTCCAAACTGAAAGCGAGCGGTTCAAAAGCAAGGAGGACATGTCAGAAAGGTTAGTCTCTCAGTCCTGAACTAATCCCTACCGAAACATTATCCATGAAAAAAATATATCTCTAAGATGTGATATCTTACACTTTTGCATTTTAAAGTTAGTTTCTAACTAACATTTTCACAAATTCAACAATTATAAAAGAAATAAGATAATAATTATATAAAAAAAGCGCCTTTGATAAATAAATTATAGTGAGAATTATAAGATGAAGCAATGTAGCTAAATAAACTTCTTTCAATTTCTTTGGTCAAAATTAATATAATCAAACTTCGATAATACTTTAAAAGTAACAAAATATATATATTGATTAAATATGTTTACTCTCTAAATTTAGATGCGAAATTAAAATTTGTCCAAACTATGATACATTTTAGTTTTAAATTAAAAAAAAAAAGAATGTAGTCCTTTTTATCTCAAGAATATTCTAGACTAACATTTACATTATAATACGTCAAATATGGTAAATAATTCAAACTTACCTTGAAATATAGTATAACAGGTCAAAAAAGTTTCATAAGGTTGAATTAAAAAATTATATTTATTTATTTTTAAAATTTAAGAACCAAATTGTATCAAAATTTTACATATAAATAAATTTTAATTTTGTATCTAAAAAATAAAAATATATTTAATAAAAAAATATTAGTCTCAATAGTAAAACATTAATATAGTACGCAAGATAAAAGAAACTTATATTACACCATGTGAATATATCTAGAATTAAAAAACTTTGTAATATTTAAAACAAAAGTAAAAAAAATAAATATCATAGAAAAGTTCAAAGGAGAATGGATTTTTTCTTCTTCTCAAACAAGATGTCTAATAATTTGAACATACAGGATCACAGTTGACGAAAAAATCTCACAAGAAAAAAACTAAAAGAATGAATAAATTACTAAATATTTCTAGAAGTCATTTAGATACATTATGGGAGGAAGATTAACAACATTGATCAGTGGAGTTTTAGAAGTTATTTTCGAGATTCCAAAAAAATAAAAAAAAAAGTAAAAAATTTTAAACAATGGGTGATAAAAAAGAGAGTTAAAAGAAATAAAATTTAAAGATTTGGAAATCATACTATTAAACATCTGTCCTCTCTTCGTGCTTCAGAAGGACGAACAACATTTGTAATTAAAATATAAATAAAATTCACAAAAATAGAAAAAATTGAATTAAATTTTAAAAATCCTAATTTGTTCCTCTTGATGCTCACTCCCCAAAGCGGTGACATGACATGAATACCAATACGAAAAATTACATAATGAATGAGAAAAGCAATAAAAAGAACTTTATGTATAAATAGTAACGATTGAAAAATAAACTAAAGGAATTAAAGAAAAAGAAAATGCAAGGATGCATTGAAGAGGACAAAGTGGGTAAGAACATGGGCACAATAATGAGAGTAGCGGAGGAGAAGAAAAGGTTATTGAAATGCATTATTAATGAAGGTAGATTGAAAATAGTGGAACAAAATTCACCCGAACTTTAATGATTTGCCATGAGCAATTAAACAAGGTTGGAATAAAGGGAGTAAAAGGGATTAGCAAGGAAGGAAACAGAATTGAAGGAGTAAACTAATGATGATAAAAAAGTGAGACAAGGGTGGGATTGGTGTGAGGAAAAGAAGGAAAGTGAGTAACAAAGAAAAGTAAGGTATATGAGGTCCTAAGGTTTAGGACTTTTTGGCCCTTTTGGGGCTAGGCAATAGTAATATCTATATATATATAGTAATGGTGAATGATGTAGATCCATATAGATAGGAAGAGAGCTAAGAGCTAAGTCATTTAATTAATCACAATCAATCAATCATAAGAAGTGTAATAAGGTAGGTTTGCACGTTTGGGTGTTTGAATGAAGAAGGCCTTTGGTTTTGTTGGGTGGGTTTGGTTGGTGGGTGATGGGAGATACAGTGACAAAGTGGTAGAAGACTCAAAATAGACTACTACATCACATAAAGAGAGAAAGGTTACATAATTCTAACACCATTATCCCTACATGTCCTTTTTCTTTTCTTCTCCTTCCACTTTCCACTTTCCACTTTCCACCACCCTTTTCCCCTTCCTCAAATTATCATAACATTATGCTTTTTCTCTAATTCATGTAAAATGTTTTCGCCTGTCATCACTTTATGGCTTTTATTTTTGTTTTTAAGTGTTCAAAAATTATTTAAGATCATTTTTTTTTCTATAATGATTATTTTATTCTTTTATGTGAATTTAGAAACACCATCCAATGATTTTGTTAAAAAAAAGTTCATGAGATTGAATGAAGACAAAGTAGATGACATTCAGTGGTGAAGAAGCCATCTTTGTTCCACGTATTGTCAATTTATTATATTAGAATTGTATTAACAATCGTGGCAAATTACTCAAAACTAATTACGCAATAATTATGGAGCCGATTAAACCCAGAAAACTATGGGAATTAATATATTCCTTCTTTATTAAATGAAATAACATTACAACAGATCAGACATTGGATTAAGTAAAGTCAAAGACCTATTTAATTATTGGTCATGTTGGATTTTTAGAAAAGAACATTATTTTAAAAAGACCTTTTCCTACGAGAAAATATCGTGCTTATCAAAATTCATTAGGGGTGGTCGGTGAACTATTGTTGATAAGATTAGTGAAAAAGTTGAGATTATTATTATAATTTTATTTAGCTTGTTCTGTTTAACGGGTGACATTAGGTTCATAGTTTCCAAACAAGTAACTTTAATTAAGATAATAATAATAATAATGATGATGGTATGATTATGGTGATAATTTACTAGACACAGGACGTCTAATCTTGTTTTTTAGTTGGGCCAACTATATCATTAATAGCTGTCGGTAATATGTAATTGCAGTCTGCATAACCTTGTTTACGAACAAACAACTCAAGATTTGGATTTTCATTAACTTAGACATGTTAATATTAATTTTAGATATTAACAAAACTAGCGTGTGAAAGGACAAGTTTTACATATATTAATTTTTATGAATCTGATTAATTAAGTGTGCGGGTTCCATGTTAATGAATTTTACTTGATGAGAATCATGTTCATTAGAGAAGTATATATTACTTTCTCGCAAGCAATTATTTAAAGTTGGTTAATATTTGTGAAAAATTTGTGACTTGTGAGTATTTTGTTACATAACATCTGTGTTATTCTTAATAAAGAACATTACGTTTTCCCCATGCTAAATATTTAGAGAATTTTGATTGAATTGATAATGAAAATCATGAACAATCAATTACTCTTTTCCTTTAAGTTGGTTATGTGCATACTAATTTCATTACACTTTTTCTACTCAATATAGGTAATTGTAGTAATTAATATTATACATGGATAATGGATGAGAATTGAAATATTAAATTTCACATTAAATAGAAATTATTATACATATGGATCAATTATTTATTCCTAATGGTCGGTCAACTATATAATTAATCGAACGGGTCATTGCAATGATCATGACTGAACGACTTCTAATCTAACCTTATTCAATTAATAAGGTAAAAACATACTTAAGCAATATTCGGCCTGATTAGGCATACATTAAGCCAAGACCCATTTAGAAATATATAAATATAGAATTAAGGTAAAAAGATAGGTGATTGCATTTATTAAGCATTTAAGACTTGACTATTATAACTGGTAACTTAATACTAACTTAACATGTATCCACCGCTCAGACTTGGACTGTATAAAAAGAAAAATTACAGATAAAAGAAAATCAAAAGGACTGAAAAAAGATAAAAAAATAAATTGAAATTATGAAAATATACGTTTCGACCTTATATACTTAAAGAGAAATAAAAAGTTAATGTTGTGTTAATGTCTATGTGATTTAGTTTAAGTGGATGTTGTGTATTGTGAATTAATCTTGGCTGGAAAGATTTGAATATAATAATAATAATAATAATAATATTTAATGAGAAAGAAAAACAAGTAAAAATTAATTTGGAAAGGAGAAGAGGTATTTGGAGGTTTGGTCCAGTCTTGGTGAAGAAATGAAGCCACTAATGATATGGTAGACGTTTTAACCCTACATGCCATGTGCCATATTTTTCCCGTGGGTTTTGAATCCCTCACCATAAGTGAATGTCATTAATTAGGCCTCAGAGTGGGGCTTCAAAATTTCCATCTCTCCTGGCCCAAAGACACACACCCTTGATTTGTATGACATTTTTAAAAGTAGAATGCACTGTGTCTAATTAAAACTATACAACAAAAAGAGAAATTAAGGAACACAGCCAAAATACCAACACTATGTCTTCTAATCTTCACAAAACACCAAAATTCAACAGCTCATTCACCCCCGCATGGCCTAAGACAGATAATATTCTTATTTTAAGGAAACTTAAATAAACTTCCCTATATATAAGTAACTCAAGATAGACTGGGATATCATCATTCTTTTATCTTTTTTTTATTCCTTCTTTCTTAAATAAGTTCCTAAGATAATCCAACTTTTAAACTTCCTTCCACCTGTCTCACATTTTGTCATCTAGGTCACTCATGCAATCACCATACCCTAATCTCTGTCTATAAAATCCGCACAGTATGAAACTCTGTCTAGTTTCAACACTAAACATAAAAGTATTTGTAAATTACCTTATAACTAAACAAATATGTCTTCTAGTGTTCTATATTTGTTTTTTTTAATTATCTTTAATTTTTTTATGTATTACAGTAATTATTTCATCTTAAAAGTAATATTAGAAAAAAATATGATAGTAGCTAGGATTATCAACACCTCTAACTTTATTATCCAAACATAGCTACATTTCAATTGGGTATATGATCACAAGCCTTTCAATTTTAGAAAGATTTCAATCGTATATCCAATCTAATTTATATTAAAAGAAAATAAGAAAATTCTCAGATCAAGTAGTTTCCATTGAGATTATGTGGTTGAATATAAAAAAAAAAGTTGACCAAGTATTTAACAACAACACTATTAACATATATATAATTTAGTGAGGCAAAACCCAGGAATTTGCAAGGAGACCACTGATACCATGAATGAGGTTTGGCTGCTGAAATGTGACAACATTTGTGCAGATAATTGTACAATTTGTTGGTTTCATGTGATGTTAAGAACTCAATCTCTATATATCGCAATCAGTTTTGACCAATCATTGGTCCCGAAACATCTTTGTTGATCTTCAACTTTGTAGCTTGGAAGAAGATGAGTATGAAGCAAACATAAATTAGTTTTTTATATTTTCTTATTTTCTTTGGGACGGTGGATAATGTTGAAGCTTAGGGATAAGAGGTCCCTTTCAAATTGGCCCACATCCGAAGAAATTCTCAGCAGAGACACATGCTTACAAATGCTCCAAATGGGATTACAAGTTTCACGTGACTCTAACACCTCGTCAATTCTTTGTTTCCCATTTTCTGTGGCAAAAGTGAAACAAAGTCGCACACAACCAGAAACTATTTGTTGCTCTCTGCAAATGCTCAGTTTTTGACTCAGTAGGTCACTGCTTTCTTCAAATACATTCCTCTCTTTCCTCATTAATGTTCATCTTATCACTTCCAGGCCCATGCTATAGTGATATCATTCTTCACTAGTTAACAGAAAAATCTCTTAAGAAATAAAGTTATGTATAATGTTAATGATTTAGATTTTAGGGTTTGTAAATGCTGCATAATATGTTTCTATTTTCAATAACAAAATATATAGTTGTTTGTTGTTTTTATTGTTTCTTTTTCACATGCTAAGTCATCAACCCAACAATATTCTTTACATTTCAAATAAAAGTGTTGTTTCTGTAGTATTATATATATTTTTTGTGTTTTTTCTTACCATATATAACTGTTTGATAAAAGGAAAGAAATGAGTGGGAAATGTTTATTTAACAAGTGTGTTTAACTTATTTGGTCACTTATTTAATTAACAGAACAAAAATAGTGTAATAAAACTGTATGAAGTGTATGATATGTGCAGAGATAGATGATGGGAAGAGCCATGTGCTAGCCCTGATTATTAGAATATACAGAGTAAGTGTAACCTAATAAAGCAGCACTACTCATAAAGATATATTGTACATCTGACAAATCCCGTACTCTTGTTTCCTAGTGATCTATGTTCCGACAAAGTGTGTAGCATCTCCTAAATAAACTCAAAGTAACAATCAAGGATATTATTTCATGCTTTTAGGTGGTAAATAAAATCATGTCACACCACACACACTCAAAATGATACCCAATCTTAGAAAAATAATTTAGTTTGTACCAATTTTTTTATTTTAATGTCATGTGATAGAAGAAATATTTCTTGCTTTTTGATTAAAAACTAATTTATAATGTATCAATAAAATTCTTAATGATCTAATACTGTATGTTCTATCATAACAATAACCATATTTGGTTCATTTAATATGTTAAATGACCGTGTATTAATGTAAAAAAAATATTATTTGGTTCATTTATAATTCAATAATATATATGACCTTCTATATAAAGTATTTTACAAGGTTTTGTCTGTCAATTTTGTTTCTGAAGCGTTTTCATGTATCATCATGGATGATGATAAATTCTGGATACCCAGTCAGTGAGGATAATTTATTTATAAAATAAAAAATCAATGATAATTATTATCCTACTGTAAAATAAAAAAACATTAAATGTTAAAATCAAATACAGTGAAATGAATAGGAAATGGAATGTCCAATTATTGAAGTGTAACAATACATAATAAACAGAAAAGAGAACGAACTGAAATTAGTCAATTTTGAAGAAATATTTTTTAACAGCTAATATTATTATAAAATATGAGTGTCATTCAAATAAATTTATGTTATTCTAAAAATTAAGAATTATATTTGCATCCCTCAAATCTAAACTGTTCTTACATAAATAGTATGTCATTGTAACACATAACGCTAGTAATTTTATAAGGATCCGTACAAATTTATTAGGGGAGTTGATGGATCAGATTTTTTAAATTTTAATCCAAAACTAATAATGATTTAAGAGTTAAACGCTCTTGTTCTAAAAAAGAAAAATTACACGTTTAGATCAGTTTAGATGATATCATCAGTTAAAACTATTACTTCATCCAACGATGAAATTCTTTCTCAACGTTTGATATCTTTAAAAGAAAAGCTTAATTGTTATAAGTTACCTCAACAGTAGAAAATGAAAAACACATTTTTGTTTTGAGCAAACATTAAATGCTTGACGTTCAAAAATAACAAAAGTGATAAGAGATAAAACATATTTAGTGCATGCATAACCTACTTTAAATGCATCCACATACTTTATTCAAAATATCATAAGTGGACGTTAGAGACAAAAGAGATATTCACGGACTGTTCTTCACTTGAGAAGCAGTGTCTAAAAGAAAGTACAACCTACTTCAAGCAAAGTACTAAAAAAGCAAGAGTATGCTCTAACAAGTTGACTTTAACCAACGGTTGCTGTACATGAAGAAAGATAAGACACAAGAATCAAGACTAAGAGCTTAGTTTAACGATTATTTCTCCAAAGAGCCTTTAAATAGAAGAACACTCAAAGCAAGAATCAAGAGGATAGCATACATTGAAAATATTCATCATGAGAAAAGTGTTAAAAAGAGAAGTACAAAAAAGCTCAAGAAAAAAAAAGAATATCTAAGAAGAAAAAGAAGTCAAGAAATACTCTCGAGTTTCTATGTAAATTTGCTTACTGTTGTAAGAAAGAGAAAAAGAGAGAAAAGACAGAAACACCTGCAAGTGTTTAGATTGTATTGTATTGCACACATATCCTCTCTGCAAGAGTAATAATCTAAACGACTTGTAAGCAATCGTTAATTGCAATTTTGAAGAGAATCAAAACACTTGTTGAACTCAGTCGAGTTAAGAAAATCTAAACAATATTGTCTGGTATCAGGAGTGGTGCGAATCCTCAACTGATCTAGGATAAGGAAAGGTTATTCGTTGATCAGGGATACCAAGAGTGATGGGAATACTTATCCAGTCTAGGGTAACAAGAGGTCATTTGCTAACTGAGGATACCAGGAGTGATGTGAATACTCATCCAGTCTAGGGTAATGGAAAGTTATTCGTTGACTAAGAATACCTAGAGTGGTCAGAATACTCAGTTGTAATCTTGTTGAATATTATAGTGGAACCCTATCTGAATAGAGGAGACTGAACGTAGCTCAATTGCAGTGAACCAGTATAAAAATATCTGTGCAATTATTGTTTACTTCTGTCTAAACGCTTCTCTTACTAAAACTTGCAGTTGCATTTTATTTCTACATACAAGTAACTTCCGCACTAAACGGTTCTCATTTAACTAAGGAAGTTTTTATAAACACTACAATGTATATTCTGAATAACACATAAAAAGGAAACTATCTTTCACAATCGAGTGTTTAAATACTTATTTGGCAAATATAATACTTGACGAAAGTATTATATCAGAAGGGTTGCGAAAAGATTTTTCCATTAACACTATTCAACCCCTCTTTCAGTGTTTTTTCGGTATTTCAAAAGAGAGTTTTATTATCTCATACTTATTCCAAAGAAAAAATTCTTACATCCTCATATTCATACACAACGGGTATAATATTTTTATCATATCTTTATCCTTACCGAATAATAGGTATACCCATATCCATAATCGTACTCACTAATTAATTAATTAAATTTTATAAAAACTTATAATTGTATACATTTCAAGTTATAATATCAAATAAACTTTAGTGAGAACCAAAATATTTATTAAGTTTGCAAATGTTAATGTAACGAAGTTGATAAATTAAGGAATTATAAAAAAAAAGTATTCAAGTTTAAAAATATTTATTTTATATACTAATAAAAGTTATAATACATCACTTGAACAAAATCGTACAAAGAACAAATATTAATAGTAATTGAAATTTAACATTGATATTTCATCTTTTAAAGTTAGATGGTGATACAATGACATTAAATTATTATATTGTAGTAAATAAAATACTTTTATACAATTGTGGTGATAAAATTTCACTTATGATAATAAGTTAAAAAGTAAAAAATAATTATATAAAAATCATCAAAACAATATTCTATATCATAAAAATAAACAGCAAATAAAAATATTAAAAAAATTAAAATGGTCGAATGCGTGTCTTACAAACAATTTGATACATCATTCAACAAAATTGCATAAAGAAAAACAAATGTGTAATTGAGGGTGTGATAAGATGAAATGTATCTTAAAGATCTAAGAAAAACTTTTCAAATATCAAACTAATCGAATTGATAATAGATAATGAAAATTATTTTAGAAAAATAAAAGTTTTTCAAATCATGTAAAAATTAAATTAAGGATCAAAGTGAATAAAAAAGACAATTTTTTTATATTAGCTACTAAAAAAGGGACATTTGAAATTAAGAATAAGATATTTTTATAATAAATAAAACAATAAATAATTTTCTTTTAAAAAGTAGAAATATTTAAATGTGAGATAGAAAAACTATTGAAACATTATTCACTGTAATTGATAATATACCATTTAGACATACCCGTACAAAGTTATGATATAATAGGAAAAGTACCTAGGAGATGTAAGTGTATTTCATGGATATAAAACAAGTCATAATATTGTTATGAAAATATCGTATATGAATCCTTTATTTTGAAATTTAACAATATCGTTTATCGAAATAATGTTCATCGCAAAGACTAAGTGTATCCTATAGTAAATGAACTATCCTAAACGCTATAGTAAACAATATATTATTTAGATTCGATGAACAAATAGTTATTTTGTCTATTGTGTAGTCTCTCTTTATCCGTGAATATCCTATCAAGGACAACATGATTTATTCAAAGTTTTTGTGCCGATCCCGAAAGACATTAAGAGATATCGAGATATTCTAGGAATGTTTCTTTTTTGCTTTTGTTTGATCATCTATACAACAACACATTTTTTCTCTATAGAAGCACAATAACATATGACAATGTACAAAAGGCTACAACAACTTTTTCAAAAGTAACATCTTTTTCGAAGTTATTTATAAATTGAAGACTCCATGAATAAGAGAAGAAACAAATTTATTACAGATACTCTTATGCTGCTAAAACTCTTTTTCTCTTTGTACATTGTTTATCTTTTATAGTACATTTTTGTAATAAGTTTTTTAGATCTATATTGTTTTGATCATATCCTCTCTAAAAGAGTTTTTCATAAGTACTTGTTCGTAAACATACATTTGTTTTTGGATAATCATGAGTGATTCAAGAGTGGTGAAACTTGTTTGGATAAACGATATTTTTTAGCCAGTTGGAATGTTGTAAATCAAGAGTGGTTAAACTCGTTTGTAACTTATTGAAGTTAGTGAACTTTTTAAGAGTGCTTAAAAGAGAATTTGACGTAGCTCAGGTTGAGTGAACTAATATATAACGAGTTTTTATCTCTGTCAATTTTTTACTGTAGTTTGAAAAATCCTCAAGTGCTTAACATTGTCTATAGAACATCTAATCGCTACAAACAGTGTTTGACACTTTTTGTGAAAAAATTTCAAACTCTATTCAAACCCCTCTTTCTAGAGTTTTCTTATTATTTTAAATATTAGAAAAAAGAGGAAAATTTGTATAGTGAAAGAAAAAAGTGGTATATATATATATATATATATATATATATATATATATATATATATATAGGTTATCTAATAAATTATGGCTATTTTAATAATTTAAGAAAAACGATATGAGTATTAGGATGAATATGGGAGTAACGATGGAGCATGTATGTACATATCCATCTCTATCCTCATACCCAATTGTAAAAGTCGGGTATTATTCATATTCATACTTGTAGCAGTCAATGTGGGGATTTACCATCAAAATGAGAATGAGTTCAGATAATACAAATGAGGAAGGGTTTGTTTGTCATCACTAGTTGAACATGGACCTAATAACTTGAGTTGATCGACTCAAATAAGTTCATCTTAATCTCACCTGAGTCTGACTCAGCCCGAACTTCAACCTAAACTTACCAAACTTGGTTTGATCTAGGTCCAAGTTAACTCAACTTGAACGAGGTGCATGCCAACTCGGCTCACGCAACCATTAACATAAAAAGTAGCTTTTAACTTCTGTTATTTTTTACTTTTGACGTAAGAGTGGAGAAAACTTTGGAAAAGTGGATTGACACATGGCATTCTAAGCGTGGAGAATTTTAAGGTTTCCTGTCTACTTTGGAGACAACTTTCTCTATAAATAGAAGTGTCTCCCCCTTGTAAAATACACTTGATGAATTAGAATGTAATGATGCCAAAATGTGTGCAAACATATCTTGTCTCAAGTCAAGGCTAGAACTTCCCATGAGATCCCTTTAGCCACCTTTTTCTAGAGTTGGCCCAACCTCTCTAGAGATCCATCAAACACCTCCATCCCACCATAAATACTAACCAAAATTGTGATCACCACCCCAAAAATTTTAAACACCACCATAACAATAACTTCCGTGCCAAATCCACCTCCACGGCTTCATCTTTGTGCTTTGGCCCAACCTAGCTCAAGGAGGACATTATCAAGGATTGTCTACAACATCTCTAGTTTTGAAGTTTAACAAACAACATTAAATGAAATAGTCTTAGGTAATCAAACATAGAAAAGAGCATAAACACAAAGAACAAATTACAATGATTAAAACACTAAAAGTCAGAGATCACAAAAATACCAAATGTCACGAAGAAAAACTAAAAACAACTTAGAGGTACAAAGTCTAGATTAGGAGTATCTACCAAGGTTATGTTTAAAGCTACATAAGATGTTAAACGATAGAACAAATAAGTCGAAACAATATAGGAGCATAAAAGAAGTCCAGACACAGTAGGCCTAAAAACATACAAATAACAAGTACAAACACCCAAGTAAAACTAACAAAACACTGAACGCAATATGCAAAACATAATACAGTCTTAGCCTAGATGATGACACTTCACTCTTGAGAAGAACACAAAAGAGTCACGCAACTAATCAATACCACAAGAAATAAGAAAGATTAATAAGACAAAGGATAAGATCTTCTAGTGACTTCACGCGTCTTAAGGACTAATGAACAGCGTGAAGTGAAAAGATATGTGACAAAGTATTAGCCTTCTGAAACCCATAACACAAACTGAAAAACTAGTTATAAATAAGACGTTGAGGAAAAAGCCTTGGTAAAACACACCAATACATGAACAGACATACCATTAAACGGTTTCCCTATTTAATGTGTAAACGAGAGTCTTGCGGAATGAATTAGTGTTATACATTGCTAAGCGATAATCAAACGAACTCTCAATATATCTTGATAGATAAAAGTGTCAAAATGATGTTTTTGGAAAGAAAACTAAAAATCTTAAACGGTTATCCAAAAACTTGTAAGAAATTATAATCTTGCTAAACACACTCATGTTATAGCTCGCTAAACAAGCTAAAGGAGCTCTCATCATCAAATGATGCTTTTGGTAAACTTCCATTACTACTACCTTTCATTTTTACTCTATGCATCATTTGAACTATGAAAATATAAATGAATCCCTTCCTTATGACCTTTTATCTTTTTATATAACTATTTAACATCTTAATTAAAACATATAATAAAAATCAAAAATCATATTAACTTGTCCTCAAGATCCTCGCATGTTCAAGATATGATAAGAAAATGTACTATTAAAATTGAGTTTTAACTTGTTCTCGTGTAATTTGACATAAGTATAACTAACACTAGTACAAAAATCATGTACAACGTCAAATATTTTGGACTTTTAATGGCGAATTCAAGAATGATGTCATATCAGGAGATGTTAAATTTACGTCGAATTTAAAAAATTTGATGTTAAATTAACGTCGAATTTTGTTAATATACAACGTTAACTTAACGTCGAATTTTGTCAATATTCGACATTAATCAATTTTTTTGTTTTTTTTAATTAATTATGATATTTGTTTACAACTCTACGAGACCTGAAAAGCAAAAAAAAACAACAAATTTCAATGTTTGGTATTTTATAAAGCATGAAGTATGAATGTGTAGTGTAGTGTCAACATCAAACAATAATAACCAACAACAAACAAGTTCAATCAAACAATAACAACAAACAAGTTCAACTAAACAACAACAAACAAGTTCAACTAAACAACAACAACAACAAACAAGTTCAACAAAAAAAACAACAAACAAGTTCAACAAAAAAAACAACAAACAAGTTCAATAAATAAGTTCTTCAAAACGAAAACGAAAGTTAACCTTCAAAAGGTGGGTTAGTCGGAATAAAGTTTTGTCACATTGAGAGAGAAAGCAGAATGAGCTTATGAAGGACAAGAGCACGAAAATAATCGGTTAAAACAAACAAAAATCATACATAAAGTAATTAATTAACATGCATTGATATCAAATGAAAGAAAGATTACATGTAATGCTCGTCAAATTTCGTTCGAGAAAAGTTTGAGAAGAGAAGAGGGTATCGCGCGCTAAGATAAATTGAATGAATTTTCAATCTTCCGCTCAAATTTTTATTAAATTCACTAACCTTTTTTAGAATTTAAAAGTCATTCGACGTTTTATATTCTTTTACGTCGAATTATAATTCTAAACAACGTTTAATAATTGCATTTATTTACAAAAATATCACCCTTCATTCTTAATGTTAGTTATCCAGTGGTTGGATGTTGAACGCGTGACGTTATATGTTGTTTTTATTTTTGTAATAGTGTAATTATTCTTTACAAGAACATTAAACTGGTTGTTTATATATACCTATATGTAATTATTTATTGGAATTTATGGTAATGGATTAATAAATATTTTTCTTTACTGATAAATAAAAATCTACCATATGAGTTCATCTAAACTATAATTATTTATGGTTTATTAATATCAATCCAAAATATGAACAGAATTTTTTTATAAAATAATATATTTATTGCATTCGTTAATCATGTTCCCTCAAGAAACAAAAATGAAAAGAAAGTTTTTTAGGATACAATAATCACGTTTTAAATAAGTATGAGTAAATAGTAAATATTCAAATGGTTATATTTTGAAAGGGGTTCAGTTAACAATTTTAAAATGTAATTATAGTATGATACTGTGTTTGATTTGGGAACTAATTATAAACAAATCCAAGCTTAATGTCAAATTAACATAAAATATTAAAGTTACACGGGTCAAATAAAATGGGAAGAGGGAAAATTTTGGTTAAGTGAACCTTAACAAATTATGATTTAACTAGTGACTGTGATGTCAAATGTTTGAATTAAGGCGCGTTGAAATTCATTACATGTTATGTTACAGACATTGAATCGGACAAATTTACCGAAAAAAGAAAATATAACATGCATTGAATCTGGCTCGCCCTATCATAATTACAATGCTGTTAGGTCACCAAAATAGGAAACCAACCTTTTAAAACTCATTTTTCCCTCAAGTCTCCCATACCTTCGTAATTACTTTTTCACCCTTAAGCTTTCTTCTTGCACCTCTATGGAAGTATTCGAAATGTCTAAAATGTTCATATTGGACTGTCAAATTCGGAAACGTATTCCAGATTATACATTCAATGTTTTCAAAATCAAAATGCATTTCCAGATTTTTTAATTTCTTAAAGAAATGTATTTCAGATCTCTTAATTCAAAAATGTAATGCAAATTATATAATCAAAATTTCATTTATGGATTTTTTATTCACTTAATCCAGAATGTACATTATGGAGTCGTACAATCAAGAATCAAGTTTTGGATTATGCAGTTTGGATGCATATTTTAGATTATATACTCCATAAAATATGTTTTGAATTGTATAATTTATAATATTTTTTCCATAATACATTTTTAGATTTAAAATTATATTTTAGATTGTAAATTCGTGAATTATTCATAGGTTGGAAATATTATGTATTAAATAATCCATAAATCTATTTTGGAATTTGAAACCGATCTCAAAAATAAATTCCAAATTATTCAATCCTAAAATATATTATGAATTATAATTTATATTATATTCAATCTATAATATATATTTAAATTTTAAATCGCACATAATAAAATTTTAAATTATGTAACTTAAAATGTTTCTAAGCTGTAGATAATTTGGACTTTTTCTACGCTTATGAAGATGTAAAAAAGAGAAAAAAAGAGAGATGGAGGTTCTAAATGAAATATCGTAGGACATTACGTTGATAGCATTATTGGGCCAAAAAATGTCATGATTTAAAGGCCTTGAAAAAAACACTAATACGGTTGTTTTACCCTACACATCCAAAAATCTTTAATTAATGTTTATTTATTAATTTTTTTGTTTGTGGATAGTTTGTGTCAAGCATTGAATAATCGAATTTTCATATCCGATCTCTTCAAATATTTAAATTATATTACTTATTCAATCATTATTATATTAATTTATAATTATTTTAAATTTATGTATAAATTTGTATAAATTTATAATGTAATTATATAATTTTTAATTGTTATAAATTATTTTTTATGAATTTATTAAAATTAATAAAACTATTTTAAAATAAAAAAAACTTAACATATGCATATGGGATATGAAAATCCGATTATACGCGTATCGGATATAGATATCCGATTATTGGTATTCGGATTTACAGATGTTGGGTGTTAGAGGAGAGGAATATTAAAGTGGAAAATTAGTACAGAGGTAGAAGTTATTTTGAGGTTGGGTTTGTTTTTGAAATAATGGATGGTGCTTAATTTCAAAGAAATGAAATGGGGTACATGCATTGGGATCCCTTCTCTCCTACTTAGGATGTTACGAACATTTTTGAAAGAGGGAAGGGTTGTGGTTGCAGTGCGACGGGTATGGCTGCAATGTTAACAGAGGGAAGGAAGCAGGAGAATGGAAATGATATCTGAGAGAATATCAATGCACCACTAACAACGTTGTTGCTGTTGTAATTAAAAAAGAATCTTTAACCATCCTTAATTTTTTTATTTTTTAAATATTAAAAACGTTTAATTACAAGGTAATATGGGCATTTTGTAAAAATTTGGAGGTGCAGTGTGAAAGACTTGGAGGTGCAAGGTGAAACACCCTACTAAAGGTGTCAAATAGGTGAACTCATGGACCAGTCTAAAAAGTATGCAAATAGGTTAAGGCAGTTGCTCCCTACACCACCACATACTACTTCCAGCACCTTTCCATTCCTTTTTTGCCCTCCAGTAAAATTTAATTTTTAAGGTTAATATTTTTTAACTTTTACCTTTTGTTGCGAGTGTGGTGGTGTGAGTGTGTCTCACAGTGTGCGGTGTGCTTGTTGGAAGGTTACAAAGATTAGTGGTGGTGCAAGGAACTCAGCTAGAGATTGATCTTGCTGCTAATGCTTGAAGGTGCATTGGGAAAAGTAGGGAAAGTGTTTCCCAACTGCGTAATAAACCCTAAAAAAAGTATTATCCTAAACGGATGTGAGTATCCGTGAGCAGCGGATGTCAACATCCGTTAAAGCTAAAACGGATGTCGACATCCGTTTGGAGAAACAGTGTGTTTCGAGCGATTTCGTCGGAAGTGAACGACGACGGTGTGTCGGTGGAGGACGAGGCGTCTGCGGTTTCGCGCCAAATGGCGGTGGATGTAGCGGCGCCGGACAGTACCATGAGCTCTTCAAATGTAATGAAGTTTTGCTTCCATGGTTGTGGTTCCGAAACATTAAATAGGCCACGTGTGTTTCGGTATTCTCTCTTTTTAGATTCTTTGATTTCTTAAAAGTTTCGTGTACGCAGGTATTTTTGAACCTTCTATGTTTTGCCACTCTCATGTTCAACACAAACCTTGAATTTTGAATTTCTCTAAAACTTCAAATCTTCCTCACCCCTTTTTCTGGTTTAGATTTGGTTCTTTTCTAAATCATGGGGTACCACAGAAGTGAAGCTCTTGATCACCTTCGCAACTTGGCTTCGAGATTATGCCTCAAAATCCAACTTTTCGGCATAGTTTTAGGAGTTGCAAATCTTGGTATTTAGATTCAGGTTTAAAAGGGGCTATCTTTAATGGGTTCTCTTCATGGTGTTCGATTTCTCAGAGACAAGGGGCACAAGGTGTTGATGGAGTTAATGGTAACTTTCACAATCTCTTTCCTTTGGGGGCTAAGAGATTTTACTGTATTGATCCATATAATGTGCAACATTTCAAGCCGCGGGGACAGGATTTGGGTCTGTTTCATGAGTTTGTAGGAGATGATGATGTAAGGTTGATTGGAGTTGAAGGTGGAGGTTTGGAACTTGATAGTGACAAACATTCTTCAACGTTAATCAAAGGAGAAGTTGGAGTAAAAAGTAAACAAATATAGTTAAAGTAAAAAGGAGTATTTTTGTAATTAAAAAAATTTGGGGAGGTGGAGGGAGTATTTGGTGGTGGTGGAGGGAGGAACTCACATAGGTTAAACTAGACAAAAAAATTATAATCTAAATTGGGGGTTCTTCCTACACCCCACGTTTTTTTCTTCCGCACTCCTAAAATTTTCTAAATCCAAAAATGTCCTTTGACTTTGACAAGGATAAAACCCCAATTTACTCTCTTCTTATTTATTCTCTCCACAACATCCTAGTTACACTCTCATACACCCTACACCCCATAAATTTCTTCTTCCTTTTCGTTCTTCGCCCACACATCATATACCCCATATATTTCTTCTTCCTTCATTCCTTCCACCACTTCTAACCTCCTCCAAATCTTATCCTTTATTTTCTTCATTAGTTCCCACAATGCACCTCTGTTCCATTCCTCCTCTGCCTGTCCATCTCCTCTCTTAAGGTAAGTTCAATTTCTTTTATTTTAAGAATGATGATTTGAAGTGGGTCATCGTAGGGGAAAGTGAGAATTGTAGGTGGGGGAAACATATTTCGAAATCCTATGTTGAACATAGTTAATCTATTTATGAATTTTGATTAAGTTGATTTGATAGAGGAACCAAATTTAGAAATCTGGTTATATGCATTTATGTACCAGGTTTTGATATTTGTTTAAAGTTGAAGTTTGAGTATGCATCAGATTATGAAATTTGGTTAAGGTTGGTGAACACTAGATTATGTAAGGCATTTTAGTTTATTTTTTAGTCATCAATTTTTAAATAAAACGAGTAATCTGGTCCAACCACTTAATGAACCAACCCAACTTAACTCATTTATTAGCAAGTAAAAAAAAATTGAATCCGGCCCAAGCCATCATGGGTTGGCTCACTATCTCACTTAATTACATTTTTTTTTCAAATCTAATTTTCTTTTTGTAATTCAAATCTAAATAAATTTCACTCTAAAATGATGTTAAATTTCAAAGAAAATTCAAAATAAAAAAGTACCAAATAATCCAAATGTAATCCAAAAGTAAGCACAAAAAGCGAACAAATAAGTTTATAAAATTGAATATTTTTGTGTCATTTATCCATTTATAATATTAGAGTCCTGAATAGATATATTCATAATATTTTTCTCTTTTGGAAACATAATTGTCTTTATCCCCATGTACAATGCGATAAAAAAAGTGTTAACTAATAATATTGAAACATAAAGTAATAAATAATTAAATTAAATTAGGTGGATTAGTGAGCAAACCAAGCTCGCCATGGGTTAAACTCGGTTAAGTCGAGTTCTAAGTGGACCGAATGAAAAATTGTCCCGTATATAAAAATAATATTTTTTTCAAACTCAATCTGTCCCGAACTCATGGTGAACCGGATTGGTCCGCGATTCTAACCAATTTTGACAATAATATATATATATATATATATATATATATATATATATATATATATATATATATATATATATATATATATTTATGGAATATAATATTAACATAAGATCTGGAAAGCATTTTTTCTAACTTTAATATTTTAATAAAAAGTGTAAAATTGCCAATGCCAATATGTTATGTTTATAAGTTTTTTTTCTAACTTCAATCTAATTAATTAATATTCATTTAGAAATTAAGAATAAGAAGTAAATTATTTTGTTAACTTTTTCTCATGTAACATATATAAGTTTTTATTCTAAAATTATACACAATTCAATATAATTGATGTATTTTTTTTTAGTTGTTGGGTAATAGATTATGTATGTTGAATCCAAAACTCAACTCAATCAACCAAAGTTTAGTTATTTATTATTTTAATTTTAGTATTTAATTTTTGTAGCTGTAACTTTTTAATTTAATTTAATTTTAAAAGCCTATATAATACATTTTTAAAACAATTCTACAAAACCAATAAAAATTATTGAAATTTAGAAATTTCAACAAAAAAGAAATTTCAAAACATGAGTTAATTTACTCAACCTTATTAAGTTCAGTTTGAATCTATAAAAATTAGAAAAACTCGATCAGACTTAATTTGTATACCTATGAAAATAGTAGTCTAAAGATTGAAAAAACTAAAAACATATATGGTGAGAAGGTAATTTTTTTTTTTGACAGGTGGTGGGAATTTAATTTACTACAATAAAACGACAATGCCATAATTGGCTTGTTGACTGCGAAGCTAGAAGCAGTTGCGCCAACCTCCATGGAGAAGAAGAGGGAGTCTGGTTTATATTAAAATACTCATAAGGTTATGTTTGTCATTTCATATATTTTATGGTGTGCAAGTTGAAATTTGAGGGAGTGCAGGAAGTAATATCCTAAAAGTAATGAAATTAGAGTGTTTCCAACTAAGCCCAATTGAGTACACAGGACATGAAAAATGGGCTGGGCCGGCTTAGTGGAGCGGAAGTGATGCGCTAGGGTTAGAGAAGTAGATAATGGAAGGTGTTTTATGTTTATTTATTTCCAGTGTGAAATGAAAACCCTACTTCTTAAACCCTACTTATAAAGTCCTCCTTAAAACCATCACTTTGTCGCCGTTTACACTCTCTGCTCTCCAAGATGGCTCCTCCAAGAGGTAACTTTTCTGTTATCGATGTATCACTTTACGCATTTCGCTTTAGCACTTGATGGCATCCTGTTTTATGTTGTAGATTGTGTTTTACTCGCCCATTTCCTTGTGTTTTGATGATTTCTTTTATTAGTAGAAGAATGTAATTGTAATACATTTCCTTTTCCTGACAACTGTCTGAATTTCTGCAGGTCGTGGTGGTTCTGGTGGTGGATTTAGGGGTGGTAGGGGAGACAGAGGTAGAGGAAGAGGTGGTGGGGGAAGAGGTGGAGACAGGGGTACGCCCTTCAAAGCCAGAGGTGGAGGCAGAGGTGGTGGTGGCCGTGGAGGCGGCAGGGGTGGTGGCCGTGGCGGTGGCAGAGGTGGAATGAAGGGCGGGAGCAAAGTCGTAGTTCAGCCGCATAGGCATGAAGGAATTTTCATTGCCAAGGGTAAAGAAGACGCACTTGTAACTAAGAATCTTGTTCCTGGCGAAGCTGTTTACAATGAAAAAAGGATTACTGTCCAGGTACTTTTCCTGTTCATTCCTTAAGTAGATTAAGTTTATATAGGTTATTTATGAAGTAATAGCTTTATTTTGCAGAATGAAGATGGTTCCAAAGACGAATATAGAATATGGAATCCTTTTCGTTCAAAGTTGGCTGCTGCCATCCTTGGTGGAGTTGACAACATCTGGATTGTAAGTTTGTCTTTGCAACAAGCTTGCTCTTTTTAGGTGTACTTCAAATATTTAATTAGTTTTGACTTTGGTTCATGAAGAAACCTGGAGCCAGAGTCCTTTACTTAGGAGCTGCTTCTGGGACAACTGTTTCTCACGTGTCTGACGTTGTAGGCCCTGTAAGTATATTATAGAAATGTATAATATCGGATCTGTGGAGTATAATAGCTTACTTGGAGTGTATTGTTCTTTGTGTGTAGTCAGGAGTTGTCTATGCAGTAGAGTTTTCTCATAGAAGTGGTCGTGATTTGGTCAACATGGCAAAAAAACGTACAAATGTTATTCCCATTATTGAAGATGCTAGACATCCAGCTAAATACAGAATGTTGGTTGGAATGGTTGATGTCATTTTTTCTGATGTTGCTCAGCCTGATCAGGTGTGGTTTAATTTCTCTTAATCGTCATATTTACATCATATATGTACTAGTATTTCAAGACATTGATGTACTAATATCAGCAGTGGCATATTATTAATGTTTGTTTGATTTTGATTCATCAGTTGTTCATTTGCCCTTTTAGAAATCTAGGTTAGAATTTGTTTTCCTAGGATCTGAAATGTGGCTATTGCTAGTTTTCTGTAGTGAGGAGTTCACAAGCTAGAATTGGCTTTCCGGGTATTGAATTCTTGTGCTATCTTGCTAAATAAAAAGTACAGTTTGCTAATTGGATATTTTTGTTTTTTTTCTTCTGTTGTTGGGAAATTTATTTGTAAATGATGAGTTACTCGGATTCCCCTTCAAGACATCTTGGATGATGCAGACCGAGATTCTGATGCAAATCAATATCTTTTCTTTTTTATATTGTTTTGTTACTTTATTCTTTTAAGTTGAATGCATTCGGGGTTTAGAGTGTTTGAGCCCGATTCTATCTCCATTTTCAGTGTTCTTAGTATCATTTTGTTTCATATTTTAATTAATTTGAAATTTGAATATATATTATATATATATATATATATATATAATATAATTATAATATCTATAATATTTATAATATATTATACATTACTAAGTTTGTTTGTGTCCAGTTATTAGTATGTGAGACAATCTGTGCATGTGATGAGTTTCTCGGATTCCCCTTCAAGACAGCATGGATGATGCAGATCCGAGTTTCTGATGCACATCAATTTGTTTTATGTTTATTCCATATAGTTTTACTAGTGTTTTTTAATATACAACAGCTTTGGTGAATTCATTTGTTTGAATTTTCCTTATTCAGTACCAATTTTTACTTTTATTTTTTAAAATTTCAGTTTCTTTTATTTTCCCTATGCTTTCAGTTTTAATTTGCGTGTAGTGTTATGATTTTAGTGTGTCTATTCTCTTCTATATTTGCCGGAATGTATTCCATTTGAAGATAAACCTCCTGAAAACAATCAAGTAACTAATTGTTTTGTTAATATTTGTTTATTAATTTTTGGTGGGCATTGCAGGCTAGGATTTTGGGGTTGAATGCTTCGTATTATCTGAAAGCAGGTGGTCATTTTGTTATTTCAATCAAGGTATCTTCAGAGATCCTATCTTGTATTTTCTTGGCTTTTAGGGTTAGGGTGTTTCCAGAATTTAAACTTGGGACTTTCAGGCTTTAAACCCTAAACACAAAGGGGGAATTTTGTGTAGATTAATTGTTCTGACTTGCATGTATCCTGTGTATGTTTAGGCTAACTGCATAGACTCCACAGTACCTGCTGAGGCAGTGTTTGAAAGCGAAGTGAACAAGTTGAAGGCGGATCAATTCAAACCATTCGAACAAGTAACCCTTGAACCATTTGAGAGGGACCATGCCTGTGTGGTTGGAGGATATAGAATGCCCAAGAAGAAAAAAGAAACTGCGTAGTATATTACCTTTTGAGGTATTCACTAGGCTTTTGTACCAATGTTACCTTAATGAATTTTGTTATATTTTTGTTTTGAAATCTTGGTGCTTAAAATTCCCAAGGAAAAATGATTTTGCGAGTACTTTCCAGCTGCCTTTAGCCGTGTTCCAATTTCATTTGATGATATTTATTTATGTTCAGCTTCACTTATGATATTTATGTCCTAAGTATAATTTCATTTTTTTCTCGTGGAAAATCCCAAGTAATTTAATATTAATGTTAGCTGCGAAAGAATATGATTTAAGAAATCACAATCACATGTAAGTTATATTATTTGCAGGCAAAGTGAAAAGTGACATTTTATTTTAGGATAGTAAAAATAAATTGCGTTTTTAAATCAAGTTTAGTATACTTGATTATCATAATCATTAATGGAGGGGATGACTAGTAAATGACATATATTAAGTTGTATAGGAAAAGAGATAAATTATATTTTTGTAATATATTATATATTATTATATTAAAACTGATATATTATTTCAATCATTTATCGACCATTCTTCTTTCATTTACTTGAGTATTTATTAGATTGGGTAATCTCAATAACCTAAACTTGATCAATTTATTTACTTTAAATTTGTATAGAAATAAAATTCAACTATAACCAAACTAATCAAACTTAATGATGTTTAACGGGAATATTGGATTTGTTATGCATAAATATATCATAAGTCTGGACCTAACAATTATTTAAATTTTTATCTTTTAATTTTTTTTTGGGATAAACTAATGTACCTTTTTGTTTACTTAAAATAGAATGGTTAATATGAAACAAAATTGGAATAACATCTAAACATGCAACAATCTAGCAAATATTTTTAGATATAAAAATCAAATATATTTTGAAAATATTTGTTTATTTAGAAGATAATTAGAGGATATTACATTATAATAAAGAAAATTAAAATAACAAAAAAATCTAAAACAAATCACAATCCAATTTCTATATAAAGAAATTTAGAGAAACAAATTAGGGGAGCTTAGGAATCTTTTGGAGGGTTCAAATTTCGTACTTCCTCTCTTCTTTCATGTTCTCCACCATTTCTTCTTCTATTTTTATGTTATTTCTACATTCCATGGAATGTTAAGCCTCTAGGGTTAATTATGCTATAATATCTATAATGCTAACATTATAAATTACATAAACTTAACACCTCCTTACCTCAACTCCTCCATACTTGTTGGCGATGTCATGCATAGGTTGTCCACGAAAGGTCTTGGCTTCAGTGTCGTGATTATATAGTGTAAAATGATTTCAGGGTTCAAGTTCCTGATCTTCGATGCCACTTTCCCAAACATATCAATAAAGGTTAGTAGATTCCTCTTTCTCTCATCTAACATTCAAAAGTGCTAAGGAAGTGAGATGATGGTATCGACTAGTGATCTTCGATGCCACTTTCCCAAACATATTAGTAAAGGTTAGTAGATTCCTCTTTCTCTCATCTAACATTCAAAAGTGCTAACGAAGTGAGATGATGGTATCGACTAGTGAGAAACTGTATCGTAAAGAATGCTACCAATATGCCAAAGCAATCTATGGAGTAGAGGGTAGGTGGGTAAACCACTCTAGGGTGACTCCTTTCAAGGTGGTAGGAAAGGTCTTGCACATAACGATAACATCAGTCAAGTATAGATCGACTTGAGTAATGTACACGACGAAATGCCCATCTAGATTGGTGTTGCCATCATATTGATCCAATGTCAGGGTCTTCCACTACTTAAAGAGTGGGGTATCCATGATACCATCAACAAAGGGGTGTCACCGATTTCATCCTATTGCCAATGAGTTGTTTGTTGCCCTTCCAGTTTTATAATCGCTTTCCCTTCAGCTTCACAGACAACACGGAGGTGAGATGCAACTTTCTGCATTGACGTTGCATTCTCAAGGATTTCCTTCTCCTTCCCCTTGCTAGTTACTCCTTTCAACCTGAACCCTTATTCTGAGTTTGGCGTTCTCTCACCTTAAGACATCCATCTCTTCAACACTTCTTTCTTGAATCAACAAACTCTCGCTGCATTTGCATGTGTTTCTAGCATCGCGACTATGTGAGCCGATGAGAGTCCTAGACCCGCTTCCCTTGCTCTGACCATCCTACTCGTAGTGGATACCATATAACTTTTCTCTTCACAGAATATAAGTCGGCCTCACGATAGGCGTTAATTATTCTTACAAAACAAAATATGCTCTACAAAGACCCCAATTCCAAGCACTCCTAGCTCTAACTAGTCCTTTTTCGATCCAAATGAGAGTTGTGTCTATAAAAGACACTTTCACGCTCAAGTCAACCAAATGCATAAGATCATAGTATATACAATAATTAATGAATATAATAATGCATCTAGTTTACTATGTTATTTATATTATGATTTATGAATTTTTTTTTATCTCGATGAGCCTGATCCATGTAGTTAACTACATTGATTAGGTTTTTGGATTAATCATTGTGTTAATCATACTTTAATCATAGCTTTAAATTAGTCTGAATTAATCATTGTGCTAATCATACTTTAATCATGACTTTAGATTGGTCAACTTAGTCAATGTTGTTTTGTAGAGATTACCTTAACTGACATCTTGTTGGCCATGTCATTACGGTGCAAGTTCATATTATTAGCACTGAATATATCTGGACATATACAATACAAAATTTTAAAAAATTTATAAATTTAATTATTTTTAATTGAATATTTATGAATATATAAAATATTTTTTTTAGATATTATGTTATCCAAACGTTTTTAATCAAAGATGTCACAACTACATTTACTTTTTCAAACTCAATTCATAATTCATTCCTTTTATCTTCTTCGACTTGGCCTTTTCGTTCTTCATCAGTAATTAATTGAAGAATTAAAAAAATAAAAGAAGGAAGACTCAAATTAAATTGACAGTTGAAAACTAAAAGATGAAAGTAATAACCACGTCATTATATTAATAAAAACAAATAATAATCATACACCCAAATAAAAACAAAAACATATTTTATACATTTTAAATAACTTCATGTCAAGTTTTATTATAAACTTTTATATCTGAATTATGTTTACGTATCGCAGTTCATCAATTATTTAAAATCATATAGATTTTTATTAAAAAAAAGAAATGAATATAAATCATGAGACCACACTAAATCCATAAAAAGATCACAGTTCTAAATTATATTTATTATAAAAAAATTTAAAAAAATACATAGAGGTAAAACACTAAAACAATGTTATGTATAAATAATAGATAAATTAGCTACACATAAATTTTGAAGAGTATATGCTTATAGAAATGAAGTATTAATATCATCTTTTTTTAAGATTCTAAAGCACCACAATTTAATCTGAGAAATTCTTATAAATCAAAGTAGAATTACTCTCCAAGACTCTCCTTGGAATATGTTCTTAGTGGGGTCTTAAACAAGATCTTTTGGACAGGTGGCGTGATCTGAGCTGCTTTGAAGTCCTAAATATGTACTCTTGAAGGTTGGAATACGAGGAAAGATCTACTTGCGAAAGACTCACACTTAAGTCAGTAAGAGAGTTTTAGGTTATATGAGAATATAGCAGTGAATATGAGTGTGATGTGTAGAGTGATTGAGTATTTCCTAAAGAATACTAATTGTATTTATAAGATTAACATGGATCGTGGACCTATGTTGAGATATCAAATAATATCATTGAAATAATATTTACCTCAAATAAATAATAATAACAAAGTGATATCTTACCTTAAATTATGACCATAATATCAAATTGAGGAGATTAGTTAGAATTGCCTGAATTGTGAATACTTTTCCAATAAATGTATTATGAGCTATTTCAAGATGAAAAAAACTTAATGAACCTTGTTAGATTATATCCTTTAGTATATTTATTGGATCGAATAGATACAAAGTAGTAATCCAATGGATAAATAATCTTATTTTAAACATTTTAATTAAAAATATTGAATTCATATAATAATTAAAATTTAATTAAGTTCGTAATTTTTAACCGTTTTTGATTGAGTTTGTGAGTGTAAAGTTGAATGACAACCCGTATGAGAGGAAAGAACAGAAAAGGTGCATTCGAAAGAGAAAATTAGTAAAACAAACCTACACATGGGTTAAAATCAAATAAAAAATGTGCATCTTTATGTTTTACTTCTTTTATGAGTAATGAAACTAAAAGTTAATTAAAAATGTTATAAAATATATATTAAAATTTGTAAAAATGTTGAAAAGAAAAGTCATAATCAAAACACTAAAAGCAGTAAAAATATTGGTGTATAATAGAGAATAGCTACAAAATACAGCATCGTTATTAATTACTTGGAGAAATAGGCATTTATGCACGTGAATGTGTGTCACAATTTCTTGTAAAATAACATAATTTTAAATAATAAGAAAAAAGTGAAAATTAAGAGATTATTTTATAGCTGAGGAGTTATCTAATTATTTTTACATAAAGATAATATCATTTTCTATTTTTTCATATAATAAAATTATCTTAATTTAATAAAGATATAAATTTCGTATTGAAAAATTGATACGTTTTTTTATGTAGAGGTGTAGACGATAGAATAATTATGTAATGAAAAGTTTTTCAATCTTTAAAAGTACCGTAACGTATTACATCATGGAAACTACCAACTTAGTTGATATAAGGATATAAAGATTAAAAAAAAGTAAAAAATTTGTATGAGATAAAAGAATTACGAATTAATTATTTATTTATATTTGAAATTTTATAATAAAATTAAAATTTGTTTTTTTTTTCAAATGCACATTAGTTTTAAATTTTAAAAATAAATATTTTTTTTAAATTCTTTTAAGTATCAAAAAGTGTTTAAAATTTAAAATAATTATATTTTTTGATATATTCTAATTTAAATACTAATTAAATTTTTTTTTAACAAACTAAAAAAATCAAACTTTCATTTTTAAAATTTGGTAACAAAAATATATGAAAATTTAAGTTTTTGGAGAGAAAATAACCAATACCAGTTTAACGCCGTGTAAAATCATATTTAATTAAAAAATGAATTACAATAAGAATTTTATTATGAATCAGTGACTATATATTTATTAGAAAAGTAACAATAAGATTATATACTTTTATATTTATTTGATATTTGATATTGATATATGATGTTATATTTATTTAATAAATAATATAAGAGTAAAATAATTATATAAAAATAAATTTTTATATTTTTCTAAAATAGGAGAGAGTAAAAAATAATAAAAAATAGTTTGAAATAAACGTAAAAGTAGTGAGAATGTTAAAGTATGATCACATGCTAAAGAGGTAGTAGTTGGTGAGAGTACCTAGGAGTGGAATAACTTACATTCAGGGACAGCGGGGATCACTAACATTATCAATAGTCTTTTTAGCTTCGAAATCCTAAACTGACAGTGACTTCTTCATGCTCTCTTTATCTAACGTCCATCTATAGGAATCAGTGGGATCAGAACAAACGACAATAACTGCGACAAAGATAGCGGAGATCCTTATCGCCATTATTATAAATAAACAAAATTTCCTTAGTTCAATTAAGACTGTTCTTGCTTAGTCCATGGAGAACACTACTGGGTTGTGTGTGTTATGGGTTATACTATTGTTGGGGTGTGTCATTTCCTCAGAATCTAAGTATATAAGGTATAACACAACGACAACCATTGACCCTGCCAAGATCAACGTTCACTTGGTCCCTCACACTCACGACGATGTTGGCTGGTTGAAGACTATTGATCAGTATTATGTTGGTTCCAACAACTCAATTCAGGTCATTCTCAATCTCACTTCCACACATACATGCTGTCTCTCAGTTACATTCAATGCTTTCATTTTCACTTTTGTGGCAGGGAGCATGCGTTCAGAACGTGCTCGATTCCCTGGTACCCGCATTGTTGGCTGACAAGAATCGCAAGTTCATTTATGTTGAGCAGGTAAGTGTTAGGATATCTCACATTGAGTGGCGATAAAAACAGTGAAGATAAGTGGTGTTTTGTATTTGAGTTACTCCTTTATAAGTTGTTGTTGTTCTTTGCTCGTGTTGTATTACAGGCATTTTTTCAGCGATGGTGGAGAGAACAAAGTGATGATATTCGGAACATAGTCAAGGGGCTGGTCAAATCTGGTCAATTGGAGTTCATGTATTCACTTATCTTATCTTCTATCTCTGTAGGAAGTGTGAATTTGAAAGATTCACAAGCAGACTAATTTTCCACCTTCACACCCTCTGATAACTGAATGAAGCAATTTGTTTGTTCTGATTATAGGAAGTCAATGAAAATTGATCATGATGAATGTTCTTCTGCTTTAATGTATTAATGGCATTCAGTTTCGATGACATTACGTTAAATCCTAAGGTTATGGGTTGCAGAAATGGAGGTTTTTGTATGCATGATGAGGCTGCTACTCATTACATTGACATGATTGATCAGACAACTCTTGGACATCAATTTCTCAAAGAAGAATTTGGAGTGACTCCAAGAATAGGGTGGCAGATTGATCCATTTGGACATTCTGCTGTTCAGGCCTACTTGTTGGGGGCAGAGGTAACGTTAACTTTGCCGGGGAAAATGACATCGAAGTATTTTTACAAACAGATTTTTTTTTTTCTGTACATTGCTAATTTTTTCTTAAGCTGCATAACTCTTGTTGGCATAGGTTGGATTTGACTCTCTATTCTTTGCACGGATTGACTATCAAGACAGAGCAAAGAGAAAAGATGAAAAAACTCTTGAAGTTGTGTGGCGGGGCTCTAAGAGCTTTGGTTCATCATCACAGGTGAGTAACCCAAAGCAGTTTACGTTTATAACTTGTATCGATTCTGCATAGGGCAATAACAACAAAAACCTTGTTTTTCTTCTGTTGGATTCACTTCATTCTCCCCCAGTAGACTTTTACGAACGGATCCTTAAAATTTTTCATGGATACAGATATTTTCTGGTGCGTTCCCTGAGAATTATGAACCTCCCAGTAATTTCTACTACGAAGTAAATGACGATTCTCCCATTGTTCAGGTAAAATCCAAGTCAAATACTGCTGTATGGCCAATTTCCTTTTTGTTTTTTTCCAGGAAGTGTGCTATGTAATTAAACTTCTTTTTCCCTTGAAGGATGATGTCAATTTATTCGACTACAATGTCCCTGAAAGAGTAAACGAGTTTGTCGCAGCAGCAATATCACAGGTACGAAATGTATCTTAAGACGGAATACCGGTTCTTCTCTCTGCAATTTGCTTAGCTTGGTTTAAAATTCACTTTTAAAATGTTTACCGTACATGATTTAAGTGTCCGAAATTCCGAGAAATGAAAATATAGATTCTCCAAATGGAAAATGATTAGAAGTTTGTCCGTTTCACTTAAACTGATTTGATTGAACATTGCTTATAAATTCCTGTTTCAGGCCAATATTACGCGCACAAATCATATCATGTGGACTATGGGGACAGATTTCAAGTACCAATACGCGCAGAGCTGGTTTCGGCAAATGGATAAGTTTATTCACTACGTTAATCAGGTTACTTATCTTCAACTCCTTCCTTAATTGACAATTTTCTTCTGCTTACTTGATTGTTGATGATTCGTTAGGCTGCCTAGTTTTCCATCTGCTCATGAATTTAAATCAAACTAAGCTTATTTCCAATAGGGGTTTCACATACTAATGAGACAACTGACTCATGTTTATTTAGGATGGTCGGGTCCATGCCTTGTACTCAACCCCATCAATATACACCGATGCCAAACATGCTACAAATGAGGCATGGCCAATCAAGACTGATGACTACTTTCCGTGAGTTCCAAAATGCAAAATATACTGTATTTCTTTCAGGAAGAAACTGCAATCGTAACTTATTCCTACAACATGATTTTGAAACTGGTGGCTGCACTGCCAACCCAAAAGCAATGATTTCTTGTTTAGTTGCGTATTAGCGTTCCTTTTCGTTCTTCTAACTTGTTATTTCATCTCTGGATCATCAATATATTAGGTATGCAGATCGTGTGAATGCATATTGGACCGGGTATTTTACAAGCAGGCCTGCTCTCAAAGGTTATGTCAGACTGATAAGTGGATACTACTTGGTAAGGCTTCTCATTATTGTCAATTGAAGCAATTAAGTATTTGATTAAATTTGAGACGGTCTAGGAGGCTAAACTAAGCTCTTTTTTTTTTGTTCTGAAAGTGGTGTGATCAGGAGCATTATAATTTATTCAACCTTAACATCCCATAGGAATATTTTGGAAAGTTATCAAAATTCTAAATTGGCCTCTTATTGGTCTTTATTCTTGAAACAGGCAGCAAGACAGTTGGAGTATTTCAAAGGGAAGAGTGCCTTAGGTCCAAACACTGATTCATTGGCCGAAGCTTTGGCTATTGCTCAGCATCATGATGCAGTATCTGGCACAGAAAAGCAGCACGTTGCTAATGATTATGCTAAACGGCTTTCAATAGGTTATACAGAGGTAATAAAATTGTCTATATATCTGTTCTCTTAGAACTTTATTATTTACAATCTCAAAAATAATTTTTCTTTTCAATGTTTTGTTCAGGCTGAGAAAGTTGTTGCAGAATCACTTGCTTGTTTGACAGAGGGAGCAACCAAAACGGGATGTAAGAACCCACAGATTAAATTTCAACAGGCAAGTAGTGATGTTCTCTGTTCAACAACTGTGAGCTGTTAATTACTAGTCTTCAGATAACATCTTAAGGCACATGGATAATCTTTCTTCTTGATGTTCATTCTTTGTGCACAACGAGAAACTAAGTCAGTAGAGCTAAGTCAAAAGTTTACAATTCATAACCATCACAATGCTTGTTAGCAACTTTTTCAAGATAAAAGCTGTAGTTGGAGCGCAAGGTTGTGTTACTTTTGAAACAGCTGAAAAAATATTAACATGTTTTGAATAATTTGTCTTTTCTGTCTTGTCATTACAGTGTCCACTTCTGAACATAAGTTACTGTCCTGCATCAGAAGTCGATTTCTCCAATGGGAAAAACCTGGTTAGGACTGATGACATCAAATCTGTTGCTTATTAGAACGCAGAATTTTATCGATTAAGATTTTTCTAATACATTGCTTCCTGTAGGAGGTTGTTGTTTACAATCCTCTGGGATGGAAAAGAGAAGATATCATAAGGATTCCCGTGAGTTTCCTATCTATGAGCCTATCTGCTTCATGCATAAGCATTTGTTCAATACTTTATGTGCCAATTGATGCCTTCTAGTTGAAGCATTGTAATTGTAATACATTTTTTCTTGTCCAGCGTAATTATATACCATGCTTATCAACACGAACGAAGAATGTTTTGAACATAGGAAAAATCTCATGGGTCACATTATTTGCCTATCAAATCTGTCTCAGGTTGTCAATGAAAACGTTGGTGTTCTGGATTCCAGCGGGAAACGAGTCCAATCCCAGTTGGTGCCAATACCTGATTTTTTTCATGGTTTAAGAAATTATCACACTATGGCATACTTGGGAGTGTCTCCAACTGTGAAACCCAAATACTGGCTTGCTTTTCCAGCAACTGTTCCCCCACTTGGTTTTAGCACTTACTATGTATCCTATGCCAAAAATGAAGGTTAGTCTTGCTTTGTTATTCTCCTACTGAAAATTGTACTATCATTATTGCAAATACGAGACCAAACTATAAATTCTGCGGGAGACTTTATTCTTTCCTAAAGCAGAAAATTTGCAATTGCATCGCAGCTACTATTTCAGACAGACATGTAGCTCACAAGTCAAAGAATGAAAGTGATATAATTACAGTGGGTCCAGAAAACTTGAAATTAACTTATTCTGTGAAGGAACGGAAACTTACTGAATATATCAACAGCAGAAGCAAGGTTTGTGATTTGGATGTCACATCTCTATTTGTCTGCCAAAATCTTTACTATAATAAGCAAGTGCTTCTAAGGATGTTTATTCCATAAGGTTTACACGGCATGCATTCTAAATTTCTGTTCACAATGAAAAAGGTGGAAGAAGCTCTAGAGCAGGCATATAAATTTTACGCCGGCAAAGGAGTTGATAAAGATGAAACTGTTCCTCAGGTGATAACATTTTTTTTATCCATAGATTTGAATTGATTATGATTAGTTATGTCAAACAATTGATTTAAATGTTGTGAATTGTTGAAAGGCATCTGGAGCATATATTTTTAGACCTGATGGTTCACCATTTCCCATCAATTCCAAGAGGAAGAAGGTGAAGTTATCTACTTAAAAATTTACGTTCAATTAACAATATATATTTAGCGGTAATTGCTAGAACTAAATCTGTTGGTTTTCATTTGAAAAATTTCAGTCTCCTCTCATAGTTTTTCGGGGACCAATTGTGCATGAAGTGCATCAGCAGATTGATTCATGGATATACCAGGTCCTATAACATTACTTTGTTTACATATGTGTATAAAAAAGAAAGAAAGAAAGAAAGAAAGAAAAAGACACATAAAATAAGCAGAGTCAGATGTCACCTACTTTTCTCATATATGTCCTAGGACAGTGACAACAGAAGTAAGTGATCCTTTCCTTTTTTCTTTAATAAAGAAATGATGAGGATTTTCAACTCTTTTTCATTCTTTAAAATACCAATCTGTGTGGTGTAGATCAGTGCAGTGAGTGCATAGTTTAGGTACATCTGAATTTTTTTCCTTATTTAATATCTGACTTATCTATAATTTATTTTTGTTCTAATAAATTTTCTTTAAGTTTTTCAATATATATATATATATATATATATATATATATATATATATATATATATAGTATTTAATAATCATTTTAATCCCATATGAATCTACAAACAGAATATGTACTCATGTGTAGAGTTCTGAATAATACATTGGTGTGAGATGAATAGAATTAAAAATTTTAGACTATTATACTTTTATAATTTGGTAAATATTTTGAAAATAAAAAGAAATATTACTTTTATCTATTTGACCATTAAAAAGTTAATTTTTATTTAAAAAATATATATTTTTCTAAAGGAAATTAGTCATTATAAAAGTAAGTCATACTTTTGTACCAATAGTTTGTTAATATATATATATATATATATATATATATATATATATATATATATATATATATAAAATATAATTTAGAAAGAAAAAAGACAAAGTTTACCACTTTAAAGCGCTTCTAAGAAAGGTTGTACAAGTTTTTTAAAAGAGACTATTCAGCGAATAAATTGACAATGGTGATTGGATTTAACGTTTATAAAATTTATATTTGATTAATTGAGTTCAATCTTAAATTTTTGTTTATTTAATAAGACAAAGTAAATAAAATATTTAAGGAGCTAAATCTAATTAATTTAAAATGACTTAAAATAATTTCCCATTTAATTCTATTATTAGTACATGAAAAATAAGATGATTGTCTAGAAATGGAACAAAGGATGAAAAGTTTGTAAAGTGAGAAAATAAAGCGTAAAAGGAAATAAAGGGGACGTGGATAAGTTATCCACACATCACCCACTTATCCTATGTATCATTGGCAAATGGAAAGGAATCACAGAGAAAAAAAAAAGGTGAGTTTTCATTCTCTTTTATAAAAAGAAAAATTAGACTTTACCACCATCTTGCTTCTTTCAATCATTAATGGTGGTAAGAAAAATGTAACTAACATGTTTTTGTAACACATTCAAGTTATTAAAGAACCGTAATCATAAAGATTCAGAGTTCAATATTTGACCATGGCTTAATTGAACAGACTACTAGACTGTACAAGGGCAAAGAACATGCTGAGGTTGAGTTTATTGTAAGTAATTGTTTTTCCAAATTTCTTGACCAGGATTTTCAAAACTTCATTGTGTAAGAGCCATTAGTCATAATAAAGCTATCTTTACATCAGGTTGGACCTATACCCATTGATGATGGAGTTGGCAAGGAAATTGCAACTGAGATTAAAACAAATTTGGCAAGCAGCAAAACCTTCTATACTGATTCCAATGGACGAGATTTCATTGAGCGTGTAAGTCAAGCAGATTGACCGTTTTTAGTTCTAGCAACGGTTTTCCATATCAAAGCTTAATCTAATAAATTGTTACAAATTTATAATGACTTACATTTACAGGTTCGAGACTACAGAAAAGACTGGCACTTGGAAGTGAATCAACCTGTTGCTGGAAATTATTACCCAGTATGTTATGTTGAACCATGTGTGTTAGAAGATGCTACATTCATTATACACATGAAGACACAGTCCATGAAGTTGTTGATTAATGGAATCTAGTTTCATGTTTCAGATCAACCTTGGGATTTACCTGAAAGATAAAAGGAAAGAGTTTTCTATTTTGGTAGATAGAGCTGTGGGGGGCTCCAGCATCATGGATGGACAATTGGAACTAATGGTTCATAGGTTTGTGATGTTGCTTAAAGCTCAAATCTCCTATCGTTTCATTGCATAATATATTCTCTACAAATCAAACTCCACCATTTCCCTTTTCTCTCATTTGTATAGGAGGTTACTTGAGGATGATTCCAGAGGTGTTGCAGAGGCACTAAATGAAACAGTTTGCATCCGTAATACATGCACAGGGTTAACTGTAAGTTAATCTATATACCCTTTTGTGTTTTGTGAGCCATTCTAGGAGCTTACAAGTTACTAAAGCTACCACATAAGTCAGTTGAAATAAGTTATAAGCTAATATTTTAACAGAAGTAGTTTATATAACTAATTTTACAAATATTTCCATTTAGTTCTTGATGTGTTGGCTAATTATAAGCTGGTTTTACCCTCTTGCTCATTCAAGATATACAATAAATTTTGCAGGTGCTAGGGAAATACTATTTCAGAATTGATCCAGTAGGAGAGGGTGCTAGATGGCGTCGATCATTTGGTCAGGAGATATACTCACCCTTACTTTTAGCCTTCACAGAGGTGATTATAGAATGGTTGTCAGAAAGTGTTTGATAATATTGTGTTCCTAGTGAGCTGAACTCTGTAACTCCCTACTCATGAATATTTCCTTCATTTTTTCACATATTTTCTAGAGTGACGCACATCGGGGAGAATCTCATGTCACAACCTTCTCGGGAATAGATTCCTCATACAACTTACCGGATAACGTTGCAATAATAACCCTCCAGGTGCATATGTCTTTCATTTCATCAAATATTTGTTCAAAAAAGGCTTTTTTTGTTCACTTATAATCTTAAGCCATCTCTGGAACTCATCAGGATCTGGGTGATGAGAAAGTTCTCCTTCGGTTGGCACACTTATACGAGGTATATTCTCTTCAGCTGCTGTCTACTTGGTTATAATGTATTACATCTGAGATGAATTTATCCTTCTTATGTTTCTTTGTTTTCAATTGCTTTTGAGCCTTGTTTTTCAACACACTGAATTCTTTCTCTGTCATATACAAGATTGAGGAGGACAAGCATCTTTCAGTTAAGGCAACTGTAGAACTGAAGAAGGTGTTTTCCTCCAAACAGGTAGAAAAAGATCACGATTAAATATTCCTTTTTTTATATAGCTAGTTTGTTTGTCTAAGGTTCTTCATGTGCCTCAAATTCTGTGTTTCAGATAAAGAAAATAACTGAAGTGAGCTTATCAGCTAACCAAGAAAGAGCAGAAATGGAGAGGAAGAGGTTGGTTTGGCAAGTAAAAGGGTCACCTCGAGAATCTAAGGTGCGGAGGGGAGGACCAGTAAATCCAGAAAATCAAATTGTAGAACTTGCTCCCATGGAAATTCGGACTTTTGTTATCAGTTTTAGGCCTTAAGAGTCCACCAGGTCAATATCTGAAAAATAACTAAGTAAGAAATTGTATCAGATTTTAGACGTTTCTAACATCATGTAAGCCCGAAAAAATAATAAATATGTTTAGCGTTTGTTTCGCTAAAGGTGTATGGACTCCTGCTCATTGCCAATAGTGCATTAGCTCCTATCCTTTTCCTTCGACATCTAACGTATTCTTTTGAACTACTATTTTGCTTTGAGTGATTCTCCCTATACCTCATCTATTTCGTCCTGCACCTCCAATTTTTGTTTAATTTTCATGTTTACTTTACTCAATTCCAATGCCGGCTATCGCACTTCCAACACAGATTGAATATTAGTGCATTTCGAATTGCAGTTCTTTTTTCCTCATTTTTTTTTATCTTTCTTCTTTCAAGAACGCATTAACTTTCAAATTTAGAACATTACTTCTCATACAACTGTCGAATCCCTTTAAACAAATGGCATAGTTCCAAGCATATTAATTACTTTTAGTATGAAAAGTATCTATATTTCTTATGCAGAATTGGAAAATATTCACCTGGGAATAAGCATGATAGGATACTCCGATTTCCATTAACACAAGTGCACTTCCAGTTGTTGGTAGCATTACTTTCAAGAATGTGATGGGTGCAAATATTAATGTTGCTGGGAATTTTTCAAGAATATTTGAATCACCATTCTCAACAATCTGTCTTTCAAATGTGACTTTTTCTCTCAGTTATGCACTATCCACTTCGTGGTTTTATTCTAATGTAATTGGTTTCTCCAAGGAGGTGATTCCTGAGCCATGCCCCGATCTCGAGAGCTTGTATTCCAAGTATTAACCAAACATAATATATCAAACATAGTATAAAAAAACAGCATAATATATCACCAACATAAACATATAACGTATTAAACAAACATAATACAATAACATAAAAATATGATAAAAGTATTAAGCGAAGTTGGAAGTGCGGCACACTCACCCTCAACCGCACTTCGAAGTTCGGTTGAGGGTTGCCGAACTTTGAGGTGCGGCAATGCATAACCAGCGTCTGAATGTCGGTGCATCTTTAACCGCAGTTGCAATGCCGAATAAGGGTGTATAGGCATATTATATACTAACCTCGATGCCTTTCGAATGCACGAATCTCTTTCACCGCCTTTCTCCTCCAAGAATCACACCATACACAGCACAACTACCCCCAAGTTGATCAAAATCACCACTAATATATCATCACTTTCAGAAGGTAAGCACAAATAAGTGAAACAAAAAAAAGTGAAGAAAAGACCACAACCGTAAAAAAAGTGATGGAATAGAAAAAGGGGTGCACATAGGATTTATAAAAAAATGGGGGTTTGGAGTTATTAGACGTTGAAACATCGTTAAATCACATTAAACTTAATTAAAATTTAATAAATGAAGAACAAAATTGTAAAACAGGAGGTGTAGGATGAGATGGGTGAGGTGCAAGGAGCAACACTCTTTTGCTTTTCATTATTTATAATTAATTTAGGCAAACCAAATTCATGTCCCGTTTTACTTATTTTTCCACTACAGTAACACCCAAGTTTTCTTGTAAGTGTGAAACAACATTACGTAATACGCATGAAAATAATACAGTAAGTTAAGCAATAAAATATTAATAAATGTGTTCTCATGAACGTTTAGTTATAATTAAATAAATTATGTAAAAAATAATAAGCAAACGTGTTAGTAATTGTTATAGAAAACTGTGTATCAATACGGTGTAGCTTAATATTTTTTTCTAAAAATTCAATTAAGATGAGAGGAAAATCAATATACAATTAATGTATCTGCGCTACTAAAAAAAATGCTTTTAGCGTATGTTATTTTGGATTTTTGGCATTTGATCCCGCTTTGACGTCATATTGGGTGACATAGTTGGATCCTTCAATAGACGTCAATGGGACGTCAAATCCTTCATCAAACGTCAATAGACGTCGGATCCCCCAACAGACGTCAAAATAGGTTCGATTTTCCCATATCTGACGTCTAAGAGCGCGTAAGTCCATGAAGTAACACCGGAATGAAGATGATGTCGGTTAGTGCACTGACGGATGCCAATAGACGTTAGACGTGCACTAACCGACGTCTACTTTATATATTTTTTTAAAAAAATAATTTATTTTTACAATAAAGTCACACTTGAAAAATAGAAAATGATCCTAGCACATCACAATATAATATATTCTATGCGTTTTAAGTTAACAGGATACTAAACAATCTAAAAACAAATCCAAAACTTAAACTATCAAAACTTAAAATTAAACTAAAGCTACTTAATGTTCAACAATAATAAAAGTCTTCCTAAAGGCACGGGTCCTAAGTCCATCTCTTCAAAAGATAAGTTGTCCACTCTTGTCGTATCTTTTTATTGTCTCATCTGGTATAGGAGATGTATTCTTGAAGTGCTGCAAAATGAAGAAAAATTCATTATGTTTGCATATGCTCAAAGCTAAATTTGATTTGTAATGTATTGAAGTTAAACATCATTACCTCAGTCCAATCATCTGTAATGCCAGCTCGAATGATGGTTTTTTTCCAAGACATGACATAGTAGCCACATTTCCATGAATCTAGCTGCTTGTTACACTAAAATGACAAACTAAATAGTCACACATGTAGATCATACAATAACATAGAAAATGAACAAGAAACTTAAATGACTTACAACCTTTGGATACAAGATTTGAACTAGCTGACCTCGGGGTTTACCCATAACTCTATTTATATTGAAAACACAAGGTAATATTAATATAACTATATTCATCATAAAAATTTAAGGTCAACATGAATTTGAAACATAAAAAGAAAAACACTTACCCTTGAAACATGTTTTTCAAGTCATTTTTCATTCTCTTGTGCAGCAAACAAAACCATATAATTTTGCATTGTCTAAGAATGACGACCATCATTTGCTAGTGAGACCTATCATGAATCATAAATAGTTAGTAAACTAATTAACTAAACTTTAATGAAATTTTACATTTTGCAACCCATACCCATCAATCTATGGCACAAGGTATATGTCTCTATTTGACTCAGTCATCCATGTTTGCAAATAATTTTGTTTGCTTTCAACTGTGTTACCAGAAGGTTGGATGGTCTGATGTTCAACAAATTCGTACATGGAAAACCGACCTTAGTCCACAATGACTATGTTCATGTACCTATGACAACAAAGTTAAGTTGTTGGAAACTAACAATGTAAATATAACTAATATAGAAGACAAAATTGACTATCTTACATGTATCCTAGTTGAAGGATTGAAATATTCAACTATGCATAATGTTGAACAGGAAGATTTTTCAAGTAGACTATCACAGGTTAGATCAGAGCAACTTTCATGTCCTAAGCAATCACAAGACCGTCAAGATGACAATGACATGATTAGGACACAGTGTTGGATCGACGTTGTTGGTTGGGTAAATAACCAATATAACATTGCATTTAAATCTGCCACAACTATTATTGAAGAACTTACCCAAGGATATATCCCTCGATAATTACCGAGGGATATATCCCTCAGTAATTACTGATGGATGTTTCCATCGGTAATTACTAAGACATATATCCTTCGATAATTACTGACGGACCATCCTTCAATAATTATTGACAGTCTATATCTGTCGGTAATTGTTACAGACAGAGTTTTAATCGATATAGGTTGTCAATAATATGTTAAAATAAACAATCATTATTGATGGATTTTGACTGTTTTTGACAGATTTGTGTCGTAGCTAATGCTAGTTTTTTTTTGTAGTGAGAGTAATGATAACCTCATTCCCAGAATTCTCATTCTATGCACAACCTACAACCTCTTAATGTAGTATTTTTTTTCCTTGAAAGTAATTACATTCTCATCATACATATAACAAAGCAATAACACATGTCTTGAATTTATTTCACATACTAACACACATGCTGGGAAACTAAATCCTCCCCTTATGAAATGATAAATTTCTTGTGACCAATCAAATAGTTATTTTTCACATGGTAAGCTACATCACAAGAACCTTCATCGACTCTCATCAGTTAATATCTTTATTTATGTGAGTCCAATATTTATAGAGTAATGATAATCTCATTCTTAGAATCCTCACTCAGTACACAACCTATAACATATTGGGATACAAATTTGAAATAGTATAAAAAGTGTGCATAGTTAATAAGGGGCAAATGCCTTATCATGAAAATGTGAAGAAGCAAAATTGAGAGAACCAAAACTATGTGTTATCCAAATCATTTTCGTAGGATGTCGATTTAGTTGATGCTGAAGTGAGACAAGACCCACGTTTAAAGAAAATTAGTGATGATTTACAAGTCAATCAAATTCGTATGCTCATTATAACTTATAACATGACTACATTACAAAGGGCGTTTGGTTTTGTTAACATCATCAAGCTAGATTCCAAAATTGTTCCATGAATATCACATGTCACCTTTAGGGGCTTTCACACTTATTGAATAGCTCAATTTTTATATTGGATTGACATAAAGAAAACAATAATAGATTTTATGGGAGCTTGTGCAGCTTGTCTAGTAGAATATGTATCAAACATCTTCACCTGAGGGTCTCTTCAACCTTTACCTATTATTGGGACTATAGGGGAAGATGTACGAAAAGTTACACTTTTATGCTAATCAATTAAGGATTAGCTAGGTTTAAGTTGATACAATTTGTTACACATCAATTAGAGATTAACTAAGGCTAAGTTAATACAATTTGCTATCAACTAGGGATTGACAATTTGTTATAATTTTCTATTAATCAACTAGGGGTTAGCTAGAGATAAATGTTGATAATTTGCTACGGATAAACTAGGAAGTAGCTAGAAATAAATTCCTATAATTTGCTACGAATTAGCTATGAAGAAGCTAGAGAATATTACATATTTTATAGGAAATAACTTAGAATTTTCTACAATTGCAAATTAACAAACAACTTTTGTACCTAACTAGCGAGGAAATTAACATGTTCTCTTTAATTCATTAGCGAGTATTTAGAGATGGATTTGCTATGAAAATTGCAAGAAATAGTGAGGGAATAATTTCTCACTGATTAGCTACCTATCATATTTTGCGAGGGATCAACAAGAGTTTAGCTAGCGGTTATTTTGTTGTAAATGCATTACTTTCTTGTAGTATTTGCAGAAGTTGAGGGAGATAAAGGAGGATTCTGGAAAGTACTCGTGGAGGTTGGAGAGAATTTGGTCAAAGATAGAGGTGGTATATTCCCTCCGAAAGAGCTTTAGTGGAGAAGTAAGAATCGAATACTGAAAAGGAAAATGGAAAATTTCACAAAACCAAAATCAAAACAAAAACAACTATAAATTAGAAATTTACTAGGAGGGAGATGAGAGGTTATATAAAATTAAGGAAGGAGAATTAGAGGGAGAGAGGGAGCAATGCCAGAAACACACATGCCAAGTCACATGGACATACATAGCATATACACACTACATTTGTCATATAAGCAAACATTTAATATCGTTTGGTAATTAATAGGACTACATTCATTAATAAAGTTTAAAAATAAAAATATTGAATGTTTACAATAAAAATAAGGTTTAATAGGTTCGGAGGTCCCTATATTTGCGGGTTCGTTTCAGTTGGGTCCTTCAATTTTTAAAGTGATCAATTGGGTCCCTAATTTGATAAATGTGATTCAATAATAGGATCTCCGTTAAATATAGTTAATGTACGTTAACTTTGTTATGAAGTGGAAACTGAGGCATCCAGGTGGCATCCTTTGTGGATTTTTATCATTTTTAGAAATTATTAACCAATGTTTCTCATTAATGTTCTGAAACTGGGAATCACCACCAAGGCAAGAGAAGCAACCAAGAACCAGGGGATTTTGGCTGAAAGTATTTTTTTGTTGTGAGAGTCCATTTTTTTATTGATGGGTAAGACTAATTCCCCAACACCAGAAGCAATGGATTTGGGATCAATGGCGTATTTGAACCAGAGTAAAGACCATGAAGCACCCAATGCCGCCTCCGCAAGGAACACAGATTGAGGGCCTCTGAACTTGACCAGAGTAGGAAGAAGCATTCCTAGAGCTGCACCCAGATACATCCCATAAGTGGTGAGAGAGACGGATCTAGATCTCTCGTGAGGGGGAACCCACTGTGCTAGAACTGTGTGAATGGAAGGGAAAATAAAACCCTGTGCTACACCAACGAGCAAACGAGCAACGACTAAAAGAATAACGCGATTGGGATCGAGAGGAAGAAGTGCACAAGTCAATGACCACAAAAGAAACGAAAGAAGCAGGACCCTCCTCCCCCCGATTCTCTGAGCAGCCCATCCTCCGGGAACTTGAGAACAGGCGTATCCGTAATAGAAGGTGGACAGTATTGTACCTTTGCTCGATTGATTCACCCCAGCACCGTCAGCAGCAACGGTGTAAGCGATGGAAAACCCTACTCGTTCGATGTAGCAAACTGAGGTGCAGATGAAGGTCAAAATAACAATCAAGTACCGCACAGGGAGCTTCATTGCCAACGGGTGTAGGTCAAAATACAATTGATTCAAGATACAAAAAAATGACGAAATCTGAGGGAAGAAGAACAAGAAGAATGATTACCAAGCTCTTGCTTAATCTAATGGCTTTTAAAATATGCCATGGACGCCGCAAATTTCTAAAAATGATAAAAATCCACGAAGGATGCCTGGATGCCTCAGCTTCCACTTCATAACAAAGTTAACGTACGTTAACTACATTTAACGGAGATTCTATTATTGAATCACATTTACCAAATTAGGGACCCAATTGATCACTTTAAAAATTGGAGGACCCAACTGAAACGAACCCGCAAATATAGGGACCTCCGAACCTATTAAACCTAAAAATAAAATCCAATTGTTTAAAAACTAAAAACATATTTAACTCAATATTAAATTAAATATAGATTAATCTATAATTATTCTAACTAAAAGTATAATTAGCAATTAGATTTAAACCCGATTGATTTGAATATGTTATCTCAATATTAAGAAAACAAAGTACATTTTATGTATTGAAAATTATCTTCGTTATTAAAATAAAAATGATAAGAATAGTTATAATTATACTTTTACCTTTTACTTGAAGGAAAGAAGTAATTATGTTCACTTACCATATAAATTTGAATATGGAAAACTGAATTTTAAAATTTAGTAAAGATAAAATCAGGAAAAAAAGAAATAAAAAATAATGATGTGGTATATGTAGCAAAAGGTTGTTTAGCCTAATTTTTTATATATTTTTGAAAGGTGAGACAAAGGCAGGGTGGAATGACCCCTATTGAAGGAAAATATATAAACGGTTAGAGTTGGAAACCAGTTGTTTGAGTGTGACAGGGTGTGACTAGATGGAGAAAGAAACATAAGAGCCAGATGAGCTTTGGAGCCACATGTGCAAATCCCTAACCACAACTTCAAACCTTCAATTGCGCTCTCTAAATAACATTAATCTTGACAAAAACTAAACAAAAAATACCTGTTCCTTCTTTTGTTCTTCTTCTTTCGTCTCTCCAACTATTACAATAGGACTTCTCCTGAAAACAAAATAACAAGACAGAAGAACGACAAAATAAAAAAAAAGACAAGAATATTCATATTAATCCTTATTATTTTCCGGAAATGGATTTCTCAAAACTCAATGACTCGCCCATGTTCCGGCAACAGGTTCTGTTCTGTTTGTTCTTTCACCCTTACAGTATCTATCACAAGATTCTTGAAAAAAAATATACATATTAAAGAACAATGTTGGTGTTGTGTTGATACGTTCCTGTTACGCAATGTTGTTTATTTGCATGGTTTATTCATTCGTTGATTTTTAGAAGGGTCAATATATATTTGTCCTTTTTATATACGTGGTTATGGTTAGTATGGTGGTGCATGTTCTTGAAATGAATGGGTGTTGATATTATGCAGCTTCAGTGCATGGAAGAGAGTGCAGAATCGTTACGCTCGAGATGTTTCAAGTTCTACAAAGGATCTCGAAAGTACACGTGGGTTTTCCATACCATTGTTTTTGTTAATTTTTTTATGTATGTGTTACTAATTGAATACGTAGTAATCGTAGGATATTTCTCTCCTAAGAAAGCCCATACTTGATGATACTTCAATATAAATACAAGAAATGTCAAAACCTCTTTTATACCTGAACTTGTTCATCTTTAGGGCATGTTGGAACTTTAAATCTGGAATGATTTTTGTCAAACCTCAAGTCTCAGACAGCAAGATAGTTCTGAATATATAATAACTCCAGAAACTTTTGTATATGTCTTGTGCACTTGTATAAATTAGTTTAATTAATGATCAGTATTTTGTAAGTATATGAATTTTTGTGTCAAGTAATTACTATTATATTTATGATAAACAGGGAAGGGATTGGAGATGCATATGATGGAGATATTGCATTTGCAAGCGCCCTTGAAAATTTTGGAGGAGGGCATAATGATCCTCTATTTGTAACTTTGGGAGGTAAGTCTTGTTGATATCTCTTTCCTCCTGTAACGTTTTCTTTATAAAGTAAGCTTCTAAGTAAACCTATATAGATATGCTTGCTGCTTGTATTTTTTGAGGTTATTTCTTGAGTTATAAACTGGCCCTGATGAGCTAGCATGAAAATTTAGGTTGAGAATAACAAGTCATTTATTGTTACTGGATGTGTATACACAGCATGATATCTCTATATTATGCTTTCTTTGAATATACAATGACAAAATATTTTATTTCATATCAGGACCAGTTATGACCAAATTTGCTATTGCATTTAGAGAAATGGGTACACATAAGGAAGTTCTTCGGTCACAGGTAATGATTTTTCCATTGTTGCCACGAGTGGTGAAACTTTGGTTTTCTCGCACACATCATTATAAGAGTTTCTGAGCTTCTGTTATGTGTTTAATGAGTTAACAGTTTCTTCTGGTTCATATTTTTTATCTATGCCTTTTTTAAAATTTGCTTAGACTAGATAATATAGTTGAAAAATTCCCTTTTCTTAAGATTTTATAGTACAGAAAGAGTTGTTATAATTGTGAATGCTAAACTGACTCTACTTCTAATGTGGCTTTCTTAGGCGGAGCACATGCTAAATGACCGCTTACTGAACATGCTAAACGTGGATATCCTAGATGTCAAGGTACTTATTGAGTACAAGAAATTTTTAAATGTTTTAAATATAATTATTACTGTGGAGAATGTTAATATTTTATTGGTTCACTAAGAAAAATTAATTACTTGAAAATAATGAAATTGTGACTATGATGGAATAACTTCGTTATAATAATGTTAGTAGTTTGACGCTGTTAAAAGAATAGTTGATGGAGTAGAAAAAAAAATGTGAAAATAATAGAATGTGAAAGTAATAGTTAGAAGAAGTGTATTTTGTAGTTGTTTTAGTCCTGGTAGTTGTTGTCCTATATCACATGGTAAGTATTTATAAACTCATATATTTTTCTAGAAAGCATTTATGTGGAATGTTCTAGATTTTTACCTATGTAAAATATTCTTGATTTTCTTCTTCATATATCTTAGGTTTTTTTACAATATTCTAGAATTTGTATTAAATTTTCATATATTTAAGATTTTCTATATTCTTCTAGAATTTGCATTACACTTTAGTACTCTTACTTGATTCAAATTTAGTAACTCCAAGCATTGTGCGTAGTAGCTTAAATCTTGGTCTTGGTAACGCCTTCGTAAAAATATCTCCAATTTGGTCTTCATTTGGATAGTACTCGAGTCAAATTTGTTTAGTTGTCCCTTCATCTCGAATGAAGTGGTATTTAATGGCTATGTGTTTTGTTCTTTGATGATGGACTGGATTTTTTGTTATTGCTATTGTTGATTTGTTGTCACAATACATAATAGTCGGTCCATCTTATGACTCACCCATTTCTTCAAGCATATTTCGTAGTCATATTGCTTGACTCATGGTTTTAGCAATTGCTACATACTCTGCTTCTGTTGTTGATAGTGCCATACTTGCTTGCTTCTTTGATGACCAAGATAAAATACCTTATCCTGGTGAAAAAACGTATCTTGACATACTTTTTACGTCATCCATTGATCATGCCTGATCACTATCTGTGTAACCAATCATCCTTGAGTTAATAATGATTTTGTACCATATACCGAACTCCTTTGTGCCTTGTAGATATCTTAAAATTCTTTTTCCTATCCCATAATGAATCTGACTTTGATTTTGCATGAATAGAAGACTTGTAGCAATCACAATGTCTCATGTGGTTATGAAATACAGGATACTTCCAATCAAACTCCTATAGCGTGATGCATATGCTTCTTGTGTTGCATCATATTTTTGTAGCTTCTCGTTACCACTAACAGAGTAGTGACAGATTTATAATTATTCATCTTGAACTTCTTTAGTAGAGCTTCAATATATGTTCTTTTTGTTGTTTCACCTATATAACAAGGAAATAGTTCATCTAGTCAAGGTCGGTAATCTTAAATGTCTTCATCATGTCTTCGTTAAATTCTTTCATCATCTATATATTGTTTCCTATATAGATAAGATCATCGACATATAAGGAGACAATGAGATGATACTGACCTTGTGTCTTAATATATAGTGTCTGTTCACTCTTGCTCCTATTGAATCCTTGATCGATGAAGTATTGATCAATCTTGTTATAATATCATGCTCGAAGAGCTTGCTTTAGGTTGTATAAGGCTTTTTTAGTCTTAGTACTTTTCCTTCATTGCCTTTGTTAATGAAGCCTTGTGGTTGTTCAACATAAATCTCTTCTTCGAGCACTCCATTTATAAATGTTAATTTGACATCCAATTGATAGATGTTTCATCCTTTTTGTGCTGCAAGAGCTATTAAAACTCTAATTGTATCTAAGCAAGCAAATGAAGCAAATGTCACATTGTAGTCGATTCCTGGTTGCTATGAGTAGCCTTTAACAACCAATCTTGCTTTGTGCTTTTATATGGTTCCATCATAATTGAGCTTTATTTTATATAACAATTTCACTCCAATGATATTTTTTCCATGAAAGCAATGTATGAGCTCCCAAGTGTTATTCTTCTCAATCATTCTAATCTCTTCTTCCATACCCTAGACTCATTCTTCTTACTTTGATGCTTTTTCATAATAGTTAAGCTTAATCATGACCATATTTCAAGTTTCGTATATATCTACCAAAGATCTTACTCTTCTAGGGTTGGATTCAGGTGAAGAATCTTGCTTTTGTTGTTGTAGAGGTGGACAAAGCACACCCAAATCTTCTACCTCTTATTGAATTTCTTCTTGAGACTGTTGCACTGAAACTAAAATGTTTCTTTTAAAAACTTTTTCTCCTTCCCAATTTCAAGAAGCATTTTCATCAACTTTAACATCTTGACTAATGATGAGTTTTTTTATTTTTAGGTTGTAGACTCGATAGCCTTTTGACTGTGTGTTATATCCTAAGAATATTCCTCGTATAGTCTTGTCTTCAAGGTTGTGCCTCCTTTGATAAGGAACATGTATGTAGCAGATAGATCCAAATACTTGGAGGTGTTTAGTTGATGATCTTCCACTCCAAGCTTCAATAGGAATCTTGTCTTAGACTTTCTTAGTTGGACATATATTTAGAATGAAAATTGCAGTGTAAACTATTTCAGCCCAAAAAAGTGTTAGGCATACTTTTCTCTTTTAGCATTGATCTTGCCATCTCCATGATTGTGCGATTCTTTCTCTCTGACACATCATTTTGTTGTGGAGTATATGTGACTGTAATTTGTCGTTCTATGCCTTCATCTTCGTAGAATTTGTCAAACTCGTGTGATGTGTACTCCTTGTCACAATCACTTATAAGTACTTTTATTTGTTTTCCAGTTTGCTTCTCAATAAGGGCCTTGAATTTCTTGAATACTCCGAAGACTTCTGACTTTGCCTTTAAGAAATAGACCCATGTCATTCTAGAGAAGTCATTAATAAAGAGGATGAAATACCTATTCTTGTGATGTGAAGGCGTCCTTATTGGTCCACAGACATCAATATGAATCAATTCCAATAAGTCTTTTTCTCTTCATGCTTTGTTTGTCGAGAATTGTAATTGGTGTTGTTTGTCGAGGAGACATCCTTCACATGATTCATTATTCTCCTTCAAGTACGGAAGATCTCTTATCATGTTTTTTTATATATAAAAGCTTTAAGGAATGTGTGTTGAAGTGATCAAATCTCCTATGCCAAAGGCATGAGTCATCAACTTCTACCTTCATGCAATATTAGTTCTAGGTTTGAAGCTTATATGAAAGCTTCTATATCTCTTCTCCACTTTTACTAGGCCAATTTTTATCCTTCTACTATCATAATGTTTGCATGTATCTTTCTCAAAGTGAAGAGCATATCCATTCTCCATCATTTAGCCAATACTTAAAAGATTCTCTTTAAGATTGGGAACTAGTAAAACGTCCTTGATGAATTTTGTACCTTTGTTTGTCTCCACCATGATAGTTCATTTGCCTCGAGACTCCACTGTGCTGTCATTTCTTAGTCGAACTTTGACATTGACAAATTTATCAATGTCTTTAAAGATGCTTTGATATTTCGCTATGTGATTGCTGCATCCACTATCTAAGTACCAACTTCCTTCACCACTAGGAGATTATTGATTGACGTAGAATAAGAGTTTTTCCTAATTATGTTCTTTCGTAAAGTTTTCTTGATGCTTATTTTTAGTACGACAATACTTCTCTACATGAAAAAATTTCTTGCAGTATTGACAATATAGTTTTCCAAGACGCCAACAATCTTTATCCAAGTGACTTGTCTTTTTACAGTTGTCAGATGGAGAATATTTTCCTTGACAAGTCATAAAGGAGCTTCTAGAATTTTCTTTATTTCTAGAAATTTCTCATGTACTTTTATTTCCTTTATATTCCTTATTCTAAGACCGTAACTTTAGTTTTAATTGAAAGACATTTTCGATTGAGTCTTCTTCCCGCCTTTTCAATCCTTGTTCATAAGCTTCAAGAGAGCCCATTAGTTGTGTTACTAACAGTGTAGCCAAATCTTGTGTTTATTCAATCGTAGTTGTGATTGCATTATATTTTTGGGAAATAGAAATTAAAATTTTCTCAACGATATTTTTGTCAAGAATATTTTCTCCATAGACTCTCATTTGACTAACCGTTTCTTTTATTCTAGAATAGTAGTCTTTAATGATCTCAAATTATTTCATTCTTATTAATTTAAACTCTTGTGTTAGAGAATGAAGTTTAACATTGCGTATCTCATCACTTCTTTAAAAGTCCTCTTATATTATTTCCAAGCTTGCTTTGCACGTGTGGCACCAATTATTCTTGGAAAAATTGTGTCATCTAGTGCTTGTTGAAGAGCAAATAAATCCCTTGAATCCTTTTGCTTATTTCCTTCAACTCCTTCTTCTAAGTTGTAGTAAGAGTAGAGGTGTCTTTTAGAATAGTGAATCCTTCTTCTATAATGTCTCATAAATCTTGAGAGCGAAAGAATGTCTTCATTTTGGTACTCCAAAAATCATAATTTTCTCCTGCGAAAATAGGTATTGGAATTGGTCATGTTTGATTGGTAGTAGTCATGGGTTGAGAAAATATTTTGGAAGTAATATAGAATGGAGTTATAGTTTTGTTTGAGGTAGTTGAAAAAATTTATCTACGCCCAGTAGATGACCAAACTTAGCTTTGATACCACTGCTAGTATTTTAAGGTTGTGAAAGAAATAGTTGATGAGGTAGAACAAATGTGAAAATAGTAGAATGTGAAAGAAGTGTATTTTGTAGTTGTCTTAGTTGTGGTAAATGTTGTCTTACATGAAATGATAGAATACATGAGTATTTATAGACTCAGATATTTTTAAAAAGTACTAGTCACAATTTATATAGAATATTCTAGATTTTTTTTATATAGAATTTTTTTATTTTCTTCTTCCTATCTTAGATTTTTCTACACTATTTTAGAATTTATATTACATTTTCTATCTTTAAGAATTCGCCTTACACTTTAATAAGGACTATATACAAGGAAAAACTTAAAACAAGGAACACTGAATTAAAAGCTACCTCTGAAGATGGAACTCAGTTTTAAAATTTGACAACCTTCAAAAAGGATAATGCTTCTGAGAGTTGATTTTCTTATGTTCAGCCAAACATTTTTTTCCTTCAAACGACTTTTTTCATCGTCGATGTTTTATCTGTTGCTTGCAGGAAGCTCGAAGGCGATTTGAGAAAGCTTCCATTGTACATGATCAGGTGCTTCTAAATAGCTTTAAAAAAATTGCACAATGTAATGTTTTTTGCTTCCATGTTTTCCCTACCCTTCTAGTGAATGTACAAGTCATGTCATGATCAACACAAGTTTTTCCTTGGGAAGAAGAAATTCATGGCGTTTTTAAAACAAATTAGATAACACAATCTGTTAAAAGTTCATTGACCTCTGACTCTTGATCATAACACAAATACAACGTTGATTTTATTCAACAGGCACGTGAGAAGTTTATGTCACTGAGAAAAAGCACTAAGATTGATGTTGCCACTGTCGTAGAAGAGGTGGGTCATGTAGCTTTTTTTTGGCATTTTCATTCATGAATATTGTCTTAGCTTATCATGGGTTACCATTATTTTTTCAATCTAATTTGGTAGAGAGACATTCCAGGAATTGCACAATGCAAGAACCTCCTTTGAGGAATCTCGTTTCAATCTGGTAATCTTAGTTGAGCAAGATATGCTGCTTTTGAATATTATGGAATGAATAAATAAAGTTCTTACCACATTTCATCTTGTTTTCTAGGTTAGTGCTCTTCATAATGTTGAGGCCAAGAAGAGGTTTGAATTTTTGGAGGCTGTCACTGGTGTTATGGATGCTCATCTTCGATATTATCGACAGGTATATGACGCAGTTATATATGGCATTGGCGTTTTCAATATGAAATATTGCACTTGTAAAGTTTCTAAAATTTCTTTCCCTTTTGCAGGGATATCAGTTATTACATGAGCTGGAGCCTTTCATTGTCGAGGTTTTTCTATTTACTCTAAACTTATCTTGTAACTTTAGGAAACACACTTTCTAAGTGATTTTTATATAGCATAACATTTACCTGGAGTTGCTTCAACTTTAAATCGAATCAGAAACTTAAAAAGAATCACTTTTCCATGTAATTTTATTAACATGTAGGTAATTTTCTTTGATTATATGAAGGCTAGTAAGATACATTCAAAATGCTAAGTATAGTAGTGTAAGTGACACATTGAGCAGAATTGTGGATTTAAAAATATTATTAGCATTCCTGATTTATTATGAATGGAATATTTATCTGATATTTTGCAGGTTTTGGCTTATACACAAAAGGCAAGAGAAAGTTACAATGAAGAGCAGATTCGTCTTTGTGAAAGAATGCTGGAGTACAAAAAACATGTTCATCAAGAAAGCATGATGTCCTTGACTGGCCCTTACATTTCTCCCACTAGAGATGGGAATCCAGTGCATCCTTTTTCAAGGATATCCAATAAAGTGGCAGATGCTATAACAGAGTCTGCCGAAAATGGAAAGGTATCTATCTAAGCTCATGATAATGTCTCACTCAGAAAAAACTACAAAACAAATTCCAAATGACATGAATGGATTTTGAATCCCATCTGCACTACTTTTAGATTCAAATCATTCGACAAGGGTATCTCTCTAAACGATCATCAAGTTTGAGGGGTGACTGGAAGAGAAGGTTCTTTGTTCTTGATAGTCGTGGAATGCTTTACTACTTTCGTAAACCATGGAATGGATTACATGTAAGTATCCAACTAAAACCAAGGCACATACCCTCTAACTAACTAGCCAGGTGATAATGCTGATTTTAATATCATGATCTTAATCAGTGTAGCAATCAATCATCCCTACACAGAAATTGTGCCACCGATAATAGTGCTGGAATTTTGAGTCGCCTTCTTTCTTCACATTACCATGGAGTCATGCCTGATGACAAATGTGTAGCACGTCACACAGTGAACCTGCTCACATCAACAATCAAGTCTGATGCTGAACAATCGGATTTAAGATTCTGCTTCAGGATTATTTCACCTTCAAAGAGTTACACATTGCAGGTATGCATTTCCCAACATTTACTCACCTCTACTTTTGCTTTTTATCTTCTCACCACACCCAACATCATGCAGGCAGAAAATGCTGTGGATCAGATGGATTGGATGGAAAAGATAACTGGTGTAATTGCCTCCTTATTGAGTGTACAGACACTGGTACGTCATATTTCTTTTCTTTTTGCCTTTTCTTTACACACTCATTCAATCACAGATATTAAGGAATGTCTTGCCTGAGTATTCCTAAACCATTTTTTAACAAGTCTTGTAATTGCATCCACTGATGCCAGTATTAATCGTGAATGTGTGACAGTCTGATGTGTCAGAAAATGGTAACGGTCACTCTGCCAACAAGCTTCTTTTGTTAAAAGGTTGTCCAGATGATGATCTAGCATTGAATGGGGATTCTATGTCATCCGAAGACTTGCAGAAGAATAAGCAAAGTACAAAATGTGAAAAGCCAATTGATATTCTTAGGAAAGTTGGTGGCAATGACAAATGTGCTGATTGCGGCAAACCTGATCCAGATTGGGCATCCTTAAACCTTGGCATCCTCATATGCATTGAATGTTCCGGTGTCCATCGGAATCTTGGAGTACATTTATCAAAAGTAAGTAATTGAAGATCATGCTACAGTGTAATGAACTCTGAGTTGATCATGTTTTTGTCTTTTCTTGTTGGTTAAAAACTGAAGGAACTATTTAGTGAAATTTCTGTACAGTACTTAAAAAGGGTTTTTGTTTTCAATCCTTAAAAGTAAGGTGAGTCAACTTTCTTTTTTTTTGATAGGTAAGATCACTGACCCTTGATGTAAAAGTATGGGATTCAGCTGTCTTGAGCATGCTTCAGTCACTGGGGAATCTCTTTGCAAACTCAGTTTGGGAAGAACTGTTGCAACCATCATGTTCTTCACAAACAGATGAGAATCCTGATGGGTGAGTTTTTCTAAGATTGATGGGATTAAGTGTTTAAACTTTCACTAACATACATCTTACAATATGTAGATCATCGAAGCCGCAGAAAAAGTTATTTCATGCAAGAAAACCATCACATGATGATCCTATTTCACTAAAGGAGAGGTTCATTCATGCAAAGGTAATAATAAGCTAGAAAGACTAATGAACCTTTTATGCACCTAAGGGAATGAATATCCATGGCGTTTGATGTTTATACATAAGATAACTTTGATAAAAAACTTGTGTTGAAGTATGTCTGGGAGAGAGAAGTTGATGCATGGTTTGTGTTTTTGCAGTATGATGCAAAAGTGTTTGTTTGCCGGGTAAAGAACAACGATCTCCTTTCACAACAGGTGGCAGAAAGCATCAATGCCAATGACAAGAGAGCAGTGTACCGACACATTGTGAAATCAGATGTGAATGTCAATGCTATTAGTCGTGAACAAGGTAGAACTTCTTATCCCCAGCCAATTTAAAAAGCAGATGAAAGCCCTATTTGAGTAATAATGCATTGTTGTTCAGGCTTTTCTTGCAACATGGCTTCTTCAACTAACGATCCAAACACATCATACGAAAACTCAACTCAAACAGAGGAGGACGTACAAGATGGTTCTAGTGTCCTTCACCTGGCATGCCGAAATTGTGATGTTGCAATGGTAGAGCTACTCCTACAGTATGGGGCAGACGTAAATGCTAGTGATTCTAAAGGAAAGACACCACTACATTACTGCACTATGATGGGGAAGCATGCAACTGCAAAAGTGCTTATTACAAGGTAATTGTTTTGAAACACGTCTGAAGGGAATTGGATAGACATATTTAAAATTGGTGTTAAAAAATTTAGTGAAAGAAGTTAGCAATTATTTCAGGGGGGCGAATCCACTTGCCGTAGACAAAGAAGGCAACACTCCTTTTAAGCTTGCACCTGAACCTGACCCTGTTGACAAAGATACTGTTCCTCTAAACCAGGAAACGACACCCCCTCAAAACTCACCAGAAAAATGATTCACGCACACCTTGTGTGTTAATATGAGACTGAAGAGATAAAAAGATACAAGAGAGAGATAGATGATTCGATGTAACAGGAAAGCTTCAAACAAATGAAAAGTATCAATTAGGTGATTCATCAATTTTGTTTACAGCAATGTATTTATTCAAGTTTGAACATTGATTAACTGTGCGGACAAGATATACACAACGTCCAACTGTGGAAGTTATATATAGTTAACTCATGGAACACGAACATTGGGCCAAGTAGAAAGACTAAAGGATGTTTTTAGTTGTCGATCGAAAATGTTGAAAGAGAGAAACATAGAGAAATGTTCTATTATTCAGTGAGTGATACAAGAGAGAGAGGAAAATAAATAGAGTTCATGCATGTATCTCATTGATTTTTACTATTTAAATACTTTTACTTTTATTACGGATCATGGTTCCTTGTTTGTCGTGTTGGGACGAAGTGGTAAAATTATGAAGGATAAATAAATAAAAACTGAGAAAAGAAATTATGTATGTCAGAGTGTATTCTGGTGTACAGTAAGATACATTTCTTTTCTTTCATCACATGGCATCCAAAACAAGTGACAGCTAGGGTTGAATACAATTCACACACATGTTATTAACAAATAAATATATAAAAAAAAAATACAAGAGCTGAAGACACAGCGTTTGAAGAAAAATAAAGTAAAAATACTAGTACATTGAAGAAGTAACTTTAGTTAAGATATCACAATTAAACTATTTAATTGCAAATAAAGAACAATATATATTTAACAAAATATATTACTGCATAACATAAGTGATTTACCAAGCCGCAATGGGCTTAACTAAAACCATACACTAACAACCATACACTAACAAACTATATATGACATGTATATACTAATATTTTACTTCAATAATAATAATAATAATAATAATAATAATAATAATAATAATATTTATTTTTTCACAGTATTTGACGAAATCTTTTTTCAGCTTCAATAAAATATTTGTAGAATGTTTTAATAAAATAATAATAATAATAATAATAATTTTTTATTGAAAATAAAAAATCATATGAAATTTTATTCTTAAAAAACATTTTGATATAAAGAAAAATTTCTTAAATTTCGCCTCTTAGATGATAACACGTAGAACAATATGTTTTTTAAAATTAAACTTAGAAAAGAAAAGGACATATATATATAAAATTGTAATTTTATATTTAAATTAATATAACGGGCAGTATATACTAATAAAAATACATTTGAATTTATTATCTATTAATAAAATATATAGTATACGTTATACACGAATTTATTAAGAACAATAACGTGCGGTATACATTGATAACAATGTTTTTCTTATAATAATAATAACATTATTATTAGTATTTATTATTATTATTATATTCCAATTGAAAGATTAAAAAGTTAAAATTCTAACATTACGAAATTCTAAAGATTACTCAAGGGGTAAAGCAAATTCATGAAAAACAAACAAGGTCCATATCATTTCTTCTCTTTTATAATTCAATAAAGGTTTAATAGCCTATTTTGTTTCCAGTTTCGCTCGAATATGTCAAATTAGTCTATCATTTAAAAGTGCGTTAATTGTGTCCTCACTTGATAGAATTTGCGTCAATAAAGTCCCTTCCGTTGAATCCGTACAAACGATGTTAATTTTTTTTTTCTCTCTTCTACTTTTCTGTGCAACATAGGTTTTTGTCAGTATTAGCGTTGAAGCCGAAGAAGCTGCAGTTCGATCTGGACCAGGTGGGGGTGCAGTACATGGGCATCATATCCACTCCCCCTCCATGACCTCTCTCTCCCTCTCCATTCGCCTCCTCTTCGCCGCCACCAACCCCAACAAGGTTGGCATCCGATACGGCCAGTCCAGCTTCACCGTCATGTACCGCAGGATCCCCCTTGACAAAGCCATCGTCCCCAGTTTCTTCCAACAACCCCAAGTCACTACCAGGTCATCACCATCATCGTTGTCGATCGCGTCAATCTCTTCCAGGCCGACGCCGCCGACTTGATTCGCGACGCCTCCCTCAACAACCGCGTGGTCCTTCGCGTCATGAACTTCGATTCCCCTGGCGTTCAGGTAACACACCCTGTCCCTTCTTCAATTTTTCTCTTTCCCAATTTAGGTACCTCACATTTTCACTCTTAAACCCTCATTTTCTTCGCAATTTCCTTTTTCTTTTTCTTTTCAAGTAAAATCGAGGGTTATTATGCTTCTTTTGTCATCTCTACCATGGTAGAGATTGAGAGAGTTAGTGAGAATGATGTGTCGAATGCTCCAGGGTAAGAATCTGCTCTTTCTCGAGTTTATAGCAATTGATTCTAGCCCTTTTGTAATTGGATCCAAATCCTAGAGCTTTTCTCTGCTGGGTACCTTGATTCTAGGTTTAGGTGGGGAAATGATGGGAAATTAGGGCCTGGGTATGGAATTTTTCATCATTTCTAATGAAAAATTGTTCATTGTTGTGTGCATACGTTGTTAAATTTTCACTTTGAGCTTGTTTGGTCATCTGGGTAGGTGGTTTGTATGTCATCTCATACCCAATTAATTGTAATTATGTAAATCATATGGTTGTGTTGATGTAAAAATTGTATAAACTATGGATTAGGCTTAGGTGAAAGCCTCGATCTTTGGTTTTCATTGCCTTAATCAACATTAGAAATGTCTTTTGCTGGTGTCACCATCCTTAGCCTTATTCCAAGGGAACTGTTATTGTCTTCAAATGAATACCATACTCCAGTGCACTTGTCATTAGATCATGAGTTTATTTTCATATTTCTCTCCCATTCTGGATCCTTGACTCTGATGCGTGTCCTTCCATACGATACCATTGAGTCGTTGAAACTCAAAATCAAAAAGGTCAATGGGCTTCCTTCATTGACAAACAAACAAAAGTTGGTTTGTGATGGACGAGAGCTAGCGCGGAGCAATTCCCTGTTAAAGGACTATGGGTTACGGAAGGAAATGTTTTGCATTTGGTGATTAGGTTGTTGGATCGCCAGACCATTAGTGTGAGAACCTCTTCTGGAAAAGACTTTACCTTTCAGGTGGAGAAATGCAGGGATGTTAGATAAGTGAAGCAACAGATTGCAAAAAAGGAGAAGCGCTTTGTTGATCCTGAACAACAAGAGGTTGTGTGTAACGGGGAGTTGCTTGAGGATTAGATGTATGTACTAAATTGAGTTAGGTGTCAGTTGCATCAGTAATAATGCTGCAAACACGGACAAAAACTTGCGTTGCACACAAAAAAGTAAAAGAGAAAGAAAAAAATTTAATGCCATTTGTAGGGATTTAATTGACGCAAATTTTATCAAGTAAGGACGCAATTGACGCACTATTTAAAGGATGGACTAATTTGACATATTCGACCGAAACTGAAGACAAAATAGGCTATTAAACCTTTAATAAAAGAAGTATAAAATGGGTCATTTAGTCAATCCCTTGGTAGCCTTAACGAGGATCAAAATGTCGTTCTCCTAGGGTACAACAATAACAATAGTTTGTTTCACTTCCAACGATAACTTTCTCCCACCCCTCACATCCTTAACGAGGATCCTCTATCTTTTTTTTTAAACTAGGCAAAGGAAGAAGGTTTATAAGTCCATGATTTATAAAGTAGTATGTATTCTTTTATATAATATATCTCTTGCATATTTTATATTTTAAAAAAATTTAAAATTTTTATAGTGATATCATAATAATTGTTTTTATAGGAAAATTTCTTAAAGTAACCTAAAGCTAATATCTTTAGCCAGAACGAATAAACATACTTATACATATTTAAAGTAGTTACATTTACGTGAAGTCATGAAGGAAAATGACAAATGATTTATTGTTGGGAAATCTTATCATGATTCAAATTAAAATACGGGTGCTTATCTATGCACCTCTCTATTTTTTTATCTTTAAAATTTTAATTCTCTCATTTTCATTAAGAATTGATCGTTTGAAAATTGATTAAGAATTTTATAGATTTTAAAAATATTAAAATTTTATTTGGTTTTCGAAGGATGAGGTCTTAACTAAATTTTAAAAGTCGATTTAATAAGATTCTTTATTTTTTTTATTTTAGTTTTTTTTTCTTTTTTTATTTAATAATAATAATATTTTTTAATATTAAAATAAATAACATTTTTTAATTTTATTTTTTAATTTAAAATAAATAGTAGCATTTTATTATCTAGGTAATCTTAGACACCTTATCTTGGTGACACTACGTCTTCAATATCACTTGTTTTTATAGTTTTCTTTATGGTTAAATATGTTTTTCGTCCCTTAAGTATCACACGATTTTGGGTTTAGTCCCTACTCGAAACTTTGATGGTTTTTAGTCCTCATAGTTTTGAAACTCTTACTATTAGTCCTTAAAATTGGACGGCATTAACTTTTAGTAGATGTGGCAAACGGTGAGGTCATGTCTTATGCCAGCTTGCCTCTTCACTCTCTGCCACGTTGCTTGTGCTTGAGAACTTCGTTCGTCTTCTCCGGCAGAGCAAAACCTAGCCTCCATCGGACCAGCCGCCGTGCCGGACCTTCCGCTCAGTCCAAGGCGTCGTCGGCAACACCAATAGCCACCGAGGCCATTGCCGGCTGCGGCATCGATTTCTCCCTCCTTGCCTTTTCTCCGCGCGGGAGAGAGAAGCTCTCTCGTTCCTCCGCCAATCGCCGCCTGAGAGAACCCAGACAAAACCAGAATTACCTGACACTATTACCCGACCTGCAGACATCTTCATAGTATTCAGAATTACATCTGCATATGCCCTCTTCAAAGCCACCATTTCCTGCACAACCAAATATACTGTTACTGGAAGAACCACAATTATCAAAACTCAATCACATAAACATAAACACACAAAAAACCAAACTTTCCTTGTCTTCTCTAATCAGAATTTGAATTTTAAATCTATGTTATACTGAAATTCAATAAAAACTTTTAGCTCCCTAATTTTCAGCATTATCATAGTACGCAACAAACAAGGTCACCCAAGAGTTGAAGTCCCTAACACGCATTTTGTCAAACATGTGGCATGCATTTTCCAATAGGCCACAAGACACAAACATAATGAGAATCCGATTGAGGAAAGGCAAGGGGGGTTTCATGTCGCTCTTGGAGATGTAGGTGTACAGCTCAATGGCAGTTTCTGGGTCACCGAAAACAATGCACTCTTTTATCAATGAGGTATAGATGTCAACGGGTCTAGGAAAAGGTAGATCGTCCATCAAGTGCAATATGTCTGAGGTTGTAGCCTCTTTTCTTTTCTTTTTCTTTGGCTCCTTCATGGTGAAAGTAGTTGTTTGAGGAATGAGGAGACGCGGAAAAGTGTGAATGGGGTAGCGCAGCAGCGGTGGTAGAAGCTCGAGTTGATGGCTGGGAGAAGGCAAACTACTTAGGTTGTTGTTCTTCAGATCAAGGTTTTGGTCGAAGAATAGGTGGTGGGTTGTTATTGTTGGTACAGGTGCAGTGATGTGTACCATTCTTCAAGTGATGAATGTTTCATCCCCCTTCCACCCCAAATTAGGGTTTGCCAGATTGAAGAAAAGCAACGTGGCAGAGAGTGAAGAGGAACCCTGGCATAAGACGTGGTCTCGCCGTTTGCCACATCTACTAAAAGTTAACGTCGTCCAATTTTAAGGACTAATAGTAAGAGTTTCAAAACTATGAGGACTAAAAACCATCAAAGTTTCGAGTAGGGACTAAACCCAAAATCGTGTGATACTTAAGGGACGAAAAACATATTTAACCCTTTTCTTTATTATATAAAATTGTGTACGACATTTCCAAAAAAAAGAAACCCAAAGATGAAGGAAACGTAGAACAAACATTTGTGAAAATGAAAAAAAATTGTTTACTTCATCATGTAATAAATTAATACAAAACAGAGAATGACCTTCAATGAGGTGGTTTATAGCTTCCAATACATTAAATTTCACCTTCTTATCTCGTATATTTGTTGTCAATAATCTTGTATGCACATGTATCTTAGTACGTACTATCATCATGAACGATCTTCCCTAGATAATAGTGATTGAACTCATTCCTTCATCATCCTTCTTGTCCAAGATGTAGAAATTTGTAGGACAAATTAACTTGTGCACACATACAAGCACGTCTACAAGTACATCTATAGGGTTAACTATGCTACAATTGACCAATTGAACGACCACACCGATAGTCTTGAAAGGTTCTAGAGATAGAGAAGTAAAAACTGCTAAAGTCATTACACTTATAGAAGTTCCTAAGTCTAACATGGCACTATCACACAAGGACCAAAAAACATACCTGGAACCTTGCATTTTCGTTGTATTTGAATAGGTCTCTTAATCAAGCTAGACACAATTCTTCCCAAAGTCACAACCTCATTATCCCTAACACACATTCTGTTTATGCAAAGTTCTTTGAAAACCTTGGCGTATTTTGGGATTATTTTTACAACATCTAATAAAAGGATGTTTATCTCCACGTTTTTCTTTATCCAATGGCCCATTGCCCGTTTGACGAATTCAAGCCTTCATCGAATTATTCAATTAAGGCATGTTCTCTATCTCATTTCTTAATTCCAAGAATCTCTCTACGAATGACAACCACTCAGGATGTAGGGAAGTATTTCTCAATGAAAAAGTTTTTTCATAATTTCTTCATTGTTGATTCTTGTTGAGAGATAGTTGTTGAATTATCTTTTTGGTCAGACAAAAAGGCAACAAACTCAATTCTCCACTAATGTAGGCTAGTGGTAACCAAGGTCTAATCTTAAAACTCAATGCATGTTAAGTTCAGAAAGTGTATAATTAATCCTATGTATGAAATTAACAACAAGACAAGGTGGGGAAAGAAAAAAAATAGAAATTAAAAAGAAAAGAAAATATAATTCAAATCCATGATAAATGAAAAAAAAATACAATGAATGAAAAAGAATGCATAAAATATAAAGTGCAACCTTATATCATGATTAAATAACCTTTAAAGCATCTATGAATAGATTTAAAAAATTAAAACATATTATAAAGATAAGAGTGTATAACTTAAGTGATGTCTACTAAAGTATTATATTTAAGGGTGTTGCTCCCTCCACCACCACCCCTTGCTCCCTCCACCTCCCTCTTCCTCTTTTACCCCTCACTCCATCTCTATTCCTATTTTATCCTTGAGTAAACAAGATCCATTCTCGTGGATGCGGTCCTATGCAGATCCTCACAAGGCAACATGCTGAAAAAGCGCGTCTAGCTTCTCCCCGAGCTTTTGTAACTTTTTGTCACCGCTAATTGAACAATCTGAAAAAAAAAGCACAAAATCACCGAGGTTGGTTCCCAATTCGAACTGCGTCAACTCATCCATAACCTCTCTGAATTTCCTAGCCTCTTCGGCGTTAGTCCCATCGTGTTCTTCCACGTTGTAATAACGTTTCCCACACACCATTCTCATCACAGTGTTGAACGTTAGGTATGCAAACAATGGTCTTAGTTCCACTTTCGTGAAATCTTTATTGGAAGCATCAACAAGTTATGTAACAGCCTGATGATCTCGTCTTTTTGAATTCTCAAAAAGGAATTAAGGCAGTGATTGGAGAGGATCTCCAAGGTGTTGATGCGGTGTAGGTTGCGTCAATGATCACCGTAAGACGAGCGTTAATCAAACGTAGAAGATATGTCTTCCCTGGCTTCCCTATTGATTAATTACTAAGAAAATTAAGTTTGAATTATTAAAGCACTCTAGTGTACCATTACTGGAGCAATTGTAGAGTGGTCCAGGAAGTCCGTTCATGGTGTAGGCATCAGAGACATTTGGACCACCCCCTGTGTGAAGAACTTGTGTATGTTGGTATTAAAGATAATTTTATTATTTAAAACTTCACAAGTTTCTGAAAATTCAGAATATTACAATGCTCACAACACTCTGGATTACTAGAAGAGAATACAAATTCTCACTACAAAGAACACTCACAACCTTTCAGTACAAATTCACAATACGCAACCTTTCTCTCAATTTCTCTCCTTTACGGTGCGCACGACACAAACACTTATTTTCTCTTTCTTCCACACACTCTCACTTAGTTTTCTTCTCTGCACCGTGCCATTCCCTTGCATATTCCTTGCCTTTTTATAGTTGAAGAATACCACAACATCCAAAGAAGAAAACGATGCATGGTCCAATTCTTAATTACTTTCGGTGGTGCCATCATCTCTTCCTTCTATTATTATATTTCTTTCGGTGCATTTGTCTTTTCTCCCTCCAATTATTTTCTTTCTTTCGGTAGATATTATCTTAAAGCAGACAAATTACTTTTAGTGATTTTAATAACAACACACTTAGAAAACTTAGATATTTGTAGAGCCCACGATTTAAAGTTTATCTAACAGTGCAATCACTACATGACGGAGACGGATATCGACATCCGTTTGTCCTTCAACGAATATTGATATCTGTGTACGGATGTTGATATGGATTAACATGTTTTAAAAAGTAAACAAGATTAATTTTGTAATTAAAAAAAATTATTGAAAGTTTCCCTAGGTAGAGGGAGCAAAAGTGGTGGTGGAGGGAGCAACACCTTGTATTTAAAACCAAAGCCTATCAAAACTTAGAAAGACGTCACCTTGTAACTATAACTTCATTCCTATATTTCCATTAAATCTGAACTTGGAACCGATAATTGTTCATCACTTTAGTGCTACTCAAGCATCAACTTAACGTTCAAGGAAAAATTAAAAGCTTAGTTGGACCGGGTCACTGTGCTAAGGCCCAAATCGAGTGGAGTCAGGCTCATGTATCAGAGGAGCCCATTAATATAAACATATTCCCTCCATCCGGTTTCCCTCCTCGAAAACAAATCGACGATGGAAAGCGCGGACACGAACAGCGAAGTGGAAAATGACGCAGAAATGAAGCTCTTGAGAGACAAATTCAGGCTCTCTGCAATCGCCATCACCGAATCTCAAGGTTCAATTCTTCTTCTTCTTCTTCTCACGAATGTCATTTTTTCATTCGTTTGAGATTCGAGTTCTTAATTATCATGCACGGCAATTCAATTATGCAGCAAAACATAACGGCATGACAGTTTCAAAAGTCGTAGTCACTTGCATCGCGGACTTAGCCTTCAAGTATACAGGTAACAAACATCACTGTCGTTTCGCTGCACATTCCTTTTCTGCCAGCACCTTGTTAGAATGAACTTAAACAGCACCGTCTATGATAATCGTGTGATTACAACGTGTATGACATAATGTCCCTTACGAGTGTATCAATATAGCAGTGCATATATCTTTTGTTTATATTTATCGGTTGCACAGATTGTTTTAGGTTTTATTATATGCGAGTGTTGAGTATAAATAATGAAATTGAAGGAAACTGTTATGTGAGCAGAGGGCGTGGCTAAGGATCTTCGTCTGTTTGCTCAACATGCGAATCGTAAATCTGTAAATATGGAAGATGTGATACTCTGTGGTTAGTTTCATAACCTTTGAATATTTTTCAAGAGAACGAAAATGAGTTTTGTTTATATCTGTTTAATTTTGTGTATTTTGGTATAAAGCACATAGGAATGAACATCTATCTGGCTTGTTGAGGACGTTCTCCAATGATTTAAAAGCCAAAGATCCTCAATCTGAAAGGAAACGAAAGAAAGAGACCAAAAAGAACGACAAATGAACCCTTAGCGCTTATGCCTGATGCACATATATGGTCCGTCCTGTAAACATACTTGGTACCGTTGGAAAAATTTATGTATTTTTTCTTTCCTATCTATGTTTTTGGACTTCGTTAACTAGAGCTGAAAACTATTGGTCCACTTTTACCATTTATGCGTGCCCTCAAACTTAATACCAGACACTATGAAGTGTGTAATTGAGTTATATAATTTTAGGGTAAATTTTATATGTAGTTTCTCCTAGCATACTATTTTAAGAAATATGAAAAAAGTTTGTTGAGAGATGTCCGTTTACTAGAGCAGATTTCGTCTGATTAGTGTTGTTGACCAGCATAATGCTAGGGCGAGTTACCAAACTGAACTGGTTTGGCATAGTGATGATACTATCTAATGGTTGGTTATTTTGTAAAAGTGGTATTTACTGAAGGTACATGCAAACATATGGCAAGAGATGTTAGAACTGATTGTTTAAAAATAAGGGTAAAAAAGGATAGTTCCTGGAAAACAGGGTGTCATGCTGAAACTTAAAAAGCAAGGGGCACCATGTAAATATCTCATCTGATCTTAGAGGAGTGGTTGTTCATAATAAATTCTAAACTTTTAAGTAGGCAACAACAAAACATTGAAATACTCAATATTCTTTCTTAAGTTTTTGGAAATCATTCTATAGACTTTAGTTAGAAAGAACCAAATCAAAATAGATTCAATATCAATCTTTATTTTAATTTATGTCAATTTTCAACCTCTCAAATCCAATTTCCCAACTTCTCATATTTTCTACGCCTCAAAAGTTTATCCAAATATGAGCAATTTTAAATTTCATATTTTTTCGTATAGATTTTCCATTATTCAATCACTACTATTTAATTGCACCATATGGCACTTTAAAATTGATACTAATTGGAGACAATCTAGTGAAAATGATCAATAAACAAAACATGGGTGTTTATGAATTTCAAATTCCACTATTTTACACTCAAATTAGGTTACATAATTTTATCCTAAAAAAGAAGAGTTATAAAAAATAATAAAAGGTTGTTTCAAACTAGAGTCAATTATCATATTCTAAATATGCTTTAGAGTTTGATGAATTTTTAGGTTAAGAGGGAGTGCATTTATAAATTATTTTCGTTTGGAATTTTTACTAATGTGAAATTTTTTAACATGTTACCTCCACAAATTCCCCCTGCACTCTCACAAAGAAACGTCCACTTTTATTCTTTTTGGATTATATATTTTCGAAGTTAAAAAATCAGATTGTATAATCTGAGGTTATTTGACTTCTGAATTATAGTTATATAATTCGAAAGTCATTTTTACTTTTATACATCGAAAGTCATTTTTACTTTAATAATCCGAAAGTCTTTTTTAAGGAGAAAACTGACTTCTTGATTATATAATATGAAATTGTTTTTAGCTTCTTGCGTTATTCGAAAGTTATTTTAATTTCCGGTACAGGAGAAATTTATAAAATATCTTTAAAAAATATTGTAGTTGATAGTTAATTCCTTTTGCTCCTAGAAATGAGAATTACAAAATAGACTAGCTTAACTCATTTATGTTTTGTTCACTTGAATGAATGTGAGGAAGAGTGATTGAGTGGATTTGAGAGGATTTAAAAATAAATTTTGTTGTTGTTTATTTGAGTAAATTTAGAGTTAAGTGAGAAAGAATTTGGAAGTAAATTTTTTTAATCTATCAAATGAATCAAATCCTACACTAATTCTCACAAACGTTGTTTCCAAATTCACTCTCATTTATCTTCAAATTCACTCTCATTTACCTCCAAATTCACTCAAACAAAAAATTTATCTTCAAATCAATTCAATGACTCTCCTCCAAATTCATTCAAGTGAACAAAGGGTTAAGTATTCTACCTCTGATATGCCATAATTAGCATGGGCTAAAAACATTGGATTGTTCCGCAAGAAAGCAAATTGACATATAGCTCACCAGGTTTGACATTTTTTCTTTTAAAATTACATTATTAAAAACATATATAATCACCTAAACATTTTTAGGCCTAAAGAGATTATCAACGTCTCTTATTGGATGAATTAAGAAAATTATTATTTTAGTATTAAGTTAAAACATATAATTGAAGTTTAATTTTTAAAGATTTGTAATTTAAATCATAATTAGATTGTTATATCTTTGAATGCTTAGTTTTTTTAACGTAATGATGTTTTTGTTTGAATCCCAAACTATTTTAATCTCAAATTTTAAAAATGAATAAATATAGTTTTTTTAATTTCATTTTGTTATATATTTTTTATTTGTTAAACGCGCTTTCGAGTTGACATTGGAGCAGAAACTATGTCAAATAATGTTAACAATTCAAATGCTAATACGAAACATGTTTGACACATCGAAATAATTTAAAGTATTTGAGTTCAAAGAACTATATTCATTCATTTTTTAAATTTAGAGACTAAATGTATTCAAGTTTTAGACTAAGATGAATTCCATTTTCGTGTCAAAATTCTAAGACTAAAAAGCCTATTTAACCCTTAATACAATTCTAGTCTTTTAAATTATAGATTCTTTTACTTTAATTTTAACAAATCAATTTTAATATTTTACACGTTTAATATAAATTTTAAAAAATTTAAATCCATACTAAATTACCTAATATATGATTTGTAAGAGATGTCAATTTGTCTTTAGGTATGTGGGTCACTTCTAACTCACTATTAATTAGTCCTCATATTTATTGGTCCATCAAATAAGTTGATTGAAAAAATCTTTTATTAAAATGAATTTGATCATACTATAAGATTTTAATTAACTCTTAAATATTTTACAAAATAGCATGAATCTTTAAAATATTTTAAATCACAAATTGGATCTCCAAATATTTTACATAGATCCCTAACCCAACATGTCGACTAGGCTAAACCAAACCAAATTAGGTTAAACCAAATTTAACATTGTCTCAATTTGATTCAACCTTAAGTGAAGTTGACTCTACTTGGCCAGAGTTGGGCCCAACCTATCTTAGCTAGAGTTAGGTCTAGCTCAACTTGACCATAGTTGGACTTGACCATCATGGTCAGAGTATTTGGCATGACTCGACTCAATTTGAGGTGGACTTGACTTAACTTTAGCCTAAGTTGGGCCTTGTTCGACTTGGCAAAGTTGGAATCAACCCAAGTTAAGATTGACCCATCTCAGCTAAATTTAGGCCTAGTTCGACTCAGCCATAGTTGGGTTGTCCTTCTTGACTAGAGTTAGGCTTGACCTAACTCAGTCAAAGGTTTAATACTTGACTCGACATATCATGAATTGTATCTAACTCAACTTAGCATGAATTGGACCTGACTCAACTTAGTTTGAGCAAGGGCTTGACTTGACTCGACCAGAGTTGGGTCTATCCCGTCTTAGTTAAAGTTGGATCAAATTTGACACGACAATAGCTGGGCTTGACCCATCTTATCTAGAGTTGGGCTTGTCTTGACTCAGTCAAAGGTAGACCTAATATGACTTGGATAGGGGTGAGCTTGACATGACTTAACCAAAAGTGAACTTAACTCAACTTATCATGCATTTGACCTGACTTAACTCGGTCAGAGTTGGACCAATTCGACTTGACCATAGTTGAACTAGACATAATTATGTTAGAGTAGGACCTAGTCCAACTATATTAGAGTTAGGTATTTGGCTCATGTTGTGTCGACTCAACTTAGCTTATATTTGGCCCAACTCGACTAAGCCCGTGTTAGGCCTAATTTGATTTTGTCTTAAGTGAGCTTGATATGTCTCGGTCTGAGAGAAGCCTAACTTTACATGAGCCAAGACAGAGTCGATCGGGTTGAAATAAATATGAACCAACTTAGTTAGAAGTATGTCCAATCCAACTTAGTATATAATATTTGCAGTTTTATTATAGGATTAGAAGTTATAAACAGGATGAGTTTCCTTTAACTAAATTTTTTTTGTATACTAAGGTTGAAGAGAAACACTAAACAAAACACCAAAATTTCCTATATTATTTTAATAATTCAAAATTGTATTCAAAATTTAAAATTGTAAAATTTAAAATATATTTATATTTTATATTATATAATGTAAAATATATTTTTTATTTTTTATTTTAAAATATATAATTCAAAATATGAAATATCGTATTTTGGACTGTGTATTAAAAAATAAAAAAACTTACGAAAGGTGCAAATCGAAATTATGGAGGTACAGGAAAATATGACCCAAGATGTGAGATAGGGAGGGAGAGTGAGTTTTGAGTGGCAGTTGAGCAATGAAGAAGAAATTATAGATAAAACTGGACACACAAACTTTTTGTCTAAGCTCCCCTACCCTCCATATTTTATTGGGTGTTGCTCCCTCCACCCCCACACATCTCTTCCTCCACCTCCCCTTTACTATTTTGCCCCTTCCTCCACCTTTCCTTTACTATTTTGCCCCTCAGTAAAATTTTATTTTTAAAATTGTTGTTTTTTAATTTTATTCATTTATAACATATTTCACTGATAACCTACGTAGTTTCTTGTATGAGTAAAATATTTTTCTACAAAGCTTGGTGATCGTGAAAAGAATTATCAAACAATCTTCTTCTTGTTCTCGGTGCAGTACGTGGTGCAGTGCGTTTATGGTGTAGTGTCCTTGTCGTGGTTCCTCTCCAGGTACGTAGTCATAATCCTTCCAATAATCCTAAACCCTAAATCCTTCCCATACTTCCAATAATCCTTTTAATATCCAAGCCTATAATCCTTGCATGAGCCGCAAAACGTAGTAAAATAAAAACGAAACGTAAAAGAAACACTGCCTATGGACGGATGACATCCTTCAACGGATGTCAACATCCGTTTAAGGCAAAACGGATGTCGACATCCGTTTAAGGCAAAACGGATGTCGACATCCGTTTAAGGCAAAACGGATGTCGACATCCGTTTTGCCTTCAACGGATGTTGACATCCGTTGAAGGATGTCATCCGTCCAGCAGTGTTCCTTTTACGTTTCGTTTTTATTTTATTTGTTTATTTTATTTACAGTAATTTATATTTAAATTTATAATTTTAAATGTTATATATGGTTAGTTTTTAAACGTAATAATTTTGTTAAAATATGAATTTGTTATAGGTGGAGAAGAAGCTTAACGGAAGAGAGAAAGGTAAACGAAAATGGAAGAGAGGAAGAGGTGCAGAGGGAAGTAAATCAGAAGTTTTAAATAAATTAAAATATTAAAATAATAAAAATAAAAAATTTTAACTTTTGAGGATATAATTGTCATTTTAGAAGGATATAATTGGCATTTTAGAAAATTGGGGAAGTGGAGGAAGAGACGTGTGGGGGTGGAGGGAGTAACACCCTATTTTATTTCACACTACAAGTCTTCACTCTTCAAGCCCATGATAAGTCCACTTCTACTTTTACTATCTTCACCCCTTCTTAAAAACATTTATAAAATATATAATTAAGTAATTTAAAATTAAATATAATATAAGTATAATTATCACTTATAAATTATTTGGTACACTTATTTATTATATTAAAAAAACACAAGTCCTTCCTCTCATTATTATGACTTTCAAGTTGTTTTAAAATTCAAGTCTAAGCACTTTCTTTTGTAAAGGTAATAAGTTAGATGTTAAAACAAGTAAAAACAAAAAGGCTACATATCAGTGATGTAAAATGATTTATAATCTAATGGTTTAAACTCTCGTTTCGTCTTCGTATTTGCGTGTCAATTTCAAGTGGATCCTCGTTTTTTTTTCGATCTCAATCGGGTCCATAAACTTGTAAAAATGAGCCAATTAAGCCCTCTTCGTTAAGTTTTCATTGATGTTGCCTAACTGTGATGACGTGGTGCACACATATGTATGACGTTGAATTTTTTATTTAATTTGTTATTAAGTTTGTACAATTGTCCAAAAGTCACCTCATAGCCCTTGGTGAAAAACCTTGCACCAATCAACTTCTTGTTACAGTTTGACGGGTTGAAGTTCTTACCTCTCTCACACTCACCTTTCCCGCAACACATTCGACAGCAAGAACATCACACTACTCTACCAGTTTCAAAAGAAATCAAATTATACCCATTTATACTACCGACAATAAAATAATCATTAAGAAAATAAAAGGAAAATGACAAGGAAAAAGAAAGAAGAAATTTGTTTGTTTCTAATCCCTTAATAACCCCAACAAATCTTTCAAATTGAATGATGAATTCACTCATGGAGTTCTCCTGCTTTGCTTCAGAGCCAACAACGATTCAAAAGGCTCTCCCACAGAAACCGATTGTGTTCATGAAAACAACCCTAGATTGGCTTGGATTGTACATTTCCCACCACTGCAACCATGATAAGGCAGGGTGAGGTCGAGGCGGTGAGGTCGAGGCAACGGGGTCGAGGTAGCAGAGTCGAGGCGGCGGGGTCGAGGCGGCGAGGACGAGGCGACGAGGCGGCAAGGCGTCGAGGTGGCGAGGCGGCGAGGACTCTATTGAGGCAGCAAGGCGGCGAGGACTCTGTGGAGGCAGTGAGGCGTCTACCTGACAACATCGACTTCTTCGACGACGCCTACATTGTCATCAACAACGACGCCGCCCCCCACATGCGCCTCACCAACCCCTCCCTTTCTTCCTCTGTTCTCCTCCGCGTCCCCAGTATAACTTCTTCCAACGGTGGCCATTCGCTGTAGGTTGTGAGTATCTATTCGTGGAAGCTTACATTGAAGAAAGTTTCAAATGGGTTGCAACGTGGGTGACGTTTGTGGTGCTGTTGTCACAGGTTGTCTGTTTCCTTTTGTTGTTGTTGGTTTATTTCAGGAGTGGAAGCAAGTGAGAGGTTAACGAAAATGGGCGTTACAGTGAATTTAGTGACATATTTAACTGGTACCATGCATTTGGGCAGCGCTAATTCTGCCAACACGGTCACTAACTTCATGGGAACCTCTTTCATGCTCTGTTTTGCACGGATCAGTTCGATGAATCAGACAAAAGGGAGAAAAATCAAATGATAAAATTCTTCAACTGGTTTGTGTTGGGGACTCTGACAGCAGTTACCATTCTGGTGTACATTCAAGATCACATAGGGAGGTCTTGGGGTTATGGGATAAGTGTGTGTGCTATTCTAGTGGCACTTACGGTGTTCTTGTCTGGTACAAGGAGGTATCGGTTAAAGAAACTGGTGGGGAGTCCCCTGACCAGATTGCGATGGTATTGGTGGCAGCTTGGAGGAAGACGTAGATGGAATTGCCCTCTGATGCGGCCGGGCTCGCTCAAGAGGTGATTGATGGAGGAACGAGAGAGCTTCTCTCTCACGCGTGAAGAGAAGAAGGAGAAGGGAGGAAATAATTACATTTGGTGCCATGTCAAACACTTTTTATTTAAATAGCAAATTCCACGTAATATAATATTTATACATCAGAAAAAAAATATATAATATTTCTTTTATATATAATATTTATACATCAACAATTTATATATAATATTTATATATAATGTGTGCACCATGTCATCACAGTTAAACGACGTCAGTGAAAACTTAACGGAGAGGACTTGATTGACTCAATTTTACAAGTTTATGGACCCAATTGAGATCGAAAAAAAAAACGATGTCCCACTTGAGATTGACCAACAAATACGATGACCAAATGAGGGTTTAAACCTAATCTAATTGTCTAAAAACTTTTCCTTTAAAGTTATCCCAGTGTAGTTTGATTTTTCTTACGTATTTATTTATTTTTTATACTTTTGGTTTCAATTCCTCTTTTTCTGTATTATTTTATGCATTTTAAATTTTTTAAGCTTTCAGTCTTTAGATTTTTTTTAAAAAAAAAGAGATTAAAATTAAAAGGACTGATATTTCATAAATTAGAAAAAAAATATGTAAATATATTAATAAAAAATATAATATGCGCAAAATTTATTATTTATCAGCTATTCATGAATTCTGTATTTTCCATCTCATTTTTACATAAATATAGTAATTTCACTAATACTATACTGTATTTAACTTTGTTTATATTAAAAATAGGTTTAAACCCTCATTTGGTCCTCGTATTTGTATCAATCTCAAGTGGGTCATCGTATTTTTTTCGGTCTCAATCGGGTCCATCAACTTGTTAAAATGAGCCAATTAAGCCCTCTTCGTTAATTTATAAGTAACGCTGTCTGCACATGCTGAAGTGTAATTTTTTTTAGATCTCGTGGCATGCTGAGGTGTATTAAATTTTTTTGAATGGCTTATTTGTGCAATCAAGCATGGGACTCCTCCTCGCCCACCGGCCACCACGCCGCGCAATCTAGAGTCGCCATCAAGACAATGTTGTGGCTGTCGTACGACCGAGCATTATCATCGGAGCACCGTGAGGGGTTGCTGCTCCTCACCTACACTGGCACCACCACCAACAACCATCACTCACAAATTCAATTAAACCTAACAGTTTCAAGCTCACAAATGGGAACACAAAATCAAAATCCCAATTCAACTCCAACTTCCAAAAATGTGATAAAAAACCTGCATAGAAAATCCAATGAACCATCCCAGAAATCCCAATTTCAAGACCGCAATACACTAATAGGAAATCCCAAGAGAACCCAATCAAAAATCAGAGAAAGATGGAGAGGAAAGGAAGCTCGCCCTTGCGCCATTGTCAAGAACAGATTGGAACCCTAGTAAGATAAGAAATCAAGAAAATTGAAAAAGAATGGGAAACAATCATAACAGTAAAATGGTGCTCTTCTACTACCCACTTCACTATAGTCACAGTAGTGCTCCCACTGCAGAAGCAATCCACATAGAGTTCATTTTATCCTCTGTGAAGGAATCCTTCTCAAATTCTACATTATCAGATTTTACATTCCCTTTGAAGCAAGTTTTACCATGCGGACCATGCCCATAAAAAAACACCACAAAAGATCATATCTTCAGACATGAAATCCTATACATATACAGATCCAAAACATGATCAGAGAGCATTCATCGCCGGTGGGGTAGATGAATGCGAAGATCTTCCCGGAGGGGTAGATGTTCCAGGTGGGGATAACATTCATCACCAACGAAGTAGCAGTCTGGCCGGAGTATATCAGCGGCGTCGGTGCAGATGCAGAGTCGAACCTCGTATGACCCAGTTTGAAACCACACACCTCTTTCCCTCAACTCATCCATCTCCGCCGTGAAAACCAGAACCTTGAGAAAGGAAAAGGCTCAAAAGGAAAGACGAAGACGGTGAAGAATGATGAAGACTCTGAAAAAACATATCCCTAATGCAAATTCAGGAAAAAAATCCCTAATTTCCTACCACATCAAAGACTATTTTTTTAAATATAAATATCCACGTAATTTAATCCTTATAACTGAGCTATTAATATGTGCACCATATCATCAGAGTTAGACGACGTTACTGATAAATTAACGGAGAGGGCTTAATTGGCTCATTTTAACAAGTTTATGGACCCGATTGAGACAAAAAAAAACACGATGACCCACTTGAGATTGACACACAAATACGAAGACCAAATGAGGGTTTAAACCTTAAAAATACCAGTATCTAAAATATTAATGTCTTAATATAACCTAAGTGATGTTCTGATGCTACTTATATTAATTATTTATATGTTATACTTTTTTTTATGATTAATAACTGTATAGTATGGATCGGTCAATCGATCAAGGTCACAATATTTTGAGTTAATATTAAATGTTGATAAATTATGTTGGTTAGTAAAATTATACAAAGCCTAAAAGCAAAAAAGAGAAGCTAGATCATACAAATTCAACATAACCTTTGTTGATATGACCATTAATGTAATTATTTTTTATTTCAAAAGTTTCATCATAATTTCAAATATAAAGATTTCTCATAAATCGATTAGTTATTAATGTGATGGATCGACGTCTAGTGCAACTATCTATTCCAAAAACATATCAACGCAAATAAGCACAATAGTTGTATTAAGGTATGCTTGGACAATAATTAAGTTATTGATAAGTAAAAATTCATTACAAGTAGTATAAACAAAAGGTTTAAGTAAGGTAATTGATTACATTTATTATTACATTTAATACCTTACACTTGGACACTTGCTAAATTAAGCATTAAAGTGTTTTCTGTATCATGGAAATGTTTCTAAACAAATGAAAGACCTTGAAGATTGAGCTAACAAAAGATAGAAATAACAAACTAATACAACCAAGAATTAAGAATACTCGACCAAGTATAAAGAATAGAAAATTTTGAATAATCATTTTAAGCATTTACACCTTATCTAATTAATTTCCTTTTTCATATGCAAAATTTCAAATTTAAATCTTTAAAATTTGAATTTTGTTTCCATTAAAAAAATATATTATAAGAAATAAAATAATACTTTAATATAACATGACAAAAATGTATGTTTTGGCACTGATATTTTAAAAATAATATTTAAGAATATTTGGAATCATTTATTAATTTATTTTTTTATAAAATATAAAATTATAAGATTATGAGATTATAAAATTATAAAATAATTTAAAAATAATACGTAATGATATGTAAGTAACATGACAAAGACAAGATAAAAGCTATATTACGTAATTAATCGAAAAATTATCCAACAAATATTCAATTAGAATAATATTTTAGAATTGTAGACTACACAAATTTAATAGAACCTTAACTAAAAGGTACAAACTTAAAACTAAATGAATTTATTATTATCTTTTAATTATTTTATATATAACTAGTGAAAACACACGTATTAGACACATGTGTTTTTACTTTTTGTTATGATAATTTATTATTATTACTAGTGAAAACACATATTGAGAAATGTGTGCTTATATTTTTTAAATATTTATTATAAATAAAGTATAACATTCATTTGTATAATATATTTTAAAAAAAGAACATATTAATTTTCTTTAAAAAGTATAATATACCTTTCAATGAGTTTTATTAATTTCATATGAAACATATCATACATAACTTTTTCAATTTTAAAGAATTGAAAAAAAGTAATGTAATGTATGTATGACACATTAATAATATATAACGTATTGTAAAATATTAAATAAATAATCATAATCTCACACGTGTGATACTGCTCCTTAAACTATTTTATTTTATTTATTTATTTATTATTATGTTAACAAATATCAAATTTTACTTATATTAAAATTGTGTCATATTCTTATATTTTTAAGATATTTTATATTTTTATCAAAATTAAATATCTATTTATAGAATTGTATAGTGATTTTACCATATCAAAACAAATTATATTTAAAACTTTTACTAATAAAATTTTATTATGGTTTTGTTATACTAGTATTCAAAAAAGGTTCCAAAACTCTGATATTTAAAAATCTTTTAGAATTTACTTGTCTATTCTTTAAAATTAAAGTGAGCTTTCAAAATTTAGTAAAAGCATATTATTTATTATTTACTATTTATTTTTATTAGGCTTAAATACTAATTTAGTAATTGAAGGTGTAATTGAATAGTATGATTATATAATTTATTTTATATATTAAATCTCTATTGTTAATATTTGTTAAACATATTTTCAATATAAATTATTAAATATCTCACCTTACCCCATAGCTAATAATTATTAAATATCTCACCTTACCCCATATATTTGTTAATTATTAATATTTGTTAATAATTGTTAAACATCTTTTCAAATATCTCACCTTACCCCATATATAATAATATTTGTTATTAAAACAGCGAAATTATTAAATAAATTGCATACATAATAAAATAGTTTATTATGGTAACACATATTAATAAATTATGACCTTCATTATTAAAATTACTTTATTATTAAATAATATTATCAATATTAATATTGTCCTAAATAATATTACCAATATTAAAACTACAAAATAAAATTATTAAAACTTTTAAATTATTAAATAATATTTAATATAAAATAAAATTGTTAAATTGTTATCTAATGTATGAAACTGTCTATAACGTTAATATTTAAAATTAATATAAAATTATATTAGAAATGGAAAAATATGAATAATAAATGTGTACATAAAAGAGGGTATAGTTTTAAAAATTATAACGTTCATTATTTAAATTACTTTATTGTTAAATAATTGAGAACTTGAAAATTAGAAATTAGAAAGCTGATAGGTGTACGATTTTTCTTTAATCACCAGTATAAATAACTGAACACTCTGGTTCATTAGCTCAATCCTTCTATCTTTCTCTAAAACTCAGATCTTCAAAGTTTTTTGCCTTCTCTCTTCCATTTCTCTTCACTGAGCCATTGGATCTCTGATCAGGTGGCGCCCAAACATCCGCAATGTAGAGGGCTTCACAACTGACCGATTCATTTCGGATCCTAGGCTGGTAAGTCCTTACATGCAGTTCTCCGTTGTTCTTAAACTGGGACATGCATTCTTGCTGGTAGCATGTGCCTTGTGCTTTCTCCTTTTTCCTTTTATACTCAATCCTAGCTCTAAGAGTTGTTTCCATCATCGTTTCGGTGGTTGTAGGGCACTGTTTAGGTTCTTCGCCAAGTAGGGGACTGTGGAAGCGGTGTTGTGAGCGGGGCTGTTCAACTCCAAGGTAAGGGGAGCTAGGTCTTTCTCAATTTTTTTTTATGAAATGTGTAGATGTGCTGAACTTTGTATGACCATGCTGTTTGGGTTGAGTTTATGTTTTAAAAAGACTTTCTGTATGACTTGAACTGCATGCTGGAAATTGTGACTGTAGATTTGGTTGGGCTGAGGTGATATTTGAAATATGATATGTTTAAGGTATGAGTTCTATTAAATGAGGGTTCACATGGAAGGTAAGAGAGTATACACTATGTTGAGTAAACTATTAGGGTTTTAGGTCACTTTGAGAGGAAGTGAGGTAGTGATTTTGAGCATTGGAGGTCGAGTGCAATTGGGCTGTTTGGGTAGCTCAAATAGGTCAATTTTGACTTGTTAGGAACATCAAACTGGTCTAAAACGAGTTACAAGTGGTAAAATTGAATTTGGGTCACCAAGTTGTTGATTTTGGTGTTCTAGAGTAGAAATTGATTCTAAATCACTTTAGAATTGTAGTAGGAACGTTTATAATCATCTAGACTAGTTTAATTAGGTGTAAAACATGAATTAGAGATGTTAGAAATTTGAGAAAAGGCCTAGAAATGGTAAGGGTTTGTGTGAGTGCATAATTCTGCAGAATTCGCGTTTTGCAAATGATGCAGAGTCGCTATGTGATGTCTCGCATAGCGAGTCCTTGCAGAGGGTGCTTTCTGTTTGAATCATTCGCTGTGCGAGCTGGTGTGATGTGCGAATGACTAGAGGGTGCTGCTCTCTGTCTGGTGATTCGCATAGCAAATCTTGTCAATATACGACTGGTGATGGTCTGGAACTGCTATTATTTAATTCAAAAGGCGAGATTGGGCGTATAACGAGGCTTTGGGAGGGGTAGTCTCTGTCTAGGCTCTCGCATAGTGACCTGGGTGCGCTATGCGAGAGATTTAAGGCTTGGTACCTTTGTGAGTTAATTCGCCCTGCGAGTAGTGTGCGCTGTGCGAAAAGCTCTCAGTCTCGCTGTGCGAAGCGGTGCGCTGTGCGAGACGTTCATGGTTTTATTCTCTATCTCCTCTTTTGTATTGTTTCACATAGAGTTGAATGTTGTATGGTTTGTGAAGCATGTGTTGGAGCATATTGTATTGTATGATGGGATTCAATCATGTTGTATATTGTTAAGGTGAAATTGTATGAATATAAGAGTTATGAATGATGTTTAAAGTGGAAAGTGTGGTTATTGGACGTAATTCCATGATCTTCAAGGAAAGGATCCATGGTGGTGCCCTTGGTGTGTTTTAAAATGATTTGCATGGAAGCTCAGTCTTGGGGGTTATCCTGAAACTACAATGGTTCATCATTCTCAAGTAGAGAGGATTGAACCATGTCGTGAGTAGTAGCAGGAGGTCTTAGTCTTGGAGGCTTCCAATATTCTCCAAGGCACGGTACAGACTAACCTCGTGAGTGTGGTAGGGTGAAACCCATTGACAATGACTTTGCAAAGCAGTAGAAGCCACCACGAGTGCATGACCCCATAGCTCGACAATCATTCTAAGTCCGGACGAGTCAAATTCAAAGTGTAACAAGTTATGTTTGTGTAGTGTAGTATATCTGTCTTTAATTGCATATTGTGTGTGATTGTTATAACATGATTTTGTATACCTAGGTCACCCTTGCTTCTGTGTTTGTGTCTTGCTTGTGTGTGCTTTTCTTTTGCAATGATAATCCACTTGGAGAGTAGAGGTAGATGAGGTACCCCTGGAGCAGGCCTTGGATGGTGATGATGCTGCAAATTAGTTTGTTTAGGATTTCTTAGTTAAGTTATATTATTTTGAAATACTCTGTTATGAAGAAAGTTTTAAATTATGGCTTCTTTTGGATGACTGTAATCTTAACAACTTATCTACAAGTCTACTCCTAACTGTTCTGATATATTATATCTGATGACGACAATATTATGTATTTTCTATATAATCTGGGACGTTACAAATAATATTATCAATATTAATATTTTCATAAATAATATTACCAATATTATAATAAAAAATAAAATTATTGAAACTTTTGATTACTAAATAATATTTAATAAAAATAAAATTATTAACCCAATTATAAGTGTATGCAATATGGAGAAAATGTGCAATAACCTAGGAAATAGAATATTAGAGTTGGTAGGTATTTTAAAATAATGAGACCGATTATTTTATCTTAAAATAATTACATAATATAAATATAATTTTCTAAACTCGTCTCATTACTTAAAACACTATTTATCTCTCTAAATCTCTTTCTCTTTGTTTCCTCTCAAATCTTTCTAAGATTTATCATCCCTTGATCATCTGTTTGATGATAAAAAATTCCTAGGAGATCACAACTGAGTTATCTCTTCACCTAGCTGATCAATTTCTCTCAGAGTAAATAAGTTTCGACACCTTTTTCTTCTTTTGTTCCTAATCTGCTTTGGAAGAAGCAGGTGTCATAGCATGTTTAATCTTCCTTCTTCTACTCGTTCTTGGTTAATACAAGGTTATAAGGACTTCGTCCCCTTCCAATTTGGTGTTTCGTAGGTTTGTCTAAAAATTTCATGCATTTCAAGAAATCGGTGATGTTGAGATTGTTGATAGGGGGAACATAAGTTTAGCTTACCCCACAATCTCAGTGATATCTGCGTTTTTGATGATGAAAACACATAATTAATAACACATGTGTATTTTGTGTTACATGTTCTATGTTTACATGCTATATGCTTTAACTTAATGTGCTAAATCTGTTAAAGCATATCTGAGAACATGTTTCAGTTATGTTTGTGTGGTTTATTGCATATCACTGTGTGAAGTATGTGACTTTATATGTGTATGCATGACATATGTTTTTAGGAAAAGAAAAATCACAAGCACTATAGTTGAACTTTAAATGTGTGGCAAAACAACAATTTTAAGTCGCTTACATTATGGGATGAGTCGATTAAAACTCGTGTGTTTGCACAAATTCTTTTGAAGTGTACGGTGAGTTTTTTCAAAGAGAAATTTTTTCAAAACTGTGCAAAAAGATTTCACTTAATCGAATGCATGCACTCTGTATTTGAATAAGTTTGTTGATGTTTGAAAATTTGTTAAATGCTGGTAACAACTAACATAACAGTCATATTTTTAAATATGTTGACCAAGCATTAAATGATAGTCGATTTCATTAATTGTACATTCAATTATTTGTTTGACTGTTGCTAATTTTGTTATAACTAATTGTTATATTCGATTACGTTAGTAGCTCAATCGATTAAAATGTGTCTGATATGTATTATACTATAAATTGACACAAATTTGAATTTTGTAAGAACTTTTTGGTGATTCTAACAATTTCATATCACTTACAGAAAGCTGTGATCTTATAGAAAGAGAGGAAAAGCTCCAAGAAACAAGATTGACCATGGTGATCAACAACTTGTGATTTCTTGAAGAGTAAGACTGTTGTGTTTCGAAGACTGATCAAATCTGCACATTTGGGTGTTACTGCATGATCAGATTCTGCAATCTCTTGAAGATTTGTTTGAGTTCCCTGTTGTGACTACAGGAAGAAGAACATGTGTGTTCTTGACTTTGAGGGTGCCTCAAAGTGGTTAGACGGTAGGACAAGGGATTCTTGCTGCTGGTCTTATTGTGCATTGCCTATATTTTGCTTAGAGGGTTAGAGAGGTGTTTTACATTTTTGACGTGATGTCTTCTGTAGCAACCTTGTTGTAAAAACCTTGATCATTATAGTGCATTTGCTTCTTGTGGTTGGAAGGACACTGGATGTAGGCAGGTTGGCCAAACCAGTATAAAAATGCAGTGTTTGAATTTTTTTATTCCTACTCTCTTTTATTCAATCGATTACTTTATGTACTTATTCGATTAAGTTTCCGCTGCATTGAAAATCTTTTACCTTGCAATTCAAGAAAAATATAAAGGCATCATTTGTTGTGGAAAAGATTTTAAAAACTTTTGTTTTTTACAGTTCACCAATTCACCTCCCCTCTTGGTGTGAGAAATTGAGCCATTGTATTTTAACAATTGGCACCAGAGCTGGTTTTCATAAAATATTTGAAAAACTAATCGATTACTATTTCTGATTAATCAATTGATCCTGGAAAATGACTTTCAATTTTCAAACCTTTGGTGAAGGTGGATCCACAAATAGACCAACACTATTTGTTGGAGAAAACTATGCTTTTTGGAAAATAAGGATACAAATATTTCTTGAATCCGTGGATAAAGGAGTTTGCGATGCAACTCTAAACGGTCCATATGAGCCCACTCATGTTATAAATGGAAAATCTGTTTTGAAAAATTTTCAGAGTGGACTCAGGATGAAAACCGTAAAGCGCAATACGATGTAAATGCAAGAAATGTTATTGCGTCTGCACTAACCATGGATGAATTTTTCAAGATTTCCGAATGTAGAATGGCCAAAGAAACGTGGGAGGTTCTTGAAGTGATGCATGAAGGAATTGAAGAAGTGAAAAGGGCTAGAAAGAACTCTCTTGTACAAGAGTATGAACTATTCAGGATGAAAGCTGGTGAGACAATTTATGAAGTGCAAAAAAGATTTACAATATAGTAAATCATCTCATGGCTCTAGGCAAGGTGTTTGACGAAGAAGAGATAAACATCAAGATCCTGAAAAGTCTCAATAGGAGCTGACAACCAAAAGTAACAGATCAAGAGACTTAACCATTATGAATATGGCAACTCTATTTAGAAAGATCAAGGAGCATGAACTTAAACTTGGAAGGCTAAAAGAGGAAGAAGAAATTGAGGAAAAGAAGTCAATTGCCATCAAGGCCACGAGCAAGAAAGCCTAAAAGAAACTTGAGTCAGAATATGATTCAAAAGCAGAACTGCAGGACATAGAAATCATGAACATAGTGGTAAGAAAATTTAATCGATTTATGAAAAATAGAAGTTCTACCACTAACAATGCATGTCCCTCAAGAGGAAGAAAGAATTCAAAAAACAATGTTGTACAATGTTATGAGTGTGGAAAAGAAACACATATCAAGCCTGAATGTCCAAACTTGAAGAATAAGCAGAAAGCAATCACAAAGTATCCTTAGGACAAGAGCAAAAAGCAAAGGAAAACATACATAGCATGGGAGAACAATGATACTGAATCTTCACGTGATGATGACTGCAACGGGTAAGATGAGTCAAACTTGTGTTTTATGGCAGGCTCTGCACATTCTGACTATGATAGTGAGGAAGAATTCGAAAATGAGCCAATAAAGGTCAAGTACCACATGTTGTTGGATGCATTTCAGGAGATTCATGCAGAAGCCATGTGAGTCCAGCATAAGGTAAACCGATTATCCTCTGAGAGAAGAGACTATGAATATAGAATTGATAATCTAGTAGAGGAGAATGAAAAGCTTGAAAAAGAACTTGAAATTGCTTTAAAATCTGCAAAGATAGTTAAAACATAGACAACTTTTTTGAAAAAGAATGTGGTAACTGTCCAGTACACATTGAGAAAATTGATTACTTAACTAGCACACTAGCAAAATTTACACAAGGTAAAGAAAATTTAGATGTTGTGCTAAGAGCTTCTGGAAGAGCAATCAACAAACATGATATTTGTTATAAGGCTAAAAGTAATAGGATAAACTCAAAGAAATTTACTAATCAAAGTAAACCTGCTACTAATGCCTGTTTTTACTACAACAACATTGGCAACAATGTTAGAAACTGATATTACAAAAAAAGTTGGAGTTCCCAAAGGAAAATTCAAATGGATTCCTAAGGAACTGCCTCCTTCAACTAACAAGACAAGACTTAAGTTCAAATGGGTACCAGCGTCAAAATCGTTTAATTGTTTTGTAGGAAAGTAGCTGCAGCTGAAGTAGTATAAAACTCAAGGATGAACTACAATGTAGGATTCATAAGCTCTTGAGATTCAAAAAGTGGTAACTGTTGAAATTCTCTTAATGCATTATGCATCAAAATTGTTTGTATGATTGATTGTTAAATGCATGTTTGTCGTATGCCTATTTGAGTGAATGTTTTTTGTGAAAATTAAGTTGCTCGATTTTTAATCGATTCTATTAAGTGTTAAGTCGAATATGTTCTAGGCATGTGTTTCTCTATTTTTGAGATCATGCTATTAAACATTAAGTCAACTTTGGATTTAATGAAACCGATTAATAATCTCTATTATGGGCTTTCTTATTTTGAAAATTTGAATGGGCCTATGTATATGTTTTTTTTGTTCGCGCCCTCATACATATCAAGTTTGTAAAAATGTGTTAGCATTTAGTGTGTTCTGTTTGTGTAATCCTTATAACCCTAGAGCTGAAGAAGAGTGTCCAAGAGCTCAATATCACATGGCGTCTTCATCTCATCCCTCAGGAGGAAGTAGAGGAAAAACAGTAGCGGTTGAAAGAAATGCAAGTCCTTCTGGTTGGATCAGTGATGATGGGACTCGAGTGAGATTTCTAGATGGAAGGGTTAAAATTGTTGTTCCCCCCAAGTATCTAAGCTTAAGTCTTTTTGAAAGAGAGGATTTTCAGTTTCTAGGATGGCTTGAGACTCAAGAACTCTCTACATTAGTTCAAATGAAGGGTGACTAGTACCCTAATTTAGTAAGGGTGTTCTATAACAACTTGAAAATTGTTAATGGTGACATTCAGTCAAGGGTGAAAGATGAATATCTAAGGATGAAGGATGCATGTCACACTTATCCGAATCGCTACATAAGAGGTTGACTAAAAAGATGCAAATGTTCAAGGATTAAGAAAGAAAAAGGATTTCTGCATAGGTGGTTAGATAAATAAGATAAGATAATTGCATACATAATTAATTGGCTTTTGTTACGTGGAAGGTTTCATTATGATAAGCTGACATCAAAAGATCTGTATTTGCTAAATGCAATAATGTTCAGAATACAAACCAACTGGGTAGCTGTATTCAAGAAACATATTATTGATACTGGCATAAATGACTGGTGTAATATACCTTATGGTGTGTTTATCAGCAAAATCATGTCACTCAGCATAATTGATCTTACTGGTGAAATCAAGATCACATGTAACGAAACCAATGAAATTGGAAAAGCAATGCTAACATGCATTGATTTGAAGAAAACTGTCTTGGAATGGATATTTAGTGATGTACAAACTCCAACCAAAGACAAAGATGAAACATCTGAGTCTGACACTGAACAAATCTCTTTATCTCCTAAGTCTGAGTTTGAAAAATTTGTGGTAAATAAGTTTGAGAAAACCTCCAAGAGGCCTATCAAGTTGAAAAAATCTCTTATGCAAATGAACGAGAAAATGGATGAAATTATTAAGAATTATGTGGAAAGCTCCACATCAACAGAGAATTCAACTGATGAGAATGATGAGTCCAGTGAATAGGATTCAATGGAAATATCTGAATGAGAATAGGGTTATAGGACTACATGTTTTAGAGTACTGTGGTTATAGTTTAAAGTCTTTGGTTGATGTGTTTTGATTGTAGTATTTTCTGTGTTTATTTTGTATTGTTGGCTTTATATGCCATTTTTTTGTTTTGTTTCAATCTGATTGTAATTCATGATTAAATTTCAATGAAATCTGAGTTTATGGTTAACTCAATCTGTGTATGAAAAATTATATATGTGATTGAGTAAAACTGATAATACTTAAATCGATTACACTATGCTTGTATGCAAATGTGTTACATTTTACTGTTATATTCATATCTTTGCATACTCACACATTATCTGTGATAATTCCTGTATTATATTGATTCTAAAATGCTTGATCTAGAAAGACCATGAAAGGTTTTGCAGGAACATTACTTGCTGGCTAGATGAAACTGGAAAATCAACAATATGCTACAACAAGAAATTGATTTTGACTGGATTCAAATCGATTGAGTATCCACAGGGGTTTAAAGATTCCAAAATTGGAATATCTGATATCTTTAAATCTTGTTTTATATACTGTAATGTTTATTCTTCTTATATCTCTTTGCTCAACTGATATACATATTTTGAGATGATAAGAGATTAAATTGTTTTTTACTGATTGAAAATGTATCAACTTTTGAACTGATATAACTGTTACATATTTGCGTTAATACATTACTTGGAATATGCTTTTACATGCTCTCATATGTACTCTGATTATTGCATTGTGCATCTGTGTTTTAAGATTAAAACATGCATAATGATAGGGGGAGCTTTACATATTATTGAACTATTTTACATGTCTTCATTCAAAAGGGAGAATATCTTAAATCATGTAAATAATACTGTCAGGGGGAGCATCATAAAATGTATATATCTGATGCATCTCTATTGTGCTTGATTATCTATGTATCAATTACAGTGTGCTTACCTTTTTTGCTAATGTCCAAAGGGGGAGAATTATGATGTTTCTGTAATTGGTTGATAATCTATATTGATTTGTGCAACATTGTTGATTATTAATATTGGTTGTGCATCATAAAAAAAGGGGAAGATTGTTGATAGGGGGAGCACATGTTTAGCTTAACCAAAAATCTCAGTGATATATGAGTTTTTGTTGATGACAACACATAATTAATAACACATGTGTATTATGTGTTACATGTTCTATGTTTACATGTTATATGCTTTTACTTAATGTGTTAAATTTGTTAAAGCATATATGAGAACATGTTTGAGTTATGCTTGTGTGGTTCATTGCATATCACTGTGTGAAACATGTGATTTTATATGTGTATGTATGACATATGTTTTTAGGAAAAGATATGGTTGAACTTTAAATGTGTGACAAAACAACAGTTTTAAGTCGATTACATTATGGGGCGAATCGATTAAACTCGTGTGTTTGAACAAACTCTATTGAAGTGTGCTGTGAGTTTTTTCAAAGAGAAAAAATTTCAAAACTATGCAAAAAGATTTCACTTAATCGAATGCATGCACTCTGTATTCGAATATGTTTTGATGTTTGAAAATCTATTAAATGCTGGTAACAACTAACATAACGGTCATATTTTTAAATATGTTGACCAATCATTAAATGATAGTCAATTGCATTAATTGTACATTCAATTATTTGTTTGACTGTTGATGGACAAATCTATGATCACCAAAATATGATGTCACAAACTTGTTTAACAATCGGCAAGTATGACCGAATCGTTTCAAGTAATAAACTCGGTAAGACCAAGTATCGTTCTCCCAAAGGACTCACGGCCTAGTTTAGTTATGTGATTTGTTGATTAGCTAAGACTTAAGAACAAAATAAGTGGAGTTTAATATGCAAAAGACGAAAATAAACATGTATGCATGAGGTTGATCAATGGCTAAAACAAAAGACAAGCACTTTCAATGAAATATATTGATGAATATGTTGTTGGGGGTCAATTTCATCTTATCCACTCTCATATATTTTAGGAATTCAACATTCAATTCATCATTGTTAATGCCACTCTCTAAATTACCTTTTAAGAAGGCTTCTCCCTAATTACGAGTTCATACGATTCCTAGCATTCCTAATAATTAGTTTATTTAGCACAGGAGCTTAAGGCAACCAATATACTTATTGGGAGAAATTCCTCGGATCTAGACTTCCCCGTACGTTCCCGTATCGACAAAATCAATAATCATGCATTGAATGAGTTAAGCAAAGCAAGCATTAAGCAAAGAGGAAAAACCCTAACTAATGATGAAAGAAAGCATAAATCTTAGATTAAGATGCAAGCACAAATTCCATATATGAGAGCTTCAAAAGATTACATTGATTCCCCAACAAACATACAAGGTTTAGTTCACCATATTCATGGTGAAACTAGATGAATAATAATGAAAGAATGAAAGAGATAGAAAAACCCGAGAGAGAGAAGAGGAGAGTTGTCACCATCTCCCAATCTACCCCCAAGGGGTGAAAAAGAGAGTGTTTGCTTCGTTTCTGCCAAAGATACAAACCCTAGGACGTCCTAAAGCTTATATACTATTCTAAAATTACAAAAAATCTAGGTCCAAGCCCATAAGTGTGCCGCTCAGCGGTAAAGTGCCGCTCAGCGGTAAGTGCGTGAGTAGTTTCTTCCCCTCAGCGGCCATTTTGCCCCTCAGCGGTCCTCTCGTGAGCTCCTGAGTGCCGCTCAGCGGTAAACTGCCGCTCAGCGGTAAACTGCCGCTGAGCGGCAGTTGCGACTTCTCCTTTTGCACGTTTTGATGTCTTTTCTGATTCCATCTCTCTCCTTCTTCACTTCTTTCACTAAATTCACCTTAAAACCTGCACAAAAACACTGAAATCAAGCATAAACCTGTCCAACTCTCTTATTTATGAAAATATGAAGAAAAGCATGATTTCAAGCTAGTTTCTAAGTATAAAGGTTGCTTTTAGTATCAATTTTAAGCATGAAAATAACAGTTTTTTAACTGTTATCAACTGTTGCTAATTCTGTTATAACTAATTGTTATATTCGATTACGTTAGTAGCTCAATCAATTAAATTTCGTCTGATATGTATTATACTATAAATTGACGCAAATTTGAATTATTTAAGAACTTTTGGTGATTCTAACAATTTCATATCATTTACATAAAGTTGTGATCTTATAGAAAGAGAGGAAAAGCTCCAAGAAAAAAGATAGACCGTGGTGATCAACAACTTGTGATTTCTTGAAGAGCAAGACTACTATGTTTCAAAGACTGATCAAATCTGCACATTTGTGTGTTACTGCGTGATCAGATTCTGCAATCTCTTGAAGATTGGTTTGAGTTCCCTGTTGTGACTACAGGAAAAAGAACGTGTATGTTCTTAACTTTGAGGGTGCCTCAAAGGGGTTAGACGGCAGGAGATGAGATTATTGCTGCTGGTCTTGTTGTGTATTGCCTATATTTTGATTAGAGGGTTAGAGAGATGTTTTACATTTTTGAAGTGAGGTCTTCTGTAGAAACCTTGTTGTAAAAACCTTGATCATTGTAGTGCATTTGCTTCCCGTGGTTGGAAGGACACTGGATGTAGGCAGGTTGGCTGAACCAATATAAAGACGCAGTGTTTGAATTTTCTGATCCCTACTCTCTTTTATTCAATCGATTACTTTATGTACTTATTCGATTAAGTTTCCGCTGCATTGAAAATCTTTTACCTTGCAATTCAAGAAAAATATAAAAGCATCATTTTTTGTGGAAAATGATTTTAAAAGTTTTTGTTTTTTACACTTCACCAATTCACCCCCCTTCTTGGTGTGAGAAATTGAGCCATTCTATTTTAACAGGTGAGACGTCATTAGAGTTGGGATTTTCATTGTGAGGTTACTAGAGCTAGATCTTGTTAGATTATGTTTGTGTTGTGAAATTTATTGTCTATTTGGATTATCAATTTATTTAAGTTCAAATTTCTAAGCTATGTTAATACTATTTGTTTTTTTATGATGATAATTGATTAGATGAATGTTGAATGTTTGGTATAGAGTGATTAACATGTTGTTGTTTTGATTATCTTTGATGAAGATGTATAATGGTTTGAAATGAAATGGAAAGTGTTGGATTGAAGAAGAATAATTTTTACTTGAGGTTTTAAGGCTAGAAAGGAGGTTTTGATAGATGAGTTAGAGAATTTGGGGCTGATGTGAGAAAACTACTGTCTAGGTGTTGTCATGAGGTAATTTAAAACTCGTACGAAGTATTTTTTGATTGAAATCTGATATGTAATGAAAAGGTAGTTCATAATGGACGTTTTGAAGTGTTTTTAGTGTTAAAAGGAAGGTTTTGATTGGTGAGATTTTGAAACAATGAGTATAAACTTTTTTGAGAGGTTAAAGGTTTGCTATTAGACCTATTTTGACTTGACTAAGCTGTTAAATGAGAAAATTTTAGTTTAGAATGGTTAGGATCATCTTAGGGTGAGTTATTAGGTGTTTTAGTTCAAATTGAGGTTTTGCAGGGTGGAAATTTGAAATAGGCAAGCTGTGAGTAATTTGGGTGTTATAGTGTGTTTAAACTTGGTTATGCAGTGAGTGGACTATTATATAGACTAGGAAGTGTAGAATTGAATTTGGGTAGCTTAGAGGAGTGATTTTGGTTTCAAGGGGTCAATTAGAGTTATAGTGATGATTTTTGAAGTTTCTCAATGCTTAGAAGGTCCTAGGAACCATTCAAAGTTGTAAGGCAAGTGATTGAAGTGATCCAAAAAGTGTAAAGTTGTGCTGATATCGCCTGAATGCCAAACATGGCGCTGAGCGTTAGAAAAAAAAAGCTAGGACGTTGAGCGCTAGCTTCTGGGTGCTTGAGCGCCACCTTGGGGGCTTCAATGCTTATGTTTTAAATGTTGTATGATAATTGAGTTGGTTTTTATGCACATATGTGTATGGTTTCAAACGATTTCAAGGTTTGGAAGCTTAGTTCCAAGGTGGAACTTCTTGGTATGGTTCAAGGGTGTTAGAATGAATACATATACCTTAGTCTTGGGGATTTTCTTGACACTTTAAAGGTCATACATTCTCGTATAGAGAGGTTTGGCGCATGTGGTGCAAGTAGCAAGAAGTCTTAGTCTAGGTGCTTCCAGTATGGCCTATGATGTGTTAGAGACTAACCTAGTGATGTGTGGTAGGGTAAAACTCAATTGGCAAGGGCTTTGCAAAGCAGTAGTGGCCACCACAAGAGTATAATTCGTCATAGCTCGACATTCATTCTAGGTACAGACAGTCTAGTCTAGGTCATTATATGTAGGATGTTTTTGATTTTGATTATATTATGATTAATTCTTGTATGAAATGTGTTAACTTTATATGAATTGTCTTTGAATCTAGCTTACCCTTTTGTTTGTGTTTGATGTTATGTTTCTTCGGTTTGGTTTGACTATGATTATCTGGTGGGTGTGAGTAGAGGGTGATGAGATTTCAATCAGACCCTTGGTGGAGATGTTTCTGATGCTCCGTAGTAGTAGTAGCTTCATCTATTTTAGTTTTTTGTTTCATTTTGTGGTTGAGATCACTATTCTTCTGTATAGTTTTTTTATACAACTATATTGTATATAAAGTTTTAAATTTATGGTTAGTTTAGATGACTGTAAATTACACTTTATAATCATTTCTCTAACTGATATTTTATATTAAATATGATAACTATTATATAGTTTTATGTTATATTTTTGGATGTTACACACTTTTCAATTTATATTGGAAAGGTAAAAATAAAAATAGTAAATATGTAGATAAAAGGGGTATCTCTATATATAATTATAGATTATTATTATTATTATTATTATAAAATTAAATATAAATAATTTTTATAATTTTATTGTGAATGGTAATATGTATTATAATATGTATTATAATATGTATTATAATATGTATTATAATGTTTTAATATTAATTAAAATAGTGCATCTCTACAAATTTTTAATATTAATTTATATGATAATATGTATTATAATGTTTTATTAAGATACTGTCTTATGTGTATTTATCTATAGCAATTTATAAGGGAATTTGCGTACACCTGTCGTAATTGTATTTATGTTTAAATTTAAATTAAAATAAAAAAATATATATAAATGTTAAATTAACTGCGAGACCATTCAACAACACAACATACTATAAATCCTAATTACATCTTTCAGTTACCAACACCATTATTAGTTTTTATTTTATTTTTAAAGCATAGAGAACCGATTGTCTCTTTCTCATTAGTATTTATAATTATTTTATAATTATATATATATATATATATATTAATATATATATATATATATATATATATTATAATAATGATTTATTTAAGAAGGATAAAGGTTACTGTGAGGAATAAGTCTTGGACAGCTCCCTAGACTGAGTACTTAGAGTAGACTCTCTCCGTCTCAAGCGAATCAACCAATGAATATGAATGAATGAATAAATTTGTTTTGTTTTTATTATGACAGAGAAAGATGGCGGGAAAAGATCGATCCATTTGTTTGTATTGTTACGTTATGATATCATAAGGAGATAAGCTTTGCACTGTGCGCACCTCAATGTCTGTCTCTCTGACCAGAATCTTGAAATTTGAAGAGTGCAGTTTTATGATACACACAGTCACTGGACACATCCAAAAAGCATGTTCTCCTGCTTCTTTCTCTATCTCTGTACTACTTTTTTTGGCACCTTCTCTCTTATCTTACATTTTTTTTTCAATTACCTATGACTAAGTCATAAAGATGAGGTCAAAATATTATTATTATTTTAAAGACCAACACATTTTATTTATTTTTATTTATGGTAAAGAGAAGAGTAAGAGGCCATAAAGTGTATGTTGAATGTGCATAATCAGTGCCAAGAATCTGTCCAAAAGTAGGTGGATTGGGAAACACAGACACAAACCAATACATCACTTTCAGTTTCATTTCAATTGCTTTTCCACTTCATACTTCTCGATCCTCATCGGTCCTCACCAACCACCCTTCTTTTTCTATTTACTCTCTTGCTTTCTCATCCAATGCAAATTTCATCTGCTTTCTTATTAACAACTATTTATCACTATGGTCATTCAGAGGCTACTCCTCCACCATCACCAGCATCATCACGAGTGATTTTTATTTAATATAGTTATAATTGCGTCAAATTAAAATTCAATAATTTGTATAATTGTGTCTTTATTAACAACGTAAATCTATGAAATTTATTAAGAAATGAAATTAAAGTCTAATTCAATCTTACAAAACCAGCAATTGGTTTGTAAATCTTACACTTAAATATATACTCTAAATTAGGTGTACTTTTGTTTGTATTCGAATAAGGATTATGATTCTCCATCTCCTCTGTAACAAAAGTCTTTTTTGTTATCCACACGTATACCATTTTCAAGATCTATAGTCACACAACTAAGCATCTCTTGTTCTCTACCTCCCATGATTCATCTGATTGTCTGTCACCGATCGTCTGCTAGGACTTCACCTTACCATGAAAAGACAAACTCGTCTGAGCCGGTCACCAACACTAACCATTGACTCTTATACCAATTGTAGGAAGAGACAACACACATAGATTTCCATGATAAGATATTGTCTGCTCTTGACCAAATCCTCTCACGAATTTGTTTTTAGTATAGTATGAGAGTCTAACTAAATTCTTAAAATTTGATGTGCTAGACATATGGGTGACATATTTGTGAATCTTTGTTAAACTTATATTACATTTGAGGAAAAAAAAGAGAGATAGAAATAGTAAAAGATAAATAATTTGTTTATAATGTTTTTATGAGCATAATGACATGTATTTTTTGTTTGCATTACTCACCATGGTGATAGAAAAAAAGTATATCAATGTACTTTCTTAACATTATTTTATTTTTAATTAAAATTTATTACATTAAAAAATTATGTGTAAAATTCATTAAATAAGAAGTGACCAATACATTTAGTAATATCTAGTAAATTTTAAACATTGATTAAGTATAATAAATGACTAATTGATAGTTAGTGTCAAGATAGAATTGTGGCATTTTCATTTTCTCGCCTTGATAAAAAATTAGAACTTTTAGGTGGTCAAATTTTGAGGGCATTAACGTGTGTCACAGGCGTGTTCCACCATAAATCACAAATCACTTTCTTAGATACGAGTTTTACATTATTTTTTTTGAAGTTTTAGCTAAATTAAGAGGTCGATACAAAGGTGAAGGCTACGTCCATCAATAGTACATTTTATATTGGTTTAAATCAAATGATTTTATGTTCAATTTTTAATCACTGAAAATTTCAACCACTAATCAATAAAACATGCAATGAACAATGAAAAGAACACACATTTCTTGAAGAACCACAAGAGATGAAGAAAAACATTTTTCTTAAATCTACAAGGAATGAATTCTCTTAATCACAAAAAGGATGACCACACCTTTCTTGAATACCACAAGAGATGAAGAAACATCTTCCTTGAAACCACAATGAATGGACAACTTCCTTGAATCACACAAATGATGAACACCTCTTTTGGATCTCAAAGGATGAATCACCTTTCTCAAGTCACACAAGAGATGAAGAAACACTTTGTTTGATGCCACAAGGAATGAACACCTCCTTTGAATCACACAAAGGATGACCACTTCCTTTGAATCTCACAAAGGATGAACAACCTTACAAACCCTATCAAATAACAACACTTTATCACTCAAGAGTCACACTTGATGAAATTTAAGACTCACATAAACTAGGTTAACCAAAGCTTGTGACAAAGTTAATTTTCACCATCTAGCTTCTATAATTGAAAATATAAAGTTCTGCTTAATTTATAGAAGAAAATTTTCTTTTGACTAGTTCAAAAAAAGCTTAATTAAAAATTAGGTCAGAATGAATGTGAAAAGCTAGTTTTGAAAAAACTCAAAATAATCGATTATCATAAGTTATAATTGATTATTTTGGTAGCACTCTAGAAAACAAAATTTCTCTCGAATAATTGATTAGTACTAAGAATAATTGGTTATTCTAGAAACTTTTCTCGAAAATTATTTTTCACATAGATAATCAATTAACACTAAAAATAATTTTATTTCAATGAGTATTGAAAAAATAAAACTTTCTTAGTGATCTTTGTGTTCTGTTACTTCGGTTCTATCTTTTAACTTGTAACATTCTATTTTTCCTATCTTAATTAATATACATAGATGGCATGACTTCAACAACTAAATTTATAAGTCTTTAATTTAACTCTTGAATCCAAACATTTAGTCTTTAATATAACTCTTGAATCTAAGCATTCTTTAACTTTTCAACAATTTTCCTAAATCAATATGGAGTCTAAGCATTCTTTAACTCTTCAACAATTCTTCATAAATCATTATTGTACTGGATGGGCCGGGCAGCCATTAGACCATCATGATTCGGACTCGCCACCCATGGTTCATCTCCATCATCCCCAGTCGATGGACCGAACGGTCGAAGAATTGTCATGGAAAGATTTAACCGGACAGCTTATGACGAACGACTAGTCATAATCTGCGATTTATGACGGGATTAAGGTAATATGAGATTAGAGCCATTGGTCGAGATTAGGCCGATATTAAGATTCGGCTAATCCCATGCCCATGCCAAAAACTATAAATACAGGTCAAATGTATGAGGTATGTGGTTCATATTTACTGTGCATTTATTACTTCTCCGAATTCACCGTACGGACCGTATTCTGACTTGAGTGTCAGAGCACCTTTGACAGGTCCCCGCCCGCTCGACTTAGAGGAGAGACATTTTAGAGTGTGACCGGACGGTGATTGCAAAGTGTCGAAGATCAGGGAGCGGAATCGAACGGTCTAGGACAAATTGTGAAGGACAAATTGTGAAGGTGTTTGATAGTGACTCGACCTCGCAACCGAAACATTTTGGCGCCTACTACGAAGTCGAGTGACTTGATTCCCAATGGTGACCACAAGAAACATGAGCGTAGAAGACCCAATCGAAATGATCAAGATGCTGCAACAGAAGTTGAAGGAGATGCAGCAGCGCCACGAGGCGGAAATGGCGACCGTTCGAGTGGAGTGCTCGGCTCGGCTAGCCAAGGACAAAGGATCCGGAGTAGGGGAGAAGGCAGAAGGGGAGCACGAACTTGAAAGACTAAGATATAGCCGAAACGACCGTTCTCGATCTGAGTGGCGGCGAAGCCGAAGTCGCGAGAGAAGTAACGACCGCCCGTTAGGAGGGCACATTAACACGATCTCGGGAGGTTTTGCGGGTGGGGCTCATCTTCCTCCGCCCAGAAACGCCACGTCCGAGCGTTGCGCTCCGTCCACATAGTGGACAAACCCAGAAAGACCATGCTGCTCATTACCTTTACAAACGAGGACTTTCACGCTCCCAACCCGAGCAGGACGACCGTATGATCATCATCGTGGAGATAGCCCACTACAACATAAGCAAAGTGCTCGTCGACCAGGGAAGTTTAGTAAATATCTTCTACTGGAAGACATTCCAACAGATGGAAATTTTGGATGATTTGATCGTGCCATATAATGAGCAGATAGTGGGGTTTGCAGGCGAAAGGGTGGACACCAGGGGATACGTCGACCTGCGTACTCGCTTGGGGGCTGGACAGGACGACAAAGAGAAGCGGGTGCGCTTCCTATTGGTAGAGGCTAACACTTCATATAACACCCTCCTGGGGCGGCCGTGCTTAAACGCCTTCGTGGCTATTGTGTCAACCCCACACCTCACCATGAAATACCCGTCCGGTAATGGGAAAATTTGCACAGTTCGGGCTGACCAAAGAACAACAAGGGATTTCTATGCAACCGGCCTGAAAATGTATCCTCAGACAAACAAGAGGAAAATCAATCGATCGAAAGTGGCCATGGTAGATCTCGACCAAAGGACAAACACCGAAGACCGGTTGGAGCCGTTGGGGGAAACACAGCCGGCCGCCCAGAACAAGAGGATAATGGGGGAGGAGAAGAGGAGAGCGGTAGAGGAAGAGGTGAGCAAATTGAAGGAAGCCAGATTCGTCAAGGAGGTGACATACACCACTTGGCTCGCCAATGTGGTCATGGTCAAAAAAGCTAGCGACAAATGGCGTATGTGCACCGATTACACGAATTTAAACAAAGCTTGTCCCAAGGACTCTTACCCTTTGCCCAATATTGACGCCCTCGTCGACGGGGCGTCCGACCACAAGATGTTGAGTTTCTTAGACGCGTACTTTGGGTACAACCAGATTCCTATGTACGCACCCGACTGGGAGAAGACCGCGTTTATCACCGACAAGGCTAACTTCTGCTACGAAGTCATGCCTTTCGGTTTAAAGAATGCCGGAGCCACCTATCAACGCCTGATGGACAGAATTTCCGTAGATATAATCGGTCGGTGCATGGATGTGTACGTAGATGACATGGTGCTTTGGTCGGTTGACGAACTCCAACACCTGAAAGACCTAGAGGAGGTCTTCAAGCAGGTCAGGCGGTACCAAATGAAGTTGAATCCTGCTAAGTGCACTTTTGGAGTAAAAGGCGTTCCATGATGTCAAAACAATCCTCATGAACCCACTGGTCATGAATCGACTGACACCAGGGAAAGATCAACAAGTCTATTTGGGAGTTTCAGAAATGGCTGTTAGCACTATTCTGTTGCAAGAAAAACCCGATCCAAAGCTGGTGTACTTCTTAAACCGAACCCTTCAGGATACTGAAACACGGTACCAACAGGTGGAGAAGGTAGCTCTGGCTCTACTCAACGAATCTAGAAGACTTCGACCATATTTCCAAAGCCACCAGGTCGTGGTCTGAACGGATCACCCCATTTCCAAGATCTTGAGGAAGCCAGACATGGTAGGGAGAAATGTGGGCTGGGCGATCGAGCTGTCCGAGTTCGGTTTGCGATACGAACCTAGGGGGTCGATAAAAGATCAACACTTAGCCGATTTCGCAGCAGAGCTACCCATGGCGGCCAGCGATGAGTGAAATTTATATGTCGATGGAGCGTCAGGATGATCAATGAGCAATGCAGGGATAATGTTGGAAGGCCCGAACGACTTCCTACTGGAACACTCTTTAGTGTTCAAATTTAGGACGTCCAACAATCAAGCAAAGTATGAAGCCCTAGTGGCGGGACATGAGAGCCCGGAGGGTCCTTTGTCGGACAGACTCCCAATTGGTCGTCGGGCAGATGAACGGGGAATTCCAAGTTAAGGAAGACCACCTCCTCCGGTACTTCCACAAGGCCACAACCCTGACCAAAGAGTTTGACCTGCATACGCCAACGACACCAACGAAGTGCGTTAGTTGCCAAGCCCACGCCAACGACACCCACGAACCGCCGCATGACCTGCACACACTCGTGTCCCCATGGCCATTTGCCCAATGGAGAATGGATATTGTCGGCCCATTTCCCCTTGGTAGGGCTCAGAAGAAGTTCCTCCTCGTGGCGGTCGACTACTTCACCAAGTCGGTTGAGGCCGAAGCCCTCACAACCATTACGACGGCGTAAGTACAAAAATTTTGTTTGAGGTTAGTATGTCGATTCGGGCTCCCCCGGATGATGGTCACGGACAATGGGCGACAGCTCATTAACAGGAAGCTGAGCGAGTTCTACAAGGGATTGGGGATCAAACACGTGACCAGTTCTGTGGAGCATCCTTAGACGAACGACCAAGTGGAGGCCATGAACAAGACAATAGTAGCCGAACTGAAGAAACGATTTGGCGACAAAAGAGGAGCATGGGTAGATGAACTCCCAGAGGTCCTATGGTCTTATAGATGCACCCCACACGGAACAACCGGGGAGACCACTTTCAACTTGACGTATGGGACCGACGCCATATTGCCGGTCAAGCTAGGAGAACCCTCCCTGCGGATGCAGATCGAAGATATTCATCTGAACGATGTTGATCTGAGGGTGGAGTTAGATACCTTGGAGGAGCGGAGAGGCCGGGCGGCACTAAGGGCGGAAACGTGTAAACGGATGCTGGAGAGACGGTACAACACTAAGGTCCAGCCTAGAAGTTTTCAAGAAGGAGACCTGGTGTGGAGGAAAACTAGTGAAGCACGCCGCACGGCCTCCCACGGAAAGTTGGTGGTCAAGTGGGAAGGGCCCTTTAAAGTGACAGAAGCTCTCGGCAACGGAGCCTACCGCCTTACCAACTTGGACGGATGCCTGATTCCCAACACATGGAACGCCTCACACCTAAAATTTTACTTTAGTTAAGTCACTTTTATTGTACGTCTCATTTTGCCAAAATTAATGCAATAACAGGGGATTCCATACACTTCTTAGACTTTCATAACGCGAATCCAGTTAGCGTTAGCCCAAGTTGAGGAATGAATTAGTCCATGGGACACCCTGTCAACTTGGCCGGATGGCAAATGGCGAGTTCCTTCAGCGAACCCGTGCCGCCCGGATAGTCTCAAAATCCAAGTTGATGAACGGATTGCCCCATAGAGGAATATCCTGTCAATTTGGCCGGGTGGTGAATGACGAGTTCCTTCAGCAAACCCCTGATGGACAAATTTATGAACACCAAATTATGATGTCACAAACTTGTTTTCAATCGGCAAGTATGACCGAATCGTTCAAGTAATAAAACTTGGTAAGACCAAGTATCGTTCTTCCCAAAGGACTCACGGCCTAGTTTAGTTATGTGATTTCTTAATTAACTAAGACTTACAAACGAATTAATTGGGGTTTAAAATGCAAGACAGAAAATAAACATGTATGCATGAATTGTGATCAATGGCAAAAAGCAAAAGATAAACACTTTCAATGAAATTTATGTATGGATATGTTGTTGGGGTTCAATTTCATCTTATCCACTCTCATATATTTTAGGAATTCAACGATCAAATCACCATTGTTAATGCCACTCTCTAATGTACCTTTCCAGAAGGCTTCTCCCTAATCACGAGTTCATACAATTCCTAGTATTCCTAATGATCAGTTCATAACTACAGGAGCTTAACGACAACCAATATAAAATTGGGAGAAATTCCCCGGATCTAGACTTCCCCGTACGTTCCCGTATCGACAAAACCAATAATCATGCATCGAATGAGTTAAACCATGCAAGCATTAAACAAAGAGGAAAAACCCTAACTAATGATGAAAGAAAGCATAAGTCTTAATTAAAAGATGTAAAAACAGATTCCATATATGAGAGTTTCACAAGACTACATTGATTCCCCAACAAACATAAAGAGGTTAGTTCACCATATTCATGGTGAACCTAGATGAATTACAATGAAAGAATGAAAGAATAAACCCTAAAAAGGCGAAGCGGAAGCCTCAGCATCCAAGATCCTCCTTCAAAGGGGTGGTAGAGAGAGTGTTTGCCTCGTTCCAGCCAGAGATACCTAACCCTAGGAAACCCTAAAGATTATGTATCACTCGTAAATTACAAAAAGTCAAGTCCAAGCCCATTAAAGTGCCGCTCAGCGGTAAACTACCGCTCAGCGGTGATTGCGTGACTTGTTTTCTCCCCTCAGCGGCCATTTTGCCCCTCAGCGGACCTCCCGCAAACTCCTGAGTGCCGCTCAGCGGTAAACTACCGCTGAGCGGTGACTTCGGCTTCTCCTTTTGCACTTTTTATTGTCTTTTCTGATTTCATCTCTCTCCTTCTTCACTTCTTTCACCAAATTCACCTTAAAACCTGCACAAAAACACTGAAATCAAGCATAAACTTGTCCAGCTCTCTTATTTCCAAAAATATAAAGAAAAGCATGATTTCAAGCTAGTTTCTAAGTGTAAAGGTTGCTTTTAGTGTCAATTTTAATCATGAAAATAACAGTTTTTCAACTGTTATCAACCCCTACCGCTTGGGCCGTCCCAAAGTTCAAGTTGATGAACGGAGTACCCTGTCAACTTGGTCGGTTGGTGAACGGCGAGTTCCTTCAGCGAACCCCTACCGCTCGAACCGTCCCAAAGTCCAAGTTGATGAACGGAGTACCCTATCAACTTGGCCGGGTGGTGAACGATGAGTTCCTTCAGTGAACCCCTACCGCTCGGAGCGCCTTAGTCCAAGTTGATGAACGCACACCCTGTCAACTCAGCTGGGCGTCGAAAGGCGAATTTTTTCATCCTTGCCGACTAAATTAGAAGTTTAAAATGATTCCGCTTAACCGAGCGACACAAACAAACGCTAAGAACGAACGACGACGTGGAAAGCCCGAGTTTGTTAACGCAAAAATAAAAATGAATAAAGTTGAATGCGGAAAAGGAAAAAGTCATATTACTTGCGAAATGTGGGGTATACAAAAGTATGATGGCCGACCGGTAAGGTAAACATTACACAGCGAATGTTTACCAACCGTCCACACATCGTAAAATGCCTTTAAAAATATTAACAAAATATCAACTCATTCTAATACTCATCCTCATCCTCTTTGTCGGCCACAGCCTCAACGACAATTTCGGCACCCTTGGACTCCTCCACAGCAGGGGGCTCTTCCGGGCTAGAAGGGTTTCCCCTTGCGGCCAAATCGTTTAGATGAACCAAAACCCCATAAAACACATCTTTTTCAATATCAAAGCCGACGACATACAGATCACGGACACCCACCAAAACGGACACTTGTCGCAGGGCCTTATAGAAACCTTCTTCGTGTTCAAATATGACGCTTACATTCAGCTCGACAATTTTTTCCTTTGCCTGCGACAATTCCTCCGTTAACATTTGATTTTTCTCGCGAAGCCCCTTCTCAACCTCCTTTTGTTGGTTAGCCGTTAACCTCAACTGCCCACACTCCTCGACCAGGCAATCGCTAGCGGGCCGGGCATTCCTCAGTTGTTCTCCTGTATCGGCCGACTGTCGCAGCGCTTTCACCTCTGCTAGAAGGTTAGCAGAAACTTTCTTTTCTGCAGCCATCTCGGCTTGGATGTGCTCAATCCCTCTGTGGTCAGCAAACTCCCTAAGATACCAAGCCAACAAAGCCGCCCGAGTTGACATTTCTAACATGGTGTTTGTTAGCTCAGATTCAGAAAGGGGCTTGATCAACGACCGGTGCGTAGAGCTCATATGGAAATTGGTCTTGTGACTAATGCTGAACTCCGGGATAAAAACCCCGTGGGGAAGGGGCTGAGGAACGCTCCTTTCCCTCCGATTCTTCTTGGAGGCGGACTTGTCACCCTCCTTGTGAGCCTTCCTCTTTCTCTGAAGAGGTTGAGCAAAAGTGACGGCCGCCTCTAAGGATGGCTCCAGATGAATAATGGGAGGATTCTGAGGGGCCGGGACAGCGTCGCCAGGAGCAGCCCTCGGGACAAGAATGGCAACATTCACTCCAACTGGCATGATGGGAGGAGGACGGTTGGCTGAGGGAGGACGGTTGATTGACGCCGGATGGCTACGGGGTGGCGGAACTTGCTCGCGGCTAACGGAAGCGCCGCCTCCGGTCTCCCTCCTTAAAGACATGAAGTTGGATTGGCGAGGAGGTGGAGCAGACATGATATCTAGTAAAGAAGCAAAAATTTAGCTAAGTTAACATCAACTTACTAAAAGATAAACCGAATAAAAAATACCATACCGAACGCCATTTGGTCACAATCCTCATGACGAAGGCAATCGACAAGGCCGCGGGCAGAGAGGCGACGGGGGAGGGCGTTGATGGTTCTAACAGCTTCTAATTCCTCCGGGTCCAAAACACCAACCGGATAAGCCTTTATTTTGTTCAGATCCCTCGTCCATTTAAAGGGGAACAGAGGGAGCCCGACCTCACCGTGAAACTCACCACGACCTGGTTCATTGATAATGACCTTGAAATATTGGTCCTTTAAATTCTTGTGACTCACAAAACGGCATAAAAAGGCACCTATCCTTGACGGACGTCAAAGAAACCTAATTGCCCTTAGGAAGGGGACGAACGTCAAAGTAGTGTAAAATGACGGGGATAGAAGGGGTCACTCCCACAGCAGAACACATCACCCCGAACGCCTGGATCGAAGCCCAAGCATTTGGGTGAAGCTGCGCGGGGGCGACAATTAAGCTCACGAAAGAGGGCCAATTGGAAGGATGTGAAAGGTACCCAGACATAGAGCTGATTAAAGAAGTTGGCGTACATGAAGAAAAAGTCGTCGGGGCTCGACTCCTTTCGATGAAACACTCGCTCGTTCTCACGGCTCACGCCCGCCCTTATCAGTCGGGCGTCCTCCATATCCTGGACGATGTATGACTGGTCTGTCATCCACCTTTTTTTGCATGTAATAATCAGACACGTGAAGACTCACGTCGTGGGGCACCCAGTCATACCCCCGTATGATTGACAATCTAGCGACCGACACCAGAGGGACAATATCAACAGGAATGCCCACCTTTATCAAGTGAATAGGAATGCCGAAAAGACACATGTTACCTTCAAATTCGGGGGATTACCGTCCCGAACCCTCTCCACTACTATTTACAGAAGACACAAGCTAGAAATTTGCATCTGGGTCGAACCTCTCGACATATGACGACGACACTGAGCTCGGAGAGGAAGGTTGAGCGTCACCACCACCCGTCGCGCCATCACTGTCGCCTCTGTCCGACGACTCCAACGAAGACTCAACGTCAACAATGGCCATTTATTACTTGGGGGAAAAGAAATTCGAAGACTTGAAGGAAAAGAAACGAGAAGACGTGAAAATGACAGCGTCCCCACCCTATTCATAGAATTTTTTTTTGAAAACCGTAAACACATCACCACCGTTAAAGATTACCACGATTGACAGTCCAGATTTCAAAACGCTTCAAGTGCCCGATGCCGAGGATAAGCGAATGAGCGACACGTGTCCTTTCCCGCCCAAACTCCATTTCTCTATAGGCGGACGTTGGCTACATTTAAACCCTACATCAACTACGTTGCTTAGGGCTTGGAGGGCTTGTGTACTGGATGGGCCAGGCGGCCATCGGACCATCATGATGCGGAATCACCACCTATGGTTCATCTCCATCATCCCCAGTCGATGGACCAGACGGTTGAAGAATTGTCTTGAAAAGATTTAACCGGACGAACTGGACGACTTATGACAGACGACCAGTCAAATCTGCAATTTATGACGGGATTAAGGTAAGATGCGATTAGAGCCATTGGGCCGAGATTAGGCCGTGATTAAGATTTTGCTAATCCCAGACCCATGACAAAAACTATAAATACAGGTCAAAGGTATGAGGTAGGTGGTTCATATTTACTATGCATTTATTACTGCTCTGAATTCACCGTACAGACCGTATTCTTACTTGAGCGTCGAAGCACCTTTGACAAGTCCTCACCCGCTCGGCTTGGAGGAGAGACATTCTTGAGTGTCACCGAACAGTGATTGCAAACTGTCGAAGATCAGGGAGCGGAACCGGAAGGTCTAGGACAAATTGTGAAGGTTTTTTATAGTGACTCGACCTCGCAACCGAAACAATTATCTTCAATAAGACTTCAAATATCCATCTTCTTCCTCAATCTAACAATAGGACTGACATATGGCTTGTCATTTTGCTAAGCAAAAAAATTGCTCTAACAACCATAAACATTTTAATCATCCTTTTGATATTGTGCACACTAAAATTTAGGGACCATTTTTCCATTCCGTCCATGCATTATCATAGATACTATCTCACGATTGTTGATGATACACACGTTTTACTTGGGTTTACCTCATGACTGATAAATATGAAACTCGAAACCATCTTCTTCATTTCATTGCTTTTGTTAAAAATCAGTTTATAAAACCATTAAAATCAGAAGAAGTGATAATGGTCCATAGTTTAATATAAAAATCTTTTATAATGCTGAGGGAATCATACATCAAACAAGTTGCGTAGATACACCCAAGCAAAATGGAGTGGTGGAACGAGAGCATCATGCCTTATGAATGTCACTCGCATCCTGCTCTTTAGGTCAAGTATCCCTCCTCAGTTTTGGTCCTTTGCTGCATGCCACATACTTGATTTACCACACTCCTACACCTTTTATGAAAAAACTCTTCTCCCGTTGTATAACAAGAAATGTGATTTGAGTCATATCAGAATTTTTGGATTCCTTTATTATAATAAGACTTTGACTGCAATAGAAATAAGCTTAACCTCGTGCTGAAATTGTCGTGTTCCTTGGTTTTAAACCCATTGTGAGAGGATATGTTATTTATAATCTTAAAACTCATGCCATAACTGTTTCTACAAACATTATGTTTAATGAAGATGATTTTCCTTACTCCCAAGAAACATGATAAAACTAGTAGTCAAATTCAAAACTCCTATACTATTTCTCAAATTTATCAAGATGAATTAAATTATTATAACCCTAATGATAATAATGTGGACGATGCTGACTCTCATGATAAAGATGATATCTCCAGTAACATAGGTTCTACTGGTAATAATTTTGAACATGAACATATTCAAGTTAGTGATAGAAATTATCGTAGTATCAGAAGAAGAAATCATCCTTCATATTTAACAGATTACCACATATTCTCTACTTCTAAGAATATCAGGTATCCTATTGAAAATTTTGTTTCCTACTATTAAAGTGTAATGCAAATTCTAGAAGAATATAGAAGCTCCTTAGATAGAAGAATTGAAATGTAATACAAGTTCTAGAATATTCTAGAAAAACCTAAGATAGGAAGAAAAATCAAGAATATTCTACATAGGTAAAAATCTAGAACATTCCACATAAGTTGTGGCTAGTATGTTCTAGAATAATCTATGGGTCTATAAATACCCATGAACTCTACCATTTGATGTATGGAGCCAACATCTATCATTTGTATGAACCAACATCTACTACAACTAAAGACAACTACAACACTTCTTCCAACTACTACTTCTACATTCAACTATCTCTACATTTTCTCTATCCCATCAACTACTCCTTTCACAACCTTCAAAATACTAACAGTGGTACCAGAGCTACGTTCGGTCATCTATTGGGCGTAGATAAAATTTTTCAACTACCTCAAACAAAACTATAACTCATTCTACTACTTCCAAATATATTCTCAACACATGGCTACTACTAATCAAACATCATCAATTCCAGTACCTATTTTCAAAGGAGAAAATTATGATTTTTGGAGTGTCAAAATGAAGACATTCTTCCGCTCTCAAGATTTATGGGATATCATAGAAGAGGGATTCACTATTCCAAAAGACACCTCTACTCTTACTGCAGCTCAAAAGAAGGAGTTGAAAGAAAACAAGCAGAAGGATTCAAGGGCTTTATTTGTTCTTCAACAAGCAGTTGATGAGACAATTTTTCCAAGGATAATTGGTGCCACAAGTGCAAAACAAGCTTGGAATACAATACAAGAGGAGTTTCAAGGAAGTGACGAGGTACGCAATATTAAACTTCATTCTCTAAGACGAGAGTTTGAATTATTAAGAATGAAAGAATCTGAGACCATTAAAGACTACTATTCTAGAATAAAAGAAATAGTTAGTCAGATGAGAGCCTATGGGGAAAATATTCTTGACAAAAAGATCGTTGAGAAAATTTTAATTTCTATTCCCTAAAAGTATGATGCAATCGCAACCGCGATTGAACAAACAAAAGATTTGGCTACATTGTCAGTCACACAACTAATGGGCTCTCTTGAAGCTTATGAACAAAGATTGAAAAGGCATGAAGAAGACTCGGTTGAAAATGCCTTTCAATCAAAACTAAAATTACGGTCTCAGAATAAAGAATATGAAGGAAATAAAAGTAGAGAAGAAATTTCTAGAAATAAAGAAAATCCTAGAAGCTTCTCGAAGACTCGTCAAGAAAAATATCCTCCATGTGGCATATGTGAAAAGACAAGTCACTTGGAAAAAGATTGTTGGCATCATGGAAAACCTCAATGCCACTATTGCAAGAAATTTGGTCACATAGAAAAGTATTGTCGTAATAAAAATAAGCATCAAGCAAACTTTGCGGAAGAAGATAATCAAGAGAAACTCTTATTCTACGCCAATCAAGAATCTTCTGGTAGAGAAGGAAGTTGGTACTTGGATAGTGGATGCAGCAATCACATGGCGAAAGATCAAAGCATCTTCAAAGACATTGATAAATCTGTCAATGTCAAAGTTCGGCTAGGAAATGGCACCACAGTGGAGTCTCGAGGCAAAGGAACTGTCATGGTGGAGACAAAGAAAGGTATGAAATTCATCAAGGATGATTGGCTACACAGATAGTGATTGGGCAGGATCAGTGGACGACATGAAGAGTACGTCAGGATATGCTTTCTCACTAGGATCGGGTATTTTATCTTGGGCATCAAAGAAACAAGCAACTGTGGCACAATCAACAGCAGAAGCAGAGTATGTAGCAGCTGCTGAAACCACAAGTCAAGCAATATGGCTAAGAAGAATACTTGAAGAAATGGGTGAACCACAAGATGGACCGACTATTATCTATTGCGATAACAAATCGGCAATAGCAATAGCAAAAAATCCAGTCCATCATCAAAGAACAAAACATATAGCCATTAAATATCACTTCATTCGAGATGAAGAGACAACTAAACAAATTCGACTCGAGTACTGTCCAACAGAAGACCAAATTGCAGATATATTTACGAAGGCATTACCAAGACCAAGATTTGAACTACTACGCACAATGCTTGGAGTTACCGAATTTGCATTAAGGAGGAGTATTAAAGTGTAATGCAAATTCTAGAAGAATATAGAAGCTCCTTAGATAGAAGAATTGAAATGTAATACAAGTTCTAGAATATTCTAGAAAAACCTAAGATAGGAAGAAAAATCAAGAATATTCTACATAGGTAAAAATCTAGAACATTCCACATAAGTTGTGGCTAGTATGTTCTAGAATAATCTATGGGTCTATAAATACCCATGAACTCTACCATTTGATGTATGGAGCCAACATCTATCATTTGTATGAACCAACATCTACTACAACTAAAGACAACTACAACACTTCTTCCAACTACTACTTCTACATTCAACTATCTCTACATTTTCTCTATCCCATCAACTACTCCTTTCACAACCTTAAAATACTAACACCTACGATAGATTTGCTTCTGGTTTTAAACATTTCATTTGCTCTATCGATGGTAATAAAGAACCTAACACTTTCGAAGAAGCTATCAAGAATAACGATTGGCGTGCTGCTATGAATGATGGAATCTCTACTCTAAATAGAAATCATACTTGGAAAGTTATAGGGTGTAAATGGATTTATAAGATAAAGTATAAATTTGATGGATCTATTGATAGATATAGGGCGCGTCTCGTGCTAAGGGGTATACACAGAAAAATGGGTTGGAATTTCTTGATACCTTCTCTACTGTGGCAAAGCTCACCATCGTTTGTGTTTTGCTTGCTTAACAATGATATCAAAGTCACTAGCTTCGATGATTTTTATTCGGTTGGGTGTTCTGATACGAGGAAATCTATCACTAGTTACATCTTCTACCTCAGGCATTCACCTATCAGTTGGAAATAAAAAAAAGTAAAGCATTGTGTCTCGTAGCTCTTCTAAAGAAGAATACAGAGCCCTTGCATCAACCACATGCGAATTACAATGGATCATCTACCTTCTTCAAGACCTCAAGATCCAGCACACACAACTTCATCTTCTGTTTTGTGACAATCAATCTCCCTGACAAATCGCATCCAATCAATTATTTCACAAACACACCAATCATAAGAGATAGACAGTGACCAGAGAAAATTAATATAATTTTTTTTATGTATAAACATGTTATTAGTATATCTTGGATAATGAAATAAGGTTTACTTTTACTAATATTATATGGTTATTTTGGCAAGAGTTCGTTGTAATGGATTAAAGGTCACGCTTGCAAAATCCTAAGTGGTGCAAGCAATGTCGTTTATGTTATAAGTGTGGCTATTGTTATGTGTAGTGATACGTATAAGGCACTGGTTTGAACCCGGGAGAGACCAAAATGGGATTTTATTTCTTTTTGCCCGTCTGACCGAGAAACCCTAGGCTTCTATCTCACTTCGTTCCTCTTTTCAATCATTTTTTTTATTTACCTTTTTTGAAACCTAGATTGGAGACAGGGAGAGAGAGCTACAGCGTTAAAGGAAGGGCATGCAATGCTCGAGTGTAACTGTGTGGGAGTGAGGGTAGAGAACGGAAAAGGAGGCGCTGAACATATACCACGTTGCGAGGGCGAGAGAGAGAAATCAAGGAGAGCTACCAAGCAAACTTTTTGGGATTTTAGGGTTTGATTTCATGATTTGGTGAGTGATTATTCAGAGGATGGGAAGGGTGAGTGGAAGGCATCGCGATAATGAGTTCTATGGGGCCTGTTGTAGCGAAGCGTGTAAACAGAGGTACAACAATATATGGGAGTTATGCAGTGAAAGGAATCTTAATACAGGGAGTAATGAATAGCAGCAGAGAAAGATGATTCTCGTTAGCAATGAATGAATGAATACAAGGTATATGTAATAGTGTATTAAAGACAATTAGAGTAGCTTTAGTTTACAACAACACCCCCCTTAAACTAAACTACTGTAGGATTTTACATTCAACAATTCTCTTAATTTCTCAAATCTACTTTGTCTAAGAGCCTTTGTGGAAATGTCAGCAACCTGCACTTCAGTTGAACAATGCAGTAACTCAATCCTACCTTGATTAACTAAATCCCTCAAGAAATGAAACTTAATCTCAATGTGTTTGCTTCTTCCTTGAAAAACCAGGTTCTTCGACAAGCTTATGGCAGACTTGTTATCTACCACAGTTGTATGGATCTTCTACATTCAAGCTTTAAATCTCCAAGAAGTGCTTCTAGCCAAATGCACTGACATGCCGTTTCTGCAGAAGCTATGTGTTCTGCTTCACAGGATGAGAGTGCTACCACACTTTGCTTCTTAGAACACCAGGAAATAGGTGCTCCAGCATACTTGATGAAATATCCGAAAGTACTTCTTCTATCAACTTTATCTCCACTCCAGTCAGAGTCACTACAAACCTCCAAAGTGCTTCCCATACTGCTTGACTCTTTTGGAAACAAAAGACCATAATGAGTTGTTCCCTTTAAGTATCTTAACACATGTTTAGCAGCTAACATGTGAGACTGTCTAGGTTCGTTCATAAACCTGCTCAACAATCCAACTCCGTAGCTTATGTCTGGTCTGCTGTTGCAGATGTATCTCAAGAATCCTATAATTTATTTATACAATGAAGCATCCACACCTTTTTCATCTAGTTGCTCTGTCAACTTCAGATTAGCAATGACAGGGACTATTGTACTATTGCAATATGCCATATTAAAACGTTTCAACACTTCACTGATATACCTCTTTTGATGCAAGAAAACTCCACTTGTTGTTTCAACAAACTCCAATCCGAAAAAGTAATTCAGCCTCCTTAAGTCGGTCATATCATACTCTTCTCTCATTCTCTGCTTAAATTCTCCGATTACTACTTCAGAGTCTCCAGTTACAAGGAGATCATCAACATATAAGCAGACCAACAAAGTATTCTGCTGTGCTGCAGATTTTACATAAACTCCGGACTCCATAGAACATTTCAAGAAACCCAGTTTCAGAAGCAATGTGTTGATATGATTATTCCAGGCTTGTGGTGCATGCCTCAGTCCATACAAGGCTTTGTTCAGCCTATAGACCTTATGTTCTTCACCTCTCTTCTCAAATCCAGGTGGTTGTCTTACATAAACCTCATCCTTTAGTGGACCGTTTAAGAAAGCTGATTTTACATCCAGTTGACAGATTTCCCAGTTCTTAAGACAAGCTACTACTACCACCAACCTCACAGTCTCAAGCCTTGAGATTGGTGCAAAAACGTCTGTGAAATCCACTCCTGGTTTCTGCAAAAATCCCTTCGCTACGAGTCTCGCTTTGAAATTTGCTATTTCACCATTTGGCTTATACTTGGTCTTGAAAACCCACTTTACCTCAATTGCCTGTTTGTGCTGAGGTAGCTCTACCATTTCCCAAGTTATGTTCTTTTCAATAGCCTTTAGCTCTTCAATCATAGCTTCTCTCCACTCCTTTACATCAAGCGCTTGTTTCCAGGTAATAGATTCTACATCGGCTAGGAAAGTGAGGTGTGCTTGTTCACCAAAATCTGCAACGTCACTGTCAGCAAATACTTCATAATCAGCTAACCTTGAGGAAGGAAATCTCATCCTCTGTGATCTTCTGCTATTGACCTCATCACGTATCTTAGTTTGTTCAACACCAGGAATGCTATCGTCCAGCTAGCTAGGAGCTATTGCAGATTTCTTACTCGTCTCAGTTTCAAGTTTCTTATTTGTCTCAGCCTTTCTCCATTCGAACGTGGCTCCTTCGTCCTCAATCACATCTCTACTGATCACAACTTGTTTCTTCTCAGGGTTGTACAGCCTATAAGCGCCTGTGGGGTGATAATAGATGAAGATAAAAGTTTCGCTTTTATCATCCAATTTCTTCCTTCTTGCGTTTAGAATGTTCCTGTAACACACGGAGCCAAAGATTCTGAGATGATTTACAGATGGTTTAATACCTGACCATGCCTCTTTTGGTGTGCAGTTCTCTAGGGCTCTTGTTGGACTTCTATTCAGTAGATACGCTGCTGTGGAAACAACTTCCCCCCATAGGTAGTGGCAACTTCTTGCCTTTTATCATGCATCTAGTCATGTCAAGCAACATCCTATTCCTCCTTTCAGCCAGTCCATTGTGTTGGGGAGTATGTGGGGCTACTACCTCTCGCACTATACCATTATCACTGCAGAACCTATTCATTTCGTGAGAGTTGAACTCTCCTCCACCGTTAGTTTTGAGTATCTTGACATGCAGCCCAAATTGTCTCTCCACCATGACACAAAATTTAACAAAACATGAGTAGACATCCTTCTTTTCCTTAATCAAATAAATCTAGATCCTTCTGGTCCATTCATCCACAAAGATAAGAAAGTATTTGTTACCTCCGAGTGATTCTTGTTCGAAGGGTCCGCACACATCAAAATAAATCAGTTCAAGGGATTGCTCCGCCCTCTTGTATGCGGTCTTCTTGAATTCTTTCCTGGTCTACTTTCCAACGACACAACCTTCACAGTCCTTCTTCGGTGGAAGAATCTCAGGAACACCTTTCACCAACTCTTTATCTTTCAATTGACTCAAGCTTCTAAAGTTTAAATGCCCATTAGTGCCATAACCATACTTCTCCCTCGGTATTAACAGTAGATAGACACTGAACAACTGTGGCGTTGAGGTTCACCTTGAAAGTTCTGTTACTGGCCAGCGGTGCTTTGAGCACGAGTCATTTTCTTCCATCAAACACCTCTATATGCTTGTGATGCATAGTCATCGTGTATCCTTTCTCTAGAAGTTGTCCCAGACTCAGTAAATTGCTCTTCATATTTGGAACATACAACACGTTGTTCATGTAAGCAGATCAGCCATCCTTGAGTGTGATCAGGATTTTTCCAACCCCTTCAGCCATGATCACACTATTGTCGGCAAATCTCACGCTGCTTCTGACGCTTGTATCCAAGTCTATCAGCCATTCCCTCTTGCCTATCATATGGTTAGAGCATCCTGTATCTAAATACCAGCAATTATCGTCTTCTCCATGGCTCGCATCAACAGACATCAACACGTGGTCCACTTCTTGACACCTGTGCAACGCTCGTCCAATTTCTTTATTAACACCAGTTTGATTCAACAATCGTTCGGTTTCTTCATCAACACCCGTTCAGTTCAACAACTGTCCGGTTTCTTCATCAACATTCGTTCGGTTCAACAACCGTCCATTTTCTTCATCAACTTCCATTCGGTTCAACAACCGTCCGGTTTCTTCATCCACATCCGTTCGGTTCAACAACCGTTTGGTTTCTTCATCTGTTGCACTTGAAAACAACACCTGTTTTGTCTCATCATCTGTTGCATTTGTAGATAACACCCGCTCGGTAATGTTCATCAACAATACATGATCGGACTCTTAATCACATGAGTCTTGAGCAAGATTTGCTGCCTCATCATTCTTGTTTTTCTTTGCCACTTCGTTGTGCCAACACTCCGCAGAGTAATGTCCAAACTTGTTGCATGTGTAACACTTAACGTTTTTCTTGTTAAAACTCTTTCTGCCTCTGACTCTTGACTGTCTTCCACCTTCCTTGTTTCCATCTCTATGCTCGCTACCATCTTCTTCAACACTTTGATCATAGACATTTGCATTTTTGCCTCCGGTTTGACCTCCCCGTGATCGGCCTCTACCTCTTCCAGCTCCTTGTCCTCTGGGTTTGTAATTACTTCTGGTATGTAGGGCTTGATTCGAACTCTGACTAACCTCTTTTTTAGCATTTCTTCTTTCAATTAGTCTTTGTTCATGTGCTTCCAGAGAGTTCTGCAGTTCTTCGACTCTCATATTCTCAAGATCTTTACATTCTTCTATGGCCACGACTATATGGTCATATTGTGGGGTTAACGTTCTGAGTATTTTCTCCACAATTTTCTTATCTTTCATGACCTTGTCACACGCTCTCATGGCGTTCACCACTACTTGGATCCTTCCGATGTACTCAATGACTGATTCTTGCTCTCCCACGCCTAGGAGTTCATACTGTCTCTGAAGAGATTGCAATTTGATCTTCTTGACTTTTCCAAAATTGCCATAGCCTTCTTGCAGGATATCCCAAACCTCCTTCGCCGTAACAGCTTTCGAGACTTTCTGGAAGTTAGCAGCCGACACACACTGGTGCAACAACATTCGAGCCTTGCAGTCCAACCTTTTATTCTCCTTGTGTTGTCTCTTTGCTTCTTCTGAATCTCCCTTCAATGGTTCTTTAAAGCCTTTCTTGACTATCTCGTCCACTTCTTGGAAGCCAAGAATCGCGTCCATCTTTACGCACCAATCATCAAACCCCTTGCCGTCAAACACAGATAGATTGCTATGAATCACACCAGTCATCTATGAATCACACCAACCATCTCTTCTTGATCGTCTTGAGCTTAACCACCAGATTTCGGAACCTTGCTCCTGATACCACTGTTGTAGCGAAGCGTGTAAACAAAGGTACAACAATATATGGGAGTTATGCAGGAAAAGGAATGTTAATACAGGGAGTAATGAATAGTTGCAGAGAAAGATGATTTTTATTAACAAGAATACAAGGTATATGTAATAGTGTATCAGTACTCGAACTAACTGTTAAATACAGTTAGAATAGTTTTAGTTTACAATAACAGGTCCGAGAGTGAACGCAAGAGTTGGAGGGCAGAAAACGTGAAGGTCGAAGCGGGAATTTGCAGTAAGGGAGAGGACGAAATAGGTATGGAAAGCTAACTATGTTTGAATTTAAATTGTTTGGTTAAATGGGTGTATGAATTGCTAAACCTTCGATGAATATCATAGTTGAAAATTTTGTATGTTGTCAAGGTGAACGAATGAATGATAAGTTGCTTATAATTGTTTTAATGAAGTTTAATGATTCTATCGTCTCGCTATTTCACTTTATTCTGGTTAACTATTGTCCCGGTAAGTCTTATTTGGTGCCATGTGTGTCTGATTATATCAGTACTGTAGAAGAATTATAATGGACAGGATAATGAGGTGTTATTGGTTGTATAGTCTGGTCTAAAGAATGCTTGAGAACAATGTGCTTTGAACTGCTTCACTGGTCAGGGAGATTTGGGTGATAATGGATGTGATATGTGGATATTGTGTGGCTGATAAATCCTTGCATGCTAAAGTATAACTTTTGAGACTATGATGTGGGTGAATTCAATCCAATCTCAAAATTCAATCATTCAAGTGCCATCAACAAATTATTAATCACAAGGATTGATTTAAAACAATTATAGTATCCAGGTTCAACTTTCCTTACCTATTACTTGGTTCTTTACTAAGCAATAGGAACTCAAATATAGAAGAACAAAAGTGAGATTGCATAAAATCTTCACAAACCTAAGAAAACTCCGTCTAATAAACCCAAAATACTAAACAAAAATTGTATAAAGTGATATGCCAACTTTCTCAGCCTATTAAACCAAAGGAGAAAAGATAAAAAATATTTAAAATAAAGGAAAAAATGTATTCCAAATCAAATTATAATCGGCTCAAAATGTCTCAAATGTATTGATAAGATATATTTAAATAACTTTAAAAATACTAAAGAAAATCTCAAAAGAATTTAGAAAATATGATTTGAGAAAGATAGTGAATTTAAAAATGAACAAGTGAATAGTTAAAATTTTAATTTATATTTTAAATACAAATTAAAAAATATTTTTACATATTTAAATTGGGGTTTCAAAGTAAACTTATATAAAAGGAGCAATTCCAATGAGATACCAAGAACTTGCAAAACAAGGTCATCTATACTTATGTATTGTAATGGACAGAAACTAATGAAACACTTCAATACTTATATATATATATATATGAGAATATAAGAAAAAGTTAGGCAAAAGTTGGATTCAATCAGGCATATGTCTCAACTTCTAATTAACAAAAATAGAGCAAAAATGGCCAATTTTTCTATCCATGTTTGGTTTTCAGTGCTCATGCAGGGTTTGCATTACCTTCACACAAAGCCACATGCTCTGTAGTTTAATTTCTCCATAATTAAGCTTTTAGTAAAAAAAACTTGATTAATCATTTTCATAAAAGTTCAGTTTGCTTGCGTTTTATAAACTAATGACTCTGAAAAATTAAAATTTTCGTTAAAAAAATTGAACACAATTTTATCACTCGAGATGAAGGAATAGTTAGTAATAGTTTGGTTTTGGCTTGAGTGGAAGGTGGTTGTGACAGCGAAAGCAGAACGGTTACATAATGAAGACAAGGGCATGAAGGTAAAGGAGAATGGTTCACGTGGTGCGGATGCGATTGTGGCCGTTGGATTCAGAATGGGTAGCATGCTAGATGGTGACATCCGCATGGGCCAATATTAATGGAGATGCCAATGCCATGACATGATGGTGATTTATCAATTGCCCCATGGAATATTTATGCATCTTTTTTATCTAACTTTTTTTCTTTATTTTATTTTAACAAAACAAATTAGTTTAATAATTTACGTGTTACAGCAAACCATTTTATATAACAGTCAAATCATATTTTGGTACCCAATAATTATTTGCTAATTATTTGTGAAAATATATAGATGTTTGTAATCTATTTAAACTCAGTTTACGCTGGTCATTGAATGATAAAGTATTAATGAATTTTAATATTTTCAACTCTTTTTAATCTAAATTTATACATTAAAAAAATAAGTATAATTAACAAAAACAAATATTGTAATACACACACACACTATCTAACATTGTAGTTTTATTAAACTGCAGTGGTAAAATGGAAAGGCAGTTTCTTTAACCACATGACCATGGCTTAGCACCTTTTATTTATATACATGTGCAATAGATATATGAAAAAACCAACTAGGAAGAACGAAAATCCAAGAAAAGAAAAACAAAAACTAACTGATAATTTCTTTATTTTATCATTATATTAGTGAGGTGTTAATAAAAGTAACAAAATTATTATTATTCTATATTGTTATAATTATAAAAGTAAACACAAATTATAACTTTATTATAAATAGGTTTTATTTATTTTGTAGGTACTTTATAATTAAAAAACTAGTTAAATTTAAAAATCCGTCAAATTTAAAAAATTAGTTAAATTTAAAGAAAAAATACATAAAATGATAAAAATATTATTTTAATTTAAAAAGAAATTCAAAAGTAAAATTGAAAAATAAATATGAACTCATTTATACAAAAATAATAAAATAATTATTTTAATTTTAAAAAAATTTAAAAATAAAATTGAAAAATAAATATGAACACGAAAAATAAATGTAAATAGACGTAAAATCTCCTTTATACATTCACTTTTTTGGATAACAAAACCTAATGAAATTATAATTATAAAAATAAATATAAATAATTTTTACAGTTTAATTATTGATAGTTTTTATTTATTTTGTAGATACGTTATTTATTTAATTTAGAAAAATAGTTAAATTTAAAAAATCAGTTAAATTTAATAAAACAGAAATTTGAAGGATGAAAGTGGAAAAAAAATGGACACCAAAAATAATATCTTTATGTAATATATATCATGTCACACTCGTATTTTCTTCAATAATTGGAATTTGAGGTATGAAGCTACTATAATTTAATAATTGAAAAAAAAATGTGTAAGAAATTCGATATAATCAAATAAAAAGCAAAAGTCAACTACTAATTTTTTTCTTGTTTATAAAGAATATTTTCAATTTTGTCCATATATAGGATTTGTAAAGTTTTGTCCATATTGAAAAGTTGTTAATAATTGGATGATTATTAGGGTTTCGCACCTTTCCCTTTTGGCATGGAATGTTTAGAATATATAATTGAACCTTGAGAGTTTCTCTTCCAAGCAAGAGCATGCTCTATGGCATGTGCATATTGCTTCTAGTATTCAACTTTCTAACCTAAGTGTTCAGACCTAAATAGGTTTCAAGTTTTATGTAATTCCAAACTGCTGCAAGATTTAACTAATCCTCCTTTAAGATATAATTAAGAGTCACATATTTATTCTCATGAATATTTAGTAGGGTGGGTAGAGCTGTTAATTTGTTTTTTAGCCTCAAGATCAATCATGACTTTTACTATAGTTAGGTCCATTTTCTTTACCGATATCTTATGAGACTTTTCTAAAAGCTCGTAACTCCCAAAACCCCATAAAATGGATTTTGATTGGATTAGGTACAGGTTAACCCTTTAGCTCCCACAACGCAACCTTGAACTATTCTCATCTTCTGAACAAACACATGCTTAACAGTTAGACAACAATCGCAACATAGAGTCGACGATAGACGGTAGCACAGAGTCGACGAGAGACGATAGTGCATAGTGGACGACATCAGTTTTCTCAAGGTTAGTAGTGACTCTCAAATACTTTTCGTGTTTTTTCTAAGAATTGTTGTGACCCAATTTTCAATTTTCTTATATGAAATAAGAATTGTTGTGCTTGTGTCATTTTCCAACTTTGTCTTACAAAAGGGTGAATATAAATGCCTTATATACAAGTTGAAATGTACAAGACCAAGCAAGTTTATGTACTATTTGATAAAAGGCTTCAAAGGGTAGGAAATGGCGATGATGATATAATTTTTGACAAAAGACACCTCCTATATATGAATCCTTAACTCCTGCGTTCGTGAAAAAAGTTGAGGGTTATGTGGGGGCATAAAAGGGTAAAAGTTGAAATTTTGTGAAATGTAAAGATGATAATATGCTTTAGACTTTAAGGTGGAGAGAATGGGAAAAAAAGAAAGAAAAAGAAGAACATGCATCAAAGTATAATGTTGTCAACGATATTCCAATTAATGAACAATCATTTTCACTCTAGATTGAGATGGAGGAAACAAATAATAAAAACAAAGAAAATAAATAAGTAAAATTTTTAAATACTTAGAAAAGAATAAATCACCTTTAGCCTAGAGCTTGCTTGAGCTTAAAGTTGATATTATCTTGATGTGTACTTGGCTATTCAACATTTACTTGGTTATAGGAATTTATAAGAGCATTCAAAAATTTCCTTATTAATCTAATACTTCAACACAAAACATTGCCATGATTAGCCAATGAAATCAATAACTCTAACTATCTAGACAAATAAGTTGGCTTATGGTTTGCATATGAAAGTAGCTTCTTTTGGAAAGAGCTAAATGTATCTCACAAGAAGACAAAAGGAGCATTTTGCATATTATGCAGGCAATTTATTTATAACAAACGGGAGGCTGTTAGTAAAGCTAACATTTTTGTATGGAAATTTTGTTGTACAAACTAATTATTTTCCATTGAATGCAACTTGAGAGTTGGTGTGACTGATAAAAGTATTACTTACTGCTTAAATTTCAAAATCAGAGTGAAGATGGGGCATGAAGCATCCCATAAGGTTATGGCTCCATTGTTGTGTCCAATTATGTATAAGTTTTGAACTTTGGAAAATCTATAAATTTGACCAAACTTAGGCTAATGCCATCTTTCTTATTTGTTTCAACAAGAACAAACATTGGATAACTTTTGAACAACTGTGTGTATTACTAAGTAGCAAAGACAAACAAGGTCCAAATCAATGTATTTACAAAAAGGTGGACTACAAACAAAATGAGTATGGTAAATAAAGAATTATAGTTTCGAAACCCTATTACCTCATCTTCAGAATTAAACAGATTAGAATTGTTGGAGAAAAATTTTGCTGTTGTGATGCTTGATTCTATTAGTGGTAACTTCACAATTACTTCCCTTGGAAGTGAAGGCGTGGACTTAGATTGACATTGTAGCAGATACTTCTCAATCAAACTGTCGTCATACAAATATAGATGGCTTGACTTCCCAAGAAAAATGAAAGAATCTTGTTTATGCTTGCTTTGCTTAGTGGAAGTTAGTGATATGATCTCCATGTCAGTACTAGATTTAGACAGATGAAGTCCAAGTTTAATTGTGTGAGATTTTGTATTCTCATTCATCAAAACTACCTGCCTCATATAATCACATAAGTTGGTATGATGTAACTAGTATCAAGATCTAAAATATACTTAGAGGAAGTGGAAAGAATGAGGCAAATTCCTTATACACTTCATTTAGCTAAATGAGAAAACTTTATAGTGAAAAGTGGTGCTTGTTAATTTAGAAAATTATACCTACTTCGAGTTCTTTGAACAAATGGTACATTATGCTTTCTGAAAATCAAAGTTCTTGTAGCTTGTAAGGGTAAACTCTAACTTTTTATTTGTTTCAGAAAAGGACCATCAATAACTCGTTATAAAGAAAGATATAGAGACAAAAATGTTCAAATAATTTCTACTAGGAAGGCCCATGCGCTGGCCCTGACCCATAGGGTTTTGGTGGTGGGGGGGGGGGGGGGTGTTAGCCCTGTAGGCTTTTTTAATAATGGGATTTTTTTGGCCCTGTGGACTTTTTTGCCACAACCTAAATGGGCTAGGGCCAAATCTTATTATAGGGGTTGATTTGACAGTTCTAATGGTGGGTGATTCCCAAATTTTATATTTTCTTTTATTCTTCTAAATGTAATTTTTAAAGGGATTAATCATGTTGTAATTAGAGGAAATATTTATAGAATACTTTTAATTAGAGAAAATATTTATAGAATCTTCTTAGTTAAAGAAAATATCTGTAGGATTTTCTAGATTATTTTTCAGTATATTTTTTCTGTATTTTCCTTTTTTAGAAGATTATATGGCTACAAATAGAGGTAAGGAGAATGTAATTGATATGAATGAAAATAGTAAAGTCATTCTCCTTTTCAAGTTGGTACTAGAGCTCCTGATCTTGGGAGCTTTGTTTCCGGTACAACAGTACCCACTATCGCTGATCGTTTATGACTTTAGATATGAAAACTTATAAGGCGGAACTATTGAGCACTTGAAAGAAATGATTGAATCAATGAGTGGGCCTTCTAAAGCATTTACTATGTCCATGAAAGGTAAGATTTATCTCAATATTGTTGGTTATGTGTCTCAAGGTATTTAGATTCTTGATTCAGGAGCAACTGATCATATGACACCTTTTCGTGTGTCCTTTGACTCATATGGTAAAACAAATAGAGGACAATTTATTACAATTGCGAATAGTCATATACTTATTACGAATGATCATTTCTAGAATTAGCCAATAGTCTTATCTCTATGAACAAACTTACAAAGAGATTTAAATTGTTAAGTAATATTTTTCTCAACTTATTGTGTTTTTGAAGACCTTGCCACGGGGGAGACAATTTTAACTACTAAGGAGAAAATCATAAGTCAACAAGCTACATCCAAGATGTGGACAAATTCCCAAATTCAGTTACATCATAAAAGGCTTGGGCATCCTTCATTCAATCTTATCAAGTCCTTATTTCCCCATTTGTTTACCCAGGAGTCTATTGAGTATTTTAATTGTGATATTTGTCAGTTGTCAAAACACCATCGTGCTTTATCCTATTAGTAATAAAAAGAGTAATTCTCAATTTTATGTAATTCACTTTGACGTTTGGGGACCTATCCTAGAATTTATTTCTAGATGCATGGTTTGTTACTTTTAATGATGATTGTGTTCGTGTCACATGGACATATCTTATAAAAAATAAATTAGAAGTTTTCCAAATCTTTGTTAACTTTTTTCGTCTTCTCCAAAATCAATTTGGAAAAAATATCAAAAGAATAAGGTCTGATAATGGCACTGAATATGTAAAAAATGAATTTTTCAAGTTTTTGTCTCATAATGGTATTGTTCATGAGCTGACACGTGTCAACACTCCTCAACCAGACGGGGTTGTAGAATGAAAGAATCATCATCTTCTTGAAGTAAGTAGAGCTCTTCTTTTTCAGATGCTGTAGAGAAGCTGTGTTAACTACCACATATCTCATCAACAGGTTATCTACTCGTATATTAAATGACATTAGTCCTATAGAGTCTCTATTGTAATGTCAAGTCTACCTAGTTGAGTGTTTAGATGTATTGTTTTTGTTCACTCTCATCATCCTAACCGTAGTAAATTAGATATTGGAGCTCTTAAACATGTCTTTATTGGGTATCCTTTTAATAAAAAAAAGGTACAAATGTTATCATCGTCAAAGTCGTCACGTCTTTATCGGCATGGATGTCACCTTTCATGAAATACAATCCTTTTATGTTATTCCACCACTTCAAGGGGAGAAAACATTTGAAGTGGATGAACTCTCCTTCTTATCATTACCATGTTTGCCTTTACAAGATGCCCAAGATCTAAGGAATGAAGTTACCATAGTCCATAGTGAGGAAGAAGAGGAAAAAGAATTTTTTTTTGGAAAAAAAAATATGAAAGAAGAAAACAACCCATTTTGACTCTTGAGGAAGAAAAAATGTCTAATCCAGAGGTGAGGTTCCCAAAAGATAACAATGAGGAGGTACATATTACAAATGAATATAATACTGTAAGAAAATATTTCTTTTAGTCTTAGTGTCATACAAGAGATAGATTTCCTACTCATAGAGTCTATTGAGAGATTTAAATGAGAGACACTTATTCTTAGACATTGTTTATGATTTCCTAAACTATTTAATTAGTTTAGTCTAGAAAGCATTACTTTAGAGCTTGACTTCAGACATTATAGGATGCTTCTTTGTTAGACACTACTTGTTTAAAAAAAATTTCCTACACAACGATATTTTGGTTAATGCTGACTATTGAACTTGAAAACTTGGGTTACTTAGACAATCTACTTTCTAGACAATTTTTGTCTTGATAATCTCCCAATTTTTTATGGTTAACAAATACTTATGCGAAACGAAATATATTTCAAGATAATTTTGAAAGTGTTTGGTTATGCTAAGGTTTTTCTATCCTAGTGAATAATGTATTTTTTAAGTATGCTCCACCTTACTCTTAGCTCCCCCTAATTTGTTTAACCTTTATCATATTTAATGTGACATTTGTCAAAAATTTACTTTAGTGCTTCTTTATATTAGGATCTATATATGAGCTTTAGATTTTTGTATCAAATCATTATATCAGATTAATTTTTCCTTTTAACAAGAGATATTTGAGCAGACATATCAAAGCATATTGGATATTTACTCGTTAAAACAAATATTATAACGATTTCAAAGAATCAGAGATATTAATATATCATAAGACGATTATCATTTTGTAAAGAATGTGATTTCTTTAATGAAGTACCTAAAAAACGCTAGAAAGAGGAGGGGGGAGGGGGGTTGAATAATAATGGAAAATATTTTTTTTCCATTATATAGCACTTACGTTGAGTATAGAAGTTTTTAAGAGATTGTTAAGCGCTCGATATTCCAAATGATTTTAAGCAACGATATCCATGAGTTATTCAGGATATTCACTACAGTGTTTGTAAAATGGTGATAACGGTTGAAAAACCGTTATTTTTATACTTAATTTTGATATTAAAAACAACCTTTATGACTTAGAAACTAGCTTGGAATCATGTTTTTGCTTAAGTTTTGGAAATAAGAGAGTTGGATGGGTTTTATGCTTGGTTTTCCTTGTTTTGACAGGAATTAAGATGAATTAGATGAAAGAAGTTGAAGTAGTAAGGAGCTGGACTCAGGAAAGGAAGTAAAAGTGTGCAAAAGAAGAGCCGCAGTCACCGCTGAGCGAAACTTTTACCGCTGAGCGGCATTCTGAAGCACTGCAGTCACCGTTGAGGACCAAAACTGCAGCTGAGCGCCATTTAGAAGAACCGCTCTTACCGCTGAGCGCCAAAAGTATCGCTAAGCGCCATTTAATTGGGCTTGGGCCTATTTTCTGTAATATTTAATATACTCGATAAGGGTTTAGTCGACCTAGGGTTTGTATCTTTGGATAGAAAGAGGCGAATCACACTTTCTTCAGCCCTTGGAGGCGGATTTTGGATGCGGAAGCTCCGATCTTCAACTTTTATGGTTCTATTTCATTGTTTTTTATCTAGTTTCACCATGTATATGGTGAACTAAACTTCCATTGTTGTTGGGGAACCGATGTAATCCTTTGAAATTCTCATGTATTGAATTGGTTCTATATTTTATATGCTTTGCTTCATTAATTGTTAGGGTTTTTCGTCTTTACTTTATGCATGCTTTGTTTAACTTATTCAATTGCATGATCATTGATGTTATCTATATGGACACATATAGGTAAATCTAGAACTGGGAAAATTCTCCCGGAATCAACATTACCTAGACATAGGAATAGGATGATCGGTTGCCTTTAAGCTTCTGTGCGAATGTAATGCATGAATAATTGCTAGGGAGACAAGACATTGTAAACTAGTGATTAGGAGTAGGCTTTTTTCACCGAGACATCGGGTTTAAGGTAAATTAGAAAGTGGCATTAACATTAATTAAGAAAGATGAATTCATGAATACATGAGAGTGGATAGGATGAATTGGAAACCCTAACAACATAATCATTCCATATTTTACATCAATCTCTTTTGCTTCTTTCAATCCAATTGATCAAAACGTGCATTCATGTTTATTTTCAACAATTCAAACACAATTATTTTATTTACAAGTCTAATTTAATCAAGAAATCACATCACTGTCTAGGCCGTGAGTCCTTTAGAAAACGATACTTGGTCTTACCATTTTATTATTACTTGATACGATTCGGTACACTTGCTGAGTGTTAACAAATGGGAAGCTCTTGTATTTAACACAAAAATGCAATTGCAGGTTTTATGAGTTTGATGGAGGCCTTACTCGATCAAATAAAGGCAATTATATGCAGTTTTAGGAAGTGAGTCCTAGGTCGTCTCTTAAGGACCAATTCTCTTTTTATCAAAGGATCAAACACATAGTGGGGGAGGGGAGGTTTGAGCAGATTATACGAATCAAAATAAATTGAGCAAATTATACGAATTAAAATAAACTGAGCATGGGTCCTAAAACCAAGGCAAGTCTACCCTACCCATTTTAAAAATGGGCCCCAGCCATAAGTATGACCCAAAATTACAATGAAATAAAGAAAGAAACTAAATAAAAATGCTGAGGTGGACAATGGTGTTGTACTATCGTGGTAGATGACACGACAGCTCCTCTTGAAGTCCAAAACAAAATTCCAAAACTGCCTTGAAAACAATAATGAGAATAATTAAGCTCAGAAAATTGAAATGAATTAAAATATGAATTACTGGTTGAATTAAATTCAAATAGAAAAAAATGAGAAAATAATAGACAATTAAGCTCAATTCAATAATTAAGTCTGGTACAAAAAGACAAGTAAATAGGAGAAAATAATTATTCATCAGAAGCGTTGAGAAAGAAGTAAACAATAAATGCTCAAATATTTTTATACTGATTCACTCTAACTAAGTTATGTTCAGTCTCTTCTATCCTTAGAGGGTTTCACTATAATCTTCAACAAGATTACAAATGAGTATTCTCATCACTCCTGGTATCACTAGGCACTCCTGGTATCCCCCGATACACTTTTAGTTGAGTTTCACCCACTCTTGATTGTGCAATATTATTTCCCATTCTTGGTATCCCCAATTAGCAAATAACTCCTGTTATCCTATAATGGATGAGTTTCACCACTCCTGGTACTTGACAATCGTGGTATCCTTTAAACACTGCCTAGATTTCCTTAACTCGTCTGAGTTTCACAACAACTTTTTTTATTCTCTCCAAAATTGCAATCAATGATTGCTTGTAAGTAGTTTAGACTATTATTCTCACAGAGAGGATGTGTCTACAATGCAATACATCCTAAACACTCGTAGGTGTTTCTCTCATCACTTTTTTCTCTCTACTTACAAAGGTAAGCAAATATTACAATAAAGCTTGAGAGAACTGCTTTATTTCTCTTTTTCTCTCTTCTTTCTTCTTAAGAATAAATAGATGTTACAATGAAGATTGAGAAAACTTCTTAGTATTTCACTCTATTGCTCTCTCTTCTTTCTTCTTACAAAAGTAAGCTAACATTCTTATGAAGCTTGAGAAATAGATTTCTTTTCTTGAGCTCTTCTCTTTCTCTTTATCCTTGGTTGGAGGAATTTTACTTTAATAGCTTACGGAGATTTACTTCCTCAATTGATGATGTTATATCTTCATTTTCATCTCTCCTTCATCATCATCTTCTTCTTCTCTTGATCTTCTATTTATACACCTTGATGATATAGTCGTTTGATGATCCTTGTCTTGAAATTTGATGATATGACCGTTTGACGAAGCTTGTCTCGAAATTTGATCACTTTTGGCTATTGGTGTAGGTGTCTATCATAGGATGGAGTCCTTTTGTCAAAGTAGACATGTTTTTCAAAACATTATCAAAAGTTGATTTGACTTCTCGTTTGGCATGACTGTTAATGAACAAACTATTCTTCTTTTATCCTCTTCTTTTTAAAGTTCATTTATGATTCTCATAACATAGGGTAGATGAGCGGTTGTAGTAACCAACCTACACAAGATAGAACAAATGTCTATACAAGAAGTATGTCCTATTTCGCGTTTACTTTAATGTTTCCAATCGTTGAGCCTTTAATGTTTGTTCAAAGTTTGTTCAAGTTTTATTTTTTTACTAAGAGTGTGTTTGATATATTTTATTTGGATCAAGATTTCCTAGGGCGAGACTGTTCCATGAATGTTGTCCACTTTTGTTTCATCTAGGCTTTGCGTGTACTACATTCATCAAATATCTTTTGCCACTTTTTTGTTTTTGAATGTTAAACATTTAATGTCATTTGATGTTTGCTCAGAACAAGAGTGCTTTTCATTTTCTACCATTGAGGTAACGTTTAACAATTAAGCTTTTCTTTTAATGATATCAATCGTTGAGAAGGAATTTCATCGTTTGATGAAGTAACATTTTTAGCTCATGGTATCGTCTAGGCTGATGTAAACGTTTTTTGTAATTTTCCTTTTAAGAGCAAGAGTGTTTATTCGGTTATGCTTTCTTTTATATTTTTGGTTTAGGATTTTAGGGTGCTTTTGTCAAAGTCATAGTCTTGACACTATTTTTGTTTTCCCGAGAGTTCAATTGAATACCCCTTGAGTATAGTAAGCTTATGCGTTTAGCATAACTTTTTCACACGTTTAGCATAACTCTCTTAGACGCTTTGAGTTATCAGTCGTTTAGCATTCGTCTGGGTGTTTTGACTTAGGTGCAAGTTGTTTGAATTGATAGAAGTATCCATGAAAACACTTTAATACTAAAATGAGTTGAACAAATGAAATAGTAAATAAATTTAATGACTAAATCATATATATTTTAAATTATGATTTGTTTATATATATTATTCTTAATGAGTTTTCATCCAGGTTATTAATTAAAGGTAAACTTATATCATCCTTAATGTTTATTAAAGGTGAACTTATATCATCCTTAATGTTTATTAATGTTTTTGAAATGAGATTCTTAGTGTTTATAAACATATAGTTAACATGTCAATTAATGTTTTAGTTTCTTTATCAAAGTGTGTTAGTAGACCAAGACTTGGACTTCTATCTATACAAATGAAATTATATTCCATAATTGAAAATACCTTTAAGTTAATCGCGCGCAACATACACTAGTAAAAAGGAAGCTTTTTAACGCGCTCTATATGCCTCGGTTTTACTGAAACCGAAGCGTATAAAAGCGCGGTGGCACTTTTGTAATTTTAGACAACTTATATGCCTCGAGTATCAGTAGAACCGAAGCCAAAAAGATTTTTAACATCTGTTATGCGCCAACCGAGGCATATAACCCGTATATGTTTTTAAATTTTAATTATTTTTCGAAACTTTAGGCACCGGGTATCTTGAAACTGAGTCAGTATGCCTCTCTTACCTCAGGTAAATATTAACCGAGGCAGTATACTTATACATATTACCCTTCTCAATCTTCCTCTTCTTCTCTCTCGCTCACGCTCAGATCTCCTTCACTCTTCCTCTTCTCTCTCGCTCACGCGATCTCCTTCACTCTTCCTCTTCTTCTCTCTCGCTCACGCTCAAATCTCAAAGCCACCACTCTGCCGCTCCGCCACTCAGATCTCCTTTCATGGTACCCTTCTCACTCTTCCTCTTCTTCTCTCTCGCTCAAATCTCATTCTCACAGTTCCTCTTCTTCTTCTCTCTGTTGCTTTGCCACCACTCCGCCGCTCCGCCTCTCTGTTGCCACCACTCCGTTGCTCCGCCGTCGCCACATCTCCTTCAACGCCTCCGAAAGCCATGGCTGCATCCCACCCCGCAACCCCAACTCGTCACGCCTCCCACCCCGCAACCCCAACCCCAACCCCACCACCAATCGCCACCCAACCGGACGCGATCTCACTCCACCAACGGACGCGATCTCAAATCTAGTGTTGTTCGTGGACCGCCTGGTGCGGCCCGTGCCAGTGGTGGAGCCGCTGGCCTAGCACCCGGTCCAGCCCCCTTCCGAGCCCTCAACCACCGTGGATGAAGCTGTTGTGGGACCGTCCGGCTCCGCTTCGAAGGCCGAGGATGGCAGCGTCAATGAGGATGAAGGCTGGGTTCTACCAATTGAAAAGGTGACTTCTTTGTACTGGGAAATGGGGGCGAAGGAAGGAGCTATCTTGAACTATTATGCTGGGAAATGGGGGCCGAGGATGGCAGCGTCAATGAGGATTTTCTTTCATTTTTTTCCATTTGTTATGCTGGTTTTATCTGTTCTTTGATGTATTCTTACTCTGATTTTTGGTTTTATCTGCTCTGTGATGTATCTTATTCTGATTTTTGGAGTTGGTTTGTGTTTTGGAATTATAACTGAAAATGCTTGAGTTCGAATTCTACATTGAGACATGGCTGCTGTGTTAAAGGATTGAGGAAAAGACCCAGAAAATGGTTTGGCAGTTTTCTGAATTTTTTTTTATTGAATTTTCTAAGATACTGACTTGGTTCAAAAGATAACCGATGCGAAAATCGATCCCTTTTTGACCCGGTTTAGAACCGAGGCATTAAACGTATCCTTTTTACCTTGCCTCTATATGCACCGGTTGTAAAACCGGTGCGTATAAACGAAACTAACCGATGCCATTTCCGTTCATTGCACTAGTGATATGCATAAAATTTAAATTTATAAAACTAAACTTATTTTGAATTATTCTTTTTTAAATTGAAATAGTACAAGTAAAATATAGAATATTTATTATCCATATAAAAGGTGTAATTGAACATGAATGTCTCCGTTTATTTATAATAATAATAATAATGATAATTTTTGATAATAATAAGTATAAAATTATATGTACCAACTAAAATAATAATAATAATAAAGAGAGGTTGAGAATAAATGATTGGGCATGTGGTTGGGTGTAGAAGCGAAATGTTTCAAATGTATGATTGAAGAAAATGAATCCACCCAAGGAAAGGGAGAGGTAACACCCTCCGAATTAAGTTTTATTTCACGATAAATAAAATCAATAATAAATTGTATAAATTTTATCCCAAATAATGTCTACAAAATTAGAGTGAAAGGTGTCTCTTATTCAATATGCTAATATTAAGACTTAACATACAATAATATGAGTATTTATAAATTATTTCCTATCAAGTATTCGATACGTTTTAAATCTCCAATTAAATTACTTCATATGCATTTTATCAATTATATATAAAAACTCACTATTCACTCCAATTATAGTAGATAATACCTATATTTATCCTATAAAATAAACTTTAATTCCTTAAATAACTACTGATTTAAGTTATATCTTAATCCTAACCTTTTCAAAATAATAGTGTTCGAAATATGAAAATATCTTCCTAAGAGCTTTGTTTCCAGGATAATATAAATAAGACGGTCATGATTGCTTTTAAGTATGTTTCTTTCCTAGTTATTTATTGTTGGAATGCATATTTATTTTTTAACTTGAAAGCCACCATAAGATTATTAATAAAACAACGAGCTTAGAATGACCAGTTTTAAATATTAGTTAGAATTTACTTTCTTAAATCAATATTATTTTTAATAAAAAGCATATTGTGTATTCAAATATAATTTTCAATAACAAACTATCATGACAAACTTATAGTTATTGTAATACTTTTGAAAAATATAAAAATTGTAAGCAAAAACGTAAAATAATGTCATTCAAACTATATTGATTAGTCATCAAACTACATTGGCTATGTCGAAATCGTAGTCCAAATATAATGGTTCTCTAAAAGTTATTAGATGCGTGACTACACTTAAATATGTTGTCATGTGGTTTGTTACTAAAAATCTAGGAGTCAAGTCTGGCATTGGCACGTGTCACCAAAGCTTGTATTAGTATACAAACTTGTTTTATATAACTTACAACTCGTGTAGGTCCAAGAATGAACTGCTTCATCTTCCCCATGCAATCCACGTAAGTTCTATTAGTGTATATAATTATGTGTATTGTGTATTGTTATTTGTTTACTAAATAAGATTGAATGTTTTTATTTATTAAAACACGTGTGTGTGTGTGTATATATATATATATATATATATATATTTATTGTAAGGTCCTGAAGGGTCTATTTTCTGAGGCAGCCAGGCTCAAAGGACCAAAGACACCATGACTTTAGAAGGGGTTCCTTCATTTTCCAACTCTGAGCTCATTTTCCAGCTCTCCTTTCTCTCTTTAAACTCAGTTTTCCTCTTCCTTCTCTGCCTTCTCTTTATCCTTACGCTCATTTGAACCGTTGCATTTCCAATTAGGTGGTATTCTTTCGCTCACGGAGTTGAGAGCTTCCATTCCATCCGATTAGATTTCCATTTGGACGGGTAAGTAGATTTCTCCACTTTTTCTTGAACTTAGGGCATGCAACTTTATTGGTTGCATGGTGTTCCTTTTGATTCCCTGTTTATCCTAGCTCTAAGAGTTGTTTCCATCATCATTTAGGTGGTTGTAGGGCACTATTTGGGTTTTCGCTGTGAAGGCACTGTTAGAGCACTCTAGTTGGCTGTACTGCTCAACTTCAAGGTAAGGGGAGCTAGTTATTTATGCTTCTTTGTGTTGTTGAAATGTATGAGGTATATGTTTGATAAATTAGTAATTTTTGTCTTACTGTTAAGTGTATTTTGATGGTGAGCATGTTGATTGGAATCTGTTAAATATGTGAAAGTGTGTATCCATGGTGTACTGAACCTTGTTTGACTTCGATGAGCATGTGTTGGTTGTACTGGATTTCTAGATTGGAGTAAGAACTTTGGGAAATAGTTAAAAATGGATAGTGAGTGGATATATGTACTGTTTGAGGTTACTGTGAGGGAACTGGAGTATCAAAATTGGGCAATTGGGGTCTAGAGTACCATAGGGCAGTTTGGATGACTTAGATAAATAACTTGGGACTTGTTGAGAGTACTGTGTTGGTAGGATAGAAGAATCTTAAAAACCTGAGTTGGCACACCCCTGATCATAGAGCAACCCTAGCATGGTCCAATCAGTTGTGACTAGTCATATGTGCTGGCGTCGAAGGTGTGACTGATGCGTTCAGATATCTGATTCTTCTCCGATGACCAATTGGGTTAGTAAGGTGGGGATGAGGTGGAAATCATGTGTTAGTCTTATTAGAGGAGTAAAAGGTTGAGAGAGTATTGTTTTTGGTCCTTTGAGAGAAACTGAGGTAGGGAGTTTGAGCATAGGTGGTCTTGAGTGCAATTGGACAGTGTGGCTAGCTTGTATGAGTCAATTAGAACAGGTTAGGGTCATAAAATTGATTAAAGTCATGTTTAAAATGGTAGAATCAAAATTGGGTCCTTAGGTTAATGAACTTGGAAATTTAAGTTGAAAACTTGGTAGTAATCACTTTAGAATCATGCTAAGAACGTTTGTAATCATATAGACAAGTTTAATTAGGTGTGATACAAGATTTAGGAGGGTTAGAAGTTCAGGAAAATAACTAAAAATGGTAAGGATTAGTGTGAGTTTGGGATTCTGTAGAATTCGCGTTCTGCAGATTATGTAATGTCGCTATGCGAGTTGTCTCGCATAGCGAGACCCTGTAGAGGGTGCTCACTGTCTTGGTAATTCGCTGTGCGAGTTGGTGCGCTGTGCGAATTACCAGAGGGTGATGCTCATTGTTTATGGACTCGCTCGCCATGGCGAATCCTGTCGCTATGCGACTGGTGGTGGTCTGGGATCACTGCCCATTTAATTCGAAGAGCGAGTTGGGCGCATAGCGAGAGCTTTGGGGAGGTTGGTCTCTGTCTGGGTTCTCGCATATCGACCTGGGTGCGCTATGCGAGAGGTTTGAAGTCTGATGTATGTTGCGACTTAATTCGCTATGCGAACTAAGGTGCGCTGTGCGAGATTCTTCTGTCTCGCCTTGCGAGTAGGATGCGCTGTGCGAATTCCTTTGGGTCAAGCCTTTTCTTTTGTTCTCTATCTTGATGTATGTGGAAAGTGTGTGAAAGTATGGGATGCGTATGGATTTACTGTGATAATATGATTGTATCTGGATATTCATGTATGGGTTTAAGTTTCAAAGTGTCACTACGGTTCATGAACGTAATTCCATGGTCCTCGAGGAGAGGATACATGGTGGTGCTTAGGTGGTGTGTAGAATGATTGCATGGTAGCTCAGTCTTGGGGGTTTTCCTGACACTCCAATGGTCTTTCGTTCTCAAGTAGAGAGGATTGATCCATGTGGTGAGGAGTAGCAAGAGGTCCTAGTCTTGGAGGCTTCCAGTATGCTCCAGGGCACGGAACGGACTAACCTCGTGAGTGTGGTAGGATGGAACCCATTGGCAATGGCTTTGCAAAGCAGTAGAGGCCACCACGAGTGCATAACCTGCCATAGCTCGGTAATCATTCTAGTCCAGACGAGTCGGTCTATAAAGCAATGAGTCTTGTGATGTCAATGTACCATGTTTGAGTGACTGTTGCATGTCGTGTGTGATTGAATAACATGATTTTTATATTTAGCTCACCCTTGCTTGTTTGTATTGCTTGTGTATGTTTCTTCTTGCGATGATCATCCATTTGGATGGGAGCAGATGGCGAGGAGGTCCCTTTGGAGACAGCTTTGGAAGTTGAGGACAATGCGGCTGCCTAGTCTCCTAGGATGTTATTGGTTGATCTTGTAGTATGAAATATTATTTCCCTTTCAGCTTACATTTTAGATATCTTTGGGGTTTAAGCTTATATTCTGAAGTACTTTGAGGATGACTGTAATCCTATTTACTCTCGACTGCTTTCCTATATTATGCATGTGGACGTCTTTATTATATATGCTTTCTATATAATGGGGATGTCACACATATATTATAAATATTTAAAAAAATATAAAATAAAGTTTTCATTGTTTTATAGATATTGTACGCCCTATCTTTGTTTATATGCATAGGACAACCATAGAAGACTTTTACACAAACAATTTTTAGAGTAAGTTATTCAAACTAAATTTCTAAAATGAGAGAATGTTATACAAGAAAACAAATATTAACTGAGATATTGAGGGTGGATTGAATAACTTTGATATGTATCTTTGAAGGTTGGGATGCAAGAAGAGATTTGTCTGAAAAAGACTCTCTAATGCTTAAGTCAAAAAGAGAATTTGAATATTTTGAGTAAGAGAAAATATGAGTGAGTGTGTATTTCGTGGTGAAATACTATGTATATTTGTTAGACCCTCTGACTCATGCGATAAAACATGTAATATCAAGTAATATCAACAAATATAATGACTTACCCCATATATGATAATTAGCTAAATAATAGCGATAATGTGAAACCTTACCTGTTTTATAAAATATTTTTTAAATATGGTATTAAGGAATATTATGATGTAATTAGAATATCGAGATTTGACCACATATACTGTTAATATATGAATATTTGCAACAACAAATATATCTCATAATACTTTCTAACCATTTTAGGTTAGCAAAGTTTAATAGGTCTTTTTGGACCATATATGACTTAACATATTTGTTGGGTTAGATATGTACAATTAACAATTCATAAAAAGTTCAATTTCAATCAAACATAACATATAAAACTTATATATACTATATATCGAAGGATATAAATAGAGCAATTATTTTTCTTTTGTTGGAAAAAGACAATGTTCGTTGAACGAGTTTGTGGTCTTATTTGTTGGACAAGTGAAACTCTCGTTGAGCAAAAAGAGATTTGAAAATCCAGTGTGTCGGGCGAAACAAAAGACTTGTTGGATGAAAAAACTTGTAGAAAGTGGTCACTAGATGAGAATGAGGTCTCTTTAGATGAGAAGAGTTGCATAAAGCAGTCGTTGGACATGCCAGGGGTCTTCCTAGGTGAGAGATGAAGATTTTTGAAAATTAAAAAACTCAACTTTTAAGGATTTTGGTAAAAAATGAAATTTAGTGAATATTTATTCTATTAAGATGATTATAAGTAGAAACCCTAAATATTTAGAGTATAGAAATGGTTTAAAAATTGAATTTGGACCATGAATCTCGAAGGTTATCTTTAATCATTTTCTGAGTTTTTGGCTGCCCTTGAATCTCATAGAGAGACTTATGATTGATGGGCAAAACATTCCTTATAAATAGAAGAGCAAGAGTAAGGGGTAAGAGTTATAAATCAAAATCATTTTAGTGGTTTAGAGAGTGAGAAATGTGAGATTTTGTACAAGGCATGTTAGAGGAAGCAAAGAAAAGGTTTGATGGAAAACCATCAAGAAATCACATTGGACCTCTTACTAGAGCAATGGCTAGGAAGATTCAAGAAGAAGAAGGATCATCTAACATTTTACTTCTATGGAAGGTTACTTATAAAAATCCTTCTTCTCTTAACTAAAGCACTTATATTTTGTTTTGCAGGAATTAATAAATCTTGGAGAATATGATTGAGCCATCCAAGAAAGAACCAAGAAAAGGAGCCAAAAAGCAAAGGAGGTGCTTACGGCATGCACCAGCATTTTCCACGTGAATGTTGGCTGATTTGGAAGGAAGCACACACCTTGCTGGATGAGCTGGAATGAGGCATGGATTTTGCTTGATCAAAATCTGAATAATTTGAATTTTAGGAGGGAATTACAAACAGAATTTAGGCTCCTCTTCACCTATAAATAAGAGGGCCTTTTCTTTGTTCTGGGTTACTTTTGAGCTTAGTAAATTGCTGCTGAAATTCATTGACAGCCCTATTGCTCTTGAGTCACTAATTCTCTCTACTTTCTCTTCCCTTTCCTCTAGCTTCCTTCCATTGTAGGAAGGCCTTCTGAGCTGTGAGGTTCCCACACATACTTACTCCACTCAAATACACCAAAATCTCACCCAATTGCTACTGCATCCACTCTACTGTATTTCACTCACTGCACCAATACTGTTTTTCATCCGCTGCATCTGTTTTGTCTGCAAGGCCAGGTCATTCAAGCATGGATAAGCTTCCATCAAGTGGTATCAGAGCCAGGTTCTCCACGCACCAAGGAGCTAAGCATTTCTTCTCATTCTGCAATTTAATTCTGCTGAATTCCATCTCTGTTTCTGTTTTCTGTTTCTGTTTTCTGTTTCTGTTTTCTATTTCTGTTTCAGTTTTAATTTTGCTTCTGTAATCCTGTTCCAGCCTTTAATTATGTGTTCTTACAGTGCCTTATGTCCATCTTTCATTTTAAACGGTGAATTTTATTTGTTTGAGTCATTTCTACCTTTATTTTTTTCATTTTCCAGTAATGTCATGGTCATGTCCTGTTGTGCAGTTTTTCAACTCTGTCATCAAGTATTTGATTCTGTTCTAGCTTTCATTTTCGTTTTAAGTGTGTCCTGAGCAATTGCTAGCTCTATGTTGATCATATAAAGCAATGGCAACATGTCCAGCTTTGATCATTTGAGCCAATTAGCATTGCAAATATTGATTCCAGTAGAAAAATCTGCATAAAACATCATTTCTGGATTAATTTGATATCAGCTGATGCAGTCCAGATTTCTTTATTTTCAAGCTTTGTACAAGTTTGTTTACTGTTTTTACATGTGTTTGAAGTGATAGCAACTTCTAATAATCACAGAATTGAAAAATGAGTGGTTGAGTTGTTGAAATCTGGTTTCAAATTACTGTTATTGTTTTAATCCAAGCTTTTCACCGTGCTAAGTTTCCTTGAATTGTATAATCTGAGTTTGGTCATGCTAAGCACATTAAATCTAGCTTAGATCTATGTTTTTACACTTCTTAGAGTCATTTCCTTTGCTGTCCAGTTTTTGATTCCATGAAAAGCTAAATTTGGTTGGTTCATTGATGGTTTTTGCTGCATAATTTGGCCATAGCAAGGGTGATTTTCGAATCCTGCTATTTCTGTGTGTTTGGACAGTTTGAACAAGTCTAAATGGATGATTAAAAGTTGCTAATACTGTTCATTTGGTCAAAATTGAAGTTATATGCAGATTGGATACTTAAACCATCAATTTTGAGTTAAAATTGGAAGTGGACCAGTGAATTTGAGTAGTAAGCATTAATTCAGCTGTTTAAGAGTTTAAACATGTTTAATATCATGAATAAAAGTTGTTTGAACATTCATCGAAGCTGCTGAAACACTGCTGCTGAAACACTGCTACTCATTTTGGGTTCCAAAACCACCATTTTAGTTCATTTTTCTAGTGCAGTTTCTGTTTTCCAGCCACTGTTTGGTAATTTTAGTGTAAAATTCATTGTTGGATTGTGAAAAAGCTGGTTCAATGTTTAAAAATGAAAATACATGATCAAAAGAAGAAGTATCAAGTGTTAAAAAGCTGTTAGAACCAACCAATCCAGATTACAGGCCCTGAAAAAAAATCAAAAACAAAATCTGAAATTCATTGGGGCATTTTATCAAACACTTCTGAAATTTATCAAACAGTTTGCATTTGGAATAATTTCTGAGCTGTGCTTGTGTTTTTCTTGCTTTCTTCATCCATTCTAGTGCCTTTGATAAGTTCATTTTGTGTACCTACTTTCATTTGTGTGTTGTCCAATTGTTTGTGTCTATTTTTTTGGCATCTAAAGTGTTCAATACAGCAGCCTATACTAGTGCAGTGTGCAGAAATTTGGTGCAGATTTTTAATCTGTTTGGTGTGATTTTGCTGAGTTTTGGAGTGTATGTGCAAGCTGTTTGGGGCATCCAGCACCAGAATCCTTCTCCTACTTTGGTAGCCTCCTAGGAAGTGGTTTGAGCATTGAAAGTGGAGCAAGAAGGAAGACTCAACAGCAGCCCAAACACCACTGTCCAGCAGCTGGAAACTTCTGTTACAGCAGCATTTCAACCCTGGAAAAAGAGCAACTCACACCTTCATTTTGAGTGGCTTTCTGCAGCAGCAAGAAGACAAAGCTCACATTATTTCTAGGCCTCATTTCAAGTTTATTTACATCAAATATCACGGAATTGTATATTTTTTTTCTTTGCTGTTTTTGAGCCAAGTGACTTGGAAAAATGCTCTTGAAGCAATTCCAAGTTCACAATTGAACATTGTAATAGTCCAATTTCGTTTTCTGAGTGTGGAAGTGTGTCAAGGGGCTCCAAGTGTCACTTGCACTTTCACTTAGGGCCGTCTAGCATTTACATTCTTGCATCTTTATTGCTTTCCTTAAATGTCTTGAGTAATCCTTTTGTTTTTAGGTCTCCGTGGTATTTAGGATAGCATAGCATATAGTAAACCTTTCTTTGGTTTGTAGGTTCATAACATTTAAAAAGAATTTGAAGAATTTCTACTTAGAAACTAAAGTAAAAGAACATTCTAAGGAAACTCTGGCTAAGGAAGAACTTGGTTTCTAAGCTTGTCCATTTGTGACTCACCTCTTCTTCCTGGGAGCTACTTAGAAACATCTTTTGCTTCTAGAATCTCTTTAGAAATTTTTCACCAAAAAAACAAAGAAAGCTTGTGAAAATCTTTTCACTTATTACTTGTCAAATATTTTGAAAACTTGTGAAAACCTTTTCCTTTGACAAGAATGAGTCAATCAAGTGTGCAAGGAAGTTTGAAACCCAATAGTGAAATGTCTTTAAGGGAAGAATTTGAGCAAAGATTTGAACAAAGGGATAAAGAGATTAGTGAGCTCAAAGATATGATTAGTCAACTTTTGATTAATCAAGATAAAAAGAAAGAGAGGTCTTCCCATAGGAGAAGAGAAGAATCATCATCTTCTCCAAGTGAAATTGAGCAAAATAGTAGTCATCACAATGATGACCACTACCAAATGCCTCCTAGAAGACAACATAGAGTTAGAGAACATTACCCAAGAGAGCCTAAAATTGATCTACCTTCTTTTCATGGAAAGGATGATGTGGAAGAATATCTAGAGTGGGAAATGAAAGTTGAACAATTGTTTGAGTGCCACCAAATAGATGATGAAAGGAGAGTCACCATGGCTTCTCTAAGCTTTCAAGGTTATGCCTTAATTTGGTGGACAGCCTTAGTCAAGGACCATAGGCTAAGACACTTACCTCCCATTAGGTATTGGAATGAAATGAGAGCTGCCTTGAGGAGGAGGCATGTACCAGCCTACTATGATAGAGAGATAATGGATAAACTCCATAAACTCCAACAAAGGAACATGAGTGTTGAGGAATATAGACAAAAAATGGAGTTATTCATGTTGAGAGCTGGGATAAGAGAAGAACCTAGGATAACAATTGCTAGGTTTCAAAGTGGACTCAACTATGACATAAGAGATAGGGTTGAACTTATACCCTACAATGATCTCAATGAGTTAGTCCAACTTTGTGTGAGGGTTGAGCAACAACTAAAGAGGAAAAGCTCCACCAAGAAAGATTACCCTCATAGTTCTTACCATAAGAAAGAGTATAAGAGGGAGGGTAGTCAAACCAAGCCAAGATATGAAGACAGAGAGAGAGAGAGAGGAAAAGAAAAAGTCAAAGAACCTTCAAAAGATCATAAGAGTAAGGAGACTAAGTGCTTTAGATGTGGGGAAAAAGGGCACTATGCATCTGAGTGTCGCAATAGAAGGTCAACTTACATCCTTGAACATGAGAGTGAAAGTGAGGGTTCTTCATATAGTGAGTCTGAAATATCCACTTCTGAAGAAGAAGAAGCTTTACCTTGTGATGGTGACTTACTTATGGTAAGGAGACTCCTAGAAAGTAAACATGTAGAATTAGAACAGTCACAAAGAGAGAACCTATTCCACACAAGATGCAAAGTTTTAGAAAAGACATGTTCAATGATAGTGGATAGTGGCTCTTGTTGCAACTGTTGTAGTTCTAGAATGGTAGAGAAGCTTGGTTTAACCACTACTCCTCATCCTAAACCTTACAAACTTCAATGGATCAAAGAGGATGATGGAATAGTAGTTAAAGAACAAGTAAGTGTACCTATTTCCATTGGCAAATATGAAGATCAAATTGTTTGTGATATAGTACCAATGGAAGCTGGGCACATATTACTTGGAAGACCTTGGCAATATGATAAACAAGCCTTACATGATGGAGTCACCAACAAAATCACCATTCAACACAAGGGAAAGAAAATTATTTTGTGTCCTCTTACACCTTCACAAGTAAGAGAGGACCAAATAATTCTTAAAAAGAAGTTGGATGGAGAAAAGAAAAAAAGAAAATAAGAAAGAAAAAAAGAATTTGGTAACCCATGCCTCAGCCCATGAAGTTGTCCAACCTCAAACCTTGAATATTTCCAAAAATCTTTTTCTTGGACAACCTCATTTCCTTCTTTATTGCAAAGAGGCATTTGTTTCAATCACTCATGAACTTGGTTCTCTACCAAAGGGGTTGCAAAAACGTTTAAAGGAATTTGATGATATATTTCCCAAAGAGGTACCAAGTGGATTACCACCTTTGAGGGGAATAGAACATCAAATAGATTTGGTGCCTGGGGCAAGCCTACCCAATAGGCCAGCCTATAGAACCAACCCTATGGAAACAAAAGAAATAGAGAAACAAGTTAATGACTTGTTGAACAAAGGGTGGATCCAAAAGAGTTTAAGTCCCTGTGCTGTGCCTGTGTTGTTGGTCCCTAAAAAGGATGGGTCTTGGAGAATGTGTACAGATTGTAGGGCCATCAACAACATAACTGTCAAGTATAGGCATCCCATTCCTAGGCTAGATGACATGTTGGATGAATTACATGGGGCAAATCTCTTCACCAAAATTGATCTTAAAAGTGGATACCATCAAATAAGAATTCATGAAGGAGATGAATGGAAAACTGCTTTCAAGACCAAGTTTGGTTTGTATGAATGGTTAGTCATGCCCTTTGGCTTGACCAATGCTCCAAGTACATTCATGAGATTAATGAATCATGTGCTTAGGGAATGCATAGGTAGATTTGTAGTGGTCTACTTTGATGATATCTTAATCTATAGTCAAGGCCTTCAAGAACATCTTAACCATGTCAGAAAAGTCTTGCTTCTTCTTAGAGAACATCATCTCTTTGCCAACTTTGACAAATGTACTTTTTGTCAAGAAAGTGTGATTTTCCTTGGATTCAAAGTGGGAAAAGAAGGTGTACATGTTGATCCAGAGAAGATCAAGGCTATACAAGAATGGCCAACCCCTAAAAATGTAGGAGAGGTGAGAAGTTTTCACGGGCTAGCAAGTTTTTATAGGAGATTTGTGAAAGATTTCTCCACCATAGCTGCTCCTTTAAATGAGCTAGTCAAGAAAGATATGCCTTTTATTTGGGGTGATAAGCAAGAGTTGTCTTTTGAGACTTTGAAACACAAGTTAACACATGCACCTATTCTAGTTTTGCCTGATTTTTCCAAAGCCTTTGAACTAGAATGTGATGCATCTGGGGTAGGAATAGGAGCTGTTTTAATACAAGGAGGACATCCCGTAGCTTACTTTAGTGAAAAACTTAGGGGGCCTACCTTAAATTATCCTACCTATGACAAAGAGTTGTATGCCCTCATTAGAGCTTTGAAAACTTGGGAGCATTACTTGGTAACTAGAGAATTCATCATACACACTGATCATGAATCTCTCAAGTACATTAAAGGGCAAGCAAAGCTAAACAAAAGACATGCAAAGTGGGTGGAATATCTTGAGCAATTTCCCTATGTCATCAAACACAAAAAGGGGAGTACTAATGTTGTTGCGGATGCTTTATCTAGAAGACATGCATTATTAGTAACCCTAGGATCTCAAATATTAGGATTTGATGACATAAAAGAGTTATATGAAAATGATGAAACATTTGCACCCACTTATTCATCATGTCTTAAGAAGCCTTTTGATGGATTCTATCTTTCTGAGGGGTATCTTTTTAATAAAGGAAAACTTTGTATACCCCAAGGATCCATTAGAAAACTTCTTATCAAAGAGAGTCATGGAGGAGGACTCATGGGCCATCATGGAGTTGATAAAACTCTAAACATTTTGAAAAGTAAATTTTATTGGCCACACATGAGAATAGATGTTCAAAGGCATTGTTCTAAATGTATAGCTTGTTTGCAAGCTAAGTCCAAAATTATGCCTCATGGACTCTATACACCTCTTCCTATAGCTAATACCCCTTGGGAGGACATAAGCATGGACTTTGTCTTAGGATTGCCAAGAACTCAAAGGGGGTATGATTTTATATTTGTGGTAGTAGATCGTTTTAGTAAAATGGCTCATTTTATACCCTGCCACAAAGTAGATGATGCTAGCTATATCTCTAGACTCTTCTTTAAAGAAATAGTGAGATTGCATGGTTTACCCAAAACTATAGTGTCTGATAGAGATGTGAAGTTTCTAAGCCATTTTTGGAAAACTTTATGGGAAAAGCTTGGAACTAAACTTCTATTTTCTACTACATGTCACCCACAAACTGATGGGCAAACTGAAGTAGTAAATAGATCTTTATCTACATTATTAAGGGTAATATTAAGAGGAAATAACAAATCTTGGGATGAACATCTACCTCATATTGAATTTGCTTATAATAGAGTAGTCCACAAGACTACTAATCTTTCTCCTTTTGAGGTTGTTTATGGTTTTAACCCTATCACACCTCTTGATTTACTACCTCTTCCAGAATCATCTTCTTTTCTTCATAAAGAAGGTGCTTCTAAAGCGGAGTTTATCAAGAAGTTACATGAGAAAGTTAAAATCCAAATTGAAAAACAAACTCAAAAATATGCAGAATACAACAACAAAGGGAGAAAGAAAATAGTTTTTGAAAAAGGAGACCTAGTTTGGCTTCATTTGAGAAAGGAAAGATTTCCCTCTCAAAGGAAATCCAAACTTAGTCCAAGAGGAGATGGTCCATTCAAGGTGCTCAAAAAGATAAATGATAATGCATACATATTAGACCTTCCTGAAAGTTATGGTGTCAGTCCTACTTTTAACATCTGCGATTTAATTCCTTTCACAGGAGATGATCAACAGGAGGAAGCAGATCTGAGGACAGATCTTTTTCAAGAGGGAGGGTCTGATGGAAAACCATCAAGAAATCACATTGGACCTCTTACTAGAGCAATGGCTAGGAAGATTCAAGAAGAAGAAGGATCATCTAACATTTTACTTCTATGGAAGGTTACTTATAAAAATCCTTCTTCTCTTAACTAAAGCACTTATATTTTGTTTTGCAGGAATTAATAAATCTTGGAGAATATGATTGAGCCATCCAAGAAAGAACCAAGAAAAGGAGCCAAAAAGCAAAGGAGGTGCTTACGGCATGCACCAGCATTTTCCACGTGAATGTTGGCTGATTTGGAAGGAAGCACACACCTTGCTGGATGAGCTGGAATGAGGCATGGATTTTGCTTGATCAAAATCTGAATAATTTGAATTTTAGGAGGGAATTACAAACAGAATTTAGGCTCCTCTTCACCTATAAATAAGAGGGCCTTTTCTTTGTTCTGGGTTACTTTTGAGCTTAGTAAATTGCTGCTGAAATTCATTGCCAGCCCTATTGCTCTTGAGTCACTAATTCTCTCTACTTTCTCTTCCCTTTCCTCTAGCTTCCTTCCATTGTAGGAAGGCCTTCTGAGCTGTGAGGTTCCCACACATACTTACTCCACTCAAATACACCAAAATCTCACCCAATTGCTACTGCATCCACTCTGCTGTATTTCACTCACTGCACCAATACTGTTTTTCATCCGCTGCATCTGTTTTGTCTGCAAGGCCAGGTCATTCAAGCATGGATAAGCTTCCATCAAGGTTGAAGGTAACCTTGAGTATGTAGGTGCGGGAAACTAACTTGTCCTTTGCTTTATGTGATTGGTGTTAAAAATGGGGTTTTAGCTAATTTTTGTAATGAAAATCTAGTGTGTTTGTGTATTTTTTTTTTATGAAAGTGTGGGTTGTAGGGTATGGTTTTATGAACACGATTTTTAGAAATAGGATAATTAATGTTGATTTATGGTTTAATTGTGTTGGTTTTATTGTCTTATGATGTCATGCAAACCCATTTAAGGAACTAAATGGATATCCATCCAAGGAGCATCAACTTTAGCTAAGACTAGAAGAGTGGAAGTAGAACAAGGACTTTCAAAGCTTATTCTTGCTTTTCTTCAAGAAGATGGAAGGGGAAAATGGAACTTCAAGTTTCTACTCTTGTAGGAGGATCACATTTTTAGTCTTCTTCTTTTATCTTGAATATATTTCTGAATATGTAAAATAACTTCTTTAGGCCTTGTATTTGGCTAAAACACTTTGTTTAGCTTTGTTTTATCACCTTAGTAGCTTTTGGAGTAAACTAGCGCATCATTGGACTTGATGCAGGTGAATATGCACCTAAAATGGGTCATTGAAAGCCTTTAGAACATGTCAACATCAAAGAAGGCTCCTAGACATTGAACTTGGGGTTTAGTTAAGAGGGAAGACTCTTATTCCTCCCCTATTTCCTTAGGAAGCTTCTAGTTCCTTTTTAGGGCATTGAATGCTAACCTGCTCCTTCACTTATAAAAGGAGAGCCAACCTTGTGTAATTCTTTAAAACTTAGTTCAATGTAAAGTTACTTTGCTAAAGTTGCAAGTTTTCTCTTCCTTAGTTCTTACCTTATGAAATGTCTTCTTTTAGACCTCTTCATACCTTCTCCTTCATGGTTGGCCTTACCTACTAAAAGGGCATCCACCAAGACTATACAACACCAACATCTTTATCTCTTTATCTCTATTTGCTTCCGCTACTATCATTGTTCATACGTAGTCCACCCTTTAAAGAAGTTTCATCAACCCACTTGGAAGATCATCTTATGTTGAAGAAGCATCCTCAAAGCAATCTTCATCATGATGTTTAAAAGAGTTTATGTGAACTATATTAAGATCTTGAGGTTTTAATGCTTAATTTGGATATGGGGGTTTAACTTTGTATGCTTGAAAATTGAGAAAGATGATGTTTTAAGAAAGTGGTGAGTGGTTATGTGGGGCTGATTTTGTTCGTCTCTATTTTGCAACACCATAAGTATACCAACAAGTATATGGGTTGTTTGAAGTAAACAAGCGTTGTATCCACAGGGATTTGGCAGAAATAACAATGTCTTGATCAATTTGATTTGATATGAAACAAATTTAATGTAAAATGTGTGAGTATAGAGGTTGAGAGCATTATCAAATCAATTTAGAAAATTATGTAACACCCCAAAATTTAAGGGGGTCATGAGTAGTGATAAAACTGAAACATTCTAAAATTCTTATAGTGCGAAAAACGGTATTAATAAAAACTTCATTATTTAACTCGACTGAAATAATCCCAGTCATAATTGTTTCAAAAACATTCTCCAATTACATAGGTCCAAAATTAATAAAAATATACAAGCAAATGAAATAAACCCAATTACATTTTTTAGAAGTTTTTGGCATAAACACCTTTAAATAAGCCCAAGACTTCCCCTATCCTCTCACATCTCTATTATTCATATGCAACATCTATAACGTCCTCTGCTCCTGTATAACTAAAGATAATATGATCATCGCCAAAAACATAAACACAAACGCAAACACATACACAAATAAGTATATGGTATGCTACCATTAAAATAACCAATAACAACACAATATATGAATGGGAAATAAACATAACATAATAACAAAATATTCATTCACATCATTATCCTTATTAACATTATTATCACCAACACCATGATCATCGTCAACGTCATCATCATCAATATCATGAATTTCATCATCATTATCATCCCCATCAACATGAACCTCTAAAGTACCTGAAAAACATTAAAGGGAGGTTGAATAGTATTAATGGAAAAGTTCTTTTCACAACCCTTCTGATATAGCACGTTTTTCAAGTTTTGGATATATCAAATGAATGCTTAAATGCTCGACTTTGTAACTAATAATAAAAGATAGTTGTTTTCAACGTGCTAATCAGAATATACATTGTAGTATTTGTAAGAACTTCCTCAATAGAAGAATAATCGTTTAGTGCGAAAAGTTCTTGTATTTGGAAATAAAGATGCAGCTGCAAGTTTTGTAAGAGAACTATTTAGACAAGAAATAATTAACAATTGCATAGATATTTTATATTGGTTCACTCCAACTGAGCTACATCTAGTCTCCTCTGCGGAGGGTTCCACTATAATCTTCAACAAAATTACAACTGAGTATTCGCACCACTCCAAGTCTTCTCAATCCGCTAATAACCTCATGTTAGTCTAAACTGGATGAGAATTCTTATCACTCCTAGTCTCCTTAGTCGACGAATAACCTCATGTTACCTTAGCCTGGAGGAGTATTTGCACCACCTCTGATACCAAAATGTAACGCCCCAATTTCTAGGGTGTCACGAGTTACTAAAAAATCGGTAAAATTTTAAACTTTAACTTAGCGTAGAAACATATTTTCAAAACCTCAATAGTCAAACGACATAATTTATTCCAAAACATAATAGTTCCAAAAGCATTTGTCCAATAGAAATAACGAAGGAAATAAAACAATATCAATTACATTGTTTGAAGATTCAAATGCAATAACTTTGAATAAAAACCCCAAATTCGTCTCAATCATCTCTCAAATCTATCATGCCTCAGCACCATCTGTAACATCATCTACCCACGTATAACACATTATACGATCATCGCCGATAATATCATTCACAAACACACAAACACGTATGTGGTAAGCTACTGATAAATCAATCATAATTAGAAGATATAAACATATTGATTATATAACAATAATCAAACATCCCATACATAATAGTAATAAAAATAGGATTCCTAAACCTCTAACATAACAATTCAATCACATTGAATTACTCGATCATCGATCATCGATCCTTGATCTCTAACCTTTGATGTCATCACTAACATCTCACACATAGACCCTTGGTTTATCCACTCATTAACACCTAGCTAACTACTCACTATAACTATTAGGAGCATCTCAAGTACCATCATCATCATAGATACACCACCATCATGGGTATCTCATTCATAAACAACACCATGAGCATCACCGTACCATAAACACCACATTCGAAAGAATCAGTCACACTCTTATACCCTACCTCACTGATTATAGTCGCTTCTACAACCTCATTCGTAGCTTACCCCATACAGATACATTCGAGTAGTCCCGCAATCCAACTAAGGAACATGTAATCCTGCCACACAAGAACAAGGAAGACATCAATACCCAAATAAGGAAGGCTCAATACAAGGAAGGCTCAATACCCGCTTCTACACCTTCACCCCCACACAAGGAAGGCTCAATACCCGCTTCTACACCTTCACCCCCACACAAGGAAGGCTCAATACCCGAGTACTCGTCCAATGCACACAACGCAAAAGGAAGAACTTATCCGTAGATATCACTAGGATTTACGAGGTACAACTAGTAGACTTATCCTCCACTCTCATGTTCATCAATCACATACGCAGGTACATCCCAACACTTACTCATACTCCATGCTTCAATCCCAATCCCAAGTCAAAATTGATCCTAAACATAACCTTTACTCTTATTCTCTGAGTACCATCACGCACCACAACTTCTCAGGCTTGGTCCATGTCCATTCTTCATTAAATTCGACATTTTTCAGAAAAATGCATTGTGATAATCGATTATCACTTTTGATAATCGATTAACTTATTGAAAATTACCTAGAAACATCATGTAGGAAGGGATAATCGATTATCATCCTAGATAATCGATTATTCTCGCAACCAGACTCAATATCGACATGTAGATAATTGATTATTACTAATGATAATCGATTATTGCCGAAATAAAACACATTCTAGACATGATTCAAGCATTCAAACATATATACCTCAACCCTAAATTACATGAAAACATACTTAACACATCATACATGCATTCAAGTATCATATATATTTGCATGGAAAACCCCTAAGCATTATAACTTTGTTCTCGCTTAGCATCAAACTCCTCTGTTGGGATAACCCAACAAACTATACATATATTCATAGGGAAAACCCAACACAAATATTACATAAATTATATGCCCATGCATATAGAAACCCTTGCACAACAATAGCAACATACAACCATGATCATAATCATATAAACATACATCAAACAAGGATTATTAATCAAAATAAACAAGAACGCATATAACATACAACAATAAACAAACAAAGGTAAGCTTTTTCATACCTTGGCCAATCTTAGGACTTTGTCTACACTCTAAAACACCACCAATCTCTAAGGTTTCTGTAGTTCTTCCTTTTCTCTCACAAAACTGCCTCTCTCTTTCTCTTTCTATCTCTCTCTCTCACGCTCACTCTTTCTCTCTCTCTCTCTCCCTATCTCTCTCGTTTTTTCTTTTTAGATGTAGGTTAAAATTACGAAACCCTTATTTTTGTCTTTTCTTATTCTATCTTTATCCTTTTAACTAAAATAATATTATCAACCACTAAATCTTTTAATTTCATATTTATTTTCCTTTCTTTAGTTTGTACACTCCCACAACTTAGTTTCTACACTAATTAATGATGATAAAATGACTGATGAGTCAATATTTTCTTCACTTCACTTAGCTTATTGTGCTAGATTTAATCAGGGAATTGTGCTCGAATGTCCAATATTTCCCCATTTTTTCTAATTAAGCTTAATTTGACCAGAAATTCTTATTTTAAATAATTTGAATTATCTAAGGCTAATTATTTGCATTATTAATTGCAGGAAAATTGTTGGATAATATTTTGGGACATTAAAGGGCTACCAAAAATTCAAGACTCTCCACATAGGCATTTTAAATTTATTTATATTGTAATTTAGTGGTTTAGAATTTTTGGATCAACTTTTACACTTTCGGTCAATTTTTGGCAAAGTAGGTTAGGCCCATGAAAGCGGTGGCTGACTTGGCACCCTAGTTTTCTTGGTGCAGCCGCCACCCACATTAAGAGACACATATTCCATTTTTAAACATTCGGTCACTACAGAATGGAGGGTCTAGTGTTGGTATGCACGGTGATTGAGGAATGAAATTTTGATTTTTCTAGTAGCACCAAGGGAATTAGTTTTTCTTTCTTTAGAGGTAGAAGCGGTGATTTTATCAAAAGCGCTGATTTCATATTTAAGGAAAAGTGTGCATGGGAACGTGGAGCGAGGCAGAGTGGTGGTTTATTTTGGAGAGCACATGAGATTTTATTCTAGCAGCACAACCATAGGTGTTGATTTATTGGAAAGGATGAAGAAGTGGTGCAACACAATTTCAATTGTGTTTTTTTCTCAGCAATGATACGTTCATTAGAGAGGAGAAAACGGTGATTGTTTTTTTGGAGAAAAAGAATTTAGTGTTGCTTGTGAATTTGCTCAATATGCATTCAATTGGTTCACGGAATCTTGCATTTAATTTCATTCCAAGCTGCAACGGGCCCTTCACTTTTTAGCTTAATTGTTGCATTTAATTTTGTTCAAGCCATTTGTCATTTGTTCAAGCGTTGCATTTAATAGCATTGGATGCATTTTTTCTCTTTATTTATTGTATTCAAGTTGTTCACGGAATTGGCAATTTAATTCTTCTCGCTGCATTATGCTTCTACATGTTGCCTTTAATTAATGGAAGATGCATTTCTGATTTAGCAATTTCAATTCAAGCGAGTCACGCAAGTTTTCTTTAATTTAGTTATAATGTTAGCTTAAGTGAGTTGGGTTGGTCACTAGCAATATTACATTGTTTCTTGAGATTTCTTGGACTATCCTTGTGTTTATTCTGCTCTGCCTGGCATTCTATGAAATCTGATTGTGTTCTTGCAATGGGTATACGCTTAGTTGCCTAATTGGTGTCTAATCCTCGCCTAGTTGATTAGGCTGTATGGTGCATGACTGATTGGACTTGTGCATTGCATTCACTTAGTTTGTAATTTTGAAGACCGGATTAGCCTTCACTTAGTTTGGTGATTCGTGTTGGATTTGGATCAGAGTAGTGTGTAATGGTCGATTAATCTATGATTGGAAGCATGTAATTGAATTAGTGACCAACTGTTTTAATTATGTGTTTACATCTGTGTTTATATTCGTGTTTTAATTTAGTTCATTTGCATTCACAAAATCTTCACCAACCCCCGATTACGTGTTTGACCTAACTCTCGAACCACATTTGGTCCTTGAGAGATGACCTAGGAGTCACTTCCTAGTCTATACTGCATTCTTATTGCACATTAAATTTGACTCGGGTGCGAGACCAATCAATGACCTTTTTGCCCTTAGGTCCAAAATACAAATTAAAACCAAAAATTTACTTTAACTTTCTTTCTTTGTAGAATTTGGCTCTCACCTATTCAATCCTAAATCACACTTCTACCCTTAATCCAACACATCATATTATTGACAACATACCACATAAATCATCTAAATAACAACATATTCATTCATGCATTCCACTTAATCAATAATAACATTAATTAATAAACATAATAATTATAATTCTAGAAAACATCTTATCATCAAACACCAATTAACAAAAAAAAAGTCCAAGTCTTACAAGCACATTATTCCTTAATTACCATAATTTCCTAGGATCTTACAGTAAGCAGTAAGCAACCTTGCCTAGATTTCCTTAACTCAATTGAGTTCAATAAGTGTTTTAATTCTCTTCAGAATTGCAATCAACAATTGCTTAAAATTCATTCATACTATTATTCTCATAGAGAGGATGTGATTACAATACAATGTAATCTAAAAACTCGCAGGTCTTTATCTCTTTTCTCTTTCTCGCTTTCTTACAATCAATAAGCAAATATTACAATGAAGTTTGAGAGTATTCTTTTTCTTCTTTTCTCTTCTTCTCTTTTTCTACTCAGATAGAGAGGATGAATATTTTCTCGTTGTATACCATCCTTTTGATTTTTTCATTTGAATGATCTTCTATTTAAAGGCTCTTGGATAGATGTTCGTTAGACTAAGTTTTTGGCCTTTATTCTTGTGTCTTTTCTTTCTTCATGTATAATAAGCATTGGTTAAAGTCAACTTCTCAGAGCAAACTTTATTTTTCAGTACTTTGCTTCAAGTAGGTTGTACTTTCTTTTAAACACCGCTTCAAGTGAAGAACATTATGTAAATATCTCTTTTGTCTCTAACGTCCACTTCAAATAGTTTAATTGAGGCTTGTGGATGCCTATAGAGTAGGTTATCTACAATGAATAGAGTAGATTGTGCATGCAACAGATTTGGCTTATCTGGTTTCACTTTTGTTATTTTTGAACGTTGAGCAATTAATGTCATTTAATGTTTGCTCAAAACAACAAAGTGTTTTTAATTTCCTACCGTTGAGATAGTATTTAATAATTAAGCTCTTCTTCTAAAGATACCAAGCGTTGAATAGGAACTACATCGTTCGATGAAGTAACAATTTAGCTTATGGTATCGTTTAGAATGATGTAAACACTTTTTTTGACTTTACCTTTTTAGACCAATGGCATTTAGCATGTTTCTTGGTGTTTTGGGTTTATGCTTTTGAAATGTGTTTGTTAAAGATGTTGTCTTGACACTTTTTCATTTCCTGATAGTTCAATTGAGTATCCCTTTGGATATAGTAAGCTTACGCGTTTAGCTTAAACTCTCTTAGATATGCTTTTGACTTAACAGTCGTTTATCATTGTGTCTCGGTGTTTTGATATAGGTGTTTTTATGAATTATACAATCCTAAAGATTTTCCTAGGGTTTTTTCATGTTAGGGATCCTTGAGCCTAAGTTTTGTGTTTCATGTGTATTTTCAGATTCTTATTCATGTAATGTTATTTTGGTTAAACTTTAAAATATGAGGGTGTTTAGACGTATAGACAAATTTGTCTTAACACCCTTAATGTCATGATTCCCAATTCTCTAAAGTCGTCATCATCATGAACATCACCATAAACATGAAAGACATTGGTCTATCTCTTATAGCCAACCACACACTAGTTATACCAAATAGGGTGGTTCGAGTCATCCCCCCTCATAGCTAAAGGACCTGTTTCCATGCTTATAAGGAATTACGAGTAAAAATGTCACGGTAACTTGTATAAAATAAACCTAGATGAACTGTAGTCTCAAAGTGTTTCATGTCTTGTATCTATGAAAGATGAGGCAGTAACATGGCATAATAATTGTGGACATGCAATCATGAGATTAATCTCAGAGTTACAATGCCATGATATTGTAAGAGGATTGCCAGAAGTATCATTCAATGATACAATCTTTTGTAATGCATGCATGGAGGGCAAACAGGTGAGGGAATCTTTCAAAAGTAAAAATATTGTTTGAACTAAACGACCTCTTGAGCTGCTTCATATAGATTTATTTGATCCTACAAGAACAATGTCTATGAGCGATAAAAGCTATGGATTAGTAGTAGAAGATGATTTTCCTAGGTGCACCCTTTTTGTTTTTAATACTTAATATTAAATACTAAAGATAATATGAGGAAGTTTGACCCTAGAAGCGATGAAGGAATCATGCTTGGTTACTCAGAAACGTCAAGAGCGTTTATGATTTACAACTCTATAACTTTGAAAGTTAAGGAAGCCATCCATGTAAAATTTAATCATGAGTTGACCTAAATAAGTCAGGGTTAGACGACTCTTTCTGTAAATTGCAAATAAACAATAATTTGTCCAAGGAAGAAAATGCATAGAAGCATCCAAAGATCAAGAAGAGAGTTAACTGGAAGAGTCTAATGACCAATGATCACCCTTCAGAAAAGATCATAGGAAGTTTAGATGAACATGTGAGAAAAAAAGCATATCATAAGCATCATACCACAGCTCTTATCTCAAAAATAGAGCCAATGAACATCAATTAGGCTCTACAAGATAACTCTTTGGTTAAAGCCATGAAAGAGTAGTTGAATCACTTAAAAAAAAGTGAGGTATGGGAACTCATAGCAAAATGGTTATATCACAACAAACTAGATGAAGATGGAAAAGTCATCAAAAACAAGGCAAGACTTATTACAAAAGGCTATTCTCAACAAGAAGGAATTGACTACATAGAAACCTATGCTTTGGTAGCTAGGTTAGAAATCATTCACATTCGTTTATCATTCGTGTGGTTCAACAAAATCATATTATATCAAATGGACGTCAAGAGTGCATTTCTTAACGGTGACACTAAGGAAGAAGTGTATGTAGAATAACCTTCCGGGTTTGAATGCCAAACGATTCCTACACACGTCTTCAGACTTAACAAAGCATTGTATGGATTAGAGCAAGATCCTAGAGCTTGGTACGAAAGGTTAAGTCTCTTCCTTATAAAGAATGGTTTAACGAAAGGTCAAGCAGACACCACGTTATTCGAGAAAATTGTCAATCAAGACTTCATTATCATTCAGATGTATGTTGATGACTATCTTTGGTGCTCCTAAATGAAAATTATGTCAACACTTCTCAATCATGATGCAAGAAGAATTTGAGATGAGTATGATGGATGAGCTAAAGTTCTTTTTTGGATGTAAATCAAGCAAGAAAAAGACGTGATCTACATTCACCAAACAAAGTACATCAAGGAACTGCTCAAAAAAATCAAAATGGATGAAGCAAAGGATATGAAAACTCCAATGTATCAAATAATTAGTGTGGGGCTATACAAAAGCTCAACAAAAGTGGACAACACCCTATATCGACAAATGATAGGTTCACTTTTGTATCTCATCGCGGCTAGACCTGACATAGTGTTCAGTGTCTTCTTATGTGCGAGATTTCAATCAAATCCAAGAGAACCCCATCTAAGTGCTATTAAACAAATATTTCGACATATCAAAGGAATAGCCAGTCCCAATCTATGCTATAAGGGAAGCGAAAGCTTCAAGCTGGAAAGCTACTGCGATGCCAATTATGCTGGAGATAAAGTTGAGCGTAAAAGTACAAGTGGAGGCTACCACTTCATTGGGAGAAACCTAGTATCGTGGCTGAGCAAGAAGCATAATACAATCACATTGTCAACAACAGAAGCAAAATACATATTTGTCGCACACTACTTCTAACAACTATTATGGATTAAGAATTAGTTGGAAGATTACAACTTTTTTGAAGGTAAGATTCCTATCTACTGTGATAATAATGTTGCAATTAACCTGTCTAAGAATCTTGCATTGCATTCACACACAAAGCATATTGAGGTCAAACATCACTTCATACGTGATCTTTTAACAAGGGTACTATGGATTTACAATATGTAAACAGAGAGGATCAGCTCGCTAACATCTTCATTAAACCTTAGTTGAAGATAGACTTTACCGTCTAATCACCCTTATTGGTATGAGAATTGTTGAATAAATTTCATTCAAAGTGCTTTAGCTTGTTCATATAACATGTAGAGAATCAAACGTCTAAGACACATAGTCTGAATGACATCATATACAACATTGTCTAAGAAAAATTGTGTACAAGACATCTACATGCATGCATTAGGTAGTGTCTATATATTGAGCCCGTCTTTAGAAGTTGCCTAGGATTTCCAAACCTAAACACCCATCTCTCTCCGATCTGCTCAATATCTTCCGTGTGTCAATCAAGCTATCATCTCTAACATCAATTCTCTTTGTTTTCCTCTTCCTCAAGAAAACGAAATTTCTGACTTTGTCACCTTTCCCATTCTTATCTACTGCACTAGCATTTTATTCCAAAATTTCTTGGTCTTCAATGATCATTATTTACTCATTTCAAATCAATCGTGGTCCCTTAATTCAAAGTGTGCATGTTTATAGCCACATCAAATTCCTAAGCTATCATAAAGAAAAATATATAAATTTACTTTAATTATCTAAATCATAATTTTAAATAGACTCTATACTCAAGATGCATAATCTAGTTACTAGATCAACTTATCAATAAGACTATACATTTCAACAAACAAAAACTCAATATTATTCAAATTCAAGCATTCAAACTTAAGATACTGGATAATGTCACTTTCATATCCAAATTATCTATCTCAAGGTTCTACCAAAAACACAAAACAACTTCTATTGCTTGCAACGTGTATCCTTAGAGAAAAAATTTCAAATCCAAGCAAAACAACTAATTAAAACTTAGGACATAAAGTAAGTTGCGAAGGTTACTTTTCTCTACTAACTCTACCAAGATAGTTAATAAAAATCATAAAGAAAATAATAGAAGAGAGCATTTATAGAGTAAATAAAAGTATACTCAAAAATATTTTTTGACTTTTAAGCTATTATGAGGTGACAAGAAATATAAGTTTAAAGAGAAGTAAGAGACAAGAAAAAGGATAGTGAAAGGATAAAAAAATGTGAGAAGAAAATGACATAGGATTTACATGACAATAATAATATTGTTTTAATTATTAAAACTCCACTAATCTAAAAGAATTTATTATTTACAGGTCAAATCTATTAATTTAATTACCATATCATTAGTTATTAATTAGTTATATTTGGTTAATATTTATATAAGAGTAATATGTTTTTAGTTCTTAAACTTTGACATTCAATTAAAATTCATGTATGTCTCAAACTTTGACATGGAATTAAAATTCATTTAAATCTCAAACTTTTATATAGTTTGCTCCCAAACTTTAAAAATAGATAGATATAGTCATTTTAACTCAATTGCGTTAAATTTTTTTGACGTGACAAATATCGTTCTAAGCTAATGCTTGAACTCTATACATCATTTGACATGTTCCAACTTAAATATCAGCTTAAAACGTCATTTAACACATAAAAAAGTTTAACGATGTTGGATTAAGATTATTTTGTTCGTCCATTTTTAAAGTTTGGACACTACAAGAAATACGTTTATTACCGAAGGATTAATACCGACGACCTTTCATCTGTCGGTAAAGTTGCTTTATTGAAGGATTTACCGACAGTCATGTGAGTGGTTGATTACCGAAGGTTTTTGCCCGTCGGTAATGGGGTAGTGACAGTACTGAAGGAATACGCCCGTTGGTATAAGGTTCGATTTAGTGAAATTAGAATTTGGGATTTCCCTCTCCCATTCTCCCAAAGTTTGTCTTTGTGAAAGCTTCTCCCCTCAAAGAACCTCTCGACCATAATCTTCCTCTCTTGTTCAACGGTGGCCATTTTTTCGCACTTCCCCATAGCCTTTACGCCATTCTCCTTTTTATTGATTTCATCTTCTCCTCAATCGTGGTGTGGTCATTCGTCTATCGTGGAAGGAAATTGAACCTGAGGAAGTTGGTGGTTGAGGTGAGGGATTACATTGTCACTGGAAGGGGTTTCGTGACGGTGGTGTGGCGGTGTGAGGAGGGTGCTATCGCGGCCTAAGTAGGGTTTGGACTATCGCGACTCTGCCAATCGAAGGGGTGTGTGACAAGACCATTGTCGCTGCGTGAGGACGTACGTTCAAACTATTTTGAGACATTTTCGTTTTGAATATAATAGCATTGCATTGAAGTTGTTGTTCAGTGCTAATGTAATTTGTTCGAAATGTTGTACAAGGTTTTGGTTTCGATTAGGGGTTAAGGCACAATTGTTGAAGGGTTGTAGTTGAAGGGCTGCAGTTGAAGGGTTGCAGTTGTCCAAGATTTTATCATTTCCAGGTACATCATTTATGTTTAAGGACATCTCTTTATTGTATGAACTCTTGCCACTATATTTGGTTGAGCGTGATGTTGTTGTCCTAAGTGCACAACAGATTTGAGCTCCTAAACTTGTGCATATATCAACACTTGTGGCCCCTAACTCTTTATTAGAATCCCTCTCCCTTTCACCATGTCTTGAAACCCATCTTTCAACAGCCACTTCTCCAAGTGGTTTGTTCCATATGCACATCTAATCACCCAAATCAATGCCCTTTTCGTTCATTCCAATACTCACACTAATTCTATCAAATGGTCAGGATTTAGATGGTTTAGGCTACCAAGGAACACATTCTTTCTCTTCCTTTTTAGTGTAAGTCTTATTGTGAGCCTCTCTTTATGGTCTTTCTCATTCAAAAATGAAACATAACGACATAGGTCCTACATATTATACCTTATTCCCCGTAACCCTTTCATACTAAAGTGAACTTAAAGCTTTAATTAAGTTATGGGAGCTTGTAGACCAGAATTGTAATACTGCAACACTTATTATGTGGTGTTTGGTTTTTCATGAGGCTAGAATGGTCAATTAGAGTGCATTTAGATGGTTGATGGACGTTTTGCACACTGCCTTGATTGTCAAATACCACTTTCCTTTGATCTTGAATGATCCACTGTGATCCTAGCACATCAAAACAACTGTTGTGTTTGATCTCAAAGAGCTAGAACAACAATTGAAACTATTGTTTAAAAAGTCAATTATTGGTCAACTATGCCACTCTTTGTTTTGCTTCATTTTGTTGTTGATTGATCTGTCTAAAAGCCTATAGCCATGCTTTGATTTTATAAATAAACATGTTTGCCCCTCCTTTTGCTTAATCAATGGATATGAATGAGATAAGGAATCAATAAAAAGGATTCATTTTCCATCCCTCCTCATCTCACGGATCTTGCCTTCTATCCTTGTTCCCCACCCTTCCTCCCAAATGGCCTCTTTGAAGAAGACCATCACAACGCCCTTAAAAATATTGAAGTACACCTTCATTCCTAAAATGAGTAATTATAAGGATGAAGCAGAGTACAAGGACGAACCAACATGCATATATATTGGTTATATATTATCTTGAATCCCCCAACTTACCAGACTAGAAGGAGGAACCAAAGTTATAGTTGTTTTATAGTTTATATAATAACTAAAAAACTAAGAATTCCTCACTAAGGCTAAAGTAGATCATCTCTTAGGTTAAGCTTTATTAATTTCTCCAACTGGTAGTGGTTAAGGGCACTACAATGGTTAATTTGGCCTTCAGCATGTTAAAAGATATGTCTCTTAGAGTCTCCAATAACCTCGACATGAATTTGGACTTCAATTGTAAAAGTCAACTCTAAAGTCAAAATTCAACATTTGAAAGCTTGAAATTGTTTTTGAGACTGTACACTTATTATGATATGTGATTGCTCTTCCTTTAATCAACATTTAACCACTGGATTTCTTTGCTTTTGATCAACCTTCAAATAACTCTATTTAATTGTCCTTGGTTTACCTTCTCTACACCAAATCTGGAGACAGAAATATTTCAAAATTTATGAAAAATATGAACTCTAATTTTGAGTCCAAATTTAGATACTATATACACATTTCACTCTTTATATGTTATATAATTATAAGTACAAGTGAGATTTTATTATTATTCAATTTTAAATATTTTTTTATGTTGTATTGTTTTATTTTCTAAGAAAATATTAAGAACATTAATTTAGTTGAGTTAAAATCCTATTATTTTTATTAATTATAACTATTCCTAATGACAGTTTTAAGAAAACAAATATATTAAAATGTTAAAAATTCCATCTCATACATTAGTTTATAATTTTTTTCGCATAAACACCAACTTAAATTTAAAAATGGTATTAAAACTCTATACAGTCTACACTTTAGATACATCGATACTATTTATTTACTTATGCTAAACATTTTCTTGGGACGCTCATTTCGATGCACTATCAAATCAGTTATGCTCATTTCTGCATTTTTGTGGTTAACCAATCTTACTAAATTCAAATATTTGTTGGTTTGACCTTGAGAAAAAACATTGTTCGCTTATTTTTATTCTGTTTAGTAATTAGTATAATTATACAACAATACAATTATATCGATTTGATCTCAACATTTTAAAATGGTTTATTCGTAAAACACGTTTGTATTGATACAAAAACCTTAATATTTTTTTTTTAAAATGTGTAAAATTCCTAAAATATTATATGATTCTGAAGAACTATTGGCATAGTATTCTTGGTAGCAAAATTTTATCGATTAAACAATTATTTTAATTAACCCAAAATAAAAGGTTATTTTAAATTTGTTTTCGATATAATAGTGTATATATTTATCAATCCTTTATAAGCATTTTGCTATAGATTAAGTTATAGGTTAAGTTTTATGATGTAAATATGTTTTTGTTAGAATTCATTATATACATTTGAGCTATTGTCCATTTTGGAAACTAGAAATATGTTATTATTTTATGCTTAAAAGACGTTGTGGAAGGAAGAAAGAGTATTTAAACTACTTTAGACCTCAATTCTTAAGTAATGTAATACTATTAAGTGTACTAGGAACATAAGTACTCCAATCGAGGTCTAAGGAGAATGATTGGTCATCCCCAATTAAGGACTAAAGGGACCAATGGTTCTATTATTGGTCCCACAATGATGTTAATGTTTTGATCCAAAGTCCATCAAATGACATCATTAGGATTAATCACCATACATCCAAGGTACTGTTTGCTTAGGAGACTCGATCTCCGTCACGATTTTGTTTTTAAAAGGTGTCATGGAAGTCGGAAGAAATATTTAAATTGTCTTAGGCCTTGACTCCTAAGCAATGTGAAACTATTGAGTGTGATAAAAACATAAGTCTCCCAGTCGACGTCTAAGAGGAATGATTGATCATCCCAATAAAGAGCTTAAGAGGTCGATGGTTCCGTTATCGACCTCACAATGGGTGCCAAGGTTCTAATCCAAAGTCTATTGAATGACATTGTTAGGGTTAATCCCTATACATCCAAGATGTCTCTTTTGAAGAGTAAAACTTCATCACGATTTTATCCTTAAAAAACGTTTCAAAAATGAAAAAAAATATTTAAACTCTTTAGACATTGACCCATGTTATTTAAGAATGTATCAATTAGGAATATTTTCTATAGATTAAGTTTTATGATATACATATACAAATTTCAGCTATATATTCCGACCACCAAAGAAATTTACATAATTAATTTGATGTATTTCACAAACTTGAGTGAGTTATTCACGTGTACCGATATATATAATAAAATTCTTTAATAAGTTCAAAATCGTTTCCTGGGAATAATGATTTCTTTATGTAACTAATATAATCATACAATAAAAATAAATAAAAACTACATAACAAAGAATAACGAAAATTACAATTAATAAACAAATATATACAAATTTAATTGTATTGAATTAATTTAAATAGAATTTATCTTATCTTTTTAAAAACATTATTGGTTTACAACAAAAACTTTAACGATAAAAAAAGACATCTTTTAAAAATTGGTATTAAAAATGTCTTACTAAAAATTAAAATTTATCATTCTAAGCATAGACCTCAAGTCTAGGAATTAAAATATGCTCATTACACAAATAATCATACAATCAAGTACATGTAATAATGATGCAGGATATCTTTACGATTTTCTCCAAATAATGAGTTATTATAATACTATAAATTGACTCAACATACTATCCCTAGTATTTAACCTCGATAATCTAATAAGATGTATATACATCTACTTAATATACTCATCAAATTGTATCTCAATACACATGTGAAACTCATACTAAACATACAAAGATCATGTCTTTCAATAATATTGTTGAAAAATATAAGATTCATTAAATGAAATATAATTTGTTAAATAAAAATTAAAAAAGAAATTATTCTATTGCTCTTAAATTGAGATTTATTGAATGAATTCATCAAATTTGTTGGGCCAATTAGGTCTTAAAGTAGAATGACTTATTCAAAAGTATCTACAGAAATCAAATTCGCGTCTATATATAGTTTTCCATAAAACTGACGCTATTAAGTCGATTATGCTAATAATAGAGTCGATTATACTCAGATAGTTATAACAGTTAGTAGCAGTCAAACCAACTTAATTGATTTTGCATGTAATACAGTTTACTCACAATCAATGCTTGGTCAAAGATGTAAAATATAGTCGTTAGACATCACAAGCATTAACAAAATTTCAAAACATAACTAACTAAGTCGAGTAGCTTGTGCATATAGTCGACTTTGTAATACTTCAATGCAGTTTTGAAAAACTTTCTTTCCAAAAATACTCACAGTTTGAAAAAGTTTGTGCAAAGCCATGAGTTTTAATCGACTTACTTCATAATGAAGTCGACTTAAAACTGTTGTTTTGCCACATATTATAAGTTCAACAAAAGTGCATTTAGTTTTCCTTTTCTAAAACATATGTCATGCATTCACATATAAGATCTCATGTAAAACACAGTGAATTGCAGCAATGACAGAATTAAGACAAACATGTTCTCAAATAATCATAAACATGAAAGCTATGAACATGTAACTCATTTAACAACACATAACAACACATGTTATTATTAATATTGTTGTCATCATCAAAAACCAGAAGTTCTTTGAGATTGTAAGGTTTGGCTAAACCAGTGCTCCCCTTATCAACAATCTCAACAATAACCAAAATCATAAATATAATTATTTTATCTAGTTTAAAGCATCAAAATAATATTTCATCAAATTTGTATGCATACTCTCTCCAACAAGACCATTCAATATTGAAAACATGTCACATTTACCTTGAAAAGGTTCAAATCAATTACTTCTTAAAAGTTATTTTGTGTATTTATTGTTACTTGAATCATCATATTGTTTGTATTATTTCAATTTATTCATATTCAAGAGCAAACAAAAACATATTAACACTCAATTTAAATTAAACATTTCTAGATATCAACTTGAAAGTTGTTGATAGTCTCTCCTCAAGTTTGATTGGACCAAAGCATAAATATAAGTCTATGAGTTGAAGGTTAGTGCAGAAGCAATAGGGAGATGGAAGAAATGTCTCGGTTTGGATGATGTTATGGTGGAATGAAGGTGTTTTAAGGTTCTCTTAAGAGATTGGGTCAACTCTAGAGAAAGGTGACTAGAAGAGACTGCATGGGATGCTCTAGCCTTAACTTAAGACAAGTATGGTTGCACAAATATTTTGGAAACATAACATTATATCTCTCCAAGTATATTTACAAGGGGAAGATTTTTCTATTTATAGGAGAAGGAATCTCCAAAATGTGTAGACACAAAACCTTAAAAATCTCACCTTGTCCAACAAAGGTACAAGGGTACATGTCTAGAAATCCTCTCTATTGAAAAGAAGACATGTGACTACTACTTGTAAAATAGTTTCTCCATTCCTAGAGTACTATGTGGAAAGCTACTTTTGCAAAAACAACTTTACTAGGAAAGTGACTATCTTTGAAAATACTCTCCATTAAGAGCTTGCCACATGGCCAACACTCTTAAAGTGAGATGCCTTCCACCTTGGCACCAAACTAGGGTTGAAATACTTAATCACCCACAATAAGTCTTAACTAGACATAAATCTTGGGTCAATTCTAGTGATGACTTTTGTTGACCTAAGTTTGACCAAAAATCATATACTACTTGGCCCTTAATATAAGGCCTAAAAGGAAATCCTACAGTACTTGATCCGCAATACAAGGTCCACAAATTCCTACACTACTAGAGATGCTCCATGATTGGTCCCTTGACTAGGGGTTTGCGACCATCCCCTCCCTCTTGAGAAGGATTTGACCTTAAATCTGGAGGCTCTTCACTTTCATCTTCCTCCATGTCTCCGACAAAAAGAGTTAGATCACATGCATTGAATATATGGTCTAATGGTAAATCTAGAAGGGACGTTTGGAACCTTTAAAACTTTACTAACTAAAAACGTTTTCAAATATGGATAGAGGTTCTTGTTCAAAGATGAGATTGAGAACCAAAGACAAGCCCAAGACACCAAACAAGACCGTGAGTTACAAGGAATAAATAAGACAAGTTTACAACTCAAAAATTACAATACAATTAAATGATGTATGTTCCTCTCCAAGGTCTTCCACTCTTTCTATACTCGTCTCCTCCTCAAGGCTCTAAGGTCCAAATAGGTCTCCACTCCCCTAAGATACTATCTTAAGGGTTGGTTTTCCTCCAAAGAGAACTCATACACAAAAAACAAACCGAAACCGAGAAGAAGCCAAAGGAGAAAAGCAAGAAAATGTCTTAAATGAAACAAGGCTTCACAAAAGGAGTTTAAACTGGAACAAAACCATGAGTAAGAAGAAAAGACAAGAAAGAAAATAAAGGTTAAGAAAAAAAAAAGTTAAGCACTCATAAGAAAGACTTAAAGAAAGGCACTAGAATGAATGCATAAAACCAAAAGTAACTAAAATAGAAGGTGGTGCTTCTTGTCTACACAAGCAATGAGCTATTGGTGCAATATGGACATTCTTTTAGCATCAAGACCGAGGCATATAGCTACTGGAAAATGCAGTATTCATCACAAAATCATTGAGAAAAAACTACAAAAATTTCATACAAAACAAGCTAGAGGTTGTGGTAATAAAAACATGAATTTCAACACTTTACTTGGCTCTTTTGGAACTCTTTTTATACCCTTTTTTTTAATCGTTTGATAACTTTTTTCCACTATTTTTAATAACAAACCATGACCACCACACACTATAAGTCAGAAAGTATATATTTTATTAAAAGTTCAAAAAGATCAAGATGCACAAAAGTAGAAGAAAACCTACTATAATCAAAATAGTGTATGAAACATCAACAAAACATAAGAGAAACTTCACTCCAACAACTTGTCGATGGTCTAATGATAAGTATGAACTCATATATACAAAGAAAAAACCCTCAACTTGATGCATATGGTGCATTTTAAAATCCAAGTTGAGCATATATTTTTGTGATTTTTGCAAAGCTCAAACTAGGAGAAAATGACATAAAAATGACTACATATGACTCTAGACAACATGGATGGATCTAAATATAAAAAAAAACCCAACAAAAAATATATTGTTGATAGGGGGAGCATAGTGTTAGCTAAACTAAATCCCTGTGATGTTTGTTTTTTATTATAACAACACATTGTTAATAAAAACACATGTATGTGTACTGTGTTATGTGTTATATGTGTTCATGCTTGCTATGAAATATGCACATATTGTGTTTGTTACATTTGATTGACATATTGTATTGATTGATACATACTATTGTGTTTATGAAGTGACTATATCTATGTATGCACAATATATGTTTTGGTGATATAAAAACCACATGCACAAAAACATATATGCATGACTTAATCGATTACAATGGTGTGATAATCAATTAAGGTCATCAAACAACTTGAGTTTTAAACTCTAACAAAACAACTAGTTTTGAATCGATTACATTAGTTGGTGAATCGATTAAAACTCATGTGTTTGCACATATCTTTTTCAAATGTGTTGTGATGAGTTTTTAGAAAGAAAAGTTTTCAAAAATCTTCTAAGTGTTAAAGTTTAATCGATTACATAGTTTATGTATTCAATTAAGTCTGTTAAGATTTGAAAATTGACTTATGCTTGCCATAACTACTATAAAGGTCTTATTTTTAAATGTGTTTGACTAAGCATTGTATGAGAATCGATTACATTAATTGAACATTCAATTATGTGCTTTGACTGCTGTAAGTCTGTTACATGTGTTTAATGTAACCGATTACATTAATGTAGTAATCGATTGATTTGCGTTAGAATTGACAAAAACTATATATTGACCCATGTTTGATTTTTTGTAGAACAATTGAGAATTACACTTTGATATCTGATTGATTTTCATCTGAGAGGTTTTACAGATTGATCAATGGCTCCAAGAATCAAGAACGAGAACTGGTTTACAGATCTTAAAGCATTCTTGAGAAGCAAACGTGACTACACTGAAAAGACTGATTGTCTCTTCACAACTTAAGGTGCATTTTGTTTGATCAGAAGAAGAAGACTTGCAATCTTTGATTTGTTGTTCCCTGTACGTGTGGCGTCAGGAAGAAGAGTGGCGATAGGAATGGGGTAATTCTGTGTTGGCAAGTTTTGTTGTTCTATATTTGATTGAGAGTTTGTGAGGTGTTTACATTTGAGAGTTGCTCTGTAAAGCCTTAACTATAATACTTTGATCATTATAGTAAATTTCTCTCCAATCTAAGGTTGATTGAGAGGGTGACTAGACGTAGGCATTGAGGCCAAACCAGTATAAAAACTGAGTTTGATTTTCTTCTCCCTATCTCTTTACATTCGTGCATTCATTTTATTTTAGTCTTTACACGCATACTGATTTCATTACACACATTGCTTATGGCACAAGAAATTTTTTCAAGAACTATACCTTTGGCAAAAAAGATTTAAAAAAAGCTAGTTTTTATAAAACACCAATTCACCCCTCCCCCCTCCTTGGTGTTGAGAAACAAAGTCCAACAATTCTAACACATATGACTGAAAATACATGAAGAAAGACACAATAAAAATTTCAAAAGCGAAGAAAGAAACAAGTATATGAAAACTTAAGGTAAAAACCAAATGGTTTATAGGAAATAACAAAATAGAAGCATGAACATAAAGTATGAAATGACGAAAAACAAGACAAGTAAGGAAACATATATAACAACACATAAATGGGAGAAAATAAGACATTCAAGGATCAAGAAACTTAGCTCTTGTACTGGTCCAAGACATTCAAGTTGTGGTCCAATACATTCTTTTGTATGTTTTTAGATGCTAGAAATAGATCTAAGGTTGTAATTAGACATAAAGTCTTGATCTTAATGCAGGTGATACATTCAAGCAATCATTGAGGAATCATACTTCAACTTGGTGATCTTAGGCTCTAGGTGCCAGAAATGGACCTAGAATTACTTTTAAAGAGAAGTCCCATGACATTGAATGATTTGCATAAGTACATAGACAAGATTAATAGTGATGCAGTGGAAGAGCATGAGATGAAATCCATTCATAGACTTCACTTCACTCAATCTATATAATATATACTATTATCAATATTTTCCAAATTCATACTTTCTATCAAAATAAATAAAACCCAAAAACAAACTACCAATATGTTTGTTAAATCCTTATGGATACATTAAACCCTATTTGGTTGTTCTAAAAATGACTTGGTGCACTTGCCAATAACTCACACAACTAGATAAAACTTTTAAAACTTGATATTAGGGATTTTGGAGCTTAAGCCTAATGAACATAAACATCACAAACCAAATTCAACCCTATTAGACACCTATATTTATAGGAGAAGGTGTCTCCAAAATGTGTAGACACAAAACCCTAAAAATCCCACCTTGGCCTCCAAAGGTGCAAGGGTACATGTCTAGAAATCCCCATTGAAAGGAGGACATGTGACCACTACTTGTAGAAAACCTTCTTCATTTAAAGTTTCGAGTAAAAAGCTGCTTTTGCAAAAGAAGCTTCATTAGGAAAGTGACACATGACTACTACCTTTGAAAATACTCTCCATTAAAAGCTTGTCACATGGCCAACCCTCTTAAAATGGGACGCCTTCCACCTTGGCACCAAGCTAGGATACAAAATTTAATCACCCATGATAAATCTTAAGCTAGATGTAAATCTTGGGTCAACTCTAGGTGTTAACTTTTGTTGACCCAAGTTTGACCGAAAACTCTCTACTACTTAGCCCTTAATACAAGACCTAAAAGGAAATCCTACACTATTTGACCCTTAATGCAAGATCCACAAATTCCAACACCACTAGAGATGATCCATGATTGTCCAAGTGAATAAGACTTTAGTCTCATCTTATATAGATGACTCTTGCTCTTCTTGGATTTATTTGATCATGTTTCTTGTGCTTGGTTGCATGGTTAGGTGTTTGTCATCATTTGTCGTATGTCTAAGTTTAAAACCAACACAAACATATATCAACCAGTTCAATATCATTTTTTTTGAAAACAAAATCAAATTTACTTATAATTTAAATTATTTTTCTTATTTAATAGTTTTTATGTTCTAAACAATAGAAGAAAGAGATAAAAATAGCTAAGATCTAGAACATAAAGGAATATATCAAAACACTAGTAAGAGAATGAACTCGTTGAAAAAAAAATATTTCTTATTTAATAATACTAATAAAATTTTGAAATAATCACAAAAAAATGTTAAATAATTATGCTTAAAGAAATTTTTGAGTGAAAAAAATTATTTTATATTAAATCTTTATTGAATAAAAGTTTTATTTTGTTTACCTAATTTGTACTAAATACGATCTATTGGTAGAAAAGGTAGGATTAAAAGAGAAAATAAAATATATAAAAATTGGGTAAAGAGTGAAGAAAAAATAAAAAAAGGAAAAATTTGGAATAAAGTAGATTAGTTGTTAGTATTTTGTTAATGAAATAAAGAGTGAAAAGGAAAAAAAAAAGGAAAAAACTAAGATAAAGTACATTATTTTGTCAGTGAAAAGACTTGAAAAACCAACATCTTTCATCTTTTATTTCAAATCTTTCCAACCAATCTTATACTTTTCAAATATTAATGAAAAAAATTGAATCTATAACTTTTCTCACTAATTTTTATGTCTAAGTCAAATTTATGTAAGTTTAGGGCTTTTTTCGGTTACAAAACAAAAAAACTAATCTACATTCTTTATCTATTATAAGGTTTTTTCTTTTTAATTCAGACTTACGTAAAAGTCTAGTATTGTTTCCAAACATGCGTTTTCGTAATACTTAAAAAAGATTAATGAATTTATTTGTACCGTTAATCACTATAAGATCATTACTTGTTATTATGTTATATATGCATGGTATAACAAAATAAATTATTTATTTGAAAATTATTCTGCAATAAATTTCTTAAATTATATATATATTTATCTTTTAGTAATTTTATAAATTTGACGTTTTAATATTAAAAAATTTATAAATATACAATTTTACTGCATTGCAAAGAATCAAAATAAAAAAGATATATGAAAAAAATTATTATTATTTAAAAGATTTTTTAAGTGGCCAAATCTGAACTTTTTAATCATAGGCTTTCATAAAAGTCTAAAGTTGACTTATTATATATATATATATATATATATATATATATATATATATATATATATATATATATATATATATATGTGTGTGTGTGTGTGTGTGTGACATCCCAAAATATAGTAACCACATCATATAATTTAGGAGTCAACATTCCCAATAAAGAGAACAGTTAGAGTATGACTTGCAATTAAATACAAAATTACAGTCATCCAAAATATAATACAGAGTTTTAAACTTAGACATTTTAGAGTATTTAATCTCCAAAGATTTAAATATCTAAATCCTAAGTAGACTGTGCAGCAGCATCATTCTCCTCCAGCTCTTGCTCCAAGGAAACCTCCTCGACAACATCTGCTCTCATCCAAGTGGATGATCATCGCAAAGAAAAACATACAAAAGCAGCACACAACACAGAAGTAAGGGTGAGCTAGATATAAAAAGCATGTTATACATATAGTACAATTAATTGATGTCATCATGCTAAATCACATATAAAAGAACAACTAACAACATACCCTTTAAAAACATGACTCAAACACTCACACGACTCATCCGGATTTGTATAACTATCAAACTATTAGTCGTCTTTGCACTTGCGTAGTTCAGCTGGCACTCCCCAACACTATGCAAGGTAAATCCCCCAATCTGTCTATGTCTAAACTCTAAGACTATAGACGAGGACCTCCCTCTACTCTCACCACTTACACTGCTCTCCTCTATCTGAGTATGAACAGTGCTTCGAGTGTAGGGATAGACATACCAGTTCAAAGCTCCATACAGTTATACAGAACAACATCAACACCCCACACAACCACTTTCAGTCATCTCACCCTGAGATGTCCAATTCATACTCACATACATCATTATAGTTCACAACCACATTATTTCCAACCACTCATACCTCATACATAATGTACATGAAAATTTGTTAAGCAAACAATATTAATCATACATTCATATACTTTCCACATAAATCTCATCATACTATGCATTCCAAACATCCCACATACAAGACAATCTGTTAAGCAAACAACATTAATCAATCCAATACACATTACCAGACAATAACAGTCCCAAGAGAATCACTAAACAACACAAAACCCCGTAACTCATACTTAGACAAAGAAAATGGCTTTGAAACCATCACCAACAGTTCCGGAAGGGTTCAAAACCTCCAAATCGACTTAAGAAACGTCTAAAACGGACATCCGGAACCCCAAAAACTATCAAAAACAAAGACAAAGCCACTTTCTGCTAACACCTCGCGCCCGGGCGCCACAGGAGGGGCGCTGGGCGCGACTTTTTCCGAGACTCTCGCGCCTGGGCGCCCCCAGAGGGCGCTGGGCGCGAACCAGATGTCGTCCAACCCCATACCAGTTGACAGCAACCATTTTACACCTGTTTTGATCAGTTTGATGACTCTAACAAGTCACAAATGACTTACCTAAGATATCCCAACAGCCCAAATGTACTCAAAATCCTTACTTCCCAAAATCACTACCTCACTTCCTCTCAAAGTGACCCAAGACTCTATCAGCTTGTTCAAAACAGTGTATACTTTCCTTGCCTTCCACTTCATCACCCCTCCAACAGAATACATACATCAACATACCAATCTCAAATATCATCTTAGCCCAACCACATCCACAATCACAAATTTCCAACATAAAGTTCATACAGCAAATATCAAAATACAATTTCAACCCATAGAAAAGGATCTAGCTCCCCTTACCTCGGAGTTGAACTACCAAGCTCACAGGAACGCTCTTTTATAGTGTCTCACACACGAAAATTCCATCACACCCGGTCGGAACGGAGAAAACGTTCGGTAGAAATGAAGCTCCCTACGCCGCGAACGCTTGAGCAGTGCCTATCTCGAATTCTTACGGTTTAAAGAGTTGGAAATCTAGAGAGAAGGCAGAGAGAGCTTTAGGGCACAAGAGTTTAGAGAGAGAAAAGAAATGAGGTTCAAGGAAGAGAATGGGTTCTGAAGAGCCCCTCCTAAGGTCAAGTTGGCCTTAGTCTGATGGGCTTGGCTGCCCCACATAAGGCCCAAAAACCCTTTGTTAAATTTACAGGCCTCACAATATATATATATATATATATATATATATATATATATATATATATATATATATGTTCGATTTGATTTCATTTGAGGTTATTGTACGTTAGGTTAGGTTCCTATAAAGTAGTGTGACCTATTTTGTTTCCTAAGAGAGTTTAACAATTTAATAATTTGAAAAAACATGGTAAGAAAGTGTTCACCCAAAGATAAAAGTGTTAAAATTGATTTAGAAAAAGATCAAATATTTTTCTCTTATCAAGGAATCACCGATATAAACAAGAAAATTTTATGATGGTAGATGAAGAAGAACATATTTATTGAGAACTTCATGTACGTCTTAAGTTTTTTTTAATTAAAAAAACATTAAAATATACCGAAATGAAAATTATTTTTAGGAGGTTATGTTTAATACAAAATTATTAATTTTACATCGACTATCATTAATAATTTTCATTGTAAAACCATGTTCCTCCTTTTTTTTTATTTATGTTCTTTTTTGTCTCTCTCTTCACAATTTCTTCTCACTTTTTCTGTTTTTTTTTTCTTCATCCATATTTCATTTCTTTAATAACCTAGTCATTATTGTGAAGGAGTTAAGAAATATTTTTATTTATTCATATTTCCAAGTAAGTTTCTATTTATTTTAAATATTCTTTATTTTTTTTCCTTATCATTTTGGCATCAATTTTGTGGGGGTTAGGTGAGAAAAAGATAATCTCAAATTTTTTTAATACATATTAAAATTTTGTTATGTTTGGATGCGTTACTCTAACTAGATCTCTTAATTTTGAGTGACCTTAATTGAAGCTAGATTTAATAATCACATTACTCTTGTAAAAATGATATGTTTAACTTGTTTGTGCAATGTTGGATATTTTAGGTATTTCAAAATTTGGTCATTTTAGTTAAATTAGTTTAGTTTGATGTTCTTTTCAATTGTATGTATTAATTTTGGTATAAGAAATGAAGAAAAAACCTCATCATGAGCCAATATGATGATCCAATATGTCCTTTTGGGTTTTTGAATTATGCAGCTAGTTGAACAAATCTCTCGTGGAGTGAAATTAATTTTCTCAACCACTTTCGTTGAGTGAGCCTTTCCTAATGTTGGAGTCGAACATTAGGAAACACCTCAATCACACCAATCATGCTCGTACTAATTCAGATCGAATAAGCATAAAATTTATCACGGTTCACCAACTATCATGCATAATTAGAGTACACCTAATATTCATAGCTATTTAAATGCATATTTTAGGCAAATAACATTCCTTCCTCATTTAAATAGAGTTTGGATTTTCCCTCCAAAGCTAAATCATCATAACATCAGGCTTTACTACTTTAACCTCATTCTGACACACGTAAAAGTTCATATTATACTTGGCCGAAACAAAACAGGTACCCACACCAATTTATATGACATAGATCTACATATACTTAATGCATAAAATCCAGGCAGTTCAAACACAATGTATCCATTTCAGATATACTATCTCCTAACTTCATACACATATATTCATGGGTTAAATATATTTTTAGTCCCTCAACTATCAAGTGTTTTTATTTTTAGTCCATCTCCCAAACTTTGGTACACTTTGATCCTTGTCCTTAAGAAAACTGTAATTTTTCGTCCTCCATGACTAACGGCGTTAATTGTTTTTTGTGACGTGGCTAATGGTGTGCCACGTGGAAGGCCAATTCAAATTTTGTTTCTAACTCTAATTAAAATTAAAAGAAAAAACATTAAATTGTAGGGTCAAAACTGGAATCCTTTTTTTTCTTCGTTCAGGGGTTCTACGGGTACTCTTTTCTTCTCCATCTTCAGCCAGCCATGGCTTCATGTTGGCAGTAGTAGTACCAACTATACCCTTACTAGTGCTACCAAGCCCAACGACATTATTAGTTGGTCCAACCTTCCTTAGTAGTTCATTTTCCACTTGTCTCAGCACTTCTGGCAGTGTGCTATACCTAATTAATGCCGAGTTCACACCTTCAAAGAAGGGTTGTTGCTTGATCTCTGTTGTACCTCTTTTAACCCCTAGACAATGTTGTGGCTCCTTCACTAGCAAGCCACGAATCATATCCCTAACGGCTTATCTGGTTGCTAGTGATTCGGGAAACCTGAGCTGCTGGCCTACTACATTGAAAACTGTAGCACGGTTTCTGACCCTAAGAAAGGGCTTTTACCATATAACAGCTCATGCAAGAAAATCCAAAAGTCCACCAATCAACTGCACTTCCATGACCTTCTCCTTTGATAATTTCTCGGGCAAGGTATTCATGAGTGCCAACGAAGGACATAGATCGAGCTGCAGTAAGTTCCGCAACAAGCTTTGGAAGTGTTAACCATGGTTGAGTGCCCGCAGAATCCTTGAACAAAGAAAAAAAGGGTTAAATATGTCTTTAGTCCCTCAACTATTAAGCGTTTTTAGATTTAGTCCATCTTTCAAACTTTGGTACACTTTGATCATTGTCCTTAAGGAAACTGTATTTCTTAGTCCTCCATAACTGACAACGTTAATTTTTCTTAGGTGGCTAACGGTGTGCCACACCATTTTTTCCTTTTTTGAAACATGTCAATACTTCCATGCATCTTTACTCCGAGCTTGTCTTCCTCCCTCTCCCTCCGTCTCTGGGTGGCAAATTGTCTCCCTCCACACCGACAAAACTGACACCAACATCTCTCGCTCCATCACCATCGTCGGCGAGTACACCTACCTCCTCTACTCCCACGACACTCACCTCACGTGCCTATCCTATACTCCCATGTGCTTGGGTTGGGAACTATGGCAAATAGTCCAGAGGTGAACGCCTGGTACGCCAACAAGGACCCCACCGATTCGAACTCGATAACCATCCTATGCCCAACGTCGATATTGAGGATGGTTGCGTTCGAACTCCGGCAAGTGCTAACGTCGTCGCACTCCGACAACACTCGATATTGGCTGCTTGAATAATTAGTTGAAAAAAGAGTAGCAATGCGGTCCAATGGTGCATACTTTTTTCCCTCTTCAATGAACTTTTTAAGGTCCCAAATTTTCTTTGTTAACTTCTTTCCACCATGGTTAAGGGAGGGGCAAAGATTGGAGAGGGGCCGAGAATCGAAGGCCTTATTTTTGTTAAGGAGGAGGGAGTGGGTCCATTGAGGGAGTCGATCGACGAAGAAGACGTATTTGACGAGGGACAGGTGGTCGACAGTGGCGGTGGCGGAGGCAAGGGTGCCGGTGGGGAGAGGAGGGAGAAGAGGGTTGGGGCAAAGTCGTGGGAGTGACGGTGGAAAAGTTTTTAAAAACCCTTTTCTAAGTTTCATACAAGAATAGAAATGTGGCACACAGTGGGCAAGTAAGCTGGAATCATAAGTGGCACACCGTTCGCCACATCAGATTAAATTCACGGCGTTGGTTTTGGAGGACGAGAAATTAAAATTTCCTTAAGGACAAGGATCAAAGTGTACCAAAGTTTGAAAGAGGGACTAAATCTAAAAGCGCATGATAGTTGAAGCACTAAAAACATATTTAACCTAGAAAAAAAAATTCCAGTTTTGACCCTACAATTTAATGTTTTTTTTTTTAATTTTAATCAGAGTCAGAAACAACATTTTAATTGGCCTTCCATGTGGCACACCGTTAGCCACGTCAGAAAAAAATTAACTCTGCTAGTCATGGAGGACGAAAAACTATAGTTTCCTTAAGTACAAGGATCAAAGTGCACCAAAGTTTAGGAGAGGGAATAAAAATAAAAGCGCTTGATAGTTGAGGGACTAAAAGCATATTTAACCCTATATTCATCAATTCCTTAACACATGAACATTTATCAAGGCATCCATACATTTTTCTAGTATTCAATACAACCCAATGGCCATTTAACCTACTGAACATAATAAAAAAACATCAACACCCTATTTTCGTTTTCCCCGAGCATATAATTATTTCATTCCCACATCACATTATACCCGAATGGACACTAAAATAGGGGAAAAAAACATCACACCACATACAAGCAATCAATCAAAGAAAAAATAGCTCCTCGTGCCTATAATTTGTTCTTCCTTATAGCAAAAGCACTACCACCGAGCTCCATGATGTACTTGGAAAAAAACTAGAAAAGGGGGTTGAATAGTATTACTGGAAAACTTTTTCACAAACGATCTATGTAAGAAAAGATATGGCTTGTTTCTCTTACCAAAAGGGGGGGATGAATTGGTATACAAGCAAAACAGTTTCTTGTTGAATCTTTTTATGAATGTTATATGATCTTTAAATGCGCACAATACAATTATAAAAATAATGCAGTAGAGAGATTAAGGATAGAAAATAAACACAATCTTTTTATCCTGGTTCGACCTCAATGCCTACATCCATTCTCTTTCAATCAACCTTAGATTGAAAGACTTTCCACTATAAAGATTTTGAGTTTTTACAACAAGGAATTACAACGACCCACTATCAAAACGTAAATCTCCTCTCCAATTCACATCAATCAAATATAGCATACAAGACACCCTGTAGAGAACAATCATCTTCACTGCAGTAACCCTTTGAGACCCTTCTCAAAGTACCAAGAACACCAAGTTCTTATTCCTGGCAACACGCACAGGGAAACAACAATCTTCTCTTGATTACAAAACAAATTTTGATCAGTAAAGAATACACCTGAATTGTGCAGAACTGATCAGCCAATTGAAGTTCAATAGCCTTCAAGAATTCTTCAAAATCTTCAAAACCTTTGAATCTTGATTCTTGGAGCACTATGTGCACCTGCAAGCTCTTTCTAAACTCACTGATATCATATATGAAAAATTCTTTAGTGATCGAAGTGTCAAAAGTCCTTAATACAACACGCAACATGTTATTATATAGAATTTCTCATATCAGACTTACTTTAATCGATTACGAAAATAATGTAATCGGTTATGCTTTAACAGAGTTTATACCATGATTACATTGAAACAAATTTAATTGACTACACAAATAATGTAATCGATTGCATGTGAACACTAAGTCAAAACATTTAAAAATATGATCGTTATAACAGTTATGACTAGAGTTGTCATAACGGGTAACCCGACCCGACCCACCACGAGTTGGTCACTTAGTGAGCCAACCCAACCCGACTCATTTATTAGCGAGCCGAAAAAATTCGAACCCGACCCGACCCACCACAGGTTGGTGGTTAAACGGGCTGGCTCATTGGCTCACTTAATTAACTTTTTTTTTCACCCTCTTCTTTTGAGATTCTTATAACATGTTACTTTGATCGATCAAATTGAAACATTAATAATTGGACCAATTGATATAAAAGAAAATGAAACAAAAGAAATATATTGTTATATATATTTTAAGCTATCAAGCATAAAATTTTGCCAATTTAGTTTAATGAGACATACACAACTGTTTGACCAAGAAACTACATATAGTCGTTAACAAAAATATATAGCACAAGATAAAACTGTCATTCTTCTAGATAGGTCTAAAAGCAAGATAAAACAAATGATATATTCCTTAATTATCCAATCTATAATACTTTGCATCTATTAAATTAGAGTCCTAAATGGATAAATTCATAGTATTATGCTCTCTTGAAGCATTTTCTTCTTTATCTCCATCTATAATATTATCCAATCTATAATCTTAGGGTTTTATTTGCAGAGGGGAACTTTTGGAAAGACAGCAACGCGAAAGGCTCTATTGCTAAGTAAAGGTTGTGCGTTTTGAATAATTAATTTAACTAATTTGATTTCAATAAAAATATAAGATTTGAATAATAAATTTAATTAATTTGATTTAATTAAAAAAAATAGGTGGGTTGGTGAGCCAACCCGACCCACCACGGGTTCAACCCATCAACCCGTGTGAGCTGGGTTCTTAGTGAGCCGGGTCAAAATTGGCTCGCATAAAAAATTTTGCATTTTTTTCCAACCCAACCCGGCTCAAACCCGTGGTGAGTCGGGTTGGCTCACGGGTTGTTTCAATCCATTTTTGACGGCACTAGTTATGACTTAGCTTGAAAACAGTTTTCAAAGAATATCAGACTTAATTGATTACATAATTAGTGTAATCGGTTAAGTCCTACACTTAGACAATTTTGAAAACTTTTTCTTCTCAAAACTCATCACTGCACATTTTCAAAAAGGTGTTTGCAAGGACACGAGTTTTAATCGATTTGACAATTAATGTAATCGATTGAAACTTGTGTAGTTTGCCACAGTTTTAAGCAAAAACTATCTGATGAACTTAATTGATTACTAAAGCAGTGTAATCGATTATTTCATACAGATTTGCATTGTGTAAGTGGTTTTAACATATGAAAACATGAGAATGCATACAACAGATGTAAACACATTTATGATCAAAGTATGTATGCAGAAAATCAATTTTAGCATCATATGTATAAAACATAAAGACATATTTCTGTTGTTATCATGGTAACATATATGTGTGCTGTCATCATCAAAAACCAAACATATGGGAAATGAGATTAGCATTCACATTGCTCCCCCTATCAAAAGTAGAGTAGATATTCATGCAACATATATGTCTTTTCTGTTATCAATTTTGTTGTTTTTAAACATTAGGCATTTCATGGTACTTATAGTTTGTTTAGAATAACAAAGTACTTTTTGTGTTTTCTACCATTCAGCTAGGATTTTATCATTTATGCTTCACACTAAGATACCAAGCAATTAATTGAACACTTCACTGTTGGATGAAGTGAGTCATTTGGCACATGGTATCGTCTAGCCTATGTAAACACTTAAGATTTTTCTCTATTTTATTTAGCACATGCGTTTAGCAAGATGTTTTGTATCACAAGGTTTTGGAATGTTACTTGATACTTTTAGCATGTTTTCCAAAAACAATGTCTTGACACTTTTACCTACTAAGACATATGGAGAGTTTGTTCGATTATTGTCTAGCGATGTATAACACTTGCATTCAGCAAGACTCTCATTGACGCATTAATTTAGGAAACTTTTATTGGTGCATCTTGTTTATACCTAGGTTTTGTTCTAAGACTTTACGTAAGTTATTTGGTTTTCTCAGAGCATTTTCATGCATCACTTATATTTAACATATGTGTTATTCTAATGATAACATTGTAATATGCTCATTTTGTTTAATGTTGTTTATTAAACTTCAAAACATATAAGAGCGTTTAGGCAATTTTGTCTTATGGACGACATTGTCTTACCACTCCAAAACCCCACGCATCTCTTTGTCAAGTCGTTCTCTCACTCTTAAGCTTCTAAAATGTTTATTTTGTATGCTTATACCACTCTCACTCTCGTCCATTTGATAAGCTTATCCTCACACCCCAAATAAGAATTCTCGAAACCTAGAATTAATCTCACGAACCTCATATTCCCTCTTCACCTTAAAACAACAACTTCCCCTTGTTAAAACCCTACTTTTATTTCACTCTCGAAGCTTTAATTTTCCCCTATGCCGCTTTTCTCACATTGCTCTCCTTTGACCCAAAGGTTGAATAACAAAGAAGAAGAAGAAAAATGAAAAGAAAGAGAAGAGAGGAGAATGACGAGAAATGAAGAGAAAAGAGGACATGAGCCTCCTCCTCATGACCTTGTCCAACATTTGTTGCATATGGGCTTTGTTAAAATAGAATGGCCTAATTTCTCACTCGAATAGGGGGGGGGGTGAATTAGTGAAGTGAAAAATTCAAAAGCTTTTAAATTCTTTTCCACAAAAATGATGTCTTTATACTTTTGTTGAATCGCAAGGTAAAAAATTTTCAATGCAGCGGAAACTTAATCGAATAAGTACATAAAGTAATCGATTAAATAAAAGAGAGTAGGGATCAGAAAATTCAAACAATGCGTTTTTATACTGGTTCGGCCAACCTGCCTACATCCAGTGTCCTTCCAACCATAGGAAGCAAATGCACTATAATGATCAAGGTTTTTACAACAAGGTTTCTACAGAAGACCTCACGTCAAAAATGTAAAACACCTCTCTAACCCTCTAATCAAAATATAGGCAATACACAATAAGACCACCAGCAAGAATCCCCTCTCCTGTCGTCTAACCCCTTTGAGGCACCCTCAGAGTCAAGAACACACACGTTCTTCTTTTTGTAGTCATAACAGGGAACTCAAACCAATCTTCAAGAGATTACAGAATTTGATCACGCAGTAACACCCAAATGTGCATATTGATCAGTCTTTGAAACCCAGCAGTCTTGCTCTTCAAGAAATCATAAGTTGTTGATCACCACGGTCAATCTTGTTTCTTGGAGCTTTTCCTCTCTTTCTGTAAGATCACGACTTTCTGTAAAGGATATGAAATTGTTAGAATCGCAAAAGTTCTTACAGAAATCAAATCTGTGTCAATTTATAGTATAACACATATCAATTTATAGTATAACAGATTTAGCAGCAGTCAAACAAATAATTGAATGTACAATTAATGCAATCAACTATCATTTAATGCTTGGTCAACATATTTAAAAATATGATTGTTATGTTAGTTGTTACAAGCATTTAACAGATTTTCAAAACATCAACTAACTTATTCGAATACAAAGAGCATGCATTCAATTAAGTGAAATCTTTTTGCATAGTTTTCAAAACTTTTCTCTTTGAAAAATCTCACGACACACTTCAAAAAAGATTGTGCAAACACACAAGTTTTAATTGATTCACCCCATAATGTAATTGACTTAAAACTGTTGTTTTGCCACAAATTTAAAGTTCAACCATAGTGCTTGTGATTTTCCTTTTTCAAAAACATATGTCATGCATACACATATGAAATCACATATTTAACATAGTGATATGCAATGAACAACACAAACATGTTCTCATATATGCTTTAACAGATTTAACACATTAAAGAAAAACATATAACATGTAAACATAGAACATGTAACACAGAATACACATGTGTTATTAATTATTTGTTGTCATCATCAAAAACTCATATATCACTAAGATTGTGGGTTAAGCTAAATCTATGCTCCCCCTATCAAAAATCTCAAAAGGCTTCTTGGTCCAACCCAAACTAGCTCTACCAAAACCCAAAAAACACACATAAAGAAGTAAAAGGGAAAAATAATTTTTGTTGCCAACCAGGTTCAAAACCCCACACATAAGACACATATAGATAAACACATAGCATACTACCACTAAGCCAAGCTCAATTTGTTGATTATATGTCCACTTAGTATATATTTTTGTTATCCTATTTCACATTTTATACATATGCACGAAACCTTTAACACATCATACTAAGCTCTGATTAATAAAACAACATGGTACATTTATAATTAATTTGAAAATAGGCAAGATTCCTAAACCAATCAAATATCCAATGGCATCTTGATAACGATTAATTTTACAGTTATCTGTGATTCAATTTTGATATTAAATGAACCCGTTTTGACTAAGAAACTTCCTTAATCTCTTATTTTTAGTTTATTTTTATGAATAAGAGAGTTGAGGTTATAATTGATGATTTTATCATTAAATTCCCTTGATTTTGAAGGTTATTGGAATGATTTGAAAGAGAAGTTAAAGTACCAAGGAATTGAAATGCAGAAAAAGAGAAAAAGATGCAGTGTAGAAAAGTTAGGCTAAGGGCCCCCTCACGGGCCCTAAGCACTAGCCAGTAAAGGATGAGCGCCAGCTAGTCAAGGTTGAGCGCCCCTTTAGGGGCCCTGAGAGCTAGTCAAGGCTGAGCGCCCCTCAAGGGCCCTGAGCGCCAGTTTCATGTATCGCACACCGCCTAGGCGCCCTTCCAAGGGCGTTGAGCGCCAGTTCTCTCGCAGTTTCACTTGCTTGCCCCCACTTAGGGCATTGAGTGCCAGCATTATTGGGCTTGGACTTTACTTTTGCTCTATTTAAGAACTTGCACGCCCTAAGGTTGGTATCTCTTGATGGCTTGAGCATAGAAACACATGTTTTGCCCCTTTGGAGGCGGATTTGGGGATGTGGGAGCTCTCCTCTTCAGTTTCTAGGGTTTTTCTATCTCTTTCATTCGTAATGCAGAATTAATTTTTAGGGATGCAAGGGACTGGGGTCTAATAATTAAAGATAGGCTTTCTTCGTCGAGGGATCGGGTTTTAAGTAATTTAGAGAGTGACGTTAACAATTTAATGAAGGAGATGAATTCTTATATGCATGAAAGTAAGGATGGTGAAATCTAAACCGCAACAACATTATCATCTCATATTATCAACATCATCCATTCACTCTTGTGTTTTAGCCTCAATTGATCAATTTGCATTCATATTTACTTTTCTTGCATTTGCATTTAAAAACCAACAAAATATCTTTTCAGTCTTAATTAGTTAAATAATTACACAATTGTCTAGTGTCGTGAGTCTTCTAGGATACAATACTTGGTCTTCCATTTTATATTACTTGATACGATTTTGTACACTTGCCAATGTGTTAACAAGTTTTTGGCGCAGTTACCGGGGACTCGTGGTTTAAACTATACTTTTGTGTGATTCTTAACCAGTTAGACTTTATATTTAATTTTTCTATTTTTACTTTTTGTTTTTTATTTGATTTTTTTATTTTTGGGCTAATTGGGTGCTCTAATGCAGTGTTCTTTAGTGTTTGCAGGATAAAATCTGAAAAATCTATACTAGGAGCACAAGATCATTAGAATTTTTCTTTTTAGGTCTGGAAGTAGAGAAGACTACTAATAGTAGATGAAGAAGGCAGATAATGAAGAGAAGTTAGTTCACCAATGAGATACAAGAACAGGTTATGGGTGATTAAAGCTATTGAGATTGAGGCTCCTTATTCAAGGGGAGTAAAGATGGTGACTAGGAAGTTGTTGAATTTATGTTGGTGTGGTGAAAGAGAGAAAAGCACTAACATCAAAAATCTGGATTGTGCTTAATGGTGTCAGGCTCGTGACCTTAAACAAGCGCTTATTGGGAGGCAACCTAGTTTCTGACTTTTTCTTTTTAATTGATTTTTTGTGTGGTTTGGATTTGATTTTGCTTTGTAGTAATGACAGCAGCTACTGATGGATGCTGGACAGCATCTATTGAGGGATGCTAGGAGGACTCAGATGATAGCATTTACTGATGGATGGTAGAATGATTTAGATGAGAGCATTTACTGATGGATGTTGCTATGAAGAGGAGCATCTACTGATGGATGTTACTAGATTAAAGCATCTATAATGATGAAGATTCAGATGAGAGTATCTATTGATGGATGCTACTAGATTAAGCATCTACTGATGGATGCTATATGATTAGACATCTACTAATGGATGCTACTGACAGCATCTACTGATGGATGCTACTAGATCATGATCTATTTTGCTTTATTTTTATGCTTATTTGAATTTTGTTTATTTTTTTTTTTGTTTTAGCTTGCTTATGTACTTGGTTTAATGAATTGTGCTGCAATGGTTTGGTAAGATAAACTGTTGTTTGTGATGAGTAATATTCTTGTGTTTGCTCTATTGTTCTATGATGCATGTTGAGTTAATGATTGGTGAGGCTTTTAAGCATAGATATGGTGGTTGCTCATAGTTTTGTTAAAAACAGATGCATGATTTCAATTGTGATTAATATGTTGGGCAGGATGTTTATTAAATTGTGGAACTTGAATTAACCAATGAGAGGTTAGACTCCAGAGTTTTTGATTGATTGAATGTTATTGCTTTGGAAGCATGATTGATTTTGCCTATGTTTCTATGATTAAACCTCTTGCTTGCTTGTTACACATGATCAAGGTCATTTGTTCTTCTCCCATATAAGCCAATGCCAATATGTGAACCCAACAAAGAACAATGTTTTTTTTTATACTTTGAACCTTGATCCTAAATTTGAAATTTGAAAAAACCTTTTTTTTTAAATCCTTGCCTTGAGTTGAGTAGAGTATGTTTATATGGTAATGGAGAATGGTTCAAGTTTGGGGTTATGGGAAACCAGAAAGAACTTTGTGAAAATCTTTAAAGAGCATTGAGCAAAAGAACAAGAAAAGAGAAGAAAAGAAAGAAAAGAAAAGGTTAAGTTCAATGAAAGGAAAGTTGGCTATGATTTGAAGATTGGTTTCTCACATAAAAGGAGAAAGAGAGATTATTGTTAATGTAAATAAATGAATTATGCACTCTCTTAACTCAAGGAATTTTGTTGTCTAGAAAAATCAATTTTCTTCTTAGCTCGGCCATGTTACAAGCCTTGAAAATCCCTTGTGATGATAACTTGCTTGTGTGTGTGTTTGATGGTATTTAAATGAAAGGCAAAGTAGATTCATGTGACATTGTGATAGTAGAGTGAAAGAGACACTGACACCTCACTATACACCTGTGAGCTTGAGTGAAACACTTTCTTTGGTGAGGAATAGTTCCATGCATTACAGTTTGACATTCTGCTTGGTTGTTGATCACTCATAAGGTTTTTCATCTGTTGTGTATTTTTTGAGTATGTGAGCACCATAGTTGAGCTTGATTGGCTAAAGCGTCATTATATCTTGACCGATCTTTTTATGAGGAGCATACATGAGTGATTTACTTGTCTAAGAAGAGAATGCTTTTTGATGTGCTTGACCATTGTAGTATGATTATTTTGTTTAAACTAAGTTACATTTTGCTTGAGGACAAGCAAAGTTTCAAGTTTGGGGTTGTGATAACGGTTAGTTTTACCCTTATCTATGATTCAATTTTGATATTAAATGAACCCTTTTTGACTTAGAAACTTGCTTAATCTCTTATTTTTAGTTTATTTTTATGAATAAGAGAGATGAGGTTATACTTGATGATTTTATCAGTAAATTCCCTTGATTTTGTAGGTTATTGGAATGATTTGAAAGAGGAGTTAAAGTACTAAGAAGTTGGAATGCAGAAAAAGAGAAAAAGATACAGTGTAGAAAAGTCAGGCTCAGGGTCCCCTCAGGGGCCCTAAGCGCCAGCCAGTCAAGGATGAGCGCCAGCCAGTCAAGGCTGAGCGCCCCTTTAGGGGCCCTGAGCGCCACTCAAGGCTGAGCGCCCCTCAGAGGCCCTGAGCGCCAATTTCATGTATCGCACACCGCCTGGGCACCCTTCTAAGGGCGCTGAGCGCCAGTTCTCTTGCAGTTTCGCCTGCTTGCCCCCTTAAGGCACTAAGCGCCAGTGTTATTGGGCTTGGACTATATTTTTGCTCTATTTAAGAACTTGCATGCCCTAGGGTTGGTATCTCTTGATGGCTTGAGCATAGAAACACACGTTTTGCCCCTTTGGAGGCGGATTTGGGGATGTGAGAGCTCTCCTATTCAGTTTCTAGGGTTTTTCTATCTCTTTCATTCCATTGTACACCTAGTTTCTTCATGACGATGGAGAACTAATCTTATTTGTTGTTGGGGAAGATGTAACCTCTAAACTCTCATGTATTTGAATTTGTTCTGAATTATTATATGCTTCTTTCATTAATTGTTAGGGATTTTCTTCTTTGCTATATGTTTATTATATTTGGCTTTCTTTGTTATTGGGAAATACTTAGAAACCAGGATCTGGAGAATTTCTCCCAAAAGAAATATTGCCCAGGGATGGGGATAGGAGGTTTGGTTGTCTTAAGCTTCCATTCGTAATGCAGAATTAATTACTAGGGATGCAAGGGATTGTGGTCTTTCTCATGTATTCCTCCAATTCCCAATTCATTTCATGTGTATCTTCATTCCAAAGCACCTTCACTATGCGAATTTCCTTTCCTCTAAGATTATTAACTTAAACATTTGACAATCACACCGATTCAGCTTCCACAGTTAACTTCTCTCTAACTTGAATATCACAACCTCCAACACATGTTTCAGATCCGAAACAACAATCTCAAGACCAATTCTTTAAAACTCAAAAACTCGTATCTCAAATTGTTGTATTCATGGTCACGTGCTTTTAGTAGCTGCATGAGGTGGACAACGACTTCCTCAACACTACCAGAACTAGATGGTTGGTGCTTTAGGGTACCTCTTCTAGTAGTGTAATTTGCAGAAAATTGGCATGCCTCATATACACGCCCCTTTTTCTTTTCACCAATGATGTCAACCTAACATTGTGTCCTAATGATGTCATAGTCATCATTGTGGTCTTCTGATGCATTAGGACATGACCTTTGCTTCGGTCTGACCTTTGAGAGTCAACTTGAAATTCCTCCTATTAAACATTTTGCACAGTGTCAATAAAGAAAATAATAGAACAAGTTTAAAGTTTAAAGCAAATAATAGTAAAAGTGTTTGCTTACATGTGTCCTCTGATCGAGGCTGCACCTGATATAAATTTAATGTTCAATGAAAAGTGCAGTATAATACTGGAAAGTGACTCTTAGGTCATTTCTGAAGGACCAAATGTAGTTCGAGAATTAGGTCAAACACTAGTGGGGGGTTTGGTGAAGAGTGTTGTGAATGTAAATGAACTAAATTAAAAATAGAATGCAACACAGAATTAAAATAGTTGGTCACTAGCTCAATTACATGCTTCAATCACAGATTAACAGCAATTACCCACTACACTAACCCAAATCCAACACGAATTACCCAACTAAGCGAAGGCTAATCCGGTCTTCAAACTTGCAAACTAAGCGAATGCAATGCACAAATCCAATCAATTATGCACCATACAGCCCAATCAATTAAGCGAAGATTAAACACTAATTAGGCAACTAAGTTTATACCCAATCGCAAGCACAAAACAAATTGAATATTGAGCCAAATTAGATCAGCAAAGTGACAATTAAAGTGCAGAAATCATGAATAAAATACTCTAACCCCTAATCCAGCATGAATTAAGCAACTAAGCAAAGACCAATCATGCTATCATAATTATGAACTAAGCGAACGCAACACACATATTCCATTCATTATGTATTCCATACAGATTGATCAACTAAGCGAAGATTCAATCACCAATTGGACAACTAAGCGTATACCCATTGCAAGAACACAATCAGATTTAATAGAATGCCAAGCCTGAGTAGTAGTAACACAATTACAATCAAGAAATCTCAAAGAAACAATGCAATTTTGCTAAAGACCAACCAAGCACACTTAAGCTAACATTAAAACGAAGAAACCGAACGGTATTATAGGTTAGGTCGAACAGTCTTAGAGAGGCCAAACGGTCCTAACGGAGAGGCATGTTATGGACCAAACAGTATGAACACAAGCACGCAAATGGAAATGAGAATGGAAAACTGAACGGTATTACACACAGAAGAACGAAGAAGAACAAGTCGAACAGTCTCTAACAGTGAAGCATGTTATAGACCAAACGATATTACATACAACAGAATGTTGATCAGAATGCAGAAACTACAACACGTCAGTGAAATAAACAAGAACAAGCCAAACGGTTTTATTAGCAAACCGAACAATATAACAGTAATTGCAGAAACAGGAAAACGTGTAGAATCAAAATGCGACTGAACTGAACGAAACTGCAAAGCTGGAACAAAATGAACAGTAAAAAAACTGAATGCACAGTAGATGAATAGTAAAAAACCGAATGCATGATTCGTAATATAAGTTTTTGGCGTAAGTATGTGTTTTTCAAGGTATTATCAAAATTGACAAATTATATAGTGTTTACTGCTTGTTTTTCGTAAACGTGCTTTTGTCAAATATTGTTTATCTTTTTGTACTAATACATCATAGTTTGTAGTGTTTAATAGATATGTTTTAATATTTGTTTAGCTTTGAAGTTATACTTCACTAAACGATATTTCATTAAGTGTTTATGTTAAACTTCAAAACTGAGTTGCTAGACAGTCTAGTCTCTCTAGACGATTTTGTCTGAACACTTTAATGCTTGTAGGAGCACAAAGAAGAGTAATAGTCATAGCTTGCTCTATAAGCTAGCTCACCAAATTAGGGTTAATGTGTCTCCTCTTTTCAAACCCAACTCCTTCTAGGCCCAAAAAACCATCAATACCCAAATATATGGCCCAAAGAAAATCCTATACTACTAAACCCTCAATTCAAAGCCCAAAATTAAACCTTATTTTAATATTCACAAATACACAGTCCTAAAGATAGGTTTTCACATCTCCTTAACTCATGTGAACTTTAGCTTAGACTTATTATGTTAAGAGGAGATATATCCTCTTAGCCATAACTTTAGTTATAGGTCTCTTGACTAAGTATATTATCACTACAGTTGTTGAAAAATATATGAAAGTTGAGAAATTTTTTTTTTATACTTGGTGAATAAATATATTTTTTAGTTATATTAACTAGTAATATGTTTCTCATTTTTTTTCTAATGATATTATTTTAATATAATCTTAGTCATATGATCCAATAAACATAAAATTAGCATTAAAAGACACCAAGAGAGTAAATATGAAAAAAATTATAAAATCTAAAATCAAACGCAATTAAATTGGAAGAAATATAAAATATACTTAAGCCTCATATTTAAATACAAAATTGTGTGTTTGAGAAAATGGTTTTCTGAATCAATTTTTTTAGACCACCAAAAGAATATTCTCTTTACTTAAAAAAAAAGTTCTGTTATTATAATAGCAACATTTAATTTTGTTGTATATTTCCCTGCCTTAATTTTTTAATATTTAAAAAATTTATCAAATTTTACGTTAATTATTATTTAATAGATATTACAAGAGAATTCACATTATGCTTATGAAATTCTTAACTTCAAACTATTATAAATTACCATTTGTAACAGATAAGTTTTTTTTTTACCTTTATACGTTTTTTTTACACCAGGATTTTATTTGTTACTTACGTAAACAACCCCAAAAGAGTTTGCGTAATTATTTATTTTTAACTCAAAATAAGAGCATTTCAATGTAGTTGACCACAATTATTATGGATTTTTAACCATTGAATTTATGAGAGTTGAGTTGTTATACAAGAATCAGTTACAAGTATAAGCAACTGGGCGTTAACAAAAAAAAAATAGTTTTCATTTAAGAATTAAAAAGAGTAAGTTAAAAACTTTTGTTGGAGTAAAATGTAGTTAGAGTGATTAAATATACGATAGTCCAGGGTATCCAAAACTTAATTAAGAACCTGAACATTAGATAAGCTGTAAGAATTTTTGTATTAGTAAAAAAGTTAAAATATAATAACCACTAAAAGTAAATTAAACTCCATCATTTAAGTAAAGAAAGAGTTAATATTGTTTAGATTTATGTCACAGGAAGAGATTCACTAAAAGAAATTGAAAATTTATATTAAAGTTTTGCCTTAGATATTCTTAAATAAATAACATATTTAAGAAAGTATTCAACTGATGAAACAGAGAAAGTTAATAAACCTAACCGTTCACATGGAAATTTGTATTGATATTAAAACTTTAAAACATAATTATATATTTTCAATAAATGTAAACTTAAATTTTTGGATTATATATTCTAATTGCTAATTAAATGTAACAAATATTTCATATTTCCAAACCTACAAAGTATTTAATATATTTTCATGTAATTTAGAAATCCAAAACTATTAATAATACATACTAAATGCATTTATTTCTTCATAGAAAAAAAAAACTAATTATTTTATATTTTTTAAAGAAGGACCTAATTATTTAAGAATGTATATACTTTTTCTTTACAAGATAAATACAAAAGTTTACCCTTAATGCCGCAATAAATGATAGGGATTGTTCCATTAAAATATAACTATATATCACTCAATATTAAACTTTACATGGAATATTTTTTATAATATTAATACTTTACGTAATGATAATAATACTTTTAGTAAACATAAAAAGAAATGTGTGTCTTTTTTAATTGTAATATTAACATACCTTTTGAACGAAAACGAAAAATTAAAACAAAAAAAGTTTTTTTTCTTCTCTTAATTAAGTAGGAAAGTTCATTAACATGGTATAAAATTAAATATTCATAGGTATCCAAAAATAAATATTAGGTATCATGAAGTTTATAAAACATATTTAAAGTTTATCATCTAATGTCATCAATTATTGTTCAGCACAATTCAAAGAGAGAAGTTCTTGGAATAGTAGTGCTTAATGTCAGTTAAGTGGTGTTTAACACTAGTTTAGATGTCTAGCGAGGTCACCTAGAAAGAAGACCTTTGGAGCTTCCAAGATTTAATTTGATTTTTTGGTGCCCAATGATATTGATTAACGCCCAACAATACAAAGTCACTTAGCTTTCTGACTTGGTGTTGCCACGAAAAGAACCATCGCCCAACGATAGCCAATTCAGAGAAATCATTGTCTAAGGAGCACGTGGTGATATTAGTGGTGCTGATGCTATCAAAAAATTACAACTTTTTTTGAACTTGATTTGTGTAAATTGACATTCCAATTTTCAATATGAAACATCTTAATGATCATAAAATTCATGGTTCTTAGTTTAACGAATGTCATATTATTCAATTCAAGCCCTAGAGGCAATTCCAACAAAACCAACTCAGTTTTCATTCATATCATAGTTCAAACGCATCAAATAGAAATTTCATAGTTTTATCATTCCACACATGCTCTACCATATTATCAGAAATTCAATAGGAACTAGATATCAACATAAGTCCAGCCAAGCAGAAATTCTAACTTAAGATTTCACAAAAACAAACATATAATCAAAGTAAAGATTAAGCTTCTCTCATCTCTTAAACAACTCAAGTAGTTCTAAAAACACTACAACTCCTTTAGTTTCAGATGATGTTTTATCTACACATAGAAACATCACAAGAATGATCAAGTCATACTATCATGATCATTGATCAACAGAGACTCATATTTATGGTTTAAACAATGTATACAACCCAAAAATGATTGTATGCAAGAATAAATAAGATTGGATAGAGAGAAAATGAACAAATATTTAATTTATATAAACAAATAAACTGATTGATTTAAATTAAAGAGACCACTCTTAAAGTTTTGGATTTTCAATCATAATAGACAAATAATAAAATAGAAAAAAGAGAAATAAAAAACTCTAAAAAATAATTTCTAAAAAAATTATATATTTTAAAATAATAAAATTCTTTTATAATAAAACTATTTGTATTGAATAATTTATTATTAATATAATATTCTCTTACTATTTTTAAACAACTATCCATTCTAAAAAATAATTTTATAAGTTCTTATATTATTCATTATTATTTTGCTTAAATACAAGATGGAAATTAATAAATTTAATATAATTTAATGAATTAAAATATTCAAAATTATTAAGTTTGTTTTTCTTAAAATATTTATAAATTATTAAATGTTTCCTGTAATTACTTAAAATTTAATAAATATGTTTACGAGCTTTTAAATTTTTAATACGTGGAAAATAGACATAATATTTTTATGTCTGAAATAGTAGTTTAGGGTATATTCAGTAGAAAATTTAAAAATAGATTTATTGTATACTTACTTTTGAAAGTTAAAAAATACCTGTGGATAAATACAACAGTTCATGTTTGACTAAAAGAAGAAAAAGAAGGTCCATGCTAAGGATAACATTTTATCTTTTCGATACAAAAATCCATTATTTTCTGGATAGAACACGATAATATAATTTAAATATATATATATATATATATATATATATATATATATATATATATATATATATATATATATAACAATTATTTTGTCACATGCATAGAAACATAATGTATCTTTGGATTAGAGATCACAGTGGATCTAGTTCAATTGATAGTATTTAACGGTTATTTTACTGTCTAAAAAAATCTGCTTCATTCTTATTTGATTGCCTCTCCATATTCTTGAAAAAAAAATACTTATATATATATATATATATATATATATATATATATATATATATATATATATAATTTTATATTTACGGGCACTTTTGGATATCAATATATTTTTATATTGTATATTTTCTAAATTTTAAATAAAATTACCTATATAAACTTAGACAAAAGAAAATAAATTTGGAGTATAATTCAAATTAAATTACCTATTAAAATATATGTTTTAAATATGTTTTTCTAGTCTTAAATTTTAAGGAAATTAGAATTTATCTCTTTTCAAAATAATTTTAAAAATAAATCATTTTAATCCAAGTTAAATTTGTTCCAGGTGGGGTATTTCAAACTTACATTTAAATTGTTTAACTATTTAGCATATTTTAATTTAAATATTATTTTAAAGCTTCATTTAATGTGGTAAAAGAAATATTAAAATAATTAAATTAAAATTATTATATTTATTTATTGTTAATGTTTGGTAACAAAAATATATTAAAATTTAATATATAGATGAATTTTAATTTCACTTTCAAATTTAATAACTAAAAACATATTTAATTTTTAAAATATTAAAATAATAAAATTAGTTTTTTCTTGAAAAACAATTCAAAAGTTACACCAAAATATGAAATTTAAAAATTAATCTTTTTTAAAATATTTTCAATTTTATAGATCTAAGTAAAAAATAAAACATGAAATCAAATTTTAAATCATTCTTAAAAAATTAATAATTTTATATTAATTATTTATATTTTAAAAAAATGTTCAAATAAAATTTACTAATAATATAAACTATGTAAATAAAATAATATAACATCTCCTCAATAAACAGATAATTAAATAATCCTATTTATTACACACTCATTAAAAATATCTATTTAACATCTCCCTATATCCATAAATTCAAAGTTTTTTTATCCATCTCTACTAAAAGTTTGCCTTTCACACAAATAATAATAAGAGAATTGAATAAAGGGGCTGTAAAAATTAAATAATAAACTATTTTTATTTTACATTTTAGAAAACAAAATGTTATATATTTAAAATCAGGAAAATAAATCACTCAATACATAGATTAAACAACACGGAATATAAAATAAAACCACAAAAACAATAAAACATAGATATGCATGAAGACAAATTATTATATTATTAAAGGTTTCACTCTCAACAGCAAAACAAACAGTTCAGTTTTTAATAATAAAAAAAGAGAACAGTTCCCTAATTTTTTTCATCAGTTTCATAATTAAAATGTAATAAATTAGGTTCCTATATAATGTATTATCTGATGTAAGAAAAATATATGTTATCAAATTTTTTACATTTTAAAATGCACATATTTGAAGTAAATAAATTATTTATTGTTGCAAGACGACATCTAAGAAGATAGCATTTATGGAAGAAAATATAGCAAAAAATACTGTAATAAAAGTAAAAATTAGTAGATATAAGGTATAGAATTTTACAAATCTCACTTTCCAAGTTAAGACCAATGGACAGACTTTCATATGATATAAAAGAGAGGTTTCAACTTTCATCTTGTTGTTTTTCACTGGAAAATATAAATAATAAATAAATAAATAAAAATTAAAGATTGTGTTATTACAACTTCCACACTATCTCTACGCCTATTTATTCTCCTTCCACATTTCTAGTTTTCAATTTTAATTATTATTTTTTAATAATTTGTTTTCCTGTATTTTGCATTTCAAAGCCAACTAACACCCTTTCCTTTCTCTTTCTCTGTCAGAAGACTAAAAAACACCTCTGTTGTTGCGTTGTCTGTTTTTTCTCTCCAAACCAGAGAGCGACCGCCGGCGAGCCTTCCTCGCCGGTAATTCGCTCTTCCTCGCCGGAGTTTTCCGCAACCTCCATTTGCCCGGTCGCAGCTTCGAATTGGGGTTATTTTTTTTTGCGGCTCCGTTTGAAGGAGCCATTTCTGCATAATTATTCGTGGCTTTTCCTTCTCAGCGCGTCTTAGATTGCAATGCAGAGGGAAGGAGGTTCCTGTTGTGGGGGAGAGCGTGGGATCTCTTGTTTCTGAAATTCCTCTGCTCTGGCGCCTTTGAGAGATTCGGTTTTTTGTCTGTTTCTCTTTGTTCTGGATGAGGAGTGTGGGGAATTTTGTGGATGAGGGGATTTTGGAGTTTCTCTGCTAGCGAGGTTGGGTTCCAATCCAGAAGGTGCAAATCTGTTTTGTTAAAAATATTATGGTTTGTGTTTATAGTGTGTTTTTGTTTTTTCTTTTTCTGTTTGGGGGATGAACAGTTTTTTTCTCTTTTGTTGAAGTAGTTGTTATGAAGTATACCGTGAGATGATAATTTCTTTGGTGTTCATGTTTTTGATCTGTTGGTGTTTTCAGATTATGGCTTCTCTGAAATTTTGGTTTTATCTCTTGATCTGTTAATGTTTGAGGCTTTCGCTGTGAAATTCCCTCTACATACGTGTAATTTTGTGGTAGAATATCTGGAGTACTGCAAACTTAAGCTTGACTTTCTTTTTTTCTGTATTTTTTTTTTGAAAAAAAAAGGGAGAGCTGTTGTTACAGTTAAATGTTTTTTTTTTTTGTGTGTGTTAGTTTCCATGGATGCTTTTTGTTTTTTTCTTTTTTTGCTTTGGCGAACATATGGCCAAACTGTGTTAGGTCGTTGGTAGGTAAGCATCGAGTTTTTTTCTTTGCCTAATACCATCCTGTGTTCTCCTTCCTTCTGGTAGTGTTTAGTTGAAGATGCAACTATTTGTGCCTTAGTTTTATACTATTTTTTTCTTAATTTTACAATTGAATATAGGTGGTGCTTCTGGTAGGGTTTTCAATAGTCCATTTTCTTACTCTTTTCTTTATTTGTTCAGGGGTGAAGGGGATGGTGATGTTGGTAAGTTGTAATTGTGAGTCTGAGTTTTTCTTTCTGCCAGTAGCAGTTATTTTTTATAGGGTTGCCATGTTCATTATTATCTGTCCTTTCCTTTGTCTTGGGAATGACCTTGAATTTCACGCAGGATGATCTTGGATAGAGCCTAACAAAGCTAGCAAGGGAGGAGGCTTTCAGTATTTTCTGGATAGCTACAGGATGCCTTCTGAAATAATGGAGAAGAGGGGTGTGTCTGCCTCATCCCACTTTTTGGATGACATTTCCTATGCTTCTGAGGTAATTACTATGCTAACTGCCTCATCGTGTTTCTTAAAATTTTGTAACAACGCCTCAGGTTAATTTTTATCCGAAGTTTATAACCGTTTCGTCATCCTTTTAAGGATTATCAGTTCCGTGAACATTTTACAGCCCAAGACTTCAGTTTTCTTATGATAAAAAAAAGACTTCAGTTTTCTCATTATGTTATAAATTTGTCTTGTTCTCCATGGCCTTGATGCTAAACATGTGTTTAACTTTTGGGCAGAAGAATATTGGATTACGGAAGCCAAAATCTCTTCATGACCATTTTCTACAGGGTGAGGCCAATAAACTAATTGTTGTTATTTGTTCAAAACGGTTTCATTTGTTCTGCTGGTTTATCTGTGTGTCAATTGCATCATTAATGCACCAAATAGATTTGCTTGGAGATAGTTAATGAGTAAACTCTTTTATGCTCCAGTTTAGAAATTGGCTATTAACTATCATTGAGTTTATACACGTTAGTTTTTGAAGAATCTTTCCGTATATTTCTGTTCTATATCATGTCTCAATTGAAATGCAGCTGTACATTTCAAAGCAATATTTCTCCCATTTTCTGTTTCAATTTGTTTTTAAATGTTCCGTTTGCATTCAGAAGAAATGATTGCTAATGTTGCTAACAAGTATCTTAGTTCAAACCAAGGTCTTAAATTCCCAAACTTGTATATTATATGGGGATTGGTGATAATATTTATTGATTTGTCTTATTTAACCCTTACTGTTCTCACTTTTTTTCTGAAAACAATATGTAGTTTTTTTTCTTGTCCTGGAATAATGAATATCACCCATCAACATTGCAAACACTTTTAAGTTTTAATAAGTAATTGGCATTGGCATCATCTAAAATTAATATTTTTTATTCTTTTTATGATAGCAATCTAATTGCTGCAAACTTTAATAAATTAATGTCTTTTATTGAATGCATAAATTAAATAACTCGGTCTTGCAACATTTTGATTATGTATAGCTGGGACAATTAATGCTAATCATGAATTTGGATTCTGTGCTCTGCTGGATTCGAAGGTTAATATGATTTTGGCATTAATTTTATTACGAATTTACTGTTTCTTTATTTTGCTAAGTAATAATTATGTAATATCTGTGTATTTATGTTTGTTTGCTTGTCTTACATTAATAAAGCAAATAATCTATCTACTGGATATGTCACTAGTTTCTGGATATAGTAATTTCAATCTTTAAATTTTCAGGCAAGAGTGAAATGGCGGCATCACCTGGCTCTATTTTGAATACTTCATCACCCCGTTCAACAAATGCAAAATCTGGCTTGTCAATCTCTCATACTACTCTATCTGGGGAAATTACAGGAGACCTACATTTTGGCAGAGAAGCAGGCACTATAGAGATGCTGAAGGATTCCACGGAATCCCTTAATTATACTAAGAGGTCATGGTCTAATGTGCATAGGCAGCCAGCATCTAGCTCATATGGTCTAATTGGCAGCAAGATTGTCACCAATGCTTCCTCACGTGAAAGTAGTCTATTTTCAAGCTCCCTGTCTGAGGTTTTTAGCCAAAAGAGTAAGAATTTCTTTCAAGGATGTTAAGATGGTTTGCATGCATGTATTATGTGTCTTGTAGCATTATCTAGTTCTGATTTCTTTTACTCTTTGTAATACTTTATATACAAGTTTCTATTTACATTCATTTGCATGCCATCTATTGCAACTTATCATAGCAGAATATATGCATATTATCTTTTGTGAAGTAGCACAACAAAGTAGGGCACATCCCTCACCAAATCCCACTAAAATATGAAACTAAGAAAATTATCTAGTTGTTATAGATTTTGTTATTTTACTTTAGTTCAGATGATATCCTCATGTTATAATGTATATCTTAATGCAGTGAGGTTATTGGGGAATGGAGTGCCATCTGGTCAACCCATTACTGTTGGTTCCCTTCCTGAGGAAGAACCATATAAATCTCTGGGAGAAATTGAGGCTGACACTATTGGAAATCTCCTTCCTGATGAAGATGACCTTTTTTCTGGAGTCACTAACGAGTTAGGATGCAGTACTCGGGCTAGAATGAATGATGATTTTGAAGATTTTGATTTGTTCAGCAGCAGTGGAGGCATGGAATTGGAAGGAGATGATGAACTTCTAATTTCTGGAAAGGGAACCAGTTTCATTTATGAAGATCCTGATTACTTTGGAGCCTCTAAAGGAAAACTTCCTTTTGGTGAACAATCTTCAAGAACACTTTTTGTTAGAAACATCAATAGCAATGTTGAAGACTCTGAACTTAAGGCTCTCTTTGAGGTGAACCTTTATTTATTTATTGTGGCTGCTATCTTAAGAATTTTCATAAAGCATTTCATACCACTAACGATGGAATGTAAAAATGGACTATTTTGTTTGTTCTGGCAGCAATATGGAGACATTCGAACCATATACACTGCCTGCAAGCATCGTGGGTTTGTTATGATTTCATATTATGATCTAAGGGCATCACAAAATGCAATGAAGGCACTTCAAAATAGGTCATTGAGATTTAGGAAACTAGATATACATTACTCAATTCCAAAGGTAATGATGTTACTAACCTCATCTATGCATAATTCCATTTCCCTTGTTTCATTTGGGTAAAGTTTATATTTCCCTTGTTCATGTTATCATTTATTATTACAGGCATAGGTTTTACTTGTTCAATTGCTTGTGTGTATCTTTGATGATTTTCTTATAGATATATCTTTATTTGATGACATATCAGGGCAATGCTCCAGAGAAAGATATTGGCCATGGTACACTGATGATATCTGATCTTGATTCATCTGTTTTGAATGATGAACTTAAACAGATATTTGGATTTTATGGAGAAATTAGAGATGTGAGTTGTTCTTGTTGGTTTTCATCCATTTTTTTGTGTTTTGTAATGATACAAGCATCTTAAACATTATCTGTGAAATTGCAGATCTTTGAATATCCTCAATTGAATCACGTCAAATTTATCGAATTTTATGATGTTCGAGCTGCAGAAGCTTCTCTTCGTGCACTGAATGGGATCTGCTTTGCTGGGAAGCACATTAAGCTTGAGCCCGGACATCCCATGATTGCAACATGGTGGCTACCGCTTCTCCTTTATTTTTTAATTTAATTTTCTTATCTAAATATATTGACTTTTACAATTGTTTTCTACTTTAAAAAGGTGTCAATCTTAACCAATGTATTGTTCATGAGGTCTTATTTTGAATCTCCATATTTTTTCTCGTCACCTTTAATAGTATTATTTACTTTTAGAGGTTGATAGAGGGTATAGTTGTTGGAACCACCTTGATGCAAAGATAACATCTTGACAATTGTGGAAACCTTGCTTTTGTAGTATGATGCAGCAGTCTCAGAAGGGACAAGATGATCCTGATCTTGGTCATAGTCTTAGTGACAACATCTCCTTAAGACATAAGGGTATGATTTTGTCTGAATTCACTTGTCTATTTTTCCTCATAACTAATACGGTCTTGGTCTCACTAGACATAACTTACAGCAGGAGTGTCATCTGGATTTATTGCATCTGCTGGCAGCTTGGAAAATGGATATAATCAAGGATTTCATTCTGCAGCACAGTTACCTGCTTTCATTGATAACTCACTATTTAATATGAATTCTAACATTCACAAGACAGCAAGAGGGGCATCTACTGGAAAAGTATCTGGTGTTTTTGAGGCCAGTAACACTATTGATTCTATGAAATTTGCATCTGTTTCGAGGTTCCATCCTCATTCTTTACCTGAATATCGCGATAGTTTAGCTAATGGAAGTCCTTACAACTATTCAAGTACCATTAACATGGCTGCCAATATTGGAAATGGATCAACGGAATCATCTGAGAGCAGGCACATTCAGGGAATAAACTCAACTGGGAACCTTGCAGAGTTTAATGCAGGAGGTAAGTTTATGTGCTAAGAAAACCTCTTATTAATGCTTCCTTTATTTACAACAGTTTTGAAATATTTCTGTGTGTAGAAAATTGTGATAAGGGACCAATGTGTTGCAAAGGTTGAACTTATTGTTCACATTTGATGGCATCCTAGGAATTTACAACCTTATAACAATGAGCTTGACTGTTAATTCTCGGATTTTCAATATTTTCATTGTTTTAATAGACCCAAAAATAAGACCCAGAAATACTCGAGTCAAAATATTGATCCAGGTGAATTTAGACTTGCCTGAGATTTAAGCAGTCCAATTTGATTATTGATCTTGAAGTCAGTTTTTATATCACCTTGTAAGTGGTAGAAGATGCTGGGAAATTGTACACTGAACCAATATCAAATATGAATTCAATAGTTCTATATTTGAATGGTAGTATGTGAAATCTTTGTTTTATTTTGAATATGCAGGAAATGGAAACCGCTCCAATCATGGACTTTATCATATGTGGAATGGCTCCAACTTGCATCAACAACCTCCTTCAAATGCCATTCTTTGGCAGAAAACATCATCCTTTGTTAATGGTGCTGGTTCTCCATGTCTTCCACAGATACCCAGCTTTCCTAGAACACCTCCCCATGTGCTGAGAGCATCACATATAGACCATCAAGTGGGATCAGCACCCGTTGTTACAGCCTCACCATGGGAAAGACAACATTCTTACTTGGGAGAGTCACCGGATGGTTCTGGTTTTAGATTGGGTTCTGTGGGAAGCCCCGGCTTTCATGGTAGCTGGCAGATGCATCCTCCTGCTTCTCACAGCATATTTTCTCATGTTAGTGGGAATGGTACAGAATTGACATCAAATACTGGGCAGGGCTCTCCTAAGCAGTTATCACATGTTTTACCTGGGAGACTTCCCATGAATTTGGTTTCTAAATTTGATTCTAGCAATGAACGCCTGAGAAACCTCTATCCTCGAAGAAATGAACCAAACACTAACAGCAATGCAGATAAGAAACAATATGAACTTGACCTAGGTCGCATATTGCGTGGGGATGACAGCCGAACAACCCTCATGATAAAGAATATTCCCAACAAGTATGCCAATTATCTCCCTACCTTTTTTAAAATTTTGCTGCTTATGCTGTTATCACTTCTTGCTTATCTTACCAAAGAAAATTATTATTAGTTACATTGGCAATTGCTTATTTGGTTTGTCCCCTTTTAATTTTGGTGCATTAGCCATACAAATGCTGTCCCTCCTTTCGCTTGCTTACTCGTCTTTGATTTTTTGCATGTAGCCTTAATATTGATCAATTGGTTTTCCATACAGATTTAACAAGTTTTACAAAGATTGAAGCATGCCTATTCTTTTGCACTGGTCTTTCTGTTTCTCTTTTTATATTTGTTTAAATATTTTGGCAGGTATACTTCAAAGATGCTTCTTGCTGCCATTGATGAACAATGTCGAGGAACATATGATTTTTTGTATTTGCCAATTGATTTCAAGGCAAGTATTTTCCTGGAGTTGCTAGTTGCTTGACTCCTTCCCTAAATGTAGCAAATCATAAATGTGTTTCTAAGTAAATTCTACTAATGGTTGCAGAACAAATGTAATGTTGGCTATGCATTCATCAATATGATTGATCCTGGTCAAATTATTCCATTCCACAAGGTTATTTGGAAATCCTTATGTAATCCTAATTTGATTTAATTATCTGGGATATGAATTCTATGTTTATCTGTTTATATGTTTAATAGATAAGGAATATTGTGCAGGCCTTTAACGGAAAAAAATGGGAGAAGTTCAACAGTGAAAAGGTAGCAGTACTCGCATATGCCCGAATTCAAGGAAAAGGTGCTCTCATTGCTCATTTTCAGAATTCAAGCCTGATGAATGAAGATAAACGTTGCCGCCCTATTCTTTTCCATACAGATGGCCCAAATGCTGGCGATCCGGTAAATCAGCTTGTTCTTTAGATGTAACTATTTTCCTGATGTTTCCATGAATATATTAGTTGCTGATTCAAGTAAACTGGGTGTTAATTAAGGGCTTTCTCACGTCAAAACTTATGGCCTGATATTTAATGTTAACATGCATTGGGTGTGGCAAGAAAGTTTTTTGAAGGAATACTTCACTGATGACTTTAATGGCTAGTAAATGCAATCTATTGTTTCGACTGTTTCGAGTATTAAATTCATTTAACAAACTGGGATAAGGATATATAGAAGGCTTGCTACCTAATTGTACTAATGTGTTTTATGCTGATATGGTATACCCCAGAGGCAATATTAATCTAATCTGTCGCTGCAGGAGCCTTTCCCATTGGGTAACAATATTAGAGTGAGGCCTGGGAAATCTCGCGCAAATGGTAGCGAGGAGAATCGCAGCCAAGGGAATCCTTCATCTTTTGCAAGTGGTGAAGAGTCTGGGAATGGAATGGAATCATCTTCGATCTCTTCAAAAAACTCTGACTGATTTGCCTAATGCACTAACAGTTCAATGTTGCCTGTCATGTCAACTCCAAGACTGTATATTTACATTTTTCTTTTTGTTCGATTGGGCGAGGAGTTGGAGCTGGTCGGAAAGGGAGGGGGCTCACAATTTTTTCCCATAGAGGAGCCTTGCAAAGAGTTTTTGGATGATGAGGTACATAACCAGAATGAAGCCACTGGTTCTAGTGTTTTCGTTATTTTCCTAAAATTTTGCATGGAGTACTTCTACCATCTCACAAGTTTCGAGAATGGCTAAACTGAAGCTTAAAATTTTGGCTGGCTGTGAATGGACAATGTGACATTTTGCAGTTCCCTTGAGATAATAAGCATTATTGCGGGTTTCTTGGGTACTTGCTGGTTTTGTTTTCACTGTTTAATGTTCATATGTAATTTTGTTTCCCTATATTCCCAGGCATTGGTGTCCTTATGGGATTTTCTGTCCATATGATCATATGATGGATTGTTGAGGGAACACATTTAAATGGAACATTCTTCGATGGTAGTCGTTCGGATATTGCTGTTTCGATTCTTATTTCTGCATTCTTTCGTAAGTGCTCACAAAAATGCTTAACTCAGCCTTAGTTACATATACTAGTAGCAAATTCTTTCATATTAAAGATTCCTCAGTCAGAAAAAAGAAAGTTGAGTATACATAAACTGTTTAAATTCGTTTCTTTTTAAATTAAATCAAGATATACGTTTAACTTTTGAAGAAGTTAAATAAAAGAAAATTCTATACAAGTTAAGTGTATTGATTATGCATATTTTTCGAAGTTTGATGATTATAAGGTCTTATCTAAAAGTTTTTTGATGAAGAAAACTATTTTTACAAATTGTATGTTCAGAATGACATATGTTGGCATTTATTTGTACGGAAGTGACTGGTGGTGAGCTTTATGGTCATGACTTGCAGCAGCACGTTGTCTGCAACAAGACTTGATGAAATGATATATGTTCTGTATATAGATATTTGGCTTTTCTTACCATGACAGTGACTGATCCTTCTTCTGCCAAGTTTAGTTTGGATGGTGAGAAAGTAAAAGATTAAAAATTATTTAGATCAATTAAAAATTATAAAAATAAGTAAAAGATAAGATGATTTAATTTATTATTATATTTTAGTTAATTATTTATTATTATTACTATAAAAAAATATTTTAAAGCGTTAGAATTTGTGCATCAATTAAATATACGATGAATTTAGAACCTTTAATTAGGTGTTGATTTTAGAATATTTAGAGTTTATTTTTTAAAATAGTGAGTCCTCCAAATATTTTTAACAATATTTTTATTTATTGAATATATTTAATTATAACGAATCATTATCAAATCATTAATATATAATCTCATTTTACATCTTTATATAGTCATTAATATATTATCTCATATTGGATAAAATTAAAAATCTCAGTCAAGGGAAAATCTCAGTCAAGGGATGTTTTTGTAAAAAAAATTGGCCATAATAAAAAGAAAAATTTGCAGTTTGGGACTTGTTACTCTCTTAGCACATCACTTATTCCAAATGCACAAGATCAAGTCCTTCTACCTTCATTAAATTCGTTTATAAAGAGGTTTCAAGTATGATCATATATTTTTTATTTTTGTTTTGATATTTTTTTAACACAGATAGAAGTCCGTTCCAAAAGTAGTTAACAAGGATGTGTCAGTGCAGTTCGCACAAACTTTACCGAAACTAGGAGTGATTTTATCTTTTGGTTTCAAGAGGACAACACTTTTAACGATGACACCTTTCAATTCATGCACAAAACGTCACGGACAATTTTTTTTTTTCACTGAGATTTTACAAAAAGAATATTTTAATAAGTTGAAATTAATTTACATACAAATTAGAAAGTAAAAATTTAAATAAAATAATTTTAAAAACTATAAATTAACTTATACATAAACAAAATTTATTTTATAAAAATAATATTTTTAATTTTTTTCTTCTAATATTTTCTTTCAAATATTTATGATAAAGTTCATGTCTTTTGGATTATAGTTCATATGTAAAAGATAATATCTGTCATTTAAATAAGTTTAGATATTATTTCGGCTATATAAAAGTAAAGACTGATATTAAAAAAAATTGGTACAGAAAATGTGGATTGCATAATATTTTGGTATAAAAATCTTAATATTATCAATGAATATTTAAGAACTATAGTGATAAAAGTTAATGAAAGTTTTTAAGTAGTTATCCTAATTAAGGAAGTATAAAATATGATGTAAGATTCGGAAATTCTACTTAGTTTATATTTGGATTTAAGAGAGACTGAAAAAGAAAAAAAAGATATAGTGGAAGAGAAGATGAGAAAATTTTATCTTTACTTTCTATTAAGTGAATTTTTAAGAAAATATTTAAATTTTAAATTTATTGGTATAACATCCTTGGATAATTATAACCTTCAATATATGATTGACTTTTAAATTTAGAGTTTCATTATGGTTTTGTTCTTAAAATATATTTATTGAAAATTATGAGAAGAAGTATATTTATATTAACTTTAATCTCTATTCCTAATGTAACATCCCAATATCTCACATTGGATAATTCATATTATTACATTTACGGTAACATCCCGTAATCTCACACTTAAAAATTCACAGTTGATATACATATTTTAAACTCAGATTTCAACTATAAACTCCTAAGTATAACTTGAATCCTTCTAACTTATCTTCGATCTCTTTCTTCATTGGTATTGCTTCAGACGACATTCCTTCATCTGCTCCCGTATAATATCACGCATTATACGATCATCGCATTCACATGCACACACATGTAAGGGTGAGCTAACAATTCAATACAATAAACATACCTCGATATCAAACCATACTATGCTCACTATACCAGATCAAATTACATAAACAAATATGAGTTACACACTAAACCACATTGCATGCATCAATATATATCAAACACCAAATCAGAATGCATACACCAATATGCATCATGCATACACCAATATGCATCATGCATACACCAATATGCATCATGCATACACCAATATGCATCAAACACCAAATCAGAATGCATACACCAATATGCATCACGTCCATCCATCCCAAAAGTCATACAAATTGAGTATATCGCATACATTCACATACTCTCCACATAAATCACATCATTATAATTCACAATCTTATTCAGATGCATAAATTCAAATCTAATAAAGTCCAATTATTTCAGAAATCATACAAACTGAATATATTCCAACAAGATATATTACACAATAATTTAACAGTACATAATCTGTTCAATAGGATTTAAGTTAAAAACTTGTCGAGTAGACTTCCAGGAAAGAGAGGTGCGTCACAATGGACAACTTAAGTACCAAGTCTTTCCTTAGCCAAAGTGTTCCTCAAATAGTTTTTAACAAATTTCTTATTTACAGATTTAAAACAACAGCATATAATATTAACACCGAAATTTAATATAGATATCAAAAAAATAGAAATTTAAGCAATATTGAGATCTCTGAGAAGATACGAAATTAATATCTCTAAATCGGTAACTCCGATTTCAAATCTGAATGGTCACAAAAATTCACTATTTGTTATAAACTACATATTAAAATTTCAGGTTGATCCAACGGTTAACTAGATAGATATTGAGGTTTTTACCGAGGTAACTCAGGTGCAGAATTTTAAGTGGTTTTCGGTTATACTCAAAATGCGGAACTAATTTCCCTAATCACAGACATTTAATTACAAATCTGAACGGTCAAAATGACTTAATATGTCTTATGAATTACATACTAAATTTTGGGCTCAATCTAACGGTAGATGAAATATATATGAAATTTGTACCATGATAGCTTAAGAACAACAATACAGTGTTCATCCGATTGTTTCACACTTTCGAAATTTCTTTCTCTAAACATAGACCTTCAATTACAAATCCGATCGGTCAAATTGTATTAATATGTCCTAAGAATCATATATCAAATTTTGAGGTTGATCTAACGGTTAAATAGGTCAAAATCTATATTTTTACCGAGACAACTTAGTAACAGAACTACAGGGTGACTAATTTACTCAAACTTGCAGTATTTATTTCTCCAAGTACAGACTTCTATTTTCAAATCTGAACGGTCAAAGTTTAGTAATAGGTCTTAGGATTCACATACTAAAATTTTAGCTAAATCCAACGGTGAAAACAATTAATAGAAAATTTTCACAACAGTAACTCGAAAATAAGAAATTATAATAATGAAAACTATATTTATATAAGTGAATAGATAACTACCATTACCAAAATTTTAACATACTCATAACTCATATTCATTATCATAACATGGATAAAAAAAATCATATACAAGAAGGATTAGCTCCCCTACCTCTATTCCAGACTTAATCTCCTGCTCCGAATTTGTTTCCCCGAAACCCTTCAGAACCTCTACTCTTCTTGCAACTAAAAATTTCTCCCTAACTCTTTCTTCTCTATTTCTCAAGCTCTCACTTGATTCCTCTTTTCTTGGTGCAAAATACCCTTCCCTCCCATGGCTATTTATAGTAAAAAAAATTTACTATTCATTAATATTTTAATATTATTTATTATTTTAATATTATTTAAAAATAATATTTCAATCATTTTCTCACCAAATCTGATCCTAATTTCTACCTACTACTTTCTTCCATGCTAAGGAATCTTAATGCTGAAAATTTATTTTTACTATTTACTTTTTACTATTTACTATTTACTTTTTACTATTCCATTAAAAAAATTTTACTAAATAAGTTACCAAAAATTTGAACCTCTCCTTCTAAAATTACTATAATTTTATATCCAAAATTTACAATTTTATATCCATTAAAATTATTATTACTAATAAAATACTAAAATTTACTACTATAAATATATATATATATATATATATATATATATATATATATATATATATATTTTTTTTTTTTTTATGGGTCTTACACCTAACAACATGAAACTATTAAAATATGGAAACAAAATTCCAATTAGGTCATAGGAAAACAAAAGTTAAGTTTTATAATTACTTTTTTATGTTTTGACCTTAAATAAGTGTTAAAATAACACAGTTTATGTCAATTGTCATATTTAAACTATTGTTGGCTTTGAATCTTCGAATTCTATCACGATTTTGTTTTTAAAATATGCATATAAGAATTAAGAAAAAAATATATTTTTAATTATTCTTAACTTCAACTCTTACTTAAGCTATTAAATACTTTTATTGAAACAAAACAAAATTATTAGTAAGAAGATTATAAAACTTCTACTTTTCTCTATATATATTTCTATATATTTGGTCACTTTTAAAGTAAGTTCTTTTTGTTTTTATAAATTTTTTTAGCTTGTATCGTGAGTGCTTTAAGATTCATAGATTTTTAGTGTGTTATGGTGCTTTGGATTATTTTCCTCTATGTTATTTATTAATCTTTAGGTGTGTTTTAACTTGTTTTCTATTAGATTGTTTTTTCTTATAATTTTGAGCTAAGGGGAATTGAATTCTTTTTAGAAGTATTTAAGTTTGACTTTGAAGTTTGAACTTTTGTTGACTAACGAATTATATAGTTACTCTTATAATTGTTTGTGAATTTTTTTTACATATGAAGGTATTTTATTTATGGTTTTGCATGGACATATTTTGTATTAGTTGGTAATTTGTTGCAATTAGATATCATTTTGAATGAATTGGGAGTTACACATTGATAATGTGACTGAGATTCTATTTGATGAAAGAATTATGTTTTATATATAAAATTGAATGGGATAGATAATTTGAGATTATAAATTTATTTTTGGTAAATTTATGCATATTTTTAGTTTTACATCATTTATTGAACAAGAATTCACTTAATTAATCTTGTTTAAAGAAAAGATGACCAATCTCAAACTTAATTTATTTAACTATGAAGAGTTGTCTAATGAATTTCATAAAATTCACATTGTGAATGAGATTTGAACGAAACTCAACCCAAGAGTAACTGAAAATTAAATCAAATAAATTTAGTCAATGAATTTTAATTCAATGTGAAATTGTCTTAAATATAAAATGAGTCAAGATTAATTTAAAATAATGATATATTAATTATTTTATGAAATGAATTGAATTAAAAACATGTTATGATGAAAAAGAAAATGTAAATATGATTAATAAATTCAAAATTACGTATATTATAATGTGACCAGTTACCACAGTTATGTTTACTATGACAAATTCTACATATGAATAATTATTGTACAAATAATATTGAAACAATGATGTGTAGTAAATATTAAATTGGAATACTTTAAATTTTTAATTACGATACTTAATAAAAAAAATTGTAAAATTTATCATAATTTTGATATTAAAGAGTTAAGACTCACACCACACAAAATATTTATATATCATATGAAATATTAAGAGTGCTACATCTTCTATAAAAATGTTTATCCCACTATTGAACTCCGCTACTACCTTACATCATCGCCTGCTCATAGAAAGCGGTCATAGCAAAGCAAATCAAACATGATAAAATAACATTGTAAGCTAGCAATATTTTATCCCATCATATACTATACAATCATAATATTTAAAAAGAAATATCAATTCATACATTATACATATAACATATATTCTCAATTAATTACATCTTATAATTCTAACATACTCTATCTTAAACTTAATTCCAAAATATTTAAGCATTGAGTTAAACACTCATGAAGTCATGTAACCACAAAGTAAAATATCATGACTGACCCAAATTTACTAGGTCTAAATCTCTCATAACAAGATTAATTCACTTATAGCATCGCTAGAAAAAGAGTCCCTTACCTCAAATTCCGTTGTAGAAATCTTCTTAAACTTTCATCACCTAATACTATATGCATAATATTATACTAACCAATATGGAATTCCTCCTTATGAAAGACCATATCCATACAATGAACAGAACATGTCTATACCAATTAGTTCATTGCTTCAATATACTTTCAACCTCTCAAAACAATAATGATTCCATAACATTGGTAACCCTCATTTAAAATTTACAATCATAGACTCGCTTAGCAAATTCACTTACTTGGTAACGAATTACCTCTAAGGTTCTTCTTTTAGTATATACTTTTGAAACAATGTAATTGTAGTTGGTTTATTTTCTTAGTCATTTTAATTATTTTTAGAATAATGTAATTGGACAAGGCTTTTGAAACTATTATGTTTTGAATAAATTATGCATATCGAAAGGTTAAGGTGTTTTGAAAAATACATTTTCGTACTATGATAAAGTTTTGAAATTTACTGATTGTTGTAAATTCGTGACATCGCAGAAGTAATATGTAAAACAGGTTAAATATGTTTTTAGTCCCTCTTTCAAAATAAGGTACATTTTAGTCCTCCTCCTTAAGGAAACCTTAATTTTTGGTCCTCCAAAACTAACAACGTTAAAAAACAGCTGATGTGGCTAACGGTGATGTGTCACGCCATTATTTTTTTCTGATACTGAGTCAACGTCTCCTTCTTTGCATCTTCACGCTCAACTTCTCTCTCTCCCTCCATCTTCCTCATCAAACCCCCTCTCGACGTCGCAGTCGTACACCTCCCCTCCTTGGCCACCACCACACACATCGCAGCTGCATCACCCATTTTGTCTCCACTTCAGCATAGAACACATCCCTAATTGCCATAACATCATGACTTCTTGTTTATTCATTGCTCCTGATTCTGAATTAGGAAATAGGGCAGAGGAAGAGGGCCAAGTGGAGGCTGAAGATGGATTAAGGGTTTGTCAAACTGAAACCCCAGTTGAAGAGGTGCCAAGAATTCTTCCTAGAAGATGTGTTTCTCTAGCAATAATTCCCTTAGCCGAGCCAATCAATTCATACCAACAATTTTAACGAATAAAAGCTACCGACATTCATCCACAATCACCCTTTCTCTTTTCTTAAATATGTTCATCTTCCATACGGTGAGGGAAAAAGGGAGACAACGGGGTGTCCCTTCTCACACCTCTCTATCGTCTCCCAATTAAAGTTTTTTTTTCCATACAATCACCCTTGGTGGGTCTATCATCTCAAATACAGTCCAAAACATCCATTACCATCATCAAACACCATGGCTTCATCCCATCAGCACCCGCTCCACCATTTGTTTTTCACCTAGATCTGCAAAGAAAAGAAACACTGCAAGTCAGAAACCCTTATACTTTGGCATCATAAATCCCTAAATTGCGTCATCTCCTCCACCCATAAAACCCTAAATCAAACATCATGTTCGCTCCACTTTAGATTAGAATCGGAAACCCAAATCACGAGCTATACAGGCTTGTTCATAATTTCCCCTGCAAAAACTTTCATTCAAACCTGCAAAAAGAAATAAAACAGAAAGTTACAGGCGCCAATGCCCACCACTGTGTCACCGACTTGCTCATCTTCAAGTTTCGGTGCAGCGCCATACCAGTAATCACACTATCCCCACTCGTTAAGAGTCCTAGTTTTTGTCACCGCAAGAAGTTAATGGCGCGCAATTCAGATTCCTTCATTCGATCAGAGACGACGGCTGGTGACGGGATAGAGGTTTGCGGTGGTTCTGGTCGACGAGGTTACGGTAGTGGACGGAGACGAAGATGCAAGGAAGGAGACAGAGGGAGAGGAGAGAAGCCGGAGTGATAGGTTGTCGTTGAAGCTATCAAATTAATACTACTTTTCAAGGCAACTTCAGTATTGCCAAGTAGTATCCAAGAAAGTAGATAGGGCTAAAGTAACCCTGAGTCGTCTCCCTACGAACACGGAATTGCTTTCGAATATCTGACTCTTATGAATGTTATGCAATGCTTATGAATAAAAGTAATCGTTGAAGAATGTTTAAAGAATAAATAAGAAACTTAAAAACAATTATGATTAAATAGGCTAATTCCACTGCTTTTCCAAGATAGATTCATCATCGGTTATTCACGGATAATTGTTCAATTGATTATTGTTTTAGTTTCAAATTAATTAAAGTACATTCTTAATTAATTTGAAGGCGATCATGCATTTAACCAAAGTAAATTCTCAATCAAATGCAAAATCTTTCTAGATTATTCACAATAAATTCAACCAAAGTACATTCTCAATCAAATTCTATTGTGTTTAATCATGTTTATTCTTAAATCTCCTAACCAAGTTAAAAGTTAATCAATCAAAGTAAATTCTCAATTGATTATAATTGAAATTATTACTACCAACCAAAGTACATTTTCAATTGATAGTAAAAACCATTTAATCATATGAAAGTTCCTAAATTAAATCAAAGCAAATTCTCAATTAAACCTAGAAATCCTAGAACTCATATAATCAATATGCATGTAGATTCAAACACATTATGATGCCAAAATTTTTACTTTTAACAAGATAGAGAGATGAAAGACATAGAGAGAACAACTTAAATCAATAATCAAAGTAAACAATTGCATTAACTGAACGTAACCTCAGAATCTGTCATGGAATTACAACAGAATAGCCCTAGATGCTTAGCTCTCCATGAATGGAGTTGAAAACAAGATGAAAGAAAAGTGAGAGGGATATGAGAGAATGAATGAATTGAATGAAGTGAAGTCCCCCCTGGGTCTCTTTATATAGGGCTTGATTAGGCTTGGACTCTGAATATTCAGTTCACAAAATCTTCTATCTTATATCTTCCAAATAACTAAAAGATTTAGATAATTATAACATAATTTGGAAGATATTTTCTGTTGATATTCCCAAATTACATTAATTCAACAACTGAATTTTATCTTTTAGCTTTTCTGACTTTCTAAAATTGCACAAATGCCCTGAAATTTCTTCTATCTACACTTTAGCCCCTTTAGAATTCTCCAAATTTGCACCAGAAGCCCCTGTTGACCAGCTTTGACCAGAGAGGTCGCGCCCAATGGGAGCTCGCCACGTGGCTACCCTCTTCCTTCCCCAATTAGGGTTTCAGATTTAGGGAAAGGGCTTCCCCCTTTTGCCGTCTGCGTGCCGTGAGGAAAAGAGGAGAGGCTCAAGATTGTGGAGCTGCCACGGTGGTTACAGTGGCAATTTCTGTTTTGGGTTTTGCTGTGTGGTTTTTCTGAGTGCAGGTGGTGGTCCGTTGATGGTTGCGTCAATGGTGCGTGAGAAGCGTGGATGAGAAGATGAAGATGGTTGTGCGATGGTGGTCGAGAAGCGACTTTGCAGAGGCGCGATAAAAGGGATCGCGAGAAGCGGTGGCGGGATTTGGTTCCGAGAAGGGAGAAGATGAACGGTGGTGATGGTTGATGGTGGCTATCCGGCGAGAAACTCGTGCAAGGATGGTGATGAGCGTGGTGTGCGACGACACCGGTGTGCGTTGAAGGTTGACAGCGGCCTGGGTTTGGTGGCGGCGTAGTATCTGTGCGTGACGATTTCGAAGGAGACGAACGGGACTCCGACGATGGTGGTCGTGGTGGCGCCATTAGAGTTGAGGTGCGAGTGGCATGGAGGCGCCAGATGGAGTGGTTGCGCGATTTGACGAAGGCGGAGAACTCGCGTCTGGTCTCGCGATGGCGGCAGCTTCACGTTGGCATGGTCCGGTGAAGGCGGTGCAGCATGGTTGTGGATGCGCGAGAATGATGGTGGTTGTCCGGTGATGGAGCGGCGTTGGGGCTTGCGACAGCGACACGATAGTGGCGGCTAGGGTTAGGTTAGGATGATGAAATTAGGGTTTCTGTTTGGAGAAGATGATGATGTGTCAAGGGTGGTGACGTGGCAACAACTGATTGGTTAATTTGGTGTGCTGAGGATTAATGACATGGAAACTTCTTGATGGTCAGATGTGTGGGTATTAGATTGCCATGTGGAATGATCCGGTGGAGTCTAGTTTAGGAGGGGTGTGTATAGGAAACTTAGGGAGGTATAGTGGAAATGACTTAGTGTTTGGGCTTGGTCTTTGGCCTGTTTCAGAAATGGGAGTGTATGAAGGGATTTTAGGGGGTGCAAGGGTAAAGTCTACCTGTTTGGCCCATCTGTACATTATTTTCCAAATAAAACCTGATCTTGGGCCTTGAATTGCCAATTGGACCAATAGAACTTATAATTTCAGCTGCACAAATAAACGTAAGAATTTCCAAGAATAATTTATGCAATTAAAATCACTTTTTAAGTCTCTTTTAATTCCAAACACAATATATCAAATCATCACAAATCCTCTTTAAATCGATCATTCAAGCACATGGATTTCATCAAAAATTTAATTTTAAAGCATAAATGTGGGCATAAATATGCACTCATCACGGAGACGAAGGGAGAGGGAGATAAGCCGGGAAAGATTGACTCTGTCGCAAAAAAAATAACGTGGCATACACCTAGGGATGGCAAAAAAATCCACACCTGCGGATATCTGCGGATAACACCCACGATGGATAGTTACTATCCGCGGGTAACGGGTAGCGGGTATTTTAATACTCGCTTCTAAACGGGTCGGATGCGGGTATTATACTATCCAACCCGCGGATACCCGTTACCCAAAAAAAAAATTAATTAATATTTTTAAAATTAAATGTTTTTATTACTCTTAAAAAAGGAAATTTTAATAACAATGACTTAGGATTCCTTTCAATTACCTTTTTTTAAAAAAAGAAAAAAAATGGTTACATTACTTTTGACCTAACCCTAATAGAGATATCATACATATACATAGAATCCCATTAGAAAATTCTCTCTTAAGGGAGGACTCTTTTCTTCTTCTTTTTGGTTCAGCTTGCGTAGGGAGTAGGCTCCATTCCTTCTTCCCCTCTCTCTCTTGGTTCTGATTAGAGTTTTATTCCGATTTGGGATTTAAAATTAGGGTTTTATTTGTTCTCTGATTTTGGGGGTTTCTTTTGTACATTCGCGTTTTGGGAGTTCGTTTCTTGATTTCTTCCCTGTTGATTGGTGACGCGATTTTGGGGTTATGATTCGAATGAGTGTTTTGAGTTTTTTTGGATTTTAGTTCATTGATGCAGATTGGATTTTTGAAGACCCAGGTGGTTATCGTGGTTTGGAGATTTCTTTGATTGTGTTCGTTTTCGGAATTTGGGTTTAGGGTTCTTGTTTGCGTTCTCTTGGAAATTGTTTATCTCTCTATTTCATACATTGATAGGTATTTGTGGGTTAAACCTGTGACTAAATTGAGACTTGAGTGTTTCTTCCTCATATCTTTTTTTTCAAAAGGTGTTCAATATTTGTTTTCTTTTAACTTGTTTAAAAATTACATTGTATCTTTTTAATATGTAGCAAATATATTAAATTGTTCTCTTTAACTTGTAATTTAATTTAAACCTTATTTAAAAATTCACAAAATACATTTCTTAAATATTTGTGGGTTGAAAACGGGTATCCAACAGGTATCCGCGGGTTGAAAAAAGTCCACGAATGTTTTTTTATGCGGATATCCAGCGGGTAGCGGGTTGAGTTGCATGTACGATTTTTTGCATGCGGGTCGGGTTGCGGGTAGGCACTATCCGTGCCCGACCCGACCCGTTGTCATCCCTACATATACCGTTAGCTACATCAGCTTGTTTTTAATGCTGTTAGTTTAGGAGGACTAAAAATAAATGTTTTCTTAAGGAGAAGACTAAAATGTACCTTAATGGGAGTAAAAAAAAATTCGCTTAATAATTTAGGGGCTAAAAATATATTTAACTAAAACTGATTACAAATATAATCCATTTTCAATTCTTTAGCAAAAATATTTATTTTATATTAAAATTGTTAATAATTTGCAAAAATACATTCCAATTCTTGAGCAACAAATTCAAAAGTTTTATTTATAAATCGTGATTAAAAAAATACAATGTTAACCTCCAGTGATAAAAATACAATTGAAGATCATAATAAATCTTTGGGTTAAATATGTTTTTAGTCCCTAAACTATTGGCAGTTGGTTTTCGTCCCTCTTCCAAACTAAGGTACAATTTGGTCCTCTTCTTTAGAAAAACGTTAGTTTTAGTCCTCAAAATTTTGTTTTTAGTCCTCGATTTAGTCCTCAAAACTTTCGTTTTTTCGACTAAAACGAACGTGTTTTAAAGATTGAGGACCAAATTGTACCTTAGTTTAGAAGAGGGACGAAAACCAGAAACGGTGAATAGTTTAGGGACTAAAAACATATTTAACCCTAAATCTTTTTCGAAAATTATTTTATAGTTTAATAATATGTTTAATAATAAATCTTTTGTTATGATGAGAAAATCTAAAAGGTTCCCAAAGTCTGAAAATAAAACTAACCCAGTGGCAGAGGTAGCGAAGAGAGAGAACACCAAACACAAGACAATTTGGTGGTAGTTTTCTCCGATTCTTAACACATCCGAAGGTACGAGGTGATGTCAAAATGGAACCGAACGAGAACGGAGGCAGCACCAGCAGAGAGGAACAAGAAGAGGCATTGGTCGCTTTGATCGAACACCGAACCCGCGAAGTCAAAAACCTCCGGCACCGTTTCGCTTATTACAAAACCCAGGTTTTCCCTTAACCCTCCGATTTCCATTCCCTGTCGTTTTGCCCTTAGTTTTCGTCGTTTTGCCACTCCCTGCTCATGCACATACTTCTCTTTCAATCTTATGCATCCTTCCACATTTAGGTTTATTATGTGTTCTTTAACTACCAACTCTTCTGATCATAAAACAGCGTCTTCGCTCTGTTTTTTCGTTCCACTTTGACTATTTTTGTTCCTTCTGTAACTGCAATTTAAAACCTTTGTGCCCACTGCTAGTATTGTTTATCTCGTGACAGGTGAACCTTTTAAATTTGAGTCCAGTAACTACTTTGGTGTGCCGTCGTTGTAGTCATGTGGTGAATTAATTTCCAAATTTTCATTCACATTTATCATCAAAGGAACTGGCTTTTTCTTTTGGGAGAAGTTCAATTGTGTGTGCAATCTTTGTTGCTTATTAACGTTTCTCAATGTGATGGCATTGCGTATTTCTTTTATCAATTTGTTATGGAGATTGTATTTTGGTTCTATTTTTCCGTGTAATCTGTCCGGAACCCTAGTTATGAACCTTGGGGAATTTCATTATTCATAGAATGGTTCCTCCTAGCTTAATGTGGTGCCTGATTCCTAGTTGTTGGTGTTCCTGTGAGAAACTTTTATGTCTTTGTTTTTGCTGTATTAGTCAAATATGTAACCTGTACCAAACTTTTCGTGAAATCTTCGCATGGATAACTATAAACTGATTTTATGTTTCGGAAACATGTGAAGCTTCATGATGCGGAGAAAAGGTTGCAAGATTCTGAATCCAAATTGGCTCGCCTTCGAGGTCAGACTAATGCAGTGTCATCCCGAAATACCTTCGATGATGGAATTAAAACAGTGAAGATAGAGCGCAGATCAAATAGTCCCATTGATAGAAATGAAGCTTCTATCAAAAACCTACATCAATCTAAACCAGAACTTCTTATTCCTTCAGTGAATCCAAAAATTTCACAACCTGTATTGTTGCCAAAACCTTCTTCAAAAGCTTCAGTAAGTTCCAATTCTGAGGCCACTCCTGGAATTCATAATTCTCCAATCACAGGTGATAGCTCTAGGGGAAAATATGACAAGTCCCATAGACTTTCTTCTGACCAGCAAAAAACTGAAATCAAGGACAAAGGGACAAAAAGGAAATTTGGTTAGTTATTCATTTCTAGGATAGCGTGTAGATTTTCGTTTCTAGATTGCTTTTGCTCTTAATTAAGCTTCATAAGATTTTTCTGCTTTCCAGAACAAAAAGAACACAAGGAATTGATTCCTTTAATACGCAAGAGTTCTTCACCAAGCTTAGTACACTCTCAAACAAGCAACCACGTCTCAAGTCAACACAAGAGGAAATTGCGGAGTATTGCTTTGTGCCCAGTGAATGATCAGCTTTTTGTGACTAGGTACTAGAATCATTTCATTTTATTCAATAAAAGAACTTGTTTTTAGCATTGTTTCACGTATCAGCATCACTTTTCTTTTCTCAGTTTTTGGCCACAGTAGGCATGGGGTCAAATGTTATCAACTTGTACCCTAAATTTTTAAATTGCAATATGATGGATCATTAACTAGACTTTTAATGTTAGGGGTGTCAGCTTAAAATGTGTATAAATCTACTCTACAAGTGAGGATGGGAGATTTTAGTGGTCTTCTAATTTATGAGATTCAAGTTCGTGTCCCTCTGGCCTTTTACATTTATATTAAAAAACGATGGGGCATTTCCATCAGATTGGATTGGTCAACGGACACCTCTACAGGAAAGATTAGTTTATTAATGATTATAATTATAAAAATAAATTATTTTTTAAAATGCAAGGAATAAATAGTTTGCTGTAGTGGTGCAGCAGCATTCATCAAAATCTCTATCTTTATCTACCATATGGTATCAAAGTAGGTTCAATCTTTATCTACCATACGGTATTGAATAATCTTTTTCATTTTTTTAGTCCCAACCGTTGTTTTCATGAATTCAATGTTTTTTGTGTAACATTCTAAAATGCGAGTTTTATCTTGAGGTGAGTGTTGGAAATGGGTCTTGACTAGTATTTAAAGTCTAGGAGGTTACATGGCTGTCCTGATTCATCAGTTCTGTATTTACTGTTGTTGGAAACTGTTTCTATTACTATTTATAGGAGATTAATGTTTAGGTTAACTGGAGAGGCAGATTTATGTATAGCTTATCATTATCTGTGAGGGTTTCTATTAGCTGTTCTTAAATGCTAGTCATTCTGGATGGTTATAAATAGAGAGCTGCTGAGTACTTCAATCTGTAGAAAATCACCAAATTCTCTATCTTCCACTAGCTTTGTTAGGTTCCTAATTCAAGAACCTAAGGTAAACACACACTAAACACTCTAGAAACTACTGTATAACTCTCGTTGTATGCACGAATACAAGTTCTAGATACAGTTAGAGAGCTTAACCTCCCCCTACAGGATTCACGCTTCCTGTACAACTCACAAAACAACAGCCCCCTCCTCTATTCAATTATTCACTCTCTTATACTACACATCCTGCCTTTCCTAACTGTTATTGCAGTTAGGCTAACTAACTTCTACTTACTTCTCTTTCTCCTCTCATATACACGTAACTTCCTAACAAGCTTTATCTTCCACAGTTGTTGTGGCTATCCCACTATAGCAGTTTTGGAACCAGCAATATTTAAAACATTGGTAAAGGCTGTTCTTTTTCTGACATGATATTTAGCTGTTCAAGACAAGAACATATTGTGTAACTTTGAGTCAGTTTTTGTTGACTTCAGCTTGAATTTCTCTTTTATGTAAGATATGTTCCTGGTGATACAACATTGATATATTCCTTCGAGCCTGAGATATGCTACCTTTTGGTTATTAATGCAGTGCTCTGGATGGAATGGTCAACTTCTGGCAAATTCAGGCTAAGGGGTATGCCCTTATTTATCTTTCTAGTGGTACTTTCGAGAGTTTTTATTCTTTTATTTTGTATAGCAGACGTATATTCGAAAGGTGGAGATTTCCTAATACTTATCTGTTTTTTAAACCAAATCAATCTATGATCCCTATGATGTCTCGTTCCATTTACTGCAGTCTATTACTGTATCAAGTATGTAGTAGAAAACTTATGCTTTGAACTTCTAAATATTTCTTAAATTTCATCATTCTCTTCTATTTTACTGTAAACTTGACCATTTAATGGTTCTTTCTTCTACCATTGGCAATCTCTGCCTCAGTTTCTGTTATATAACTTCAAAATGTTTAATAACATAACCATGTTATCTAATTTAAGTTATCTTCTCCCCATCTTTAATTTTGTAGAGCAGGAGCCTCTCGTCTTAGCACCACAGATTGTGCATCCCAAAAGCAGAGGAGGTGGCCTGAAGATTTAGTTTGGCACCCAGAAGGAAACAGCCTATTTGCAGTATACAGTGCTGATGGTGGCGACTCTCAAGTATCGATTACAAATCTGAATAAAGGACAAGAAGGGGTAAGGTTTTTAACACAAATGTCCTGGCATAAAAGTAAGACTGTGTTTGGGTATCTTTTTTATTGGTATTGATATGCCAAACTTATGTAACTGGCAGGGAGAACGCGTAAAGTTCTTAGAGGACAAGCCTCATGTTAAGGGAATTATCAATGGCATTGTTTTTATGCCATGGGAAAATACATGTTTTGTAACTGGTGGAAGTGACCATGCTGTTGTACTTTGGAGTGAGCAGGAGGGTGAAAAGTGGAAACCAAAGGCGTTGCATAGGAATCTTCACTCATCTGCTGTCATGGGAGTTGCCGGTATGCAGCACAAGCAGATGGTGTTATCTGTTGGTGCAGATAAGAGGATATTTGGGTATGATGTTCGAGTAGGAAGAGCAGATTTCAAGCATCAGGTTGATAGCAAATGCATGAGTGTGCTGCCCAATCCCTGTGACTTCAATTTATTCATGGTTCAAACAGGGTAAATTACTGCTTTTTTGAAGTCCGATTTGTTGACTCTTTTCTTTGGTTTCCACCTGAAGCTTATCTGTACTATGCAGTGTTTAAATATCCCTGAAATTTCAATTTTTTGTCTGTCTTGAGTTCTAAGTTTGGTTTTAGGGAAAATTATGTTAATTTGAAAACAGTGATATAAGGATATGCTCTGAAAGTCTGGATCTCAGATGAATTTGCTTGCATTATTACTTTGTTTGCTAAAGTAAAAGAAAACTACTCTCATTGATTATGTTGTGAATGCACTCTTTACAGAAATAAGATCCAGAAGGATTGAGGTTTGGTTCCCCCAACCTGAAACTCCCACACCACAGAATGTGGTGCACAACCACCATTCTATGATATTGTGCCTTTTTACATCTTTAGTCAATGAAATCTTTATTAAAGACAGATATAGTTACATCATAATATGTACTTGGTTTTATTCATTAAACATCCTGGCATAATGAAATCTTTATTCACATGTGTACTTGGTTCTATTCATTAAATATGCTTGAAATATTAGGATGGAGTCTTTTTTGCACCAACTTATAGGCCTGCCTTCTGCTTTGTGAAAAAGGATAACAGATTAGGATGAATTAGCCCATAATTGTCATAAATGGAAAAGTAAAGGGGGCAGATGAGGGAATTCACAAGGGAGCAGAGGAACGTGTTGATGGCATTGAACAGTGGCAGCAGCTGCGAAAAGGAGAGGGAATGAGCGAATCAAAATTAACTAACTCGCGATTTAGAGATTTTGTCTTGAGTAGGCCCTCGTATATATCTTTTTTGTTGAGGAGATATATTATAGGGATGGATGGAATTATTCTCTTCAAAAAATCCTCTCTGCACTTGTACCCTGGGTAGTCTCTGTTTCTTCTTCTGGTTTTTCTCGGTCCAGTAACAATAATACAGTATACACACGTTGCCTTTGCTTTTACTTTTGTGTTTGTAATGCATCTCTCAGGCTTTTTATCTGGGGAATGATAAATCCACTCAAAGGTTGAATTTTGATTGATATTTGTACTTTGAATTCATTGCAAGAATCTCTGCCTGACAAGATGGAAACATGATAAAACTTCATTTTAGACAAATTTTTTTAATTTATTGCTGTTCCATTCTCTGTATTAACTATTTTTAATTTCTATTAGGACCCATGAGAGGCAGCTTCGGTTGTTTGATATTAGATTGAGGAATACAGAACTTCATGCTTTTGGATGGAAGCAAGAAAGCAGTGATTCTCAATCAGCTCTGATAAATCAGTCTTGGTCTCCTGATGGACTATACATAACATCTGGTTCCGCAGATCCTGTGATTCATATATTTGATATAAGGTATACTGCCCACAAGCCTTCCCAATCTATAAGAGCACATCAGAAACGAGTCTTCAGAGCCATGTGGCTTCAGTCCATTCCTCTTGTCATTTCCATATCATCCGATCTTAACATTGGACTGCACAAAGTTTACGCATGAAACCTCCTGCTAATTATTCTGGCATTACCCTGCTGTGCACACTTTTGTTGATGCGACTATGTAGTCATATTTCATTTGGGATTTTTAGGTGATAAAAGTTATTTTTTGTACGTGGAATTTTGTGGCAACATGCAATGGTCAAAGGAAGGAATATAACTTGAAATCACAAAATCAGGAAAATTTTGACTGGAGAAGTCCTGCTCAGATGTTACTTTTTGTTTCTAAGGTGAAATATACATTTTTTCCCCTTTATTTAACACAGCAGAAGAAAGTATGAACAATTTTGTAGTTTATTATTTTTACGAGGATAAATTTATGAGAGAAGTACTATTCGTGTTTTAAAAGTCCATTTTGTCTGGAATGAGGAAAGTTATTCCCCCGCAATAGAAATAGAATAATTAGCTCCCTTAAATTTTAAAGAAATAGTTCAATTTTTAATTCATCCTAATTAATTTTTCAATTTTACCTTTTTCAAAACTAAGTACTCTGCATTTTAATTGTTTCTATTGATATTTTAGTGTTATCTTTTGTTTTGGAGAAGGGGTTGAGGTTATCTATTTTACCAAGTCGGTTTGTTTTTATGCACTATTTGTTCTTTAAACGGTAGAAGTTACTTTAATGTTAAAGTCAGTAAAGCTATGAAAAGTTCAACCGTTAATGTATAATAAATACAATCATTTATCTTTTTATTTTAAATTTGCATTTATAGATTTTGGAATAAATTTTATATTATTAACCGTCAAATTGTGGTCTAATTGTTGTTAATTATGTTTTGTCATAAGTTAACTTTTATCAAGTCTAATTGTTATTCAAAGATGATAATTTGGTTTATAAATATCACTGTTTGATCTCTTGGATGGTTGTTGTGTATTCATGATTACATGGACTATTCGGTCCAATGTTAATCGAATGATCATTAAGTATATTTTTATTGTTAAGAAATTGTAAGAACTTTAATTATGCTTAATTGATTCTTTAAGGAATAGTTTGTCCCGAGAAGTTAGAACTCAATTACTGGTGGAGAATAAATCTTAACTGATATTCACATTGCTCATTGTTTCATTCTATTTGTTGTAATTCACTTTTCCAAACTAGTGTATTGTTAGTTTTTAGAGAATAAAAACAGATGAATATTGACTGGCTGAAGTGTATAATCTTATTAAATGCAACTTAATTTAAATACATTTAAAAATAACTACCTAAAATATTACATCTCGTGATTCTAGCAACCACTACTAATGACTTGACTGAAAAATAGGAAATAACTAATCCACTAACAACCATTGACTAAATAAAAAAAGAGAGAGTATGAAATCTTCCTAAATTCATGCAACTAACAAGGCAGTTCTCAACACTCCTCCTTGCTGCAAACTCCTAGCTTATTCCTTAGGAATTCGAACCTGTTCAGTGAAAAAGATTTGGTAAATATGTCAATAGCTTGGTCTTTCGAGCAATAGTAAACTAAACATGCCTTGTCACTTTCTTGAACTTCTCTTAAGTGAAACAACTTCACATTAAAATGCTTGGTCTTCCCATGAAATACAGGATTATGTGAGATTGAAATTGTTGCTTGATTATCAACAAAAACTTCTGTACATTTATATTGCTTCATACCCAAATCTATTAAAATATTCCTCAACCAAATAACTTGATTAACAGCTGCTACAACTGAAATGAACTCAACATCTGCTGTTGACTGAGCTACAACCTCTTGCTTCTTGGAGCACCAAGAGAAAACACCTGAACCCATACTAAAACAGTACCCTGAACTACTCTTCATATCATCCAAGCTACCAGCCCAATCACTGTCAGAGAAACCAAATAATTTAAAGTTTTGGACCTTATAGTACTTAACTCCATAATTGACAGTTCCTTTGATGTATCTTACAACTCTCTTTGCTGCCTTCAAGTGTAGTTCACTAGCACAATGCATAAATCTTGACAACAAGCTAACTGGGAATAAGATGTCAGGCCTTGTGGATGTAAGATACATTAGACACCCAATCAAACTTCTAAAATAAGCTTCATCAACTTTATCTGTTCCATCCTCCTTAATAAGCTTCTCTTTTTGATTCATTGGAGTATTCATTAGTTTGCATTCACCAAAATGAAATTTCTTTAGAATCTCCTTTGCATATGTTTTCTGGCAGATAAAAATCCCATTATTCTTTTGAGTGATCTCCATGCCCAGAAAATAAGTCATAAGACCAAGATCTGTCATCTCAAATACCTTTTTCATTTCTTGCTTGAATTCTTCAATTAGTGTTAGGTTTCTTCCTGTCATCAAGAGATCATCAACATATAATGAAATAATTAAAGTATCAGCATCATCAGGTTTGACATAAAGTGTAGTTTCAGATACAATATTTTGAAAGCCCAAGTGTAGTAAATGATCATTAATTCTGCTGTACTACACTCTCGGGGCTTGCTTTAAACCATATAAAGCCTTTTTTTAGCAAGTAGACTTTATCTTCTTGTCCTTTGATAACAAAACCATTTGGTTGTTCAACATAAATCTCCCACTGCAGAAAACCATTAAGGAATGCTGACTTCACATCCATATGAAACACTTGCCACCCCTTTTGTGCTATAATGGCATGTAGTAGCCTAATTGTACCATGTCTTGCTACTGGAGCAAAAGTATCTGAATAATCTATCCCAAATATTTGAGAATAACCTTTTACAACAACCTTTGCTTTGTGCTTGTTTACAGAACCATCAGGGTTGAATTTTGTTATAAACACCCATTTCACCCCAATGACATTTTTGTCATAAGGTCTTGGAACTAGCTTCCAGGTTTGATTTTTCTCAATCATGGACAGCTCCTCCTGCATTATAGCTAACCATTTCTCCTCCATAGCAACTTCTTCTAAACTGACAGGTTCACAAAGAGCTATATTGCACAATGATACATTGCTTTTTTGATAGATATCAGAGAGTAACATTGTTCCTCTAATAGGTGGATCATCTACAATTTCTTCAACCTCCAATTCAGTGTTCTGACTTTTCTTTGAATCACTCCAGCACCAGTTTTATGAAATGCACATCTCTGCTTATTAGAATTTTTCCAGCTTGAGGTTGAAAAATCCTATAAGCTTTAGAAATTATGTTGTAGCCAATAAATAATCTCGCGTCAACCCTTTTATCAAGCTTATCACATTTAATCTAAGGTATATGTGAGTAACACAAGCAACCAAATACTTTAAGAAAGTCCAAAGAAGGTTTAAAACCAAACCAAGCTTGAAAAGGAGTTTGATTTTGCAAGGCTCGTGTCGGAAGCCTATTCTGGATGAACACAACTGTATTTGCAGCTTCGCCCGAAAACTTCTTTGGTAATTCCTTTTGATGAAGCATGCACCTGGCCATCTCCATGATTGATCTATTTTTCCTTTCACTCACTCCATTTTGTTGAGGAGTGTAAGGAGCCGTTAATTGATGCTCAATCCCAGCTTCATCACAAAATTGTTGAAATTGATTTGTTATATACTTTTTTCCATTGTCTGACCTAAAGATCTAAATATGGCAATTGCTTTGATTTTCAACAAATGCTTTGAATTTCCAGAACACTACAACTACTTTTGATTTGTATTTAAGAAAGAAAATCTAGCACATTCTTGTTAGGTCATCAATAAAAATAATATAATAAAGACTTCCTTTTATGGATGAAGTTCTTTGTGGTCCAGCAACATCAGTGTGAACTAGCTGCAATTTTTTACTAGCTCTCCAACTACTTTTAGGAAATGGTTTCCTTATTTGCTTCCTGATTAGTGCATATTTATGCCCACATTTATGTTTTAAAATTTAAATTTTTTATGAGATTCTTGTGCTTAAATGATTGATTTAAAATGAATTTGATATGATTGAATTTATTGGATTTGAGAGTTAAAGATGCTTAAAAGGTGATTCTTAGTAGCATAAATTATTTTGGATGTTCTAATATTTATTTGTGCAGCTGAAGTTAGAATTTTATTCATTTAAAGCAAGATATTGAATGGTCAAAGCTGGTCCAATATGGTCAACTCAAGGCTCCTATGCAATTTTGAAAAGAAAGAAATGGTTAAAGTGCAATTAGAGGAAAATTCTGAACTTTTTGTGTAGTTTTAAATAAAATAAAAAGGGTTGGAATGTAATTTTTGGGAAAGTTTAAATCTGTTAGGTATTTTAAAAGATAATTTGGAGAAAATATATCTTAAGATATTTTATTTGATATTATTAAATAATTACCTTATTTAAATATATTAATAAATATTAAAAGATAATATTTGCCAAATCTTTTTGAATCTTGGAAAGATATTATCAAATATTCTCAAAAGTTGATTAAATCTGTTGAATATTTGGAAGATATTAGATATAAGATAAAATATCTTATTAACAGAATATTCAAAGTTCAAGCCTAATCAAGCCCTATATAAAGAGACTTAGGAGAGGCTGAAATCATAACTCATTCATTCTCAGTCTCCTCCACTGGAAGCAAGCATCCACCACTCCTCTCACTTTTATTTTATCATGTGTTTCACTCCATTCATGAAGGGCTAAGCTTCTAGGGCTATTCCACTGTAATTTCATTATGGATTTTGAGGTTAAGTTGAATTAATGTAATTGTTTCTTTTGATTATTGATTTGAGTTGCTTTCTTTCTATGTCTTGAGTCTCTCAATCATATTAAAAGCAATTATTTTTGCATCATAACGTGTTTAAATCTACATGCATATTAATCATATGAGTCCAAGGGTTTCTAGGTTGAGAATCTACTTTGATTGAGAATCTACTTTGATTAAATTTAGAAACTTTCATATGATTAAACAAGTTTTTGCTATCAATTGAGAATATACTTTGATTGGTAGTAATAATTTCAACTATAATTAATTGAGAATTTACTTTGATTAATTAACTTTTAATTTGGTTAGGAGATTTAAGAATAGACATGATTAAACACAATAGAATTTGATTGAGAATGTACTTTGGTTGAATTCATTGTGAATAATCTAGAAAGATCTTGCATTTGATTGGGAATCTACTTTGGTTAACTGCATGATCGCCCTCAAATTAATTAAGAATATACTTTAGTTAATTTGAAACTTGAACAATAATCAATTGAACAATTATCTGTGGATAACCGATGATGAACCTATCTTGGAAAAGCAGTGGAATTAGCCTATTTCATCATAATTGTTTCTAAGTTTCCTCTTTCTTCTTCAAACATTCTTCAAACATTAATTCCATTAGCATAGTTTCTCACTTTCATTCTTGAGCATTGCATAACATTCATAAGATCCAAATATTGAAAAGCAATTCCGTATTCGTTGGGACGACACAGAGTTACTTTAACCCTATCTACTTTCTTGACAATACTGAAGTTGCCTTGAAAATTAGTATTAATTTGATAGCTTCAACGACAACGTATCACTTTCAAAATCTACAAGCCTCACATTCAGCTGGTTTCTCTGTCAAAGAAGGAACTCCACAAACTAATTAATTTTTCAGCATGTAGTTCATTCCCAAATGATGGAAATGACCCATCCTTTTGTGCCAAAGATTGACTAAGCTTGTTGTTACTGGAAATGCAATATGCTCCTCCTTCATTGGATTAAATGAGAAACTCTTGCTCCTCATCTTGACTTTAAACATTTCAAGGCCTGTTGGATCTTTAATTATGCAGACTTTATCTTCAAAGATAACTTTGAACCCTTTCTCTAGTAACTGTCCAACACTAAGCAAGTTTTGATTAATTTTAGGTACATATAAGACATCAGGGAGAGTTTTTGTACCTGTGTAAGTTGTTATAGCTATTGAACCCTTGCCTTTTACTGGAATTTGTTCACCGTTTCCAATTCTGACCCATTTGACTTCGATCATGTCCAAACACTTGAACAATTCTTTGTCATAGGTCATGTGGTTTGTGCAGCCGCAATCCATCAACCAAGATTCATTTGAACTGCTATTGGAGAAGCAGGTAGCAACAAAGAGTTGGTCTTCATTTTTTTGTGCATTTTTTGCATCACCTTCAGCTTGTTGGAAATTTGCTTTGCAAATTACAGCTTCATGACCGATCCTATTGCACTTAGTACACTTTGCATAAGGTATTTTGCAGCAGCGAAATCATGGATGACCCATTTTTCCACAATGTTGACAAGGTGGATAATTATTCTTTTTACCCTTACCTTGTTTTTGATTAAATACACCATTTTCACTACTTGCTGCTTGAAACCTTTTGAAAATTTTCTTTTTATTGGTTCCAACATCATGATGCTTGACAGGGAATGCACCTTCAACCGAAGTAATCTTGGATAGATTCTTTGTATTTTCCAATGAGGCATAGACGCTTCGTACCTTTCTAGCACTGTCACAAGGATTTTCTCGACAATTCTAGAGTCCGCAAAGTCGTTGCCCAACAACTTTATTTTGTTGGCAAACCCAATAAAATGTTTGAGTACTCATTGATTGTCTTTGACTCTTTCATCCTTTGCAGCTCAAGTCCTTAGGTTCAAGACTTGCATGCTTCTTATTCTGTCATCTCCTTCATATTCTTCCTTCAAAAAATCCCAATTTTTTTTTGGTGATTTAGGAGTCATAATTCTGGTGAAGATTAATGTTGTAACACCAGAAAACAAGGATGACTTTGCCTTTTCCTTCTTTGTTTATTGTTCCTTGTGATTTTTGATTTGGGCCATGGTAGGATTCTCCAACAGCGGTTGAACAGAGTAATCCTCTTTCACAACTTCCCATAAATTTAGTCCTTCTAGATAGGACTGCATTTTTACAACCCACATATCATAGTCTTCCCCCTTAAAGATGGGAAGTGCTACTGGAAAGGAAGTTGACTCTCCTTCCATTCTACAGGTCCCTTAAGAAAAAAGAGCTCTGATACAAATTGTTGGTTTTTAGAGAATAAAAACAGATTAATATTGGTTGGTTGAAGTGTATAATCTTATTAAATGCAACTTAATTTAAATACATTTAGAAAAATAAGACAAGTTAATTTAAATGCATTTAGAATAAAAACAGATTAATATTGGCTGGTTGAAGTGCATAATCTTATTAAATGCAACCATTGCTAATGACTTGGTTGAAAAATAAGAAATAACTAACCCACTAACAAACATTTACTAATTTAAAAAAAAATTTGAAATCTTTCTAAATTCATGCAACTAACAAGGCAACTCTCAACAAATATCTTTGGAGGACTTTACATGTTTTTTTTACAAGGCACGTGTGTGTAAAATTTTATTCTAATAAATTAAAATCAGTATGTTTTAAAATATACTAAATATGCATTATTTGAAATATTTTTAATAGTTGCTTAATTTTGCTTAAATTTCATATTAATATTTGTTATAACAAAATTTCAATATAATAGTTAGAGTGAGAATGTTTTATTCATATTTAGTACATTAGTATAATTTAATATTTTGCATTTTGGAATATCAGTCCTTTTAAGTAAAAGAAAAAAAGTCAATTACTCATATATTTTTCATTTCTACCTTTACATATATATATATATATATATATATATATATATATATATATATATATATATATTGTTTTCCTTTTTCATTTGAAAATATTCATTTAGATGATCGTTGAGAGACATAAAATCACCCACAATTAGATTAGAACATTAAGAGAATGAGAATGTGTTAGACCTTCTATATGATAAATTGGAAATAATGTTTTCTAGTAAATAGGATAGTTATTATAGTAATTGTTACCCTTTTTTAATCATTTTAGTAGTTTAATGTTTAATTAAAGTATAACATAGTTGTCTTTAGGAAGTTACAAGTAGGAAAGAGGAGGAAGAACAAAATGGACGATTAGAAAGGAGAGAAATCTAGGAAAGGAATATATTAAACTCTCAATAACTTGGAATGTGGAGTGTTTATGGTTGTATTAGTGTTTTATGTAATTTGGTATTTTTATACTAGCTTTTTATAAAAATAATTCAGCACTTACTTTTATACGAGTTGATATCAAAGTAACCATTTCTAGGGACCATTGATGTTGATGGCATAGAACATATAAGTGAAGGTAGATGTGTTGTAGAAGGAGTTAGAAGGCTTGATAGGAATGTGGGACACCATATTCTTATTATGGAACATTTCGATGACTTGTTGATAAAGACTCATTTTAGTGTTTAGCTTTATATGATGTTTTGGTGATTAAGAAAACTTCATGAAGATTCTCACTAGATATTAAGATAACAATGTGGAGGTGTGCTTCAAGGAGCTTTAGAGAAGAAGAGAAGTTCAATTACCATAAGAACATAAAATAAGAACAAAGAGTAAGTAATGCCAAATTAAAAGTGCATCAAAATAGAAAAGAAGATGAACAAAAGATGGAAGACATGAAAGGCGAGGGGAAGCTCAAAGTTGCACACAACTTAGGGGAGCACTAAGGCTCACCAACTCAAGATAAGTGGGGATGTCGCCGCATGAGTGATGATCTTAAGATAAGACTTGAGGAAGAAGACACTCACAAAGGATAACTTTCTCATAAATGGTCAAATATAGTAATTTTAAAAATATTCAACCAAAAGAGTCAATTATGGTCAACAAATCAACCAAAGTCAAGTCAACTTAAGAAAGTCAACATGAAAAAAATGGAAAATAAAGACAAAGAAGTACGGTTAGAGGCATCCCTTCTAGTCATGTTTCTAGTCATTCTCCTTGGAAGGTCCTCCATAGCTTCATTGTGAGTCATGGACTCCTCATTCTCTCCTTCTTGAGGAGAATTTGACCACGAATTCTTAAACCCTACATCCAAAGGAAAAGTATTACCCACATTAAAAGTGTAATTCATGTAATAGCTAGTGGGTAAATCTAACCTATAAGCATTATTGTTTATTTTCCTAACTACTTGAAAATGGTCATCCCTTCTGATGTGATCATAAATGTGTTAAGACATAAGGAAAATATGAAGAAATAAAAAGAGTAGAATATGTTTGATGACTTGTATTTTGGCTTTTAGTAGCATAGGTTTTCATAGGCTTGTATTTTGCCTTTCTATTTTCTTTCTCTTAGTTTGGTCGTAGAGAAGCTTATATATATCCTTCTTCTTTTTTAAGTGCAAACAATATGGGACTTTACATAGTTTGGATTAAAAGAAAGAAGAATAAATAAGTCTTCCTTCTTTAGATAGCTTCTAACACAAGACAACTCTTGTATAACTTTAGTTTTGATCTTTAGGCAAGTTAGGTAGCTTATATACCTTTAGGGTGATGTAGAATTAAGAGATGTGGGACATAAACCCTGTCTTGAACGTTACTTTTCATATTTAAGGTCTCTAAGTCCCACTTCCCTTAGTTTACTGAACCTACTTCCTCTCCTAGTCCTATATAAACAACATGTGGTCTCCTTTGTAACATACACCTTTCATTAAATGAAAATAAGAGTGATTTTCATTAAATTGAATTTCTTCTTTAAGATAGCATCTATCTCTTAGTTTGAATTTTGGGTCTTATCTTGTGGAAAGCAAGTTGTGATCCTCCTTGCACTTATCTTGGATCCTTTCAAGTGGCATGTCTTCAATCCCTAAGTTTCCTCTCCTTTTCTCCCTTTCGTTTTTAGTCTTTAATTTCTATTTCTATTTGTTCTTGTTTAGTCCTTAGTTTCTTTTTTATCTAGGCATGTTATTCCATATTACCCTTTAGGGTGGAGCTTCGACTTCCTTTGAGTAAGGAGCCTCTCTTTTCTAAAGTGGAGCTAAACCCAATTACCTTCTTTAAAGTCACCTATTTCCTACCTTTATTGGTAAACATTTGGTATTTCCCTACTTCCTTTCTATTTTATCGTTGACTTGAGCATGCAACTCTCGGATAATCTTAGTGCGCTTTTCTCGATCTTAGCAAGTCCATGCCTCATGAGTGGGAAAGGGAAGGAGATTTACAGGTGTTAAAGGATTGAACCCATAGAAAAATTCAAAGGGAGAATGAGAAGTAGTGGAGAGCACCACCGTATTCTTCTTGCACTTCACGTCATTCAGGGTTATTATGTTTGGCTCGATGATGAGTGCATATTTAATGCCTCCTTTAGCCTTTAATCTTAGATTCTTAATTGGTTTTTGTATTTTAAAAGAATATTTTAATTAGTATTTGTTATAATTGGCTTTATTGAGCATGAGATACAAAACATGATAAAAATTAACATTTTAGTTGCATAAATATTCTTTGGATATTTTGATGTGTGTTAGAGCAACTACAACTAAGTATTGAGGTATGGAAATAAATTTGTTAAAGTTTCATGACATTTTAAAGATAAAACCAAGAATAAAAAATAATCAAGACCACAAGGAGTTAAGCCAAACATTGTATTAGGAAGGTAATAAAAGCATGAAAAAGTGAAGAAATTTAGCTAAGCTAAGAAGAGGGAACATCCAGCAAAAATTGGATCTTGTGGTTTTCTTTATTTTTTCTACAGAAAAATGGCTTTGATAATTGATAAATGTTTACGATAAAACATAATTTGGAAAAAATATATCTTAAGATATTTTATTTGATATTGTTAAATAATTATCTTATTTAACTATATTAATAAATATCAAAAGATAATATTTGTCAGATCTTTTTGAATCTAGCAAAGATCTTTTAAAATATTTTTCGATCTCCACAAGGTGTTTCTACTCATGCACTACATGATCCTCTGCTTTCCAAGAAAGCTTGATGTGCCATGTTCTTTCTTTTGGTGCCTTATCTTCTAGTTCCTCTTGCACCCTCTGGATCATACCCCTAAAAATTAATCCATTGGTTGGACCCAAGTCACCAAAAACCTGCCCCAAAACCTATAAATACAAGTTTGAAGTAAGAAGGTGGGTGAAGTACCTGAAAAATACTAGAAAAGGGGGGACGCGGGGGGGTGGGGGGGGGGGGGGGGGGAGTTGAATAGTGTTGATGGAAAAATCGCAACCCTTCTATATAACATGTTTGTTGAGTTTTAGATTTGTTAAATGAATGCTTAAACACACGACTTGTAAATGATAATAAAGAAATAGTTGCTTTCAACGTGCTATTTAGAATGTACAATGCGGTGTTTGTAAGAACTTCCTCTGTTGAAGAGTCTTCGTTTAATGCAGAAGATTTTCGTATTTAGAGATAAAAAAGCAACAACAAGTTTTATAAGAGAAGCACTTAGATAAGAAATAAATAAAAATTTCACAAATATTTTATACTGGTTCACTCCAACTAAGCTACGTCCAGTCTCCTTTGTAGATGGTCCCACTATAATCTTCAACAAGATTACAACTGAATATTCGCACCACTCCTGGTCTTCTTAGTCAACGAATAACCTCCTGTTACCCTAGACTGAATTATTATTCTCACTGCTCTTGGTCTCCTCAGTCAGCAAATAACCTCTTATTACCCTAGACTAGATGAGTATTCACACCACTCTTGGTACTAAGCAACCTTGTCTAGATTTCCTCAACTTAACTAAGTTCAACAAGTATTTTAATTCTCTTCAGAATTACAATCAATGATTGCTTACCAGTTATTCAGATTATTACTCTCGCATAAAGGATGCAATTACAACACAGTGCATTCTAAACACTCGCAAGTGTTTTTCTTTTTTCTTTTTCTATCTTTCTTACAATCAATAAGCAAATATTACAATGAAGCTCAAGAGTATTGCTTTTCTTCTTTTCTCTTCTTCTCTTTTTCTGCTCAGATACTTTTTCTTGAGCTCTTTATGTGCTTTTCTTTTGAATGCTTCTTAAAGGATGAATATTTTCATTTATGTTATCTTCTTTATTTTTCATTTGAATGATCTTCTATTTAAAGGCTCTTGGATAATTGTTCATTAGACTAAGCTTTTGGTCTTGATTCTTGTGTCTTCTCTTTCTCTGTGTACAACATCCGTTGGTTAAAGTCAACTTGTCAGAGCATACTTGCTTTTTCAATACTTTGCTTAAAGTAGGTTTTACTTTCTTTTAGACACAGTTTCAAGTGAAGAACATTTTGTAAATATCTCTTTTGTCTCTTACGTTCACTTATGATATTTTAATTGAGGCTTGTGGATGCATGTAAAGTAGGTTATATGCAAAGAACGGAGTAGATTGTGCATGCAACAAATATGTCGTATCTCTTATCACTTTTGTTGTTTTTGAACTTTGAGCATTTAATGTCATTTAATGCTTGCTTAGAACAACAAAGTGTTTTTCATTTCCTAACATTGAGGTAGCATTTAACAATTAAGTTCTTCTTCTAAAGATATCAAGCGTTGAATATGAACTTCATCGTTGGACGAAGTAACAACTTAGGTCATGATTTAGACTGATACAAACGCTTTTTGTGATTTTGCCTTTTTAGAGCAATGACGTTTAACATGTTATGTTTTCCTTGATGTTTTAGGTTTAGGCTTTTAAGATGTTTTTGTCAAACACATTGTCTTGACACTTTTTTATTTTCCCGAGAGTTCACATGAATACCCTTTTGGGTATAGTAAGCTTATGTGTTTAGCTTAAACTCTCTTATAGGCTTTTAACTTAACAGTCGTTTAGCTTTACGCCACACTTGTTTTGATTTAGATGTTTTTATGATTTCTACAATCCTAAAGATTTTCCTAAGGTTTTTCTATGTTGGGGATCCTTGAGACTAAGTCTTGTGTTTCATACTAATGTATTTTCAGATTCTTATTTTGTTTAATGTTATTTGGTTAAACTTCAAAACATGAAAGCGTATAGACGATTTTGTCTTAACAGTATGTTACGTGCATTTATTACTGCATTAATTATCAACTGTCAAACATTGAACTAACTTTGGTATCAAAGTTTCTACATGTACCCTTCGAACAATTTGGACAAAGAGTTCGATCTAATATTTTAATTTTTAAACACCATTTGAAATTCAAACCACACAACACAATTTAAATTATTAACCTTATTTTTTTTTATCAAAAATAGAAGCCTCGTTTCGTACCGAAAATAGAAGTCATTGAAAATGTACCCATCTTTTAAAATATAAATGTGTTGGTTTATTTTTTATTCAAAACAAAATCATACTATATTGAAACGACTTTAATAATTTTGATTTTATTTTTAAAGTATTCTTATTTAGAATAAATTTTGTGCAAAATGAAAATGAAATGAAGTTGTATCAAGTGACTTCGTTACTTTTTTATATGAAAATTGTTAAATATTATAGCTAATATTTAATTATTTAATTTTTATTCAAAATTTATTAGTATTATATTGAATTTATAGTTGCATTTATAGTAATTTTCAATATCAGTGGCGCCAAATGGTCACCCCCCATTCAACTCTTCCCTCTATGCCCCCTCATCGCCCATCATTTTCCGCCACTCCCTCCTCCATGTGCGTGCCTTCTGGATCTACTGCGTCCCCTTGAAGCCCTCCTTCTATTGCCACAAAACACGCACGATCAATCCTCTTTTTGCAGCAGAGGTGATGGTAGAATAGGAAGCTCGTGGCGTGAAAATACCTTCGGATATGGTGATGCCATATGAATGTTTCACCCATCCACCAGTGTTGATTCACAACAACAGTGCAGGAATATTTCCATTGTGTAGATATATCAAAGTTGTTAGTGTTCTTAATTACTTTTGTGTTGCGCTTTGAAGTCGACCCAAACTCTAAAGTTTTCATAATTAAATCAAATTTCAAGTCCTTCTAATATTGCACGACTTTGATTTCGATAAAAAAATTAGTCTAACATTTGCTTAATTAAAGTAACGTGAATCTTGAAAGACTTTTAACATAAAATTTGATTGAAGTTGTATTTGTAGAACACGACTTTTTCGTATAAATCGTACTACGTTGGTAATAATCTTTTCAGATCTTAGACTAGTTTGATAATTTTAATGTTAAATTATACTACATTAGTAAAAAAACACTGAAAAATCTTTGTCTATAATTGAATAAATAATAATCTTATATCCTTTGATGATAATTTATTAAGATAAAACTTAGATACAAATATTAATATATATATATATATATATATATATATATATATATATATATATATATATATATATATAAATGAAAATTAATTACTTTTTGCACATCATTTTTTATAGAAACTTCTCAAATTTCAATACAATGGGAGAACAACACAAACTATTTATAAGTTTTGTTTATCATTTTAGTACGAAAAAACGGATAAGAAAAACAATACAATGTTAATAATAGAGTTTAGAGTAGAAGTTTTGTCTATGTACATATCTCACTTTTCTTTCTTTTTAGTTATTTATTATTTTGTTTGTTCTATGCAATTTGCAGTTTTTCACTTTTAGTCTTTGCAATTTTTTTTCTTTCTTCTAGTAATAGTAAATATGTCCCATTTTTGCGTTCTTGATTAACAGGTTGTAAGAACTAGAAAAATTATTTTATAGAGGGACAAATGTTTTATGTAAAGACTCAGAGCAGTCAATTTTGGAAGTGAACAAGTGGCACCAGATAATGAGACCAAACATTTAATAATAAAATAATGTTGATATAAACACTGAATTCAAAGTTGGTTTCATTATCTGAAAAACCATTGATAACACTCTAGATTTACATATTTTTCTCTGTTAAAAATCATTTCTTAGATTTCTTTAGTTTTTAATTTCTTAGAATTAGGCTAGTTTTATGTTTTTCTCTTAATTCTTTAGTTTTGTAAAATTTTAGTTAAAAATAGGTTTTTAGATGTAATTTTTAATCTTTGATAACAATTAGGAAATTAGTATGTTTTTGAAATTCTTTTAATAAAAATGTTTGGTTTTAAATAGGTTTTAATCTCATAATATTTTTTTTCTAACTCTTTTATTATTTTAGGATCTGGTTTGGGCTTGAACAGCCAGCAGAAACACTGGGCTCTGATCCATTTTTGGGCTATTTTGTGGCTGAATCTATTGAACATCAGGGAGCAACAATTGGGCCAATTCTCCTTTAATGAAACGTTGCGTTTCAGAGGCTGTCATTGGGGGTCTCAGGTTTGCAAATCATTTTGGCAAAATGAAGAAGTCTTCGTGCATTTGAGTAAAAGAAAAGAACCTTCGAGCTAAGCTAGGGCTCCCATGAGTGAAGAGAGTTGAAGAGAGGAGCACATTACCTGCCCGGAGAAGATGACTGGAGCTGACCAGCGAGCAAATGGAGTTGACCGGAGATGCCACGCGGAGAGCTCGAAGCGCCACAGCAAGGTTCTCCATCTCCCATTTTTCTTTTTCCCCTTTCCTTTTCCCTCTTTCGTTTTCTTTTGTTTTTCTGACCCTATAAAAAGGGCTTTCACCTTGTAAAAAGAATACTTTACACACTTTGAGATACACTCTCTGTTCATAGTTCTAAGCTCTTTAGGTTAGGGTTCCTTTCCGCTTTCGTAGAAGTAGAGTTCTCGACTTTTGGATTTTCTTGAGACGATCGCGAGGGTGACAGGCCGCGAGAGTCTTGGTGATTTCCGGTAGTTTGTAAAATTTTCTTTTCATGTTAATAAAGTTGATTTTGTGTTCTTGTTCTGTTCTTGTTTATGTTTCGATTTTGTTCTTTGTTTTTGATTTCTGTACTTGTTATGTGTTGAGAAAATGATTTGGATTCTGTAACTCTGCACTTCTATGGTTCCGTTTGGAATTAAATGTCTCCGTAGTGAGCATTCTTCATCGAGATGTCTTCTCGAGACAGAGAACAGTCCAATGCATAAAAATTGATTCAAATATGTGTTTCTTGAATTTGTTTGTGCATTTTAGATTGATGAATAGGTTAATGAACATTGATTGGAAAAATTAGTGGAAAGAGTCAATTTAAAGTTCTGAAATATGACTTAGAATATCCTGTATTGGAATTCATATTATCAGGATGTCTTCCTGAGAGCTCTAAGCACTCTTTTATTCAGTTCAATGTGCAATTCACCTATGACTTCAATTCTGTTTTTTTTATTGTGATACTGCTTTTAGAATTTAGGTACTGTTTTTGATTTGTTTCAATTCTAAATTCTGTTATTGATTGATTTCTGGTGATATATAGATTAGGATAGAGTGATCTGTATTGCATTTTAATTTTACTTTGATTTTTGTTTTCCTATGAATAGACTAAGTTTAGTAGATTAGATGTTGAACTGTCTACTCTTAGAATCTTGTTCAGTTTTAGTTTTAGTTTCATTTTGCTGTATTAGGTTAGTTTTAATTGCACTCAGTTCTCATTTTAGTTAGGTTCTGTTTTGTTATGCAGTTATTTTACAAGTTAGATTAGGTTCCAGTTTTGTTTTTATTTCTTTGCATTTTATTTCTTGATTTTTTTCTTTCATACATATTTGATTCCTTTATTCTTTTCTCTTTAATTTCATTGTTTCATATTTCATTTCCCCACCTTGCTTTAGTAGTTATTAGATAGTAAATAAATACAAGATTTAACTCTACACTTTAGACTTAATTTTAGCCGAGTCTTTGGATTGATACCTAGGTTGTCCCTATACTTCATTAGTGGGGAAACTTAGTTTGTTCTGTTTTTGTGCGACGAAAAACAGTTTAACAACCATTATCACTCTTCAAAGCTCTGTTCTCTTTTTTCCTCATTCTCTCTACAAATTCTCTCTAAAAATCTTTCATCTCACCTCATCTAATCTACAATCAGATTGTGCGTAAGCTATCCTAGTGTCAAGGACTTCCATTCTCACCGATCAAACTTGTGTTTTGAACGGGTAAGTTTCATTTCTTGAGTTTTGTTAAAATTTGGAAATATCTGTCACATGCAAGGTAGTCCGACTGCTTGCATGTGTTCTTCAACCTTCTTTTCCCCTTTCTAACTCCATTTTGGTTCATTAGGTGGTCTTTTCTCACCAATCGGTGAACTGTAGGTGTTCATAGGAATTTCTGGTGGTAATCGAGTCTGCAGTTGTTGAGCTCTCGGTTCGGTCATAGAGGTAAGAGAAGCTAGTTAATTTAATTATGATTTATTATGTATGAATATGTTGTTGATGATTATGCATGTGTGTAAAAGTGAATGAATTGGTATTCGACATTGTTGGACGTGTGCATGTGTGGATAATTTGATGTTGGCTTGATTTCTGTGTATTGCCGAGACCTGTGAACTGGTTGAGAAGTTCTGCAAAGTTATGTAGAAAGTCGAGCGCTCGTTGTTGAACGCTCAGTCATGTCAGTTAATTGGGCTTAGCAGTATTCTGTTTCGTAGTGATATTCGGTCTTAGTGTTGTTCCGTTTAATATTGACGTTCAGTTTAAATGTACTCGTTTTTTACCTCGACAGTCTTCGGGTTGGTATTATCATTCGTTCTTAGTCGTACTACATTTAGCATTCGTTATTAGTAGTATTATGTATTAGCGTTCGGTTTTGGTAGTATTCGATGGATTATAGCGTTCGGTCATATACTAGTATTCGGTAGTCATAGCGATCGGGCCGCTCGGTCATATACTGATTGGCCGCTCGGCCATGTTCAAGTACTCAGTCATTAACTGTGTTTGGTCTCTTTAGTCTTACCCGTTCATGACCGTTCGGCCTTAGGTGTGTGGATGGTTTCTTGTTAAGCGCTCGGTCTTATACTGACAGTAATGCTAGTGTTAGCGCTCGGTCTCGTACTAGCGCTTGTTCTTGGTAGTACTCGGTCTCTTACTAGCGCTCGTTCTTGGTAGTGCTCAGTCTCGTACTAGCGCTCGTTCTTGTTAGTGCTCGGTCTCGTACTAGCACTCGTTCTTGGTAGTGCTCGGTCTCGTACTAGCGCTCATTCTTGGTAGTGCTCGGTCTCGTACTAGCGCTCGTTCTTGTTAGTTCTCGGTCTCATACTAGCGATCGTTCTTAGTAGTGCTCGGTATTATACTAGCACTTATGATAGAGTTAGCGTTCGGCCTAAGCTATATGTGTTCGGTATAAGTTCAAGTGTTCGACTCCTGCTTGAGTCTTACTCTCTAAATGACCATTCGATCATGTTCGCATGTAGGGAGAGTTTCTCCCGTTCGGCCTTGTCTATAGGTTGTGTTGATCTTTTCTATTCGGTCGTGCTCAAGGGTGGGGGTTGTTTTACTGTTTTGTGTGATTTTTATTTAAGGATGTTATGGATGAGGAAGTATGATAATTCTAATGTAATGTGAAGGTATGATGAGATATTTATAATATGGATATGAAAGAGAATTCCAAGGAGGAATATCTCATGGATGGTTATGGAATTGTAAAGTATGAATGTGGTTATTGCTTAGCTGGCGTTTATCCTGATATTCTGTGATTACTCATTCTCACGTAGAGAGGAGTAACTCATGTGTGAGAATGACAGAAGGTCCTAGTCCATAAGGGTAACTTGGACGAGGTATAACAGACTAATCCCGAGTGACAACTGTTGAGGGCATCCCAGCTACTACACTATCCGGGTGCACAAACGTCGTAGCTACACAATTTATACTAGTCCGGATAGTCAGAGTAAAGTGGTCGGTTATAACATGCTTGTATGATTTCTGTATATGTATGATTGTATTATATGTTTGTCTGAATTGTATATTAACGTAGTTAATTAAATTACACTAGCTTACCCTTATTTTCCTGTCTTGTCATGTTGTCCGTTCGGTCGTCTGTGTCATTGCAATGATCACCTTGTGGGTGTGAGCAGAGTGCGAAGAGGATTCTTTGGAGCAAGTGCTAAGCGAGGAGTCTTCAACCCCTTATGATAGGACCGTTCAATTGATACACCTCTTGTATGACCGATCAGGCTGTTCTTATGATTTGTATCAGTGTAGGATTTTTGTAAATTTTAAATTTGGGATTATTTTAAGATAACTATAAGTTAGCTTTATTTCCTGTAACTGTTCTATTTTATTGTAAATGTAAGTACTCTTAAGTATAGTTTATAGCTATATTTTTGGAATGATAAAGTAAATGTTAACGTAATCACTATTAACATTCTTGTAACAAATATAGGCAATAAAAAAATAATTCAATTTTAAATATTGAAGACTAAGATCTAAAAAATTTAGTATAAAAAAGCATATTTAATTTCATATATACATTTTTATCTACTGTAAGAGTTATTTTAAAAATTACTATTTAGCTTAAATCTTTTTTTTTTATAATTTTAGTCAATTGGGATTAGAATAACAAAGTAAAGAGTTAGGATGCAACCCCCAATGATTTATATTAGGTTTATATCATTTCAATATTAATCAATATAGAACATTCATTCATAGATAGAGACTATAAATCCGAAAATTAGGTGAATGTACAAGGTGAAAGAGAAATGTTTGTGACATTTACTTGTCTCTTTCAGGTTTTGTAATTGTAAAATTATCATCTTGTTTTGAAGTTGGGTTTCATTTTCAAATATTTATGAAAAAGAAAAAATTATTTCAAGCATTTCCTATACAAATATTTCAAAACAAACTAAAAAATAGGAAATAAGAACGTAAGTAAGACCAACCTAATAATTCACTAACACACCTTAAGCAAGATATCTTATGGTCAACTTTGTAATGAGAATTACTTATTTTATCTGAATAAATAAATTTTTAAAATTTGTATATAGACAAATTTTTTTAATTAAAATCAATTACCCACCCCACTCATCTAGGATCAATTTAGTTTTTATTCATAAGATATTATTTAACAATTTTTATTCCATTTCAATAATAAAATATATAATAATTTTTTTCCATTTAATCTATACTTTATAACGTTAATATTGGTGTTGTCCATTTTTTTAATGTTTAGTTATGTATACAAATTTTTATTTATTTTAATTTTTAAAATTTCATTAACTATCCACAATATTATAAAATCACTTAATGAAAAATACTTAAAATTAAATTATAAATTTATTTATATTTATAAATACTTTTTATGAAAATTTTATAATTTAACAGTATTTTTTATTTTAATAATTAATTTATTATTATAAAAAATATTATTTTCATTTTAATATATTCAAAATATTTATATATATTCTTTTAGTAAATAATTCTTCCGGAATAATAAAAATTGACATATTTTATTTTTATTACAATAAAAAATTATAATTTAATTAAATGTTATAATTTTTTAATTTTGTTAAAACTTTATAAATGGATTCAACACATACTTAATTTTTAATAATTCTTTTATTAAATTTCACATATATTTATTAAATAAAAGTATTAACATTATTATTATAATATTCTTTTATCTTTGTTACTTTATGTAAATTTAAAATTATTATTAATTTTTCAAAATTCACTACAAGTTAATGTTAATTTTTCTTTCTAAAACCTAGAAAATAGAGACTTAAGAGTTATAAAATATTTTCAATAATGAGAACATGTTATTTTAATATTAAAAAAATAAAAAATATAAATAGAAATTTTGTTTAAGTCTCATTACTTAAAAACACCTTTCATTTCTCTAGAACTCATTATTTAAATAATCTCTTTCTTCTCTCTTCAAGTTCTAACCGCTGAGTTATCTCTTTGAAGATTAGTAAGTGGCTATGTGATCAAAGCAACAAGATTTTCCTTTCCATTCAATCAGTTTTCTCAAAAGAATAAGTTAGTTTTTACTCTTTTCTTGAGTTGTAAGTTTCTTCCATGCATGTAGAACTTTTCTGTCACTCTCAATAACTTCCAATCTCAAAAAAAGAAGGATGGTTATGTCGTGGGGAGTAGAAGGAGGTCCTTAGTCTAATGTCATTTATTGGCCATAGATGTTTGACAGATTAACCTCGAGTATGGTAGTCGGTGTGCATGAGTTGTTGTTACACCACCTCAAGGTGTAGGACCCATATAGTTCGATATCAATACATGTATCCAGAGTGTGTGTTTGTTTGATTTAAAGTTGATATGAAGTGGTTTTTGAGTACGAAATTGTATATGATAATACTTTAAGGATTTCAAGGACAAATCCTTTAGATGGTTGTGTATAGTGTATGTATTAATATAGGATGATAGTGATTTGGAGTTATTCTAACACTCTCAATAATTTCTAATCTTAAGAAGAGAAGGATAGTTATGTCCTAGGGAGTAGTAGGAGGTCATTAGTCAGATGGTCATTTCTTGACCATAGATGTTTGACGGATTAACCTCGAAGTGTCGTAGTTGGTGTGGATGAGTGGTTGTTGCACCACCTTCGGGTGTAAGGCCTTTATAACTCGATATCAATACATGTATCCGAATGGTCAGTCTAGAATAAATAGTTGAATGTTTATAAAATTGTTAGTTATTAATGATTTCATTATAATTTGATTTTTGTAAATGATTATGTGTATTCGTTGATAATATTAACTTATCATTTTCTCTATGTTTTGTGTTTTCTTGTTCTCTTGTTGTAATAATCATCTTTATAGTGTAAGCAAATGAAAAGCTCTCTTTGGATCAACTTTTAGAAGATAGAGATGGAGCATAGGTTTAGATTAGGATTCTACTTTAGCTGGTTTTGTATATATGTTTATATGAAAATATATGTATATACTTTTTTGAAAAATTTTTGGTTGCACTCTAGTTCTTAAGTTTAAAAAAATTTGTTGGACTTCCCTTTCTTGTGTATAATTTTATTATTATAGTTATATTTGGATAATTGTAATAATTTTATATATGCTTTTTGTTTAAGGGTTTTAGTTTATTAAATATGTGATGAATGTTATAATAGTGTTACTATTATTGAAAATTTGGGACGTTACAATGATGATAATTATTAAAGATCAATGTATATACCTTTATTATATTAATCACTAATAAGATTTAAAACAATTTTTATATTAATATAGTAACTTTTTATTATACTCGAAATTAATATAAGTTATTGGGTAAAAGAAAAAGGTTGGGGTTGGTGAGGGTCCGTGCAACTTCTTCCCTTTTTTGAGCAAAGTGGTTTTGGGTAGATATAAATGACTTCTTCCTAAGGTTGTTCTTCTTGTTCCAATACATGGTCAGAAAGAATTTCGCATTCCTCACATGATGGTGGTTGAAGGGGAGGTGGGATAATCCCTTGTTGCAAATGTGGTGATTTTGTTGTAAGCAAAGTGGCAAAAACTCCATAGAATGATGAAAGACAATTTTGGGGATGTCGTCATTACAAGGTTTTATGAATACCCTTCTCCCTTAACTTGGAATTTATTTGTTCATAGATTGTTGAGTTAGAACCAATTTTGGTGGCTTATTTGGTGAAGTATCATGGTGGATCTTCAAGAAGGATGTAATGTAACTTTTTCAAGTGGTGTAATGAAGAAAAGATTGACGAAAGAGATGGTGAAATTGTCAAAGAAAGGATAAAATTGTTAGTTGGAGCCGTGTGTGTTGTTATTGCGATGAACATTGTGACATTGTGGGTCTGTTTAGGTTGATGTTCGTAGGTGGGTCAATGTTTACATTAAGGTCTAGGTTAATGTTTATGTTCATGTAATGTGAAGGTGAAACTCAATGTTTACGTTCAAGTGTAGGTGTTCATGTAATGTGAATGTGAAGCTTAATGTTTACGTTCAGGTGTTTATATGTAATGTTAAATTTAGTTTCCCCTTTGGTCAAAAAATGTGAAATGTGGTTCCCTTTTCAATTTAAAACTGTGTACTTTGGTCCCAAATGGATATCAACGAAAAACACTTGAAAGATATCTAGCAATGTTTCCACCATTAGTTTTCACCTTTAGTCCACCATCTCTATCCACCTCCACTCCACCATCCACCTCCTCTCCACCATTAGTTTCCACCTCCACTCCACCATCTCTGTCCACCTCCCTCCACCTCCTCTCCACCATTACTTTCCACCTCCACTCCACCCTCTATAATTCCATCTCAAACCCTAACCCCCAAATCCAATAATAATAACATCAAGTAAGTAGGCTAGGGTTAGCAACACTTTCCTCACGTATGTACGGTATTCAAATTTCACCTTCAAGGAATCACCACACCATAGTGATTGCAAGACCAGTTTCACCAGATTGTTAAACCCAGAAATCACGATAGGATTCTTAGATAAGGGTAATTTGATTTAACCCATTTCGTTAAACCTAGCTGACATTATTATATTTTTTTTAAAATTTACACATTCAAATATATCATATGTGCTATGTATTGCAAAAGCTTTACACGTTATTCAATTTTGGCCATGGAGGCATCTGCACCATTATGTTTTTAACGTAGTAAGCCAAAAGTACCATTTTGAACATTTTTAACAAAATATGAAACCTAACTAAACTTTTTTAAAATGTAGAACGACTTCGAAAAAAAAAAACCTCAAAACTAGAGACTAAATGATGTATTAAATATATATATATATATATATATATATATATATATATATATATATATATATTATTTATTGTACTGTACCAACTCTCCTTTTTAATAATATTTTTAAATTATAATATAAAATTTAAAAAATTTCCCTTTTAAAAAAGTATAATTAAATTATAATGGTTTAAAACGTTTCTCTTGACCTAATTAATTTTTATTACAATATAACTTGAATATAATATACAGTAAATAATATATAAAATCATATAAAATAATATATATATCGTAAAAATACTAACATAGGAGTGTAATATAAAATGTTTCCACCCACACAATGTTAATTTTCCCTTAAAATGTTATATAATTTTTTTAATTTTAACATTTAATAGTAAATGGTATTGTTATTTTAAATTTTAAAAAATGAAAATTCTGATTCAGTACCGCTCGCTTGTTGCAGTAATTATTTTTATACCAGAATGAGTGAAAGCAGAGTTTTAGAAACATGGGTTACCAGTGAGGTAAAGCGTAAGAAGTTCACTCTCAGTTCCTGATTCACCTTTTAGGTTAGTAAACACTGAAAAATGCTACCTTTTATAATTTCTGTGAAAGATGTTAAATTCTATAATTTTTCTGAAAGAAAAGCCCTTTTCATTTTCTCTCCCAAGTTTTCTGTTTGTTTGATATTAACTGTTCTTGCATTATTCTTGATCAAACCCTAACCTTTAAGTTTCCTGCATTTTATTTATTTTATGAATTATAGTTTCAGAGATTCACATCAGGGTTTGTCATATACCTAATTTGTTCTCTCTTTTTTTTTCACCTTTCTGCTTTAAGACACAGAAAACCAGAATTACTCCTTGTTTGGCTGAAACAACTTTGGATAGCTCTGGTTTGATGTAAACTTTATCTTGGTTTTCTAGGAAAACAGTTTTAAGAATCAACATATGCAAACCTAGTGAGTATCTAGATGCAATTTATCAATGCGTCTTTTTACAGTTTCCTAGTCAAATAAATCTTAAGGTTAACTTTTATGTCTATGATCATTAGAGGATATTGATGTCGGACACATTACCTGTTTGGGTTTGTGTTCAAGATAGTTGTGCTACCTTTATTGTGTGATGGAGGAAAAGAAAAGAAGAAAAACTTTGAAGAAAAATGTTCATACAAGGAAGACATTTTTTGAGGCTTGATTTTTCACATTTCTAAGTTTTGGTGTATTCAGGGTGTGCTTAGATCACTTGAAATAACAACTTGATAACTTATGATGCAGTGACTCAATGGAAGCCCAAGAGGATGGTGTTGACGTTCAGGACAAGCTTTCTGGCTTTATTTTCATGTGTAATGGAATTACAAAACCAGAGTGCTACCAATACCGAGTTTTTGGACTTCCTGCTAGGAGAAAGGCTGATGTAGAGAAGATCAATCCTGGTACATATCTTTTTCTGTTTGACACTGATGTGAAGCTTCTCTACGGTATTTATATGGCAACCTCAACCGGGAAACTAGAAATAGAGCCATTAGCTTTTGGGCACAAATTCCCTGCTCAGGTGAGTCTTTACAATCTAAGTAGACTTCTCTTGCTCCCACACATAGACTGACCAATTAGTGAAAATAGCATCCTGTGTCATGATTGGCAGTTTGTGGAAATATTGGTAGCAGTTTGTAGCACCAATCTTGTTGCCTAAGCATTATAATTGTCATTTTGGTTTCTGTTTCTTAATTTGCCTTTGGAGTTGAATACATATGGAGGAATATAATTGGTTGTTGGTGGTTCTTCAGGGGCATTTGGATAATTTATTTGTAACCTTTGACATTTTTGTAGCTTTTGGAATAGACTCATGAACCTTAATCTCTATAATTTTTTGAAGTGGACAAGTATAGTCAAAGTTTTTATGTTGACTTCCTAATTTTTCCTTTTCTTAGTCAAATTTCACGTATTAACTTCAAATCATATAGTATGAGACCAGTAAGTGCTTCTGATTGCTAACTGTACTCGAAACTTTGTTGTTATGTCAAATGCACTATATCTATCGCTTTATTTTTCATTTCCCGTTGTCCTGCTTTCATATTTTTATTTTATCCAGGTGAAATTCAAAATTTACAAAGACTGTTTACCCTTGCCAGAGAGTAGCTTTAAACTTGTCATTCGAGATAATTACCAGAAAGGTTCCAACAAATTTAATCCCGAACTCAATATTAGACAAGTATGTTTCATTTTTATCTCTCGCAAATTGATTTTAAGAGCAATTATTTCATTCTACTTTTCTTTTCTTCTCTGCATCTTTTTGTGTTAAGAAGTGAAAACTACGTTTCTTATTTGGAATATATTGCTATGTTACAGGTAAGAAGTCTAATAGAATTGTTTCGCCCACTACATGAATTGCCAACTTCACCTACACTTCCTTTTTTGAAGAAACCAATGAATAATGTTTATCATCATATATCAGGGCCACCACCACTTTCCAGAATGCTACCCAATCAAGCTCCAATGTTGTTGAACTATCCTGTTCATAATATTATGCCTTATTCACATGCAACACAGTCTGTGCCATCCCAAGCTTCAAGGAATCAGTTTTACTCTCCTGCTAGTACACTTACACCGGAGGGTACTTATGCAACTGGGATCTGCAGCAGTCATAATCAGACTATCCTCAGGGGCTGTGATCATACTCAGACATTGCAATACTCTCACCACGCATATCATAACATCATACATACACAACCTGAATTTCATTCTTCATTGATGCCTGTGGGTAGCAGTCTTACTCAACCTCTGCAAAACTCTCCATATCCATATCAGAGTATCTTAAACCCTCAATCACTGCAAGATCCTCAACATCCATATCAGAGTGTCCCAAACCCTCAATTGCTGCAAGATCCTCAATATCAATATCAGAGTATCTTAAACTCTCAATTGCTGCAAGATCCTCAATATCCATATGAGAGTATAACAAAATCGTCGCATGATTTTCATCCCACAGTCACAAATGCAGGCAGCAGCTGTCTCCAGTTGTCATGGCTTCCAGTCAAACTTACAACAAAACACTTATTCCACCACGCTAAACGTGGGCCACAGTTACAATCAATGCCAGATTATCAATATACACATCAGAAAAATGCCCAAATTCCTCAACAGATTAATCATCCATACTTTCCTCAAGAATTTCCATCTTCTGCATATTCATCTCAAGGGTATTTTATTTCAACTTCATTCTAAACCTTTAATTTAATTCAATAAACTTTGTCCGGCAAAGGGATTTTTATTATATTTAGTAAGTACAACAAGGGGATAATCCATTGACTGAAGCTATGATGCAGATTCTAGAGGAGAAAGCATTGCCCCATTATAAATTTTAAGATTTATAACTGTTTGCTACACAAGCATTTTTAGCCATGGGCTTAATGTATATTTGAAATGAATTTTGACAATATCTAATTGTTATTATGGACCAGGGCTGCAGCCATGCAAGGGGTGATATCAAGTGGTCAACAAACTGGAATGGGAAGCGAGTAGCACGAGCTATCTATGCAGACACAGGAATACCTCTACTCTAGAGAATGTTGCCGAACCACCTGTACTCAAAATATTCAATTTCTAAGTGCTTAATCACATTTCTACTTAAATATTCCATTATGCTGAATTTTTTGTATGTAAAGCCGCGTATATAATTTTAAAACACTGACGCTTACTTGTTGCTTTTTGTGCCAAAGGAATGATATATCAAGAAGGATTGCAACTCAGTCACACAAACCCCTTGAAATAAATTAGGTAGGCGATAAAAGAGAAGAAAAATAGATAATCTTACACTTCACAAATATAATTAGACTAGATAACGAAATCTCGAAACAATTTGGAGCGATCAAAAATTAATATGAAGAGTTATGTCAAGCAAATAATATTAGACAACGATAACGCAAGGAAAAAATTTAAAGCAGATACCATGAAATATTAGCATTATGTCTTTAATAGTGGGCATACAGCAGAAAAGAAAAATACTAACAATATGCCTATCATTGCTTTCCACTCAGCTACTGCTATGCTCCCAGGCCTAAGCTAAATTATTGGAAAGTAGTGCTATGCTCCCAGGCCTAAGCTAAATTATTGGAAAGTAGTGGCTAAGAATATTTAACCAGGCTTTAGAAAACAATTTTAAAATGAAATCTTTAGATGTGTGCTAACAATCCACTACAAAAAAACATTAAATTATCGATGGATAAATACGACGAATCTATATCCATCGATAATGTAGAATTATCAACAAAATTTTTGATGGATTTTTGAAATCCGTTGGTAAAGGCTATGACTCAATATTGATGGTCAGATATGTCAGTAAACACTTGGTAGAACATTTTTAGGGACTTTGGAAATCACTTTTCCCTTACTTGCATATTTTGTATTCTCCTCTATGATTCCTTCATCATTCGTCCTCATTTGTAAAATAACTTTTGTCTTCGTTCAATTCCTCCATCATCGAGATTGATTTCTTCCATTTTGAAATTTTGTCATTCACAAAGCCTCGATCATTGATTCACGGTGTCCGTCATTGGCTTATTCGCAAAGGTACCTTGAGCACGCAAAGGGCTTTTGTGTCATTCACGGAGGTAGAGGCTTGGGTTCTCTCATTTGCGAAGGCAGAGGCGAGTTCACTCATTCACAAAAGGTTTATCTGTCATTTGTACATAGGCATTGACAAGTTGTTCGAGGATTTCTGGTGTAGTGGGTTTGGGTCGTGTTGGTGGATGATTCGTCTTGCATTGACGCTAAGTTTGGGAGGCCGGTGCTGTGACGTGAGGGTTATTGTTGGAGGGTTCGTGGTGCATTAGGTTTGAGCAATCTTCGTCGAGGGTTCTTCCTGCGTTTAGGGGAGCTTGGTTGAGGGATCTTGGGCAAGTTTTTTTGCTCTATTTTTTTCACTACAGTGGTGTAGGGAGGCTACCATCGAGGTAATTTTTTTGGTTGCGGATAAATATGTGGTTGTGAAATCTGAAAAAGTGTAGCCCCTTTTCTTAGTAAAAATTTTATTTTTGATGAATGAGTAAAATTCAGAAAGTAGTTCTTTGAACAACAATGGGAGATGGAATTTGCGTTGACTCAATAATTGAAGTATATAATTTTAGGATGTGTTTTGTAGAAGAAAATTGTGGCCTAATTTTCTTTTATACCTTTCAAAATCGTAATTACTCTTTGAAGTTTGTCACACATACATAGATAAACATATGTCATGAGAGTGAACTGTATAATTTTTGCATTTTTATATGCATTATGGATTGACACACTTGACATTCTTGAGAGAAGAAATGATCCAAGTTTTGTTCAATGCAATGACTGATAGAAAATGGTTGTAAAGACACCTCAAGTCCCCAAGTTAGAGTACTATTCTCCTATCTAACGAATGTTTGAATGTTATATTAAACCCCTTCGCTCATGTAAACCCAACATGCTTTCGATTAACTTAATACCAATTGGTTCATTACATTCTTATTATTTTTATACATGTCATGTTAAATTAATTTTGTGCAATGATACCTATCAATATTTGGTTGTGAATTTTGATTTGGATGTTAAAAATGAGGTGTTAAATCTGATTTTGGTGTTAAAATTTGAGTCCTATTTGATTCTTTTAGCAATTTTGTGGACATCAATTGCCCCTTACTTTTGTTATTTACCCAAACTTGTATCATGTTGAATTGTTGATTTGATTCATTTAACATGTTTGTATTTGTAAATTGTGTTTTATAGTTTAACCAATAAATTCTTTGTCTTTCACATTGATGTTTATTAATAGAGTCTTCGATTTCAAATTTAAAGAAGCTATGGAGTGATATTTGGACGTATGATGTTTCAAGGAAGCAAAACTTCCTTATGAGGGCAACTTTGATGTTGACTATTAATGACTTCTTCACATATTTATCTGGTTGGAGCACACATGGTCGATTAACTTGTCCGCATTGCATGAAGCACACAAAGTTCTTGGTTTGACTATCATCGAAGGTTCTTGCCTACTGATCACTCATTTAGGAGAAACAAAAAGACATTTCACAAAGGGCAAGTTGAAACAAATATGCCTCCACCTAGGCTTACTCTGTCACAAGTTTGGAGAAAAGTCGAACATTTTTCAAAAGTGACTGCAAGTGGTCTGAATAGGATAAAAAAGTATGGGGACTAACATAACTGGAGTAAAAGAGACATTTTTTTGGAATCTTCTCAATTGGAAAGACAACTTGGTAAGACATAACTTCGATATGATGCACATAGAAAAGAATTTCTTTGACAATATATCTTTAACATGGTCATGAATGTCAATGGCAAGACAAAAGATAATGAAAACGCAGGAAAAGATTTACCTTTATATTATGGTCGAAGAAACTTAGAGTTGAAGAAACTTAGAGTTGAAGGCACAAGATGACGAGAAGTTGTTGAAGCCAAAAGCAAATTACACCTTGTCAAAAGACGAGGCTAAAATAGATTGTCGATGGATCAAGGAGCTTAGAATGCCAGATGGTTATTCTTCTAACTTTTCCATATGTGCTAATATTTAAAAAGGTAGTATTGAAGGTTTAAAGAGTCATAATTGTCATGTATTCATGGAGATTTTAATCCCTGTTGCGTTCAATTGTTTACCAATGAACGTGTTAAGTCCACTCACAGAAATCAATAACTTCTTCAAAGATTTGTGCTCCACGACGTTGTAGGAAAATTTGCTAAAAAGGTTAGAAGAAAATATTCCAATTATTCTTTGCAAATTCGAAAGAATATTCCCTCCTACATTCTTTGATTCGATGGAGCATCTTCAGATTCATCTTGCATATGAAACTTGGCTTGATAGACTAGTGTAATATAGGTGGATGTATCCCTTTGAAAGGTTTATGGGAGAATCAAAACGTTATTTGAAAAATAAAGCCAGAGTAGAAGGATCAATTTGTACAGCCTACTTGCGTTGAGAGACAACATACTTTTGTTCACATTATTTCAAGAACTTCATGTTGTCACCCAATAATGTTAGGAATGAAATGCAATAGTAAACTAAAACATGTTATTTAACTTTATCAGTTTTTCGACAAGTTGATCGTCATGCAGGCAAGGAGTACACTCATTGGTTAACTGATGTTGAATTTAACTCTTCTCATGTCCATGTGTTAATCAATTGCAGTGAAATTAAATCGTACCTTAAGTATGTTATCATCTCATTCTTAACTTTCCAATCCTGAAATTGATATACTCACTAATTGTGTTCATATGTAACAACTCATTTCTTGTGGTTGAGTAAGTCACAGAAGGAAGTGCTTCTGCTCGAATAAACTCAGAGTTTTCTAACTAGTTCAGATATCAAGTATGTATGTCTTTGCTATAATTTGAGCAAGGTTTCTAATTATTCTTCCTGTAAAAAATTTTTTGGCATCTTTGTAGGATTTTAACCAACCATTAAGTCCCAAATTCAAAACTTAAAAGATTTGACAAATTGGTCAGTGAGATGTGTGAAAGAGTGTGAAAGAATGACGCACTTACTTCATTAATGGGTATAAACTCCATACTCATGAATGATCCAAAGGAAAGAAAACAACTAATTGTGGTGTGTACGTGAAGGGTCTTACAAAAGGTGTTTATGATGATTTCTACGACATCATTCATAAAATATATGAGCTAGAGTACAACATTAGTACTTCTCCAAAGAGAGTAGTACTTGTTTATTGTGAATGATTTGATCATTCTAGAACTGGTATAAGAAAAAGGCCCATCACATCTTGATAAAGAGAAAGGGATAGCAAAGCCTAAGAAGAAGCAACGACAAACACACTATATACTAAGGGTGCTACTACACTATCTACCATTGTTGCCCCTAGTCCATTGGACATTGGGCCATCAAATGCAACACACCCTCTTTTGTTATCCACACCAAACATTCCTCCTTCCCTCGCAACAAACCCTTCTTCTCCCCTCGCAACAAACCTAACTTCTTCCCCCATAGCAGATCCTACTTCTATATTGTTCTCATCTTCTATACTGCCTTCAGCTATTGTCACACCATCTGGTGATCTTGATTAAGTTGGTGATGGTGTTGACCCCCCTCTCCATGATCAACCAGTGATTGAACCTTATGGTCGAGGGAAATACCTAATAACCTTTGTAACTAATTTTGATGTTTTAAGTTTGCCTTAATTCAAATCACTTTCATTTCTTTATATAAAGGTTTCTTCCATCCAAGATTGCTTCTCAGGCAATCACAAGGTCAATTAAGCAACAATTTCTGAACTCATGTCCTACATAAGGAGTAATACCTGTAGAGGACAGAGAATCATTCTGGCAGCATTTTAAGGTGAAAGTTAATCAAATTAATTATAATTTTTTATTGATGTATGCTAATTCAAGATCAAAAACATAATAAATCAATTCCAATGTTTGTATGATTTATTGTTATAGATGAAGGTGTAGTGGAAACTTGAACATGAAAGTCAAATTCAAAGAAATTTCCACACTAAAGCATCTCATAGGCTGTCAGAGATGTTTAGAGATGCACACAATGTAGGAAAGTGCCCTTACTAGCTTGACAAGCACATATGGAACTGCTTACTGAGTTATTGGAATTCGGTAGAGTTTCGTAATAAATGTTCTATTGCTCAGAGGAATAGAGCTTCAAAAAAGGGTGGGACCCTACATATAGGCGAATCCATTAACGTTCATGAACATGCCATTCGCATGGTAAGCCTTTATTACTTTTTTATCTGTTTCATATAACTTGTGTATTTTATATTTTATGTACATATATAACTTCATATTCTATTACAAGCATAAGAGTTAGGACATGTTATCCATGTTGATGAGGTTTTTACACAAACTCATCTTCGGAAGGGAACTTGTCAGTTCGTTGATGAAAAGTCTTGGAGGACTCATGTAAGCAAACACTGTTAATATTAATTGCTTTAAACTTTAAACTTATTCTACTATATCATTTACTAAAATTATGCATAATGTTTGAACAAGAAGAATTTTCAAGTAGACTCTCATAAGTCAGATCCGACCATGGGTCATGTCCTAATGCATCAAACGAGAATAATGATGACGATGACATCCATAAGACACAATGTTGAGTCGATGTTATTAGTGGGAAGAAGAAGGGAAGAGTCTACGGGACATGACAATTTGCTGCAAATTACACGGTGGGAAAAGGTGCTCTCAAGCACCAACCATCTTCTTCCACCAATGTTGACGAGGTCATTGTCCACCTCACGCAGCGACAAAAACAACGTGACCAAGAATACAACGAATTGAGAGACGAGTTTACCAGTTTCAAACAACTGGTCATGAGATTGTTGCCTAAGACTTCATAGCTTCAGTCCACCGTCCTTCCGACCCAACTCCGACCCTCTCCATCACCTGCCGTCCCAAAGCACCCCACATCAGTCCAACCTACACCAGTCCAATCCAAATTAGTCCAACCCACACCAATCCACCCACCTTCACAACAATAGGATGATGAATAACAACAAGACCATTCTGATAATGACTATATAAATTATTAGTTATTTATTAATGAACATACTTCTTCTATAACTATGATGGTGCTTTTACATAATTCTCATGTTTTACAAACATATAATTTCTTTGTGATAATCAACATGTTTGATTGAAAATGCAAATTGTTAAACTTGAACATCAACATATACTATGTTATTGGATATTGTTTATTACATCACTGATTGGATAATTTGCAATTTGCATATTTATCACAATTTTGATTGTGTCATTGTAGTTTGAATATAAATATTGTGTAGGTTTGACTGTGTAGTTGGATAATTAATCAATACAATTTACACTTGAATCTGTCACGTCATTATTGATGGACTAACCGATGACTTATTCCTTCGATAATTACCGATGGTCTATTTCGTCGATAATTACTGATGATCTGTTTCGTTAGGAATTACCAAAGGAATAGACCATCGATAATTATCAAAGGAATAAGTCATCGGTAGTTACCGAAGGAATAAGTCATCAACAATTACCGAAGGAATAGGTCGTCGATAATTATCAAAGATCAATATTCGTTGGTAATGTTTACCAACAACAAAATTATTGACAAATTAATGTCTGTCGATAATCTATCAAAATAATGTATTATTTATTAATATTGGTAGTTTCCGATGGATAATGTCCGTCAGTAAAACATGTTTTTTTAGTGATCCAAATAATCCTTTCCCATAAATAACAATATGGTGAGAACTAATATGTAAGTTTCCTTTTATATCTGAAATACATCAACAGTCCAAATAAGAAATTTTACACATTGAGTAGTTCTTTTTTTCTTTTTTATTTTGAATATATTTAGATAGAAGAAAAAAATATGGAGTGTAGGGGAGGAGTAAAGTACGACAGAATAGGATAACATATAATAGAGTGAAACTTTCTTTCCTTTGTTTATCCTGTGATAGGATGATATTTTATTGTTCATAAAAGGCTTAATACCAACTTTTGTTAGCTTTATTCGAAATGGTCCTAATTTTTTTTACGTTCAATGTAGTTCTAAAGATCACATTGTGTTCAATTTAGTCCTTTTTGCAAACGTTGTTTAAATAGTTAACGACAAGATGTCCAACTCTGCAATCAGTTAATGACATGTCATTTAACTGCTGGAGTGGACAGTTTAAAGCGTAGTGAGGTGGATGTGGCCAATGAGGCCTTCCCACTTGTCAGCCCCTTACCCACCCAAAATTAGGGTTTTAGATTGGGGAAAGGGATATCATGCGTCTCTTTTCTCTTCTCCCTTACAGTGCAAATTAGGGATGGATTTGCAGGTATGTGAAGAAGCTTGGCGGTGTTGTGGTTGGCGAGATGGTGGAGAGGTTGATGACGGTGATCCTTGCGGTTGCACATGGTGTCGTGACATGGTAGCGATTGAACGGAGAAGACGAAAATGTTTTGATGCGCGATGATTGGAGGCGCGATATTGATGCTTCTCGCGTGGTCGTAATTTTGTGTACATGTTTTGAATTGGTTTTGCGAAGGAGATTGTGACTCTACAATTTTAGGGTTCCCATGGAGGTGGCAGCACTAAGTTCTTGCGGTGTTGATGGCGGTGGTGACTTGAGACATTGGTGGCAAGGTAGGCGCTGCTTGTGGTGCGAAAAAGAATTGGCTTATCGCTGTTGTTGTTGGGTCGCATTTCTGGGTTCCTCTCTGCAGGTGCGTGTTGATGGTGGTGAGGTAGTGTCGCGGCTGCGCTCCGCAATGAAGGAAGAGTGGTGGGGTATTTAGGCTTCACGGCGACGGGTCGAGTGGGGTTTGATGGTGGTGAGGTATTGTCCATGTGAACAGTTAAATGACATGTCATTAACTGATTGCAAAGTTGGACATCTTGTCGTTAACTATTTAAACAACGTTTGCAAAAAGGATTAAATTGAACACAAATTACGATCTTTAGGACTACATTTTGAATGTAAAAAAAAATTTATGACCATTTCGAATAAAGCTGATAAAAAATGGGACCAACAGTGACATTAAGCCTTCATAAAATAATTATTAAAGTAGTAAATGAAGAAACACAAATAATTAGTTTTATTCTAATATTATTGTAATTTTATTTTAAAACATTACTATCAGTTTTAATTTTGTTAATATCTTTCCATAGCTTATAATGTTCTTTGCTGTGTTCTTCTTACATGATTACTAAAAATATGTTTATGTTTTAAATGCTAAAAAATCTTTAATATAGTTTTTCTAAATTTGTGCAGGCTAATTTGTGGAAGCTCTCTTACATATTTGTAAACCTATATAATTTCTCTAATTTCTTTTTATCTTATACAAAAGTTAATTTTAATTAATGGAAAAATTTATCTCATTTTTTCTTTTTCTAAAATTCTTACAGAAAAATTCATCCAAACATAAAATTAAAAAAATTGTTTGCATAACTAACATAGGTTTACATAAAATAAACTGTTACAGCAAAGTGACTAAAATATGTTTTTGTTAGAAATATGTTGATTGAATTTAAGAATATTGAACTTATAAAGATTTTCATAAATAAATAAATTATTTTCTTTCAAGATAACATTTATAAAAATCATATTTCAACGGTAAGAGATCTCAATATCAATGTTCTTTAAAGGATAAGAAAAGGTACAAAATAATATCAAGATTTATAATAAATCATTTTACCGAAAGCTAGGTTCAATTGTCTAATCACTTACGTAAAATACACTCAAGTTTAACAAAAACTCTCAAATAAAATACAACCCACATGACAAAATAAAATCTTTAACACCGTAAGATTTTCTATCTGTACACTCATGAAATACCAGCACAATTTAATGAATAGGCCACGGTTATTTTCAGTCATGAACATCGGTTCTCAAACCGAGGCGTACGTAGGCGGGATAAAAAGTATTCGCCTTGGTTCTCTTTATTCAAAACGGTATCTAGGATTCAACTCGGTTAAATGAACCGAGGCAGTATCAGTATCAGTTCTTTCAATGGTCAGATGGTATCCTCATCGTTCCGCTCAGTTAGGACTCTCTTTCGGGGGAGACTCATTGATCTTGCAAGAAGCAGAAATGGTTGGAGACATGAAATTCTTTGAGTCCTTTAAACAAACAGTTGGTGATCGAACCTTCATAGGTTTCAAAATTTGATCTTTCCCATTTTTTTTGTCATCCAAGGAGTCTAGAAAAATCTGCAGAACACCAACAAAGTCTCTTCCAGAAAAATCTGTAGAATAAGTAGAGATTGGAAACGGGAAGACCATGGCGACGGGATGTGAGCCTCCATGTGCGAACAGTGAACAGGAAGCTCTACATCAAAATCGCGCCTCCACCTGCAACCACAATCAGACCTGCAGAAACCAGATTTAACACCATATAACCATCACGCAGGGATCCAATTCAGAAATCGCGCCTCCGGAAGCAACGCGAACTGCATCAACCCTAATCGCACACGGTGGCGGCATGCTTTAGGGATTCTGGTGACAGTGGCGCGATTAAGGGTTTCTGTCGCAGAGTTACAGGTCCGGTGATGGTGATGGAAGAAGGTTGAAACGCGGTGGCTGGCGCGACGGTGGAGAAGAGGGGTTTTTGTTTCTAGATCTGTTTGAGTTTCCCTCTTTGCAGGTGATGGTTGCGCTCGACTTGGAATGGTTGCGCGTTCTCCGGTTGACGGCCATGGATGTGCTCATGGCGGAGAAGATGAAGATGGTGGTCGTGGCGTCCATGGAGTTTGGACGAGAACGAAGGCGCTGTGGTGGCGGCTTGCGGGTTTGCGCGTGGTGGCCAACGACATGGTTGAACGGGGGTGCTTGCGGCGACCCTAATGGCTGGTGGTGGTGGCGGCCTGATGCTGGAGTTTGGAGGAGAGGAGAAATCGTGAGGCGGAGGGTGAGAATCGCGAGAGTGCGAGAGTGCGAGGTGCGAGAGGCGGAGTTTGGTTTTTAACCTAAGGGTACTACCTCGCGGTTATATTTAAAACCAGTGCGTAAACCCTTTAAGTGCATCAGTTATACAGCAAACCGGGGTCTAAACCATTTAAAATTCATATTATATGTCTCGGTTGGCCTTCTACTCGAGGCAGTAACATCTATAGGCATCGGTTCATATACAACCGAGACATATAACCACTCAATAATTACTGAAATGCCACCGCACTTTTATACGCTTCGGTTTCAGTAAAACCGAGGCATATATAGCGCGTTAAAAAAGCCTTTTTTTACTAGTGAAACATTTATTTTTAACAATATCCTTAACAATCCTAATCGAAATCAAGCCTACAACCCTTATGAAACCCTATGATAGACAACACCTTGACCACTTTCTTCAAAAATAAATATATTATAAAAATTAGAGAAAGACACAAAATCACCTAAACATAAATCAAGTCTAAATATTGTAAATAAAGTGTTTGAACAATTTAAAAAATATTTCAATCGAATTCATAAATCTTTGAATGAAATAGATTGCTTATATATTTGTTGGTCTGGATTAAAACAAAAGTATGTGTCAAGTCACATCATGTAATATGTTAAACTTACTTTTAATAGGTTAATATCATCAAAAAAGTAATATATTTAAAATTATTAAGATTAAAACAATTACTTTATACACAATTCTTGATTAAACTATTTTGGCAATGGTCCTAATTGTTGTTAACTTTATTCGAAATGATTTTAATTTTTTTAAACTATTCAATGTAGTCCTAAAGATTGTAATTTGTGTTCAATTTAGTCTTTTTTGCAAATGTCGTTTAAATCGTTAACGGCCAACTGTCCAGCTGTATAATAAGTGACATGCCATTTAATGGCTGACGTGGACACTTTAAGGCATAGTGATGTGGATTTTTGTTTTCTGAAAGTGATTTTCTAATATTAGGGTTTTTATTGAATTGATGGCAATCCCTACCTCGGATCCAAACAGGATCATCGCAGGTCTCTCTAGCTGGCCAAGAGTGTCGTCGAGACGTTGCCAATGTCGGAAGTGTTGTCGCCCTTCGATGACTGCCACTCCTCGTTGTCGGCATTCACTCCTCATCTACTTTTGTTTCTCTGCTTTTTTATTTCATCACAGGCCATGGAAAGGCGATAGAAAGACGTTGATGTATCTCTCTGAGCTTCGTTGAAACCGCTACACCTGCCGCCAAAATTGGTTTGAACTTTTAATTAGGATTTTAATTGTTGCAATAAGGGATAGAGTTTTGTTGAAGACGATGGTGATGGGTGGATATGGGTTGTTGGTGTAGACAAAGAATGGAAGGATAGGAAGAGGGGTGAACCTATTTTGGCTTTCAAAATTCAACAAACAACACCCTGGCCTAGAATTCATGCATACAATTTTTACAGTAGAAATGAAACTTATGTGTACTCATTACTGCTCCAAGAATGAAGCAATACTAAAACTTTGATATTAGAAACTTTAATATTTTAAAGGGAAAGAACTAGATTTTCAGATGAAATTTGATTTCCATAGAAATAAGTAGGAACTTATGACTGATAAAGCTACACAATGGCAAGTTAAAAATTCTACTTCTTGCCAAGAGCTGAACGAAAGATGATATTTAACACCCTTATGCTTCCAAACTATATACATTTATATTTCAAAACAACTGCCGGAGTGAAGAATCAATTTTAGAATGCATCATAGTCAGGATTAAGTTTTACTAATATAATAGCATACAATAACCAGATTCATAAGTTATAGTTTAAACATAATCATATTGAAGTTCAAACATTACAAACCAAACCTTTGGATGGATGTCATCAAGTGAAGCTTTTATAACCAAGCATGCTCCTGCCATATCAAATGGACCCTTAAGAAGCTTAGATATCTCATACTGATCTAGAATATCACTGACACCCAATGATGCTTCATAGGCTTGTTTATAAAGCCCATAATCAATAGCATTCATCTCAGCCAACTGATTGATCAGCTTTGCTTCCTCTACCTCGAGGACAAACAACAAGGAATCATATTTTTTTCAAATAAGAAAAAATAAAATAAACTAGCATGGCCTATTTTATTTGTTTTAGTGGTGTTAGCAAAGGTATATTTTGAGTCGTATGACAAGGAAAGCCACAATTTTCACCTATTAGCAAATTCTGGCCAACCTTCGCAAAATAGTGATTTCCCAAGTTATATATATATATATATATATATATATATATATATATATATATATATATATATATATATATATATATATATATATATATGGTATATCATTCACCACTTTTAAGCAGTATGGTGGATCCAAGGCAGAAAGAGGATTAACTATATAACAGAAGTTTACAGTAGCTAGAGCCTCGAGGTAATATAATTCTGGTTTAATGAAAGATGCCACGCACAAACACAGGGCAATATTTGAACTTTACGAAGGAGATCCAAGAATGCACCACTAATATAATCAATGCATACATTCACCTTACAATTATATAAATTATTATTTTATTATGTTACAATATTTTACCAAGAAAAATAGTTGTAAAACAGATGTTTTTGAAAAATATTAGTCAAGATATATATATTTTCCCATAATCAATGTGTGAATCCCTTTACAAGAAGACATGCAACCAGCTGCATGCATGCATGAAATGATATTTTTCTGCATAAGTACCAAAGGTGCTCTGATTTGACAAATCCAAGTTGAAGGTTTCTAGCTAGTAGAATTTGCGTTTGGAGGCAAAGGGTCTACATCAAGGAAAAAACATTATACTTAAACATGTAAAACAGGTAAGTTTGTGCAGAATCTTCTAAAGAGAGGTTTCCCTATATTAGTAAGTAACATGAGAGGAATAAACAAGTTATAATTATCTGCTTTTACATGCTGTTTCATTTTCTGTACTTGCATATAACTACTGCAAAGGAGAATCAGAAAAACCTTTTCAATCAGTAAAACTAACAAGTAAAAGAGAGATAAAATTTTTTGGTGAAACATCATTTTTTGAACAGGACATAAAGAGCGGATATCAAAAGGGCATGTGACTTGAGTTTTTGGTATTAATATTGGTCCTTCATCCGGTAGACACGGAAGCATGACAAGTCCTCGTGATTTCTGATTGGCATGCAAGAGGCTTTTGGTTGCACACCAAAACAATATTTTTTTATAGGTAATTGTAATTATTAGAAAATAAAACTAAACCTAATTAATAGTATAATAAAATTGACCATTGTATTATAATTTTATTTTATTTTATTTTATTTTTATTCTATATAGGGATAAGAAAAATATTAGATAATTGAGAGGTAAAGAAAATAACCGAGTACTTTTGAAAATTAAAATGATTGAGGCATATATGGATGGTAGATAGATGGACCAAAGAATTAAGCTAAGTTTTAGAGATGTCACATCAATAATAATAGACTAATAGAACACTATCTTTTTAATCACGAAGAATTTAGAAAAAATTAATATAATTCAAAAAGTATAACAAGATCAATAACTAACCACTTGAAAAAACGTATATTTTATTGATGTTTTATCAAGGTGAAATTTTAAAGAAAACGAGATCATTGACTTGAAATATATTTGAAGAATATTTTTAGGAAATTACAAATTTTATAATTTTTTTAATTTGTTTTGCGTTTAAAAATTATGTTTTTAGTTTTTATTTTATGTTTTGGGATTTTAGCTTTTTTAGGGTTCTCCAATATCTTTTGTAGTTCAGTGAATCTCTTATAGATACATGTAATCTCTTATAGATACATTTACTTCTTTCTTTTTCTAGAGGGTTCATCTTTTGCTATAAAAGGAGAGTTCCTTTCTTGTAAATGATCTTAGAATTTAATGTTTGTGAAAATTTTCCAAACTGCAATCTTGTTTTCTCTAAGATCACTTAAGTTATCTTTTTCTAAAACTCTTCCTAACTCCTCTCTTGTAAGGTTGGTCGAACCTCATTAGTAAACAAACAATTTTTTAACTTGTACATTACATTTCGGTTTCAAAAAATCCGAATCATATCAAAACATGATGGAAATTTCGTAGTTTTTACGAAACTATATGCCTCAGTTCAGTTGGATTTGATGCCTAAGGGGTATATTGCCCTGGTTCAGTGAGCAATCGAGGAATAAAACCCTACAAATCAAACTTTTCACCTGATAGTTTTTTCGAAATAATCCTCAGTTCTCTGAGAAAAAAAAACTTTGTTTCCCCTCTACAAATAAAACTTTTCACCTGACATCCTTTTCGAAATAGGCCTACTACCTCGGTTATCTGACCAACTGAGGCAAAATGTCTTGCCAAAAGCTAACAACCTCTATATCTAAACGTTCCAAATCTATTTTGTCAACCTCTATTGTCTCGGTTCCATTTGCACCAATGCCATATGGCCTTTATGCATCGGTTTAACCGCTTTAACCGCGAACCGATGGCCATAGTTAGAAATATTTTCAAATTTGCCATTTAGAATTTTATTTTAAATTTTTCTGAAAGGTTAACAAAATGATTGTCTTTAAAACGAAAATAATAGCCTCTTTTATAGTTAAAATTCAAAAGCGTAAAACAATAACCACTCTTCGATAGTTAGAAAAGTAAGAAAGTTGGAGGAAGAATAAAGTGAGAGAATTGAAGAATGAGATGACAAATGCTGCAAGGCACAAGATTGGCTTTCCAAGCTCTTTTAGGAGCCCGCCTTGCTCGAGAGGGGCGACGTCCGACTCATAGTGGTCGCGTAGGACGGCCTGAGGGTGTCGATGGAGGTCCGAAAAGCATTCTGGCCGAAAAGAGCCAGTTATTCGCGGAGAAGCTTCGCTGCGACAGTGCGTTGTCGCATTCGGTGGAGATCAATGACTAAGACGACGTGGAAGCTGTGATTTTGATGTATTGTGAGGATCTCAAGGACAAGTTGCATTCCATGGGCGATTGGGTTCCTAAAGTTTTGAGCTTGCTGAAGGTTCCTAAAGTTTTGAGTTTGTTAAGGTTGATGTTCGTTGTGTTGTACATTCTTTTTGTTCTTGTTTCTTGACATCAACTATTGATGCTTCATGAAGATGCGAGTTTAAAAAACATGATGATCACGACTTGAAACACACTTAAAGAATTAGTTTTAGGAAAATATAAGTTTTATAATTTTCTTTATTTTTTTTTTAATTTTCTTTAATTTGTTTTGCGTGTGAAAATTATGTTTTTAGTTTTTATTTTATGTTTTGAGCTTTCTTTTAGGGTTTTCTAAACTTGTGTGGTTTTTTTATAATCTAGAGATCAAAACCTACTCAAATACTTTTAATCATATATTGAATTTGATTTTTATCAAAAGAGTGGATTCTCTTGATTCTTATTTTAGAAAATTGGTTCTTATGAGACATTAACATCTTTGTAACAAATCTTTTTTGACTTATCAATGCTAAATTGTGGGGTCATTCCATTCCTGTATAATTCTGCATTCTTTATTTGTTTTTCTTGTGCATATTTTAGAAGGAATTTAAAGTAAAAAATGATAGTAATATTTTCCGAATAGGATCCTATTAGAGATAAGACAATTTTACTGTAGTATATAAGTGAGGTGCAAATTACACCTTACAAAGTCAGTTTGTAAGGTTAAGTTAGACTTAAAAGTTCACTTCATAAGATAGTATCAAAGTCATCAAAGTTTATCATAGCAAAATTTGTTGTTTTTGGGTCTAGTGTGCCATTTGTTATGGAGAAATTTGTTACTTATTTGGTCTATCGTGTCATTTGCTATCGGACTACTATAAGATTATCTATTAATGTTTGAGATATATATGTCTCAACACAAGAAACGTGTATTGAAAATCCTGCATCGATTAAAAGTAAAGTAGTTTCACAATATATTATTAATATAAACTTTATTTTACAAGTTAATTTTCTAAAATTAAGTTAAACTTAAAGTTTATTTTTTAAAATAGTGAAGGAAAATACTAACCAACTAATTTAGAGAAGTGTTTGTGAGATAATATTTTAGAAAAAGTTAACTTTGAAGTAATGTATATAAAAAGCTATATATAGATGTTACAAGGAGTTAAATATATATAGCTTAATAAAAGTTAAATTTTAGCTAGAGAAGTTGAAATGTTTGGCTGGAATTCTCTTAAATATTTTTTAGTGGTACGTGTATTTTTTTCTTTGTTCTTATTTTATGAGCATTAGTTAGTTCAGGGTTTGCTTGATGATTTTTCAAAAAGATTTTTTTTATATAAAAATAATAACTTCCTTTAATTTTAAACAACAAATTACACTAAGCAAAGGTGGAGTACGGTAAAAGGTTGACGAAGAGGAAAAAGAAAAGAAACAATAAAGGAAGTGGTGTTGTACTTTATAGTTAAAAGAAGGTGAAGGGAGCATTATTTGAGCGTAAAGCATGGTCCAAAGAGGAGTCATGCATGGAAGGACGTCCCTTTGATTAGTTAAAGTTGATCAGACAATGCAACTCATCTCTGGTTAGCCACTTTTTGCGGTAATGCCACCATTTCCAACCAAGATTAATTATCAAACCAAACCCAACTTTACTATCTTCATAATTTTTCTTTCCACAAACTTTATGAAATATTTCGTCATACCATACTAAAACTACATGTTTTCTTAAGGTTGCTGATAAAAAATGTTTCTTAATGTTTTTCCACCTCAGCAATCATTTATATTGATGGTTTTCTTTAAAGATGCTTCATTCGAAACTTATCTGATTAAGACCTGCCACTTCCCACACGAACACCAAAGAAATACTCCTACAAAGTATCTCTAATCAACTCAACAAATTCTAGTGAAACGATCCTGTTATATTAGAAGTTCCTAGTTAAATAAAGATAAACAATTTAGAATATATAAATAAATACAAACTTCAACTCTTAAACTCATGTGAGATTAATTAAACTTAAAATCCATTTCTTAAAACATCCATTTTATATTTTAATAATATCCATAATTATTTATAATTCATAAATTCATATACATACGTTTACATAATTGTATGAAAATACATGTAATTTTTTAAATTAAATTTATATAGAAAATATCATTTGTAATCTTAAACTTTTTTATATTGTTTCTCCTGCAGAGTCACTCTTATAACTGATAAGAGGCATGCATATTAGTTTGAACATTTCAGTGATTTGAAAGAAAATATAAAATTAAACACAAAACGCGTTTCTTTGGGAGAAAGAAAGAAAAAGCAATGAAATGAGCAAACACTGTATGAACTAGGAAAAGTAAGATGAAAATTTCGGAAATTGCAAATTAGATTATATAATTGTATATAATTAGTTTGTGTGTGCGTATGGTTTTGTTCGTTTCATTTTTCTGTTTATTTCATTCCCAGTCACTGCTGAGTTTGACGGAAAGACTGAGGTCAAGCAACAAACACTACACTGCGCGCGCACTTTTCGATGGGAAACTGCTTCTCCGAAGTCACCGCAGGCCGCGCCGCCATCGGCGGAACCGCCGGCGATTTCCGTAGTCTTGCTGGCGCTCCAAACGACGCCGTCGAGAACTTCCTCAGGTCTCGCGGCCACCACGGTCTCTTTTCTCAGATCGAGGTTTGCTTCTTATTGAGTTTGTCAGCGTGTTCTGTTCACGTTCTCTTCTCACTCGCTTTCAGCTGTGGAAGAGCTTTTACAGTACAATTACCTCTTGTTGTGCTGCAGTTGTCGTTTTCCGCTTCTGGCTTGGGTGATCGTGATGTGCTTTTCAAGGTTCGTTTCCGTCGGTTAAGCGTTTGGTGAATCTGAACCGCTTGCATCCTATCTTACCTATTTAATTTGGTTATTTATAGATACTTGTTTCGGTTCCGTTTTGTCAGAATTGGAATTGAACTTGTACACTACTCGATTGTTTCTGTCTTTGCTTTTGCTTAATTAGCTGATGAGTAATTAATCTCCGCCTTATGCCAGCACAATCATCTCTCTTTAGCAAGTTATTCACACAGACATTTAGGAAAGAAAGAAACAAATAATAGGAAAAATTATGACCATTCCAATTAGAACTAGTTGAATTTTAGTTAATAATTTAAGAGCGTAGCTTGGGGTCATGAACTGCAATCTCTGTCAAGTTATGAAAATACAGGAAGAAAAGATAACACGCTAATCCCGGCCAAGTGTAAACTGAGTCTCCTTAGTAAAAACAGAAGAAAGTGTAACAATTTTTTTTCCAAATGATTGATATTAAATTTAAAAATACTAACAAATGATATTTTTCATACAAACAATATGCTCTTGTGTGAAAAGAAAAAATGAAAGAGATAATGTTGAACTCCTCAAAATCTAATAGCTTAGCTGCCTTCGGGTTTCAGACTAGACTCTACTCTATCCTTACGTTCACACAAGAGATCAAGGAATATCTAAATAAACCTCGTTAACGTAGTTGTGCGAATAAACCACATGGACCAATGGGCCGCTGTCAAGTGTTCATCTGTTTATACGATTACCATACCATTTTTTATAAAAATAAAGAATATTCTTTCAATAGCTAATGTTCTTATCTTTCAATTAGGTGAATCTTGCTTCCATCTCAGAGTTAGGATATTTAATATATTTATTTTTATGTAGAATAATCCGATGATGGTTCTTTATGCAAAAGGCAAAACTGGGGCACTTGAGGAAATTTGCCGTACAGAAGTTGTTCTGAATTCATCAAGTCCAACATGGATTACTAAACACACCCTCATTTATCATTTTGAGGTTGTGCAGGTTTTAGTGTAAGTTTGAATGTGATATTTTATACTTCTAACAAGATAGATGAACATTTTTTATTTTTACCAGATGTTTTCTGTAAAAATTCTTTCATCACAGGTTTCGTGTGTATGATGTTGATACTCAGTTTCACAATTTAGATATAAAGGTATAGTTTTTATGATGGCTTGTACACTTGGTTCGTTTTTTAGTAAGATGTGGCTCCAATATAAAATGTTCTCGTCACATTAGATTCTAGTCTATCATTTCCAATTTCTTAGAATTTTATAAATGTTAACAAGTCTATTCATACAGTGGTTATAAGTTTGTATCTGAATGAATGACATTTTTTTCTGTCGACGCTTTTATATTAGTAATGCTATCATTGATTATCCATACTTCTGTACATATGTTTTTTTCTCCTTCAAAGTGCAAATTTATAACAAATCAGAAAGCTTGAATACTTTTTTCCCAATTTTCTTGATTTTACTGAGAAATGTGTGCAAATGATTCTGGCTTCTGAGAATCTTGTAATGTATTAAGATATGAGGGGAGGGAAAATGCATAGGTATCATCTACCTTGAGATAGGGTGTGATAAATTAATGGTCTGTTATCTTGTGTAGCAGTGTAGGCTTACTTACATAAATGGTTTCCTAATAGCTCGCATGTGAACCACTAGATAACTACTTAAACCAGCTTTTTTTCTTTCAAATAGCTTAGGTTCTGCTCAACTCCTATAACTTAGCTTAAAGGCTGGGCAATAATCATCCCCAATTCCATGAAAAGATATTTGTTTCGCATGTTGGCCTTTTTGTTTTCTTGTTCATTAGATGATATAACATGTTTGTAGAGAATATCAATGTAAAAGTGTCCAGATTTTAACTATTTGGTTTACTTTTGCAGATGCTTGAGCTAGATGAGCAGCAATTTCTTGGTGAGGCTACATGTGTACTGTCTCAGGTAACATGGAGAATGTTAAAGTTTCTGTTGACACAGCTCTGACAATGAAAAGGAATTCATTGCACTACAAATGAAGTTGGATCTTTATGATCCACAATTTAATTATAGATCCAAATTTATGATCTTGAAAATGTGTAACCTTTCTGTTTTTAGGTCATTGATCATTTGTTAACTACCTAGCTTATTACATGTTTTTTAAACCAAGAAAGAAATGCTCATTATTCGTCCCTTTGCACTATTTCAGCCAAATTTACAGCCCAAGAATTGTGCACAATAATAACTAATTGGCTTCTGCAGATAATCACACAGCGTGATCAATCATTGACTATAGATCTACACACAGAAGATTCTTTGAGATCTACATTGCCCAAAAACTGTGGGAAGCTCCTGGTGCATGCTGAGGAGTGTGTTAGCTCAAAGACTGCAATAGAGATGGCGTTCAGGTGTTCAGATTTGGAATGCAAGGATCTCTTCTCAAGAAATGTATGCACTTGTGTTCTTTTTCTTTTTCGCATTATGAGGAGTGCCACTCTGCTATAATACGTTTTTTTTATGTTGTAGGACCCCTTTTTATTGATATCAAAAGTTGCAGAAGGTGGTGTCCACATTCCAATTTGCAAAACAGAAGTTATAAAGAATGATCTTAATCCAATATGGAAATCTGTGTTTGTGAATATCCAACAAGTAGGAAGCAAGGTATATAACTTAAATACAGTTATGTCATTTGGTGTGGCCAATAACGGTAATGTTGAACTTGGCCATCACACTTTTGGATTGCCATTTTTAGTTTTCTTTGCCTGTTAAAAGTATCTTATCCTTTTTGTTTCAAAGGTTCCTTCAAATAGTAGGCAGCGGGGTCAAGTTACTTTATGTTCAAAATGTGCGTCCTGTTCATGAAAACAAACTATAATTTAGAAATGTTATTCTTCCATAATTTCTTCATTTCATCATTACATAATACTGTGTTAATATTGACCATGTATATTTTGGCATGATGTTCTATATATAGTTGAATTGAAGCTATCTAATTTTTCATTTTTATAATTTACAGGAGAGTATTTTGATAATAGAGTGCTATAACTATAATAGCAATGGAAGACATGATTTAATTGGGTAAAGCTCAGTTCCTTCTTAATTATCTGTCCATGTTTCCGTTATGTCTCTGTCTATGCTGAAATGCATATTAGGGTTGTTTATTCTTGATTTATCAGTAAAGTGCAGAGATCTCTGGCTGAGTTGGAGAACATTCATAATAATGGCCAAGGAGAAAATTTATTTTTGCCATCTTCTGGTGGACAAAACCATGACAATAAGGTCTTATATTACTATTAAATTAATTTCTATCATGAATTCCTGTCTTTTCCTTAAATTAATTTCTATCATGAATTCCTGTCTTTTCCTTAAACTAATTTCTATCATGAATTCCTCTCTTTTCCTTAAAGCTTACATGACTATAATACTACAGGTGTTAAAGAGCCAACTATTTGTGGACAGATTTATTGAAAGTGTCCAATATACTTTCTTGGATTACTTGGCGGGGGGATTTGAATTGAACTTCATGGTGGCTGTTGACTTTACAGGTGCAGAACAATATCCTCAAACTCGTTGTACTAATCTTTGGGTTAAATATAATGATCGAGTGATGGAGAATGACACAATAATATTATGATTATTGTATTTGTAATTTTTAAACTTTCTTACTTGTTTTAAGTCTTATGTCATTAATTGCTTAAAATTGAATATCTTATTCCAAGATGTGATAGAACACCAATTCATAAACCAATAAAATAGAATACTGAACATAAAACAATACATAATATAGCAATCTTCATACTGTCCCAAAGACAAAAAGTCTTAATCATAGATGTTGGAGATCCTACGCCAACTAATGGTATAGTCAAAATAGTGTATGAATAGAGAAAATCCTTACCTTAAAAGCTAATTTTGAGGTTGAAACCCAAATTCTAAGAATTCCTAATACAAACAATCTGCTTACCCAATTATTTGAAGAATGATCATGAATATGAATCCTCCTTCCAATCATACTAAACCATTCATAAAGTATTTCAATGCTTGTTCTCAAGAATTTTCAGAAACTGCCAATAACATCTCAATTTTTTTAACATTATAAACTTCAACAACAATGACCTTATCCCATCAGGTTAACTTGGCTGCATGAATCACATGTCATTGGGCTCGATTGGAAGCCAAATTCTTATGGATATTATTGGAAAGTCTCTTTAACTGCAATCATTCCTATTCCGCTGTAGTTGCCACTTTTTTTGGGACTGCTTTGATTGGGAAGGATCCATATTGACTCTCTTACCAGACCTGAGTTGTATACACTTTGAATTTGAAATGCACTGGTCCCACTAGGCATGCCAAAATTTAGGAACAATCTTTGGTAGGTATGCTAGAAAAAGTTTGTCAAATTTGAAAAAACTAGCTAATTGGATGCTAAAATTTATGTACAATCTTGGGTAGGTATGCTAGACAAGTTGGTCACATCTTGAAAAAGAAAAATAGTTCATTGCAAATACAATGATTCCATTTTCTATTTGACAGTTAGCTAAGAAAGGGACTATGTCTATTAGCAATGGGCTCCTAAGCTGCATTCAGATATGCAATTTGGCCGAAATTGTAGAGAAATACGGATGAATGTAAATGATAAAGACATAAAACTGCACGCTAGGCAATATAATGAAAGAGGGTACATGAGAATAATGTTTTTGTTTCCGTTTGGTCTGTGTTGGGTTGGGTATCTTAAAGAGATTACAAATTGTTGTACGCATAAGAAGCATTTGTTTCAAGTTATAATATTGTATTTCTTGGAACACATTCCCAGAAATTATACCTAAGAATGTTATTCCCAATAAACATGTTTTGGTTGCAATTTAGTAAGTGTAGAAAAAATATTTAATTAAAAATTGAAAAGTGAAAGTGGAAGAAATGTGGAATAACAGGGTGGATAGTAGCGGTAGGTAGTTATTGTAGAAAAAGTTCCCATGGAAATATAAGATACGTTTCACTATGAGAATAAGAAGCAACATTAGAGAAGAATAAACCTTTTATATTCCTATGAATCAACAACTTATGGGAATATTTATTCCAAACTTATATGGAATATGGGAATGTGATACTTTTTCATTCCGAACCTCTATTTAGGTGACCAGCTGGTTCTGCAGATGCATGATACATCATTTGCACCAATTTGTGGCTGCTGTGTCTAAGTACTCCCATTTTTGTCTCCGGTGTCACCTCTGGGCAATGTGGCATTTATCTGTTTTGGATAGGTACTTCTTCACCTTCTTGGATCATCTGAAGGTAGGTCAATATGTAAAGACAGTACTGGGCCCTCTTGGGTTCTTTCAGCTGTGGATCTACTGAAACTTCCTCCAGCATCCTCCTTCCGCCGTTGGCATGGCTATTATTCAGATCATAGTTACAAGTCTAGCCTCTAATTCAACAATGGATATTTCCTAACCCCTATTTAAGAGTTATTATACGTTATGGGATTTCTACTCTTGCGATAGTATTAATCATATTATGTTTTTCTATTAATTTGCCCATACTACTTGGCACAGTTATTACTTTGTTCTCATTTTTTTATAACAGTTTTCCTGTTTTAAATCAGAAAGATACCCAAACTTATATTATAGCTAATTTGTTATGTTTGCTATTTCTGAGATAACTAACATGAAAAATAATTTTCTTTCTGAAATATTTTGCTGATACATTAATTTTTACCCTTGCTAAGCACTGTTTTAACACAGAGGTTTACAGCAATGGTAGAATTTCAATACAAATTCACTATTGCTTAGATAATGTTACCTTTGGTTTTCATAGTTCAAACTACCACCCAACCGCTAAGTAGTAAACAGTAATCCTCCTCACTCAATAATGGTTTGTTTTCAATTTCGATTTGTGCGCTTGTCTAGGTGGAGTTTGGATGTGCTCAGTTTACCTTGAGAAACCATTTGTGGGTTCCCCAAAATTCTAACCCTCCGAGTCCCTTGTTGTCAGACGCAACAGCTGGTTTGAGGTTGCCCTCCCCACCCTCAACACCGTTTTTATATGTGGGAAAAAAGTAGAAAACTTAACCTAATGGATAAGATGCTTCTGTTTATGCATGAAATGAGGGGGGAAGAAATATATTCTTACAGTGACCCTTCTCTTATTTACCAGCTTCGAATGGAAATCCACGCCTTCCTGATTCTTTGCATTATATTGATCCTTCTGGACGGCCAAATGCATACCAGAGGGTGAGAAATAATTCTTGGTTTAAATTCACAACTACATGTTTAAGTGATCTATCATTGACGTGCTATGAATTTATTTCTAGGCAATTGTTGAGGTTGGGGAAGTGTTACAGTTTTATGATTCAGACAAACGATTTCCTACTTGGGGATTTGGGGCACGACCAATTGATGGTCCTGTTTCACATTGCTTCAACTTGAATGGAAGTAGTCATTATTGTGAGGTAGAGCTGCTATGTCTGGTCTTGTGTATTGTCATATTGAAACAGGTCTTTGTTAGTTAGAAGTTTCTGTCTGTTGTAGGTGGAAGGGATCCAAGGAATTATGATGGCTTACACAAGTGCCCTGCATAATGTATCTCTTGCAGGACCTACTCTTTTTGGACCTGTCATAAGCACAGCTGCACTGATTGCCAGCCAATCGGTAGCAAATGGTGGAAGAAAGTACTTTGTTTTGTTAATAATCACAGTAAGGGTCAATATACTTTGCAGCGTTCAATAGTTATCTCTGAAAGTAAATTCTAATTTTACCTCATTGAACACAATCTGTATGTTTATTATAACTTAATGGTTCTTTGGTTGTTTGTCATGTATGTTTCCGTCTAGTTTGCCTTAAAACATCCATAATATTATGCATAGTAAGCATGATGCTCTGTATTTATGTTACATGTAACAAAAGATCACCTATCCTTCTTACTACTAAGAATTTTATGAAGATTTTTCCATCACCGCTGCTGAGTTTTAATTGGTATGCTCCAAGGATGGAGTAGTGACAGATCTTCAAGAAACAAAAGATGCCATTGTTAAAGCATCTGATCTGCCATTATCAATCCTCATTGTTGGGGTTGGAGGTGCTGATTTCAAAGAAATGGAGGTAATAAATCAAACCTGTATGCTCTTCATACGTAGAGTTGTAATGTTAGGTGTCTGAGGCTACGAACCGTGTTTGTGAAATAATTTTTTTGTCCAATTTCCTGTTTAGGTTTTAGATGCAGACAAGGGAGAGAGGCTTGAGAGTTCATATGGACGCGTTGCTTCACGTGATATAGTCCAATTTGTTCCATTTCGGGAGGTTCAAAGTAAGTGTCATTTTCAACAATTACGATTGAGATAATGATGAGGGTTTCAGCGCCTAGTATGAGATCACTGAGAAAGAAAAATTATATACTTCGCAAAGAATAAATATTTGGTGAATGATGGCTAACATATCAAAATAATTGCAAACTTTCCTCTTGCAGGTGGATTTTCAGTTGTTCAAGCACTTCTTGCAGAATTACCGACTCAATTTTTAACTTATGTGCGGAGCAGAGATATCCAACCAAACCTCTAGACATGTAAAAACTGTACATAAGGAAGTTTTCAATTCATTGGTCATTGTGCAATTTAGAGGTCCTTTTCTGTTCTTCAATCAACGAATTCGGCTAAAGGGCTGAGGAGCTGTTGCTTTGTGCTAATTAACAGCTCAAGAAAGGTTCGCCTGCTAGCTGTCTTATCTAAAGGATACTTCTGATCGACCCTTATGATTGCCATTTCCTTTTCCTTTTTGTGCACGTGTCCTTTTGGGTTTTCCTAGATGATTGATTTGTCTAAAGGTAGTTGCATTAAGTTGAAATCAATGTTTTCTTCCAACTAAAGACAAACTTTAGTCCTTTTGCCTGCTCTCCATGGTATGATTTGTAATGGAAATCCAATAATTTTTGGATGTCTTTAGATGGCATCACATTTACAAATACAAAATAATATGTATAAAAAAACTTTAGCATAGCTGATGTCTTGTTTTTAGTTCATTATGCCCATTTATTAAGGACAGCCTTGCTGCAAAAATTGTTGGTGACCAATTGGTCTTAAGTTTGAATTTAGAAATATCTTTATATATACTTGCTTGGGTAATATTGTATATAATGATTCTTCCCTATATCTTTGTGTAACGAGTAGTCTTCTATAGATGGTCCATGATACACCATAATTATAATAATTGGGCATTGTGTGGTCTTTGCATACTAGATTTTCGCTGTCGGAGATGATATTTTGCAGCGGTGTTGATGTTAAATGAAATACAGTTTATAACAGAAATCCATTTATGAATAGTCACTAAAAATTTGTGCTGAGAGTAGCTTTTTATTTTTATTTTTATTCACAGACTAATCCAAAGAAACCGTGAACATATGATGAGTTCGATCTCTAACAATAACAACACCAACACCAATTACTACGACATTAAATTAAATTAAGAGTAAGTAGAAACTAAGATCAATTAATTGATAAAAGATAAAAAAGTGAGGAAGGCATCTGGAGAAATGGTCGATAAATAATATTTGCCTTTAAGTTTTTGCACCATTATAAAGCCAAGGTCTGCAAAAGATTCTGTCTGTACCATTATGTGGGATGTGACAACTTCAAAGAAAAAGAGAAGGGCATTTTAGGACACTTTATTTTTCAGTTGGAAGAGTACAAATTTCAGTTTACTCAAAAATTAACTGAGTTTAACTGAAATTTGAAGTGTTCCAAACTCAAAACAGACATACTAAAAGTTAGAGCCGGACAAAATTAATTAAATTATATTAAATTATAAAACTATAGTTAACTATATTATAGTAAACTAAAAAATCTAAATTATTTAATATAATATTCAAACTATATTGTTTTATAGTTCAATTTTAAGAAACTAAACTTATACCAATTAACTAATAACTAAAGTAAACTTTGCATTCAAAACATAAGCATATTGTTTTAAAAAACGGTAACTAAAATATATATCTAAACTAAACTTTACACTCAAACATAATGACATTCAAACATAAGTTTAATGTGAGTTTAAAAAGGGGTAAATAAAATATATATAATTATAAACTTTAAATTGTGAAATTGAAGAAGATATTATTTAAAATACTATTTATTTTATATTTAAAATGATAAAATGGTATATTTAGAGGTATTATTTTATATTTAAAATAATAAAATTATATATTTAAAGATATTGTTTTATATTTAAAATAATAAAATAAATAGTATTTAAAGAAGAATATCTATTTTATTTGTGCGATTTATTCACTCGGTGAATAATTAAGATTATAAAAAATATTAATATGAAAAAATAACTTTTAACATTTGAATTTAAGCACCAATTGAATTTGTTAAGTAAATTAAACTATAATTTAAATCCGAATTGAAATTGTAGTGTCTTGATCTTTATTAATATTGTTAATATTGTAAACAATTATTTAAGTTCATAGTCTTTTGATACTTACAATAAGTTCATAAAATGAATAACAATCACTCGATACTTATAGTAAGTAAGTTTATAAAATGCATAACAACCAATAGAGTATAGAAATCAATTATTTATGTAGTTGATAGCATGCTTAATCTTTCAATACAAAATTCAGTTTAGTTATTAGTTAATTGATATAAGTTTAGTTTTTAAAAACTGAAATCTTAAACAATACAGTTTAAATATTATATTAAGTAGTTCAGTTTTTTTAATTTATTAAAAATATAATTAAGTATAGTTTAGTATGTCCCGCTCTACTAAAAGTCACTGAAGAAAAAGATGAAGACAATGAGGAAAGAATAAAAAACGAAATTGAAGTGTTAAATAAGTACTAATTAACTCTTAAACTCTACAACTTAATGTCAAATTGATTCATAAAAATATAATTTGTTTATTAAATTGATCCTTAAAAATTATAACGGAATGATAAATTAACATTAGAAAATTAACTAGACATTCAAAACCTAAATAACTTTGTTTTAAAGACTAAATTGATGTAGGGTTATATTTTCAAAGACCAAAATATTCATTTTACTAGTATAAGAATTTGAAATTATGATCCAGGACGACCTAGCATTACTATTTTTTAGGTTGCAAATTTGTTATTATTTTGAAAATTAGTTTATTGTTTTGGATTTTGTGGTTGGTAGCCATTTTGAAAATTAGTTTGATATAATGTAAGTTAATTAGTAGATCTATCTCGGGATTTCCCCTCTTTTCTAAAGAATGACTTTATTTGATAGTAAGGATATATATACGTCCAAATAAATAATTAGAAAAGGTGTACAAGTCTAACATATTAGCAAGTAGGTTTGGATTGCGTGTCCCACACAAAATGATTGGATTGGCATGAGATTTGGATAATTTAAAGAGGTCATAAATTAATTTCAATTTTTAAATTAATTATTTGATTATAATTTTTTATATTATAACTATTATTTTAAAAGACAAGTCAACCCATAATTCTAGAAACTGACCTAGGCTAAGAGTACTTATATCATAATCACTAAACTAAATGGATCGAATCAAATTACTATTCTTTTACAATTATTTGAGTCAATTCATTAAATTAAACTTATTTTCACATCACACCACCATTCTAGTTTTCTAAAGAAAAAGTAAAGAACCCAACATATGAATTTAAAAGAAAAGAAAGCAAGAAATAGCAATAAAGAAAAGTAAAGTATTTTAGATAAGTAGAATTCGTAGAGTAATAAGGCTTTGTTCTTGTTATGAGTGCTAGAGACTTTGACTAATGTATTTCTTTCCTTTTGCCATAGCTTTTTAAACCATTTATTTCAATAGATGGAACAACAGGCACATTTTTTTCTAAAATTAGTTATTATTTTAGACGACATAACTAATATAAAAATATCATGTTGACTTAGAAGAGCATGCTTAATTATTTTTCTAATTTAATAAACTACAATTGGACTTAAACACAAAGTTTGGCAAGGAATTACACTTTATAAGATTCAAGGTTCCTTTATTTTCAACTTTCTAGACTTGATGACTCTGACTTATCTAATTTACCTAATAAAGATTCTAATAACGCTTAGTTTGACGTTTTTAAAGTTTGGTGCATTTTAAAAATTCTATTTAAATTCATACGCAAGACATTTTAAATATGTAAAAGAATTCCACTTTCAAATAAAGTAAGGCCTAAACTAACATGTAAATTATTAGTTTTAAGCTTTTGAATATATAAATATTTTTCTAATTTCAAAGTAATACTAATAGAATTTAACATACATATTATTCTGACTTAAATAAGAAGGCATACTATATAATATTTAGTTTTCAAAATGATATCAAATCTTTTAAATTTAAAAGTTATAATATTATTTACTGAGTTATGAATTCATCTCTAATAAGGGGTTTACTTTATTATACTTTTTTAATTTTGGAATTGTAACATCCAAAAAATACAGTCTAAAACTATATAATAGAATAATCACATTTAGTAATATTACAGCTCAGTCTTACATTAAAAGAGAACGTACGCTTGTGGCCGAACGACCTTACAGAAAGAGCTACAAACTTAAACTGTACAAGATAAGCAAGTCTGACCGAACGGTATACAAAAGCCAACACCGGACGGTCATACAAAACAAAAGTAGAAGGTGATCGAACGACCACCTTACTATCAAACTAAACTACTGATGATCATTGCAACAGAAGGACAACCGAACGTACAAAACAGACAAGACAGGAAACAGAGGGTAAGCTTATGTAATTTAATTCAGATATAAACATATATTTCACACAATCATTCAAACAAGATAAATTCATCATTCTTTCATACAAAGCCTAATACTAGACTGACTATCCGGACTGTATGAAATCTGTGTAGCTACGACGTTCGTGCACCCGGGTGATGTAGTAATTGGGATACCCTCAACAGCTGTCACCCGAGGTTAGTCCTATCTGTCCAAATTAACCATAAGGACTAGGACTTCCTGCCGTTCCCACACATGATTTACCCTCCTTTACGTGAGGACGAGTAATCACGGAACATCAGGATGAATCGCGACCTTAGCATGCGCACATTCATACTATACAAATTCCAATTTTCATTCATGAGTCATTCCTCCCCGGAACGCTTCGTCCATAATCCAAAACATTTCAATCCATATCACATTCTCTTCATCTTTCATTAATAATCATCTCACTTAAACCATTCATTCAAAGATCACTAAGGGTACCAAATACCGAACGTCAAACTTTAACCTTTAACGAGACCGAAGACTTGGAGTGAGACCGAAAGGTCTCCAGTTCCAGAACAGATTTAAGACCAAAAGGGTTACTATCGGGTTGAGAAAGAAACCGAGTACAACTATATATCAAAAGAACGACTAGAACGAACGTTAATTACAAAGTGAGCCAATTAGATAAACTGACTCTTGAGAGTTCCAACCTAACACCGAAAAGACCATGCCAAGTACTAAGACTCTAGGCCGAAACCAATGGATGCAGACACTTCAAGACATTCAAAGAATACTACTTAGAAGAATTCACATGAAGAAACCGAACGCTTATAAATACTTAGCTTATTTGAATTTAGCATCAAGAAAACCGAATGCCAGTCAATGACCGAGCACGGTAGAGAGAAAACTCTATTGAATTTGGACGAACGCTATTTTCATCAAGATAGATTATAGGAAAGAGAATGAGCGCTTGGTGTAAGACCGAGCACTACTCAGTATGAGCGCTTAGTGTAAGACCGAACACTACTCAGTAAGAGCGCTTGGCCTAAGATCGAGCACTACTAAACTTATATTAGAAAGCTTGATAAATATAATAAGATACTATTGGAGTAATGTTTAATAATAAACGAAAATATACAAATACATGTATATATATATATACATATATATATATATATACATATATACATATATACATATATACATATATACATATATATATATATATATATATATATATATATATATATACATATACATATATATGTATATATATACTTAAGTTTATAACCGAATACCAAGAACCAATTATGTTTGGCCGAACGCTCATGCACAGTATTTCGAGACGAAGACGCTCGTCCTCAACTAGGATTCTTCCTAAATGAAAGAATCCAATTCTAACCAAGTTCACTAGAAAAGCCGAACGGTCAAGGACCGTTCAGTGACGAACGTACACTTTCATACGAGAATTATTTATATTCAACTCATTTCTCAACATATATCTTCATAATTTCATACATTCATATCATAGTCAATTTTCATACTTCATACAATTCAAACATAGCAACCATCATATATCATATTAATTCAGTCAATTCAACGAACGTTCATGCAATACAAGTAACATACAAATTAAATTAATAAGCTTCCCTTACCTCTAGCGTGACTGAACGTTCACTGAGGCAGAAATATGGTTCGCCCTACTACAAGTCCTTCTATCCTCAATGCTCAACACTTCTCCAAAACTAAACTGAACAAAAGACCAAACTGACTCAGAACTAGATTATGAACTCATGCAACCAGAACTTGGTTTGCATGTGCCAGAGAACGAACGACTAAATGAGAAGAAGAAATTACCAGTTCAGAACCCAAAACCGATCGGTTCAAACTGAAGCTCTTGATGCCAAAAATGCTTCTGCGGTGCCTGAACGGAGATTAGAGAAGAGAAAGGGTGAGGTTTCATAGAGAGAAGGGAGAGTTTTTAGAGAGAAGGAGGATAAATGAAATTTTCAGAATTTGGGGAAGAAGGGTGCATGCAGAGAGTGTGACGTGAATTTCTGAAAAATCAAGTTTTCCTTCCCACGTCAAAACGAGCATCCGCTCATCTGCCAACACCTGCCTTCTACTATCTGATTTTCGGGTCCTCTTCGCTTGATACCTAGCGTCCGTTCAGAGGGTTTTTGGGTGCGTTTTAAATGCTTTTTTGACAGGAATAGTTTCCAAAATTGTTTTGTCATGTGAAGAAATTAATTTAAGGGTTAAATATGTTTTTAGTCCCTAAACTATCGGCCGTTTCTGGTTTTCGTCCCTCTTTCAAAGTAAGGTACAATTTGGTCCTCATTCTTTTCGAAACATTCGTTTTAGTCCTCGAAAACTAAACACTGTTTAAAAATTTGGTCCTCATTTAGAAACAAATGAGGACTAAAACCAAAATTCCAAGGACTAAAACGAACGTTTCGAAAAGAATGAGGACCAAATTGTATCTTATTTTGAAAGAGGGACGAAAACCAGAAACGGCCAATAGTTTAGGGACTAAAAACATATTTAACCCTTAATTTAATGAGCAAACATTTTACTTTTTTTAGGTTAAAAAAACTAAAATTGTGATGTGTTAATTTAAAGATGTGAAAATCGGTTTCAATTCATGTGAATTTAAGTCTAATTTTTGAGTTGAAAAAAGTTTAACTTTTTCTAAATATGACTTAATTTCAATTTAATCTGAGAATAAAAGGTGTTCAAAACTGGGTTGGAGATGTGTTGATTTATAACTCACAAACATTCATTTATTATTATTTTTTATTTGTTATTTATTTCTCTAATTATATGAATTAGTATTTTAATATTTTATGAAATAAAAAAACACTATAATTATACAGTTATAAATAAACGAGTGAAGTCAATTCCTTTTATTTTATTACAATAAATATACATAATAAATTAAAAAAATATGAAACATCTTTATATGATCCTCTATCTAATTTACTAACTGGTAACGAGTATTGGATTATAAAATTTCAAATTCAGTAAAAGAATAATTGAATTAAACAACTCATTTATAATTCAATTCGTAATTAACTTACATTAATGAGTTTGATTTTCATTAACACTCCTATGATACATGTATAGTAAAATTCTTTAAAATGATCTTATAACTTGGCTAAATTAAATGAATTTGAAAATAATTTAAAATGATTTGTTTTTCTCAAAGGTTGAAGAAAAAGAAGTTGCTGGTAGAAGCTTGTTGTAGCAGTGATTGAGTTAGGAGACAATGCATTACGTGTCCAATTCGAATAGGACCATTATAATGCAGTCTAAGGACTTAGGTCAGTTAGGTGAGAGTTTTGATTTTGTTATACAACCATCCAAAACTGATCTTTCTACTCATACCATAATTAGGTATTAGTCTCTTTATTTTAAATTGATTTATGTATATACTGTCTAACAAATTATATTAATTGATGTTTTAGTTTTAAGAAAAATATTAAAAGATTCTTTCAATAAACATTTTTTTTATTGAATAAAATTACTTATTTATGGAAAGACAAGTGTTACCTCTCACTCACACACTTTCCAAGCTAAGCATGCTTAACCATGAAGTTCTTATGAGTTAGGCTACCGAAAAGCAAATGCATTTGGTGATATAAGTAGTCAAATCAATCCCTTTAATCTATCCTTCAACTGTATAGTCTCATACCTATACAGTCTCTAGATCCCTCTCATTCTGGTGTATGTTCGATTCATCCATGTGTCCCTTCCACTAGAAGCGTGCCAGGAGCCGCTCCTTGTTTATGTCCCTTGCACATCGTGCCTCTTGCACCAGCGATCACTCCCCGCCCTCATCAGTGCCCGGGTGTCACATGCCCACCAACTTCCGCTTGGTTCGTCCTCGAACCACACCGTACTGGGAGAGGCTAGGCAAATCAAAGCTGAACCCATCTATCTATCTACCTATCTTTAACCCTTTCCTTTACTCTTTCCTTGTCTGGCTGCAAAGCAAATCCAAAATAAAAATACGAAAATAAATAAAACGAATGGACTAGAATATGCATGATCAATCCGTCAAACTTAGGAAAGTCCTTGTCACGCAGGCTGCATCGAAACTCCTACGTGATTGAAAAATAAGAAAATCATTAGAAAAAGAGAGCACACAACAAAGTCTTAGCAAATTCACTCCTTCTTTCTTTTCCTCTCTAACTCATACGCAGATTTCCTCCATTTTTTATTTCTCCATCCTCATTGCATCTTCTTATTTCTTAACCCTTTCAACATTCAAAACCTCACCCAAAACAACAACTTATTCATACTCTTTCTTTCTCTATTTCTTTTCCTGGAAAATTTATTCTCTCCCCGTCCCCAAATCTGAAACTTCTGCAAGTTCTTATATTTCGCCTCAAACATTTTATGGGTTCTTAAAATTGCCATCAGTTTATCGAAGACAACAACATATTGAATCCCTCGAGTGTGTTTCGTAAACAATGGTTGGAATACAATGGTTGGAGTAAACCTAGTTTTCCCAAATTGAAAAAAGTAAGTTATGAACCCTAATTGCTAATCTGACTTCATAAACCTCACGTGTCAATCCTCACGTGCCAATGACTTAATCTCATGAATATAAAGAAAAGAAAACGTGGCAGAGAATAAACTCATACTTGGCACCAGACGTGGGCTTGCCGTTAGCCACGTCAAACAAAAGTTAACGCCATCTAAAATTAGGGACTATTTATAACAGTTTCAAAACTACGAGGACTAAAATGAACAAAACTTTCGAATAGGGACTAAACCCAAAATCGTGTGATAGTTAAGGGACTAAAAACATATTTAACCTTATATTAAATTACATTGTATTATATGATATTATATTATATTATATTAAATTATATTAGATTGGATTATTAAATTTCACCAAACCCAACCATTATAATTTAATATATTAAAATGAGTTAATGTTATCATAAATATTATCAAGGGGATTGATAAAGTTAAAATTGATTGTTGTTAAAAAATGATCCTCTAAAAGGTACGTGTTAAGATAAGATCGTTTAAACACTATATATTAAGATAAGATTATCTAAACCTAGTTTTGAAGTTAATGTTTAAACAAAATAACATCTAATAACGTGAACCATCTAGGATATTAAACACAAAACACGTTATGTATTAAAAATATCTTAAAGGTTATAAGTTACTTAAACAAACAACACCTAGTATAATGCCTAAACGACTAGGATTGTCTAGCGCTTTATTGTATGTACATTGTAGTACTCTTTTGTCTATTGCTTTGTGCTTTATTTTTTTGTGCAGATCATATCAGTACATTACTTTTATTAAAAAAGCCTACATCAAAATTAGAAGAACATTTAGAGACATAAAGGTATTATAGGAATGTTTTCTTCATTCTTTTTGTCTATCTCTTTCGTACACATCACAATTGTCTCTATAAGATGCAATGTAGCTTCTGAACTAGTACAAAAGATTATATCAAAACGTAAAAGTCAAAAACTTTGAATAATGAATATTTTAATATTTAAGTAAAATTTTAAAAGATTTCTTTAACAAACAATTTTTTATTAAAAAAAAATCTTTCTTTACGAAAAGAACAAGTCGAGTGCTGAGTAATTCTTTATTTTTAACAATATAAAAAATTATATTAGTAATATATAAAAAATTAAATTTTTAAATTTTAGTTCTAAAAAATAATATTAGTTTAAATTTTAAAAACGAGAGTACAACTTGACTATATAAGATATAACTAAATCGTGTAAACGCAATATATTAAAAATACCCTAAACGTGGTATATGTTTGAGTTTTTTTTCCTTGTTTATTTTAAGTGGTTTGTCATTTTCTCTTGCACTTATGTAGCTAGTTCTATGGATTTAAAAACATAGAGGAATTTACATTCTTTTACTAGAGCTTGATTGATACCTAACCTTTGTGTGAGGAGCCCCAAACACTTTGAAAATGCTTGTATGATATTTTAAGTGTCTCAAATTTTGACCAACTTATCTTGTTTCTTGTGTATTTTTTTTCAAATTTTGAGTTCTTGGTGTAGGGATCATGGAAAATTCATCCAATACACCTACTCAAAGCAAAGACAAGACATTGGTGACAAAATTTGCAGTGCAAATTCTCAAGGAAATAAAGGTGTTAAGAAAATAAATTGAAAGGAAAATAAAATAGGCAAATAATGAGAATGAAAGGCTACTCAAAGACACCATTCAAAGACTTGAATTAGAGAGACAACAAAGAGAACCTAGAGAATTAGCTAGGGATAAAGCTAGGAAAAGAAGGAAAGCATCTCGTTTACTCAATAGATCCCAAGGAGAATGAAGCCATCATGGAGGAAGAAGAAATTCTAGGCACAACATATTACCATTGAAGTAAGCTCCAAGGATTCCCAAGTTCTATAGAGATAATGACCCCAAAGTCTACCTTGATTGGGAAGAAAAATTGGAACAAATTTTTAATGTAAATCATGTACAAGATCAAGAACAAGTGTTAAGACAAAATCTTCTAAAGAGACTAAATTGTCTAGCATCTCGAGTTTTGAAGCTTAACAAACAAACATTTAATGAAATATTGTTTAGTGAAAGAATTGCATCTAAACAAAGTTCATATTAGAACATCTCTATTAAACACTTGTAAGATAAGCAGTGACATGTCAATTATAAAGGATAAACAATATTTAAAAAAAAACATATCTAGTAAAAGAAGTAGTAAATGCTATATATCTCATCAATTGTTTACTTTGAAAATGATATCTACTCAAAAGCATTCAACGTGGATCAAAAAGATGTGAAATAGGAAGACATTCTTGGAATGCTTACTAAAGCTTTATGTCCTACCATTGTCGTATTAGCTCTCACTGTGAAAGCCATATTGCTCTTCCCAAGGCATAGAAAAGTACATATCTTCATACAAGAAGCCACCTACTCAAGAGGGTCAACTCTCTAAGTAACGGTCATCTCTCGAAGGAAGTTATATAAGGAGGACACACACAAGAGAATAAAAAAAGAACTTTTGCTATCATTGTATTGTTATGTTATTATTTTTTCTATAAGCTTACATTGTATGAGTCTTTTCATAGAACAAAAGAAAATCTCTCAAGTTACCATATTTCATTGTATTGTACTTATCCTCTCTTTAAGAGTTACTCAAATATTTATTTGTAATCAAACACTGATTGTGTTTGTATTTAAGAGTTAAACTTCTTAAACAATTGTCTAGGGTTGATACCAGGAGTGGTTAAACTTAGACTAGTTAGGATTGAATAGGGGAACCAAGAGTGATTTATAATACTTGGGAACTAAACTACAAAAAAGAAGGGCATTACCGACGGAGAAAATCCGTCAGAAATAGTCAAAATCTGTCAATAATGGCCTTTTATCGACGGATTAACGATGGTCGTATATCCGTCGGTAGATTCTTTGTCGGTAATAATTACCGACGACCTTTTCCCTTCGGTAATTACCAATGGCCTTTTCCCAAAGAAATGACTGTCGGTAATTATCGAAGGATAGATGTCGTCGGTAAGTCCGTCGAAAAACCACGCAGAATGGAGTTAAATTTGTATTTGTTATGCAACCTCATAAACCTTCATAAGATGTTCAGAACACAGAGAGACCTGCATAACATTTTCAAATCATACACAAACCTACACAATATGCATCCCAGAATCATCCAATCAATGATGAAATAAGAAATATAATATCATTTGTATTGTTAAAATTTAAGAACTTGTATTTGTAAAGTAAACATGAAACATAAAACATAAAACAATATGTTCATCTACAACAACAATGTATATGTTTGAAAGACATGAGCAAATGTAATGTAGTAGAATCATAATGTTCTAACATCCAAATGTTCTAACAACTATGCTCAATAACAAAATAAAACTAATAATCTACATAGTTATCATCAGAATGATCTTCATCATCCTACTGCTTTGTAGATGGTTGGACTGGTGTGGGCTGGATTGGTGTGAGCTAGACTGATGTGGACTGGACTGATGTGGGCTGCTCAGGGACGGCGGGTGATAGGGAAGGTCGTGGTTGGGTCGGAGGGACGGTGGAATGAAGGTGTTAAGCTTTAGGCAGTGCTCTCATGACCAGGGTCTTAAAGTTTGTACACTAGTCTCTTAATTCAGTGTATTCGTGGTCACGTTGTTATAGTAGCTTAGTGAGGCGCTCGATGGCCTAGTCTGTAGTGCTGGTTGAAGAAGGAGGTTGGTGCTTCAGAGTACCTCCTTTTACTGTTGTGTAGTTTGCAGTAAGTTGTCTTGCACCGTATACTCATCCTTTTTTCTTCCCACCAATGACATCGATCTAGCACTGTGTCCTACGAGTGTCGTTGTCTTCATTACTCTCAGCATCCGGTGTAGGAGCTGACCCATGTCCGGATCTAACCTGTGAAAGTCTCGTAGAAAATTCTTCCTCTTCAAACATTAAAAGCAATGTTAGGGAATGATACAGTAACATAAATAAAAATTACTAGCAGTAGCAATGTTATTTGCTTACACGAGTCTTCTGAGACCTTTCATCAACGAATTTAGTAGTTCTCTTCCGAACATGAGTCTGTGCAAAGACCTCATCAACATGGACTGCCCGTCCCAAAGCTTGTGCCTGTAACATAATTTAGAGTTAGAAGTGTAATTTGTTATGAACCTATTTTGGTATACGTGAACTTTGACGACTTCATCTTTCAAAATCCTTGTACATTCACACATGATGCATGGGCATCGAATCCCTCCATCAAGAGCATAATATTGATATCATCGAGCCGTCTCCACAATCTCTTCAAATTCGAGAACAAAACTTTCCTTCAAACCTCTCCTTTCGCTATAACAACGGTCGTACATCCATCCACGGTGGTTGGGAAAATGGGCCATGTTTTATGACAAGCCAAATAAAGAAAAACTTAGCCAAAACGGAAACACTCCATGTGACATAAGTAATAAACCTATTACTACTTAAGTAGTAGATGAAAGGTAATTTGAACACTATTGTGATAGGCATACAATAAGGGTCATCCAAAGAGAATTCCTCTCTATTAAAATGCGTTAGACATCCTAAGGGGCTGTATATTAAATTTGGGGGAGACAACTTATTATTAGTGAAGTCCTCTTTTATAAAGTACTTACACATATTTTTTAAGTTCTACGTGTTTATACTACTTTTACCCTTCTCATTCCATTGAGAATGTGTGTAGGTAATACCATAGGATTTTAAATGACTTCTTTACTTAATAAAGTTGTAGCCAAACTTTGAGATTTAGCTACTTGAACATGCTTAGATCATGATTAAACAATATTTCAAACACCATTATCCTCATTGTAACAATCATGTCAATCAAGGAATAACATTTAACATGTAATAATAAACTGCTGCACCAAACTAAAAATTTCAGTGACACCAATGCATTCATAAATAACATTTCTAAATTGGCTTAGATTAGAATTTGAAAATAAGTGCAGTATGCAATTTTAAAAACTCAAGTAAATGTCATGGCAGCTTTCAATAAGTTGCATAATTGGATAATAAGCACTTAACAAACTGTAACACTCTCTCAGAGTTGATTTATGGTTTGTACTTCTCTCTCAGCTTGTGTATAGCACAAAGGTAGAAGCTCTCTTTCGCTCCATCTTTGTTGCTCTGAGTTGTTTTCTCTCTAATTGTATTTGTATGAGCAACTTGGTAGCCTCTAACTTGGACAACCATGGTGAAAAAGTTTGGAAGACCTTCACCACCTAAAAAGCTACCAATACTAGAGATATCCTTGTCAAATCTATTCTGCAATTTCAATCCACACCCAAAAACCAGAATATGCAAGATAAATAGTGAAAGATAATGCATGTATGATTATGAGTAAAAAGTATATTAAGTGGATTATGTAGAGAAAGTGGAACAGGAAAAGGCTGATGAAAAAAGTGAAAAAGATGACAATAATGATGAACTAAGGAAAAGAGTGGAAGAATTTGTAGAATCTAAGCTATGAACTGTAAGAGATGAAACAAAACAACAAAGAAAGGAAACAAAACAGAAAAGGATCCAAGGTTGGACACTCTAAACATTTACTTAAGTGAATCCCAATTACAATTTAAAAAGTCCTTTGGAAAATGTCAAGCCCACTTTGAGGTCTTGTGATCTCTATTTCAAAAAACAAAATGTGTCAATTCCCATTCACTTGCTCAAATGCTACAATAACTAACCTAGGTTCTTATGTAGAACTAGAAACTAGAAACAAGATCAGGCAAATCAAATGAAAGAGGAAAAATGGAACAAATCCTAACCTAGGGAACCTAGCTAGAAATGCGTACTCCTATTGTGTATCAACATGAATGTATAGAACCTACAACTGCTAAGAAACATTGTTATTATACTAAAATTTGTAGAAGAATCAATTACAGGAAAAGAAGCAAAATTCTATGAATTAAAACAAAGTCCAAAATTAAAACTGAATCTATTTTACAACTTGAAGCTCAACATGTCTCAAAATCTGTTTATGTAAAGTATTTATAAGTGAAGTAATTTCAAAAGTTGAGCTACTAGTACACGTAAACATAACCATCCACATAGACACTGCTGGCACCTTCTTATTTCTTCCATGCTATACAAGCTTTGGATAAACCACTAACTAGATATTGGTACACTATACGAGCCCAACAATAAATACCCAATTCACTTAATCTATCAACAATTTCAAACAAAATAGGGAATATTGTTCTGCTACGATTAGGAACCAAGAATTCAGAAATTCCAACCAAAATGTACAAGCTACAAAAATGTGCTAAAGGCAACTTCTTGTGTTTTTTCAAAAGAAAATCATATATCAACTGCAAATTTTACTTTCCATCACCAAAGTACTTACGACAATGACTCTTTGTAAGTTGTTTTTCATTTAATTTAATATTTTGACAAACTAAACTCAACCCTAAGCTCAAACAAACATCTATGGCCTTCAATTCCACTACTCTTTAACCAAAACGAAAACAACCACTCTCATCAACCCATCTAATCAATAATTCGTTCAGAAAATCCCTACTAATTTTAACATTTTCTTTGAGTTCTAAAACCCATCTAAATGGGTATTTGAAATGATTGACTTGTGCTTCACACTCAATACTTTATTCAAAGTACCAACAAACTTGTTTTTCATTGAATGACGAACAAAACACTGCAGACAAATAAATATATACTTCTTGTTACGAAAAAACCAAAAAAAATTTACCATCAAATGCCAAAAGCAATAACCAAACCCAAAATAAGAATATCGGAACGCATTCAAGTTCTTACCTTGTTCGAAGAACCAATGTTAACGGAGGAATCCATTGCACACAAAGCACATATCTTGATTCCTCAACATAGATCGAGAATAACCCTAAAATGGAGAGAACAAGAGCACACTTTAATATCACCGATGAAGGAGGTTGAAGAACGTCCACGAAGATATGCACAAAGATGAGAGAGAAGGAGTAAAAATGAAAACCCTCAAATGAAGACGGTGCTTCACGTACAAGGGTACTTTTGGAATAAACACATTATAAAGCATAAAAAAAATTTCAAATCTTTTTTCTTTTCAGAAATTTTATTAAAATTAAACTAATAGAACGCTGACACCTGTCGTTGTCAAAACCTTGTCAACAAATCGTTGTCAAAACCTTGTCAACAAATCGTTGTCAACATATCGCGGTCCTTTTTCATTACAGAGTAACTGTAAGAATTTGTTTAAAAGATGAGTGGTATGCATGAAATATACTTTTTAATTATAAATAAGTTTCATATGAGTCTCACTTTGTGTTTAATAACTGTACTTACAATTTAATAAAATGAACATGTATCAATGAATTATAAAATATGTTTAAAAAAAGTGGCATAATAGAATTTTTCTTGTTGAAAAAGTTAAAAATTGATGAACTTTTGATTTTTTTTGTGTACTGTTTAAAGGTGCTATATGTCGCATGTTCACACGGGTAAACACGGAATCTCCATATAAAAATCAAAGAACGAAAACCCTAGCTTCTCCCCCTTCCATTTTCTCACCCTCGTAGATCTATTTCCTTTCTTTCTTTTCTCTTATCTTTACGTTTGGTGGATCCAAAGACGAGTATCACCCACTATCAAAGATTTAACACTTTGATGTTCATCCTCAATTCCAATGATGAAAAATAGAACTTCAAAGATAGCCAATAACAATAGGAGACTTTGCAGTAGGGCCACGTTAAGGATCAATTAATTTATTTATCAGCATAAGCATCACACACGCACACTATATATACATCAATCAGTTGCTAGAGTGGATCAAAGACATGGAGCGAAGATCACATTCCACTGAAAGAGAAGAGGAATATGATTTGTTCCCAATATACTCCGAAAGGTCACAGCAAGACATGACAGCCATGGTCTCTGCGCTCACACAAGTCATAGGTGGTTCCAACAATGATTCTCTTCACCCCCATGAAGACCTTTTTACTTCTTCCAACAACACCTCATCCCAGAATAATAATGAACAATCACAAGTGCCACAACAAGATCAAGGTAAGTATCTCACAAACACTCGTACCAGTTGCTATATATCTTTTCCATCATATTTTTAATTTATTGCGTTCAAATTGGATTTGATGGGTAGGGTTGATTTCTATGACTGAGATATTGTTTGTTTTTCGTCTTATATCCCTTTCTGGGTGCAAACTAAGACTGTTTGCCAGAGTCAAAGTGTTCACAAACGCAGCACCTAAAGTTTGATATATTTCATGTTCAAATTCCTGTGCTTACCGGTGCAACATTTATTAATACTTTTATCTTCCCTTGTGAGGCCACAACTTAAAGCATACGTACCGTACAGCTTCATGCACAGCTCTTCAAAAATTTTGTTACCATAACTGCACTCAGGTCTAGTGCAGTCCTTATTATAATTGGCTGCTTCTCACTTAGAAGTCATTGATTTAAAATTTGAAATTAAGGTTAGAGCTTCAAACTAAGGTTTAGGTAGACCCCTTTTATGTTTTTGAAATCTTGATTCTAATTTTTATATATGATTAATATATATACTAGTTTTTTACCCCCTAAAAGAAAGAAGAGGATCTAATATTGTGGACCCCAATTAAGGTGTGAACAAAGGTTTTGCTATTTAATACATATACTAAAAGTTTCACATCGAGATAAAATAGAAATAATATGACATAATTAAAAAGAAATAAATAATAAATAGTATGTTAATAAAATATCTGGAACTATTTGGCTAAAAATTTGAGTTACCCAGTTTACGACAATTGTGATCAATTTAATCAGAGACAAAAACTTATAAAGGACTGTAGATATTAGTAGTGTTGTTATTCCATTAAAATTGAGTTTTAGTTTGATAATTTAAATCTCATGAAAAGCATTCTATCTTTTTATATTGGGAATTTTAAATATGATTGAAAAATTAATCATGTATTTAAAAAATGTTAATAAAAGTTAATATTATATATTAAAAGAGAATAAAAGCGATAGATTTATAAGATATATGATATTATAAAAGAAAACGAAAATAGAAAAAAAAATACAATATCAAGATGTATACCTTTAGTGGAATAATCATATATATCATGGTAATGATTGATGAGAGATAGTTTATGAGGGTAATTATGATGAAATGATAGTGAAAAAAAGATGCTATAGAAAGGTATGATATTAATAGTAAAATTGTGAAGGGAGTGGAAGAAGAAGACACTATAGAGGAGTGAGGCAGCGTCCATGGGGGAAATGGGCTGCAGAGATTCGTGATCCGAAGAAGGCAGCGAGGGTATGGCTTGGAACTTTCGAAACTGCAGAAGCTGCGGCTCTTGCTTACGATGAAGCTGCTCTCAGATTCAAAGGAAGCAAAGCCAAGCTCAATTTCCCTGAGAGGGTTCAAGGCACTGCCGAATTTGGTTACCTCACAAATCAGCACATCTCATCAACAACAGCTGCCGGTGGCCAAACTTCAAACCCTGTTACTCCACACTTCGCTCAAGAAACCTATTCACCAACTCACTATCACTATCCACAACAAATCATGGGTGCAGCTGGAACTAACTTCAATAACCAAGACACGCTCGGTTTCTATGGGGGAGACATGTTTGTTTCTTCTTCGTCTTCTTCCTCTTCCTCAGCTCTCTCTCAACAGCAACAACAGTTTCTGACATTTTCGACGCAGTTTGGAGGTTCTTCTTCTGACCCTCCTGTGAATTGGAGGGGTGATGGATATTGACGAGGATACCACATTGTTCATGTTCCTTCCACAACTCATGGTTTCTTTGTTTTTCCGCTATCATGGCTTTGCATGTTATCCATGCCATATTTTCATTATATTACTCATTAATGTTGTCCCTAAGTTATTTTAATCTACCATATGTGTGCTGTCGATGGAATGTTTTTTTAATTGAAAAAACTTGAGAAAGGCAAGGAGCACGAAATCTTAGCTTGAACTTTGACCTGTTTGAAGTATACGAGATTATATTAAACTATTGTAATATACCTTCACTGAATGATACTACTACTTGAAAATGCACGAACTAATGAATTAGTTCTTCATTAAATGCATCGGTGTCCGGAGAGATAAAGAAAATATTTTGAAGATGAAAATTAATTTGAATAATGTTAGCCTCATACACTTTTACATTCATATGAGGTGAGGGTACAAAAATAAAATGGTTATAAAAGTGTAAATTTTTGTAATTTTTCAAAAAATAAGAGAGTAAAAAAAGTAAAGAAAGATAGTGTGAAATGAATATAAAAAATTTAGATGTGTTAAAAGAATATTTTTCAATTAATTTAAATTGATTTTTAGAAAATTAGGTAACAAAATTTTCGTAAAAATTAAAGTGCATGGCTTTATTTAACTTATAAATAAATCCAATTCACTTTTTTGTTTCTAATGTTTATATATATATATATATATATATATATATATATATATATATATATATATATTCAAACATAATATAGGTTATAGAACACAGGAAAAGAGATGTATACAATTAATAGTATGAAAGGAAATTTATTAAATGACTGGATTATAAATAATGGCTTTATATACAGATCTTCTATTATTATTATTAGGTTTAATAGGTTCGGAGGTCCCTATATTTGTGGGTTCGTTTCAATTGGGTCCTCCAATTTTGAAAGTGATCAATTTGGTCCCTAATTTAACAAAATTGAGTCAATAATACCCTTTCCGTTAAATGCATAACGTTCTAAACATGTGGTATGTTGAAGTATCCTTCAAATAAAACTGTTCAACCTGCAAATAAAAGGATGCCTCAACATGCTACATGTTTAAAAAGTTAACGCCGTCCATTACATTTAACGGAAAGGGTATTATTGACTCAATTTTGTTAAATTAGGGACCAAATTGATCACTTTCAAAATTGAAGGACCCAATTGAAACGAACCCACAAAAATAAGGACCTCCGAACCTATTAAACCTTATTATTATTATTATTATTAATATTAATATTATTAATATTATTATTATTGAAGTAAAGTATTAGTATATACATGTCATATATAGTTTGTTAGTGTATGGTTGTTTGAGCTTTATAAGTGTGTAAAGCATCAAACATCAAAATATGAAGCCGAAATCAGGTTTGAACATATGAAATTCTTTAACGTAGATGCTTCCGAAAAAAAGTGCCGGAGACGCGTCTATTAATGTCAGCTTTCAGTATTCATAATTAAGTTATTACCCTAAAGCTACCAGTGAGAACAAATTTGGATTTTCTTATGTACCCTGACAATCAACGTTGTGACAAGAAATGTAAAATAGTTATAATCGAAGAAATTCACATAAACAATGCCTTTTATCGTGTTTATTTTGTAGAATGGCAGATTAACAGGGATGAAAAAAAAAAAGAAAATATTGCCGTCGAAGAAAGTTTTTTAGAATTTATAAAGATAATGTAGAAACATGGATTTTAGAATTTTTTTTGTATGAAAAACGTTGTTTAATCTGCATGGAATATTTTTGTTGAGAAGAATAATGTAGAAACACTGCATTGGTCTGTTTGTTGTAATTTATTGTGATATGTGCGCGTGTGTGTGAAACCTTCTTTCTTGGAATTGGGTGGTTGCAAAAGCGGAAAGACAAAAGGTTAAACCGCCACCGCCACCCCTGAGCTTCACTTGGCACGTGTAACAAAAACCAAAGTGGAATTGTTAACACACGGTGCACACAACACACGCGTCTGTTCAACCAAAAGCTTCTAAACCTGTCATTCTCCATTTCTCATGCAAAACGATTCTTCTGAAAATTGGTTGCACAGAAAAAAAAAAAAAAAAAGAGGTTGGAACATGTAGCACGCAACTTCTGAAGGAAGATTGAGATAAAAAAGCGATGTAGTTGAAAGATGAATGTGGTCAAATAAAAGTGGAGAATAAATTGTAATATAGCAGAGTGTATGAGTCGTTGAATTCGGCATAGAATACCAAAAGTCCAGATTGAACCAGTTTATCGACCTGCGAAAAAGACTTGGATTGTTATTTTCTGAAATCTCAATGTCTATGGCTCAGCTATGACTTTTGACTATTGAATTAGTCCTTTTCAACTTCACCTTCACTCTTTATTATGTAGGCATCATGGTCATAATAAAAACAATATAAAAAACTACTAAAATAAAAGAAATTATTTTAATTTTGTATTTCTCCAGCTAACATATATGTTAAAATCATCATTCAATTTCCTTATTAACTCAAAGTGATTAATAATATATTAATAATATATGGAGATATATTTGTTTGGTTAAATTGTGTATACTAACAAAATATATAAATAAACAAAATATATGATATACTAACCAAAAATATATATTTAAATATTTAATATCATAAACAAAATATATGATATTATCGATGGTTTATAGACAAATTTTACCGACAAAAATAAATTTGTTTATAAAATTTGTCACTCAATTTCGTCAATAATTAAAATATTAGAATCAATCGATAAAATTCGTAAATAATTTGAATTTTTGGATTGAAATTATAAAGACAAGATTGTCTAACACATATCTGATTTTAAAGTTTAACAAATACCATTAAGCAAAATAGTTTTATGTAATCAAACATGTAAAAGTAAAAAAAAGCATAAATATAAGAACAAATTATAGTGATTATAAAATGTCTAAACACTAAAAGCCAGAAAAAAAATAACATGAGAGTACAAAGTCTAGATTTGAAGCATCTACACAACAAGTCTAATCAAGGTTATATCTAAAGTTACACATAATGTTAGACAATAGAAGAGAAGTTCACACATAAACCTAAAAACATATAATAAGCACAAGAAACATTCAAGTAAAAACGGAAAAAATACTAAGCGCAACAACCGTAATATCTGAAGAACCTAATATGCAAAATGTAAGAACACACTCTTAGCCTAGAGAACAACACATAGCTCTTGAGAACAACACAAAAAATTATATTACTAAACTAATCATTACACAATAAGATAGAAAGGTTGATAAGACAAAAATAAAAATCATCTAGAGTCCTCACATAACTAATAACACAAAGATCACAACCAAACTAGATCACCAAAGGATCACCGATGTAAAACCTATGGTGCTAAAGAAAAGGTGATGACTACATATTTATGCCCTCATTTAATCTTTAATATTGGATTCTTAAATGGTTTTTGTACTTTAATAGAATATTTTAATTAGGATTTGTTATAATTGGGTTTATTTAGCATTAGATACAAAAACATGTTAAAAATAACTTTTAAATTGCATAAATGTTTTTTGGATATTTTGACATGTGTTAGTGTAGCTGCAGCTTAAGTTGTGCTCATTGAGATGTGAAAATAAGTTGGTTAAGGTTTCATGACACCTTAAAGATAAATCCAAGAATAACAAATAATCAAGACCACCAAAAGTCAATCCAAGCATAACATGAAAAAATGAAGAAATTTGGCTAAGATAAGAGCAGGGAAGAGGCAATAAAATTTGTATCTTGCAATTTTCTCTATTTTTTCTATCAAAAGGGCTTTTTTGATGATAAATGTTTATGATTAAAGATAATTTGGGAAAAACATATCTTAAGAAATTTTATTTGATATATTATTAAATAATTACCTTATTTAACTATATCGATAAATATAAAAAGATAATATTTGCCAAATCTTTTTTAATCTAACAAATATCTTCTCAAATATTTTTAGATCTCCACAACAATCAAATATATTTTAAATATATTAGATTATTTAGAAGATAATTGGAGGAGATTAGATAATTATAAAGAAGATTACAACAACAGAAAAGTTTGAAACAAAGCCAAATTCAATTTCCATATAAAGAGACCTAGGGAAACACTTTAGGGGACCAGAGGAACCCTTAGGAGGTTCAAATTTCGTCCATCCTCTCTTCTATCATGTTCTCCACCCTCTCTTCTTATATTTTCATGTTATTTGAACATTCCATGGAGTGTCAAGCCTCTAGTGTTGATTCTACTATAATTTCTCAATTGGATTCTGAGATTAGATGAATAAATTTGTTTGTTCTTTTGATTCTTGTTGTGATTTATTTTTACCTATGTCTTTTGCTTCTTAATCAATTAAAAGTAATGATTTTTACACTATAGCGATTTAGCACGATGTCAAATCTACATAATATATCAATCATATGAGTCTAAGGATTTTTAATTTTAATTGAGAATCTACTTAGATTAAAGTTAGAAACTTTTATATGATTGAATGAGTTTTTGCCAATAATTGAGAATGTACTTTGATTAGTGGTAAACAATTTAACAAGAATTAATCAAGAATGTACTTTACTTAATTAGCTTTTTACATGATATAACAGGTAAAAGAATAGACGCGATTAGGCATAGTAATATTTAATTGAGAATGTACTTTGGTTAAATTTACTATGATTAATCTACAAAGTTCTTGTTTTTAATTGAAAGTGTACTTTGGTTAAGAGTGTGAATGCCAACAAATTAATTGAGAATTTACATTGATTGATTTGAAAATCTAGGATAGTAATTAATTGAACAATAATCTTTAAAATAAGATTCATCATTGGTTATCTAAATGTTATTGTTCAATTAATTATTATCTTAGATTTTCAAATTAATCAATGTAAATTCTCAATTAATTTGTTGGCGTTCTCACTCTTAACCAAAGTACATTCTATTAAAAGCAAGAACTTTGTTGATCAATCATAGTAAATTTAACCAAAGTACATTGTTAATTAAATATTACTATGCCTAATCACGTCTATTCTTTTACCTCTTATATCAAGTAAAAAGCTAATTAAGCAAAGTATATTTTTTTATTAATTCTTTTTAAAGTTTTTACCACTAATCAAAGTAAATTCTCAATTATTGGCAAAAACCCATTCAATCATATGAAAGTTTCTAGCTTAAATCAAAGTAAATTCTCAAATAAAATTAAAAACCCTTGGACTCATATGATTGATATGTTATATAGATTTGACACCATGCTAAATTGCTATAATGTAAAAATCATTAGTTTTACTTGATTAAGAAACAAAAGATATAGATAAAAATAAATCACAACAAGAATAAAAAGAACAAACAAATTTATTCATTAGTTTTACTTATGGCCTTCACCTGCCGCTGGGCCCTGAAATAGAACCCAGCCCCCCTTCTGATCCATTCATTTCTGCAAGCAGGGGGGATCTTCGTTGCTGTCATTTCGAAATGTCTGCTTCAACCGTAGTTTCACCTCCCAAAAAGCAAAGTTGGCTTGACGAGCGCAGATGCAAGGAAGCGGGAGCAAGATAAGCGCTTTTGTTACTAAGAAGCTAGATTTACTGGGAGCAAGATAAGCGGGAGCAAGATTAGCGAAGCGCTGTAGTAGCGCCGGCCGAAGCCCTATGTGCTAAAATGCTGAGCCAAGGACGCTCCGCCTTATCTATAGAAGCAGTCAATCGAGTGCACAAACGGACGTCTTGTAGTGCACAAACGAACATCCAAGCCCAGCCCTACCACAAAACAATTCAGGAGGTGGTCGTCGCGAACGTCTGATGGGCACATGGGACGTCTACGTGGACGTCCGAGGTGTACACCGGACGTCTAGATAGGCGTCAGGCCTGACACATCGGACGTCTATATACACGTCCGATGTGGACCCCCGACGTCTGAGTAATGTCACCCACAAAGACGTCGGGGGAAGGTCGGACGTCAAAACACGCATGATCCCTGATTGTCCATTATAAAAGGATGTACGTAGGACCAAGGTCAATTCTTGTCGGGTTCACAAAACA